>NC_057810.1:683127589-683727589 GCF_018294505.1 Triticum aestivum
GGTGGCGTTGCCTCTAGATGAACATGACCCCATGGTGTGGAGGGCTGGATGAATAGGACGACCCCGTGGAGGGCTGGATGAATAGTAGATGGTGGAGGGGTGCCCGTGGAGGGGTTGTTGAACAGTAGCCGGTGGAGTAGCGCACGGTGGAGGCTGGATGAACAGGAGCCCGTGGAGGCTGGAGGAGGTCGATGATAGCCCGTGGAGGCTAGAGGAGGTCGATGATGGAGATGAACAGTATCCCGTGGAGTTCCGTTTTGCGGTACGCCACACCCCTCCCAATGAACAGGACCCCCGTTTCGACCGTAACGCTCCAACACAAGTCCGTTTCATCTGCTTTGCGGTATGCCACATCCCTCCCGATCAACAGGACCCCCGTTTCGACCGTAGGAGGTCCGATTCCTCCGTTTTGCGGTACGCCAGACCCCTCCCGATGAACAGGATCCCGTTTCGAACATGGCCGGTCGAACACAAGGCCGTTTCCTCCGTTCTGCGGTATGCCAGGCCTCATTTCCATCGCCTGTTCCGTCCAAGCCCTCCAGATGAACACGATGACGCATTCTGTTCCGACCCAGCCGGTTGGCTCCCACGCATTCTGTTGCCTCCCGATGAACACGACGCATTCCGTTGCCTCCCCATAAACACGACGCATTTCGTTGCCTCCCCATGAACTCGACGACGACGCTGTTTATCCATTCCGGCCCAGCCATCTACACAAGCCATGGCCGTACGTATGCGCGAGTAGGCGTTTGAGACCCTGCTCGTATGTACACATACGTGGCCGTATTTTCTTTCTTGCACACTGGCCGTTGTACGTACGTGTACATGCTACGTGCGCGTCTCTACTACGACACGTACGCGCCTCTACTACGACACGTGCGCGCCTCTACAACGACCAGTATATATGTACGTACACGTTCATGACCAGAATGACAACGCTACGTACGCTTCGACCAGTTGGCTCCTGACTGTCAGGCACTTCCTTGCGTGCGAAGATGTAGCTGGTGGGTCCCAGCAGTCAGTGGGTCCCAGCAGTCAGGGGGGCGAATTGTTTTTTTTGCCTGGATGCACTTCCTTGTGTGCGAAGGTATAGCTGGTGGGTCCCAGCAGTCATGGGGGAAACATTTTTTCACAAAATACGGTGGCCCATCCGGTGGGTCCCCGCTATCAGGTGGAGGAATAATTATTTTGTGCGTAATAAGGAGGCACTTCCTTGCTGCGGCCGTGGACCCAGCTGCCAGCCTCTCCACGTACAGTCCATGTCCGATGGAAGTCGTTCCTTGACCACATTGACCACGCCGCGCCGAGAGGACCAGGGCGGTGGACGACGGTGAGGCCTAGGAAGGGGACGGCGCGGAGCCGGGGAAGACGCGACAGTGGATACCCACGCATAGAGGAGTACGCGGGTTCACTGGTTTGCTGCGGTGTGAGGCTACCGTCGCCGCAGAATAACAGGGGGTGTGGGTGAGTAGAGGGAGAGCCTTGCCAGCGGTGGGAGTAGTAGGGGGCGATGAGGCCTCTACCGCATCGCAGCCGGCCACGGGAGGCAGGAGCACGAGGCACGACCGGCGCTGGTTTGGGCGGCTGGGGAAAGAAGACCGGAGGTTGAAGAAGCACTATGGCCGTTGGATGGACATCGTACGGTCACTGGAGCTAGAATCATGCATATTGACTAAGTTGACAAAGCCCTCTGTCCCCGTCAACTTAGTAGGCCCACAAGTCAGCCTGCCACTATACTAGGTCCCAGCTAACAGGGGGAGTATTCATTTTTTTATGCGTAATAAGGAGGCACTTCCTTGCGTGCGAAGATATAGCTGGTGGGTCCGAGCTGTCAGCGGCGGTAACGTTTTTTTCGCGAAATACAGAGGCCCTTTCGGTGGGTCCCTGATGTCAGGTGGAGGAATCATTATTTTGCGCGTAATAAGGAGGCATTTCCTTTCGTGCGGTCGTGGACCCAGCTGTCGGCCCCTCAATGTACAGTCCACTTCAGATGCATGTCGGTCGTTGACCATGTTGACCAGGCCGCGCCGAGAGCATCAGGGCGGTGGACGACGGCGAGGCCTAGGAAGGGAACGACACGGAGGCAGGGAAGACTCGGCAGTTGTTTCCCACGTGGAGGGGAGTACGACTGTACGAGGGTTTATTGGTTCGTCTGCCTTCGCCGGAGAATAACAACAGGTGTGGGTGAGTAGAGGGATGGCTAGGACAGCGATGGGAGTACGGTGGGGCGGTGAGGCCTGCGCGGCAGCACAGCTGGCCGCGGGGAGGACGGAGCAGGCAGTCCCGTCGGCGCTTGTTTGAGCGGCTGGAGCAGGAAGAGCAGAGATTGAAGAAGCACGACGGCCGTTGGATGGACATCCAACAGTTACTGCTTGTGCGTTAACCTTTTTTAGGAAAGCCTCAAATCTGTGGAAAACATCATACATCCCATCTGCCATTATTTCTAATAATTTACAGCCCATTTGCTAATTCTTAAGGGTTTTTTAGCCCATGTTCTTTTTGTTAGCATTACATCCCATATTGTGGCCACGGTTAAAAAATTATACGAAAGTTTGCATATTTCGGTGCGGTCCGAACTATTTTTAATCCTGAAATTTCGACTCACATTCAAACTGATTTTAAAAATAAATGTATATCAATATAAAATCCAACAAATTCTCCACGCATAAAAATTAATGTAATTTAAAATCTCGAAATGAAAAAAAGATATTTGAAACTAATTGCTAGTTTGATGTGTTTTAAAAATGTACAACCCATTTCTCATTACTGATGGGCCATTTTCTCGGCCAACCGAATGAAAGCTCTCCTCGTCTTGAAAGATTTGCAGCCCAACAGGCCTGACAAAGCGACTTACTTGGCAAATCACAAAAAAACTGGGCTGTGGCCATGGACCCAGCTGTCAGCCTCTCCACGTACAGTACTCTTCCGATGGAATGTCGTTGACCACATTGACCACGCCGCGCCGAGAGCACCAAGGCGGTGGACGACGGCGAGGCCTAGGAAGGGGACGACGCGGAGCCGGAGAAGATGCGGCAGTGGATGCCCACCCGGAGAGGAGTACGAGGGTTCACTGGTTCGGCTGCAGTGTGAGGCTGCTGTCTCCGCAGGGCCTGGCTACCAGTGGGAGTAGTAGGGGGCGATGAGGCCTCAACGGCAGCACAGCCGGCCACTAGAGGCAGGAGCAGGCGGTCTCCCCGGCGCTGGTTTGAGCGGCTGGTGCAAGAAGAGCAACGATTGAAGAACCAGCAGGACCGTTCGATTCAAATCCAACGGTTGCTGCTGCTAGAATCGTTTGTTGACTAAGTTGACAAGCCCTGCGTACGTGTAAACTTAGTAGGCCCATAGGTCAGCCTCCCAACCGGTGCGCCCCAGATGTGAGTGGGAGGAATAATTTTTTTCACGTAATAAGGAGGCAGTTGATTGCGTGCGGCCAGGCCAGCGGAGGGAGTAGGGTGGGCTGGGGAAGCCTGCGCGGCATCACAGCGGGCCACAAGAGGAGGGAGCAGGCAGTCCCGCCGGCGCTAGTTTAGGCGGCTGGAGTAGGAAGATCAGAGATTGAAGAAGCACGTCGGCCGTTGGATGGACATCCAACAGTCACTGCTGCTAGAATCGTGTGTTCACTGACAAAGCCTTGCGTAAACAAGTCAGCCTCGAAATTTGTGGCGTGTACGACCTATTTGCTATTTTTTTATAATTCTTACTCATTTTCTAATTCATATGATTGCAGCCCGTTTTCCATTTTTAGAATTGCTGGCCATTTTCTGGTCAGTACCAGGGTCAAAAAATTAACTAAATATGTGGGAAATTTTGAAAATTCGCAAATTTTTGCTGGGGAACGAAATATTCTTAATCCAAAAATTAATAGCCATACTAAAACAAATTTAAAAATAAATTAGTACTATGTCATGTTAAATCCAATGAAATACGTATAAGATATCAGTGAAGAACAAAAACAAAAAAGAAACTAATATCCCATTTGCTATAATTTTTTTGGAATTTTCAACCCCTTTTGATATTACTTTTAACAGACATTGACCATACTCTTTGGCCAGGCCGGAATGCATCCCTCCTCGTCTTGAAAGATTTGCAGCCCAGTAATTCGGAGAAAACAAATAGGCCTAGCTTGGGTATTCTTCAAAAAGAAATACTGGGCTACCTATTTTCCCAAAGAACTGGTGCATGAGCATTTAGCTTTATTTATTTATTTACTTATTTATGTTTAGGGGACCATGAGCATGTACCTGGGCCGGATTCATGTGAGAGCCTCCCTTCCAGTTAATTATGGGCTTCTCTATTGGGCCTTCATCAGTGGGCTGCATGTTATCAACAAGTGGAAAATGTGTTCCGTACGAAAAATAGTATGCGCTACGTACGGTACGGGGCACTAAAGGATCGAACCGTGCAACGACTTCCAAAACATTGTGTTTGTCGTTCTAACAACACATTTATTCAACCAACAGACGAAATATACTACTGATTGTACATTGAAAACAGCAGCAGCAGCAACCAGGGCTGGGGGTGCAACAGAAGTAGTAAGCAGGCCAGAAGAGTGAAGACGCAGCTCTCTCTTCCAAACCAAACATCAGCCATCATTACAAAAGGGCTACCAAAAAAGAACAAGTGTATGCATCAAACTAAATAAAGATCCTACTACACCAAGTGTACGCATCTAACTAACTGGCTCAGTTAGACGTTACTATTTATTAAGCTGTGGAGATTGGCTGACGGCTTGAACCAGATGGGTGCCTGACGGGGGAAACTCCAGCCAGCAGGTCGAAGTCTGATACTTGCGACCCTCTCTCCTACTTTGGGCTGCAGAGCATGGCGGCACATATCAGGGTATGGTGCATGCAGAGACGCATGGTACGCTGTGTACACACAGTTTTGCCTGATGAACGAAACCGCGCTGCCATCATGATCCTTGCCATCGGTTATCTCCTGGTTAATCGGATAATTCAGTCCGACAAACAGAGAGCGTGTACCAAGGCTACTTACCAGCCTCCAGTCAAAAATTCCTGAAGGCCCAGAGAAGCTGGGATCCTGCTCAAAGACCTTGCAGTGACTGTGATTGTATTCCGCGAAACAACACGTCCGGTACGTGCGAACGATCATCAATCGTTCGCCGTCGTCTGATCGAGCCAGGAACCACCTGCAACTGCCATGCCGCTTTTCTTTGAAAGGTTCTGGGATTAGGAAGGGTAGGGACACCAGGCGGCCTACAACATCATATCAAGTTGGAGTCAAATAAAAAAGGGCTCTTGATTTAGTCAATCTTAAGAACAACATGTTATGAGCATGAATATTTTTTCAGTAAATGTTGACAGTAATATAAGCAAGCCATCATGATATCATAGGAAAGTAACATACTGCTGTAACAGCCGTTTGTAGCGATGACTGGAGTAGGCCAGCAATACGTCCAGCCATAGAAGGAGTCGACAGCGTAAATGAAGCCCTTGTGTTCAATGGCATCAGAGAACCATGGAGGATGTATGATCCTGCGATGGACGTGCAGATTTATCCACTTACCGCAGTGACCTGTCAGATAGGCGAGACCGCGGTTGAAGAACGCAATTAGCCTGAAGTCTTTATAATTCGCAGATCTTGTGGGCACTTGGCAGATTACAACCTTGAGCAAATCAAACTTGGTATCATGTTGGCTACTGTAAGATTCCGAGTATTCTGGGCCGCGGTGCCAAAGCAGTGCAGTGTTAATCGAAGGAAGGGGGATCAATCGCCGGGTGTAGACCTCCACGAGCATCCAGCTGCCGCGACCGTCGACGAGCACCATCCAAGACGTGTTCATGCCGACCCAGTACATACCGTTAATGTAGTTGAGGCTGACGGGGATCGGATCGCAGTCAAGGGGGTTGATGCTCGCCACCCTACGATCGTTATGCTGCGTGACACGCCGTTTCTGAAGATCAGGCGGCATCAGCAAGCAAGGAGCTGGCTTAAAAAGCTCCGGCCTGAGGGCTTTGAGTAAACGGTACAGCCCCGACGAGCACGCGGCGAGCGGCATGGTACTGAGATTGTCCACACGCGAAACAATGAGCTTGATTACCTCTGTGGGGAGCGAATTCCAGCCACTCTTTCGGCGGACGCTGCTCGGTTCTGCCATTGTTAGTGCTTGGGTTTCGGACGAGGGGGGGGAGGCGCCTTAGCGGGGATGGAAGATTGGACGAGATTATGTGCGGACAAAGATGGAGAAGCAAATATGTGCTGCGGGAAGTGGACAGGTGATGATGACTACAGCACGCCGCTTGACTTACGAGACACATACCAGCAGCGTAGGGTCATATCGATGCCAGACAACTTGCTTGAGTGATCACAGTACTGGTACTCCCTACAGTACCTACTACAGTACTATGCCCTAACTTGCTTGAGTAGAGTAGTAGAGTAGGACTCTGCTCTACTACTAGCACCGGAGGAGTAGTATATTCTAATCTAAAATAGTTACAAACTTCAATGCCCGAGCATGGAACGACTACGAACCATGCTCAAAGACCGTGTCTACGTGGTGTTTGGAATTATATGCAAAAAATAGCAAGATGCCCGTGCATTGCACGACACACCATCATCACCAACTCGGTTTTTTCTCTACTCCTACTCATATAAAAGACTCAGTTGGTGATGATGGAAGCGTGGAGGCGTGTTTAGCCGGGCGTGCAGTGGATGGCGCAGTACTATTTGATTTGTTATAAAAAACAAAGAAGAGTAGTAGAGATAGAAACTTAGGGAGGAGCACGAGGTTGTGGGAGATAAGGATGAACGAGGCAAGGCCTTATCTGTAAATGTGGATAGAGGTGCGGGTATCTTTTGTAAAATTGTCATAGTTGGCTTTCTATCCGTCAGATATAGATCAGGCGGTCTATATTACAAGATGGAAGGCATAACATCATCACCTACTCGGTTTTCTATAAGAGTAGTTAAGAGTAAATATAGATAGATAGAGACTAGGGAGTACTAGTAAGGACACCATCTACTGCTTTGTGTGCTACTCCTGCGCTCCATTCGGCGGCCGCAACGTCCCCTACAGCCACTCCCTCCCACGCTCCATTCGGCGGGCACTGTTGAAATTTGGGAAGCGCACTCCCACGACTGCTGGCAGCCACGACTTCACTGACGACAACTTCTTCCCCGACGTCGGAAACCTCTTCCTCAATGACATGGGGGACAACCTCAACGCCAACGGTGCTGCTCCCATTGCACCGTATGTGTTTTTGTCCTTCCTGTTTGAAATCGTGGTAGAATTCATGTTTCTACTCTTTATCCTACTACTATGCTAGTCCACATGATTAGTTTCGTCTCTGTTATAGCCGTCATGATTTATTTTGTGCTTATTCGGATTAAATCTCATAGTAACTTGTTCATATATTCAACTGGCACAACGTCCCCTACAGCCACTCCCGTTTCATGGACGGCTTGGTTGATGCCTCCAAGGAGCCCTTCGTCTACTGCTATGAGTGCCCGATGCCGTTTTGGGGCTCGCCGGCGGACATGGTGCATCACCTCACGGATGCGTGCAGCGGTCACTACTGGCCCTTGGCGGAGAACATCAAGTACGAGACGTGCTACCCGTTCACCATGCCGGAGTCGCTGGAGGATCACCGCCGCCTGCTAGTCTCGGAGGAGGACGGCAGCGTCTTCCTCTTGATCGTGGGCACCGGCGAGGCCCGCGCAGGCCACCGCCCCGTCTCTGTAGTGTGCGTCAGGGGCGACGCCGCTGACGCTGACACTGACACGAGGCCGATGTACGGGTGCGTGCTCACTATTACTACCCCTCCGGGTCACGTGGGCGGCGAGACCGGCCTCATCGGATGGACTTGGACTCTGCGGAGCTGGGACTTTCCCGCCGATGTGGACTTGGAAAACCCATGGCATCCTTTACCTGCCGACGCGGTGCACGGGGACTCCAAGGAGGTTCACCTGGACATACGCATTATCAAGTTAAATGTTGATCATTAGTCTTCGCTCAATGTAATCCGCTGTCTAAGCATGTGGAGACTTCCATGCAGGATCTTGCTCTATTGGAGTATCGCGCATGAATAAAAGTGTATCCGTTTATGGTTTAGTCTAGAATCTTCCATGTATGAATTTTTACTACAGTACTGGTGAAAGACTTACGATGAACCATTTCTTACATCTCCTCTGCCCCCTTGCAAGTCATCCTGATTTAATCCCTCCGTCTAGGTGTATAAGGGCATGGTTAATATTACTTAATAGTATAGCCAACTGTTGACTATAAGAAAGTGCCATGTCATCTGTAGCCAACATGTATAACAATCGATACTCAAAAACTAATTCTTAAAGATCATTTCTTGCAAAGCACAATAAGTGTTATTTCTTCACAAGTTTTGGATGCAGGTTGAACAGTTGAACGCTTTTGTTTGCAAAAGATACCTTTTTATCTATTTCACCCGGATGTTTGTGAGCTCTAGAGATGAAATAATATCCGAAGAAACCTATCGATACCCGTTACACATGAGATGACCCCCACATCCTTTGTCAAAATAAACAACTCCCCGATCAATGCATTTCACTCTTCGGTGCAACGCACGGGCACCTTACTACTATAGATTAGTACGACCAAAAATTGAACTAACATTATATATAGTACGATAAATGCTGATGGATGTCACCTAAAATTATATCATTCAAAACTATGTTCAAATACGAATCCAACGATATAGTTTTGTTGACATGCACTAACATTTTGTCAGTTAAATCTTCAGTCAAATTCAATGGGGGACTAATAAACCACGACCGATGTAGTACAAGTGTAGAGGGCGGCGCTGCACGGGAGTCTCACCTCTCACCCCGCTCGTGGCGGCAGTAAAGCCGTCATATCACAAAACCCAACCACTCCCAGTAATAAGTGGCCTGGTAAAATAAACGGACAAGCAACCATCACATCCCTCCGTCTTTTTTGCATTTCATCTCTCTGCATTTACTTTCTCCCGTTCATCTCGCACACTCGATCCCTAGCTACTACTCCTAGGGCCAGTTCTTTTGGCGGCTTCCCCAGCTTTTCCCATAAGACTAGTCACAGTCGAGAGTAACAATAAGGCACCTCACTCTTTTATTTGGGTTTCTAAACTGCTACTCTGTCGTGGTTTATTCCTCACCATTGTAATTTTTGCTAAATTTTGACCAAAGATTTAACTGATAAAATGTTACTCCCTCCGTCTAGGTGTGTAAGTCATCTTACGAAAACCAAATAATCCCAAAACACTTAGGCGCGGTGCATTAACTTCTACCTCGTTTCTTGTTTCTTGACATATCAACCAATAAGAGATAAAGAGTGTGCATGCTTTTAATGACTTGAGACTATCAAACACGACATGCAGTGGTTAGTTCATTGCATGCAATACTATTAATTAGCAAATAAACATTAACATTTCTCGTTTTCCCCTCCTCCTTGGTCTCGGTGCACAGCCTAAGATGACTTACTCACCTAGACGGAGGGAGTAGTGCATGTGACATGCACTAACATTTCATTAGTTAAATTTATGATCAAAATTTGACACAGATTACAATGGGGACCAATAAACTAGGACGAAGGTAGTAGTTATGGGATTACTAATCTAGAAGCCTAAAAGAATTAGCCCCCGGTACTCCTACTAGTAGTAGTACTCAACTTGGAATTCCAATTGCACGACACAACTTGTTAGGCAAAAAATTCGATACAGGGTGTAGGAAGCGGTTTGGGAATTTGCATGCCTTCCAACCAGTGAGATACTCCGTACAAAGTACGACAGAGAAATAACCACAAAGAAGGAAGCTAAAAGCAAACAATCAAACAAACATTTTTGCATTTGTTTTGCATTTCCTTTCACAAGCTTGACTAGTGCTGTTTTTCTACTTTTACAAAAACCGCATCGTAATGTTAAAACGTGCATTTGCACGTACATAAGTAATAGTAGTACTCCCTCCGTCTAGGTGTATAAGTCTTTCCTCCTTCTTGGTCATGGTGCACAACCAAAGATGACTTATTGACCTGGACGGAGGGAGTAGCACAGTCTGCAAGCATATATCGAGAGAGACGTGTAGTGCGATAGTATATAGTAAAGTTTGTGCTATATGCACGTACTTGCAAAATGCGTACGAATACACAAGGTTTCCAGACTTTCCCTTTTACATACTTAACTAAGGACGCTAAAAATTCCTGAACGTTCGGGATTTATCATTTGCGCCCCAAAAATAATGAGATCGCCTTACGAAACAAAAATTATACTCCTCCTAAAAGCCACGACGCTCGCAGGAGCGCTTGCGACGCGCCATGAGTGCCCTGGTACGCGGCCGTTTCCCAGCGCACCGACCCAATGCCTCTTCCTCAACCTCACAACTCGTGAGGTGCTGATTGGCGGCTTGCCGGCGGGCGAGCGCAATCTCACCGGTGTGTTGATCCGGCGCCAATAGGTACTCCTCCTCGCTGGAAGCATGCACTCGGTCCACGTACCGCCAAGCTTAGATGAGGCGTTTGGGCCCGACTGCACTCAGGGCGTCAGCACGGGCGTCCTCCGCCACCCTCACGCCCCTCGCACGAGCCTTCTACCAAAGAGCCAATTGCCTGACTCTCTCGGACGCGACATAGGCCTCCTAGGCAGCTTGTTCCGCGGTGTGCTTCTCTTCCTCGACCTTCTTCTCCGCCTCTATTTTGGCGCGCTCTGCTGGAGGCAAAGCCTCCCACAAGGCGACATCCATTTCTTTTCAAAGCTCATCAAGGCTGGGGGGGGGGGGCGCTCGGCAGGCGGCGCGGTGTTCTCCTCGTAGCAGGGAGCCGATGCGTCCTCCGACACATGTGCTGGCAAGATTGGGAACGCCGACGCGTCTAGCTCGACGCGTCGCGGCGAGGAGCGGAACACCGACGCGTCCTCCTTGACTAGTGGCGGAGAGGAACGGAACGGCTACGCGTTGCATCGCGACAAGGAGCGGAACGCCAACGCGTCCTCCTGGACTAGTGGCAGCGAGGAACGGAACGACGACGTGTCACGTAGTAGCGAGGAGTGGAACACCGACATGTCCTCCTCGACTAGTGGCGGCGAGGAACGGAATGGCGACGCGTGACCGTCCGCGCGGTGCAGCGAGGGGCTCCTAGGGCTTGGGAGGGGCGATACCATGGTGGTCGACGTGAGAGGGAGGGGGAGGAGATAGCGATGAACGTGAACGTGAGGGGAAGGAGATAGCGATGTCGTGGGAGGCGTAGTATTTATAGCGAGCAATGGCACACCTACGTAAGATATGGACTGAGTTGCACTGACTTAACTATAGGTCCAGTTGCGTCACTGACATGTGGGCCAGACCCCTGTTGGGCCCATATGTCAGTGACCCAATGCACCTGCAGTTAAGTAACAGCTACGTGGGCATATTTGTTGGAGTAAATTACGGGGGAGGGAAGGGGTGGAAATATTGCTGGTCACAACGGATTGGACGAGCGTGGGGGGAGGAGAGTCATGCATGCAGATTTTTTCACACGGGGTGGAGTGGTGGGACCGCCGGAGGGAGAAGGAGAGTTTGGCAGGCATATTGTTTCCACACATGGAGAGGAAAAGATTTGGAGACGACGGGCTTCCTGCAGGTATGGGGAACGGTGCATAATAAGTCATCTTGCATGCCGGGCTAGGTATAGTCTCAAGTCATTAAAAACATACACGCCCCACACATGTTCATATTTCAAGGTGCACTAAATTATTGCATGCGATGATTAAGGCTGGCCATAATGGTGGTATCTTAGCTGGTAAATAATTAAAGAAGAGAGGGGGGTTAGAGTAACTAGTGTTCATGCATGCATTGGTAAACACATTTTTTTGTGAAGAACGACAACATTAGTTGAGTACTTTTGCAGACTTCAAAAACTATTCCACCGCCTCTACTATCTTGCTAAGAGTAGGTGAAATCTTTGAATCGAGCCCTTTAAACTAGATGGGAGGTAGTGGTACTCTAATAGCTAACCTTGTTGTGATGACAAGATAGGACATGGCACGCACCTGGACGGAGGAACTAGTCTGCATTGTGCATTTAAGTTTTGTCTGAAGTCAATGTACCTCTACTTTCACCAGACTTATAGAAAAATGTATCAACATTCACAATGTCAAATCAATATTTTTACACTCATTATAAAACTTAGTTCTTATACTCATTATAATCAGTATTGTAGATATTGATATTTTTAGTATAAATTTGGTCAAACACTTTGCAAACGGTTGACGGGAGTAAAAAGGACCAGAGGGAGTATCATGCATGCGGAGTAGGCAAAAAAATTGCTCATTTATAGCCGATCGAAGTCTCAAAGGGCGCGACCGCGCGAGGGAGGCGAAGGTCGTGGGAGGCGCGACGGTTGACGGAATTAAGTGAAGTTACATCCACGCGCCGGCATGGCGTGCGAACAGGCAGAAGCTATACCGTCAGGCCTATGATATGGGTCTAGTAGACATGACATCTAGTGGGTCCCGCATAGTTCTCGAGAACTCTTTGGGGGCTTGCAGCCGTTTATCCACCGGGCAAGCCAGCAACCCCATGCCGTTCGCACGCCCTACTCGTCCCCGTCTTCTACCTTACAACAGTTTCGCTCCCAGTCGTCCCGTCCTTTCACATTAGTTCGCTCCCAGTTTTTTTTGCGGGGTACAACAGTTCAACTTCTCCTAACCCTCCTCCAAAATCCATGGCCTCCCAAATCTCCATGGTCGCCGCTGAGTACCAGGTTAGAGCCATCACCGGCGATCAGTTCATCGTCATCTACACACGTGGATCCGCGACGGTGAAAGCATGGCTTGCTCGCTTCCTACGCATGTTCAACAGTTCAACGGATGAGTGGGTCGCTGGGCTAGATGTTGAGTACACCACAGTCCTGGGACGAGAGAAGGATCTAAAGGACGAAGAGAGGAAGAAGCCCGCCGTGATCCAGGTTTGCATACATAACGTTTGCTTGGTCTACCACATATGCCATGCCGACGTTGAGTGCCAGGATTTTAAGAACTTCCTCAAGGACAAAAGAGTGAAATTCGTTACTGTAGACTTTAAGAACGACAGGGATGTCCTGCGTCGGATAGGTCTTGTTGTAGGCCAGCCCTTCGATCTCCAGAAGGCAAGCCTGGTGTCCTCCTCTCAACCTTCAATGCTGACCCTGGCAGCAGCCATGATTGATCCTTCGTACGCTAAACTGAAGAAACCTCAACACGAGTTTAATCATGCATGGGAGTCGAAGACATTAGATGAAGATCACATCCTGTACGCAGCAATGGATGCCTACCTTTGTTTAAATATCTATAAGGGTTGGATGAAGAAGCAGAGCCCAATGTCTGGCTCAAGCAAAGAAGCGTCAGCGAAGAGGAAGAGGAAGAGGGACGAGGACGAAGTCGAGGACGTGGACTCAGACTCCGAGTAGGTGGCACTGCCGTCGCTCATGTTGGTTCTACTACAGTGTCAAGAGGACTAGTTGCTTAGTTTATTTTCAAGGGTGTGTTGTGCTGAGGCCCCTGCAGAACTATGTTTATGTTCTTTCTCGCTATTTGAACTCTTTAGTACACACAGTAGTACTAGTACTATGTCTTACTACTGTTCTTCTTGCAGTTGGTACTACTACTCGTATCTTTGTGTTCCTACTGTACTTAATACGTTCGTACTAGTAGTATAATTTGGGCCAGTCAATTTGTGAAAGAAGTTTGATGGAGCGAAGGAAGAACACGGCAGAATAGGTGGAAGAAGCCCTTCTAGCCATCCATGTTGCATCAAACGGCTCGCAAGAGTCGACTGACCCAAATTGCTCCTTCAGATTGCAGGATGCACGTGGCATTCAAGGTCTCGAAGGTAGATTCCGCGTCCGCACTCGGTTTGCGGGCTCGACGCGCGCGCGATCGGCTTCTGCCGCAACAACCACCATGCGCGCCTCCCCCGCGCGGGCGGAGACGACAATGACACGCTAGTTCCTCCTCGCCGGCGTGCTGGAGCATGCGCTCGTCCTCCTCTTCGTACGCTGCGTGCATAGATGTGGCTCCACCAGCTGCTCGCGTGCTTGGCAGCGCGCCGGCATCGCGAGGAGGGACTGCAGACGACGTGAGCGGGCGAGCCTTCGGCTTCATGGCACATGGATGGCGGCGACACGACGGTGATGGGCGAGAAATTGTTGGCCAGAGCAGGTGGGCGCCGGCATGCGCAACGGCGGCGGCATATTATGAGTGCACGTGTGGGAGCTTACTTTAGTTTTATGTAATGTTGGTCAAACTTAAAAGAAAACCGTACTAGTACACGTAAACATTAGACTTAGGCAACGCTTTTATAAGTTGGTACCACAACCATGATACGGAATCCTGTGCAAGCGCGTGAACCGCGGCCGCGCGGTCGATCGAACGGTGCGTCACCGTGTCGCGCTCGAAGGACATCCACCGAACCTTTTTATGTGTGTGAAAACAATCCTCGAATATTACTCAACTTTTTTCCTGGGAAAGTTCTTGATGCTGCAATATTTCCATATATTTGAATTTAGCTGCAGTTCGTGTTTATTTGGATGTGGACGTTTTAGGTGCGCCCTAGTTTTTTTAATACTGATTTCGTGTGTGACTGTGAGAGAATGTGTGTATGTGTCCATATGTGTGTTGTGGCGGAAGGGCAATGTGGGTGTGCGTGTGATACAGACATAGAGAGGTGTGGATGTGCAAATGATCATTCATGAGTGAGCCATAGACATATGCCGATACATTGTGTATACATGAGAGAACGGTCTTCTAGTTTACTTGTGTGTGTGTGTGTGTGTGAGAGAGAGAGAGAGAGAGAGAGGAGCATACGTAACACAACAACCTTCTCTCTCAATTCGTCCGTCCCTCGCATGATCGCATGCAACACATGCATCAACGCGGACATTTTGACACCCTCACCCGGCCCCTGCCCACCTCAAGGCCTGCACAATCTCTTCGTGAATACCCATTTCTCTCCTTAGGTTTGTTTTCTCTCAATATCTAAGACACACACACACACACACACACACACACAGAGACACACATAGCACAACACACACACACACCCTCCCCCGAGCACACAATTCATCCCTATCCAAGGTTATACGGCGACCACTCTCGCTTGTGCTTCTTTGCACCCCAACATGCACAACACCTCAATCTTCAAAGAGGGCATCGCGCAGATCGAAGATGACGACCACACCGCGCTAGAGAATGCGGGGCCATTTGGAAGCAGGGTGATGTGACGACGGCTGACTGACTCCTCCCCCCACCCTCTCTCTCTCTCTCGCATAAAATTACCAATCCCTCTCTCCCCCGCACAAAATTATCAATCCCTCAACCCACGAGATCCTTCCCCTCTCGTCCATGTTTTTCCAGCTCTCTCATCAAACATGTTGTCTCTTCTCCTTCCACGTATACAGAATCCGGATGCACACGCATCTCACGTATATTACATGTCTCCATCTTTCTCACAGACCTAACTTCTTCCTCTTTCTCTCTCTCTCTCTCGTTAGGTTTGTCTCCTACTCTCTCGTCCACATACATACAATCTTTCCCGCCCTATCTGCTCCATCTTCAAAAGCTCTCTCTGCACGTTTCATTCACACATTGGGATATGTCAAAATGTTGCTTCTATAATGGCTGATGTAGAGTTATGGTTGTTTTGTTGCATCCTACAAAGTAATAACTATGAAATGCATTTAGATTCTCATTTGACTGGGATTATGTGAGTTTGAGCATGTTGTGAAGTACTATAGACCTTGTATACATCTTGGGATTCGACAATGATTGTAACTATTGAATTGTATAGACCATTACATTCGAAGTCAATAGCCTAATATATTTATTTCACAATTTCAACAAATGATTAGTTCACTACAAACTAAGAAAACAAATGTGTACTCCCTCCGTTTTTATTTAAGTCCGCGTATTAGCATTGGTCAAAGTCAAGTTTTGTAAACTCTCAGAAAGCTTATAACAAAAAATATTAACATATACAATAACAAATAAATACCATTAGATTCATTATTGAATGTACTTTCACATCATACATATTTGTTATGGTAAATGTTTATATTTTTCTATAAACTTGGTCAAACTTTAGGAAGTTTGACTTCGGTCAAACCTAATATGCAGAGTTTACTACTACTACTCGCTAGTTGCTTAGCCGAATCACTCAACACGCCACACGGGGAGTCCAGTGTCACAAAATTTTGAGGTCGGCGGGAAAATCTCCCGCGACCCTGATTCGAGCAGTGGGAAGTTACCATCATAGCCTTCGGAACAGGCCTACGGATGACGCTTGGTAGGGGGCTGTTTTCGTAACTTCAGGTTCACCCTACCCAGCCAACCCCACCCCGGCACCCAGAGTAGTACACCTGAATACTCCCCATTTTCTATCCCCACCGCAAAATAGACTTCTCCACGGCACCGCAGCCTTCGTGCTCCTCCCCTTTACATCGGCGCACTCGTCCACCGCAGCGCATCTGCCTCATCGACGACCTCGTACGCCGCACTGGAGCCGGTCCACCGTCGTCGTCGTACACGGAGCCTCTTCCCCGGCATCGTCTTCCACGGTCTCGGATCTGCTTCCCGGAAGCCGACGCCAAGCGCAGAAGTACCACCGTCGTGGACAATGAACTGACTCCCGTTGCCGACCATGACTCACAGAGGCCGCCGCGACCATCGTTCTCCTCCTCGATTGGTAATGTGTGTATTGAATCACTTAGCAGTACATGTGCAGTTCCAATTTTGTTCATACCTACCCTTCAAATTTCCTGGGTGCTATTGTTCCCGTAAAAGTAATTGGTTATAGCCTCCATTGTCCAACAAAATATCAGCTTGTAATTGTGCGTCGCTCCTGTATCGGGCTGTGCTTGGGTAGATTTTTCATCTACAACCAGTAGTGTGGCAAATGATGGAAAGTTTTTTAGAACTAGCAAGATGCCCATGCGTTGCACACATCAAGATGCATTTGTATGAGTAGTTTATCTTGTCGGAGAAAAGGATGAACGAGGGAAGGCCTTATTTGCAAATCTGGAGAGGGGTATGGGTATCTTTTTGCAAAATTCCCATTTGTTTCCTTCCTATCTGCCAGATATAAATCGGACGACCTATATTGCAAAAAAAAAGTATAGAGACAAAAAAGTCAATAGTAGAGAAGTAGAGATAAATATTAAATATTAAATATAAAATAAATATAACAGTAAAGAAGAGAGTAGATATAGCAGAGACGTCGGGAAAGGATTGTGCGCGCGTGGGAAAATTGTCCGGGCGTGCGCTAGTTTTGGCGGGTGGCGTCCGGTGTGCTTTATAAAATCCAACGCCCTCTCATCGCTCTGTGCCTTGCAACCGCTCTCTCCCCGCTCTGTGCCTCGCCACTGCTCTCTCCCCGCTCTTTCTTGCCTCGCCGCCACCGCGCCACCATGCTGCTGCGTTGTCGGGAAACTTGGGGATACTGCGGCGTCCACGCGCGCCCCTCCGGCGGCTTCTCCGCCGAGATCCGGTTCTGCGGGATGTGCCTCGGCCTCGGCAATTTAGACACCGCCAACGAGGCCACCCGTGCGTACGACACGACGGTGTGGCGCCTCCGGTGGCCTCATAGAACATTGAACTTCCCCAACGTGCCGACGTGGGAGCGGGCGCAGGAGCTCGCGCCTCTTCCGCGGCTTAGCACCGACAAGGATCATCACGACAACCGGAGGCTGGAGCACTGTCTCGGCATCGCCGAGATGGACGAGGAAGCCATGGCACTGTGGCGCCAACACTTCCCGCAGGACATCATCAACGAGCGTGAGTTTTCCACGCAAAGGAGGGCAGAGAGGGATAAGAGGAGGGCGGAGCGAGCCACCTATCACGAGCACAAGCGTAGGCGAAAAGCGGGCGCTCAATTCAACATGAGTCTAGGAGCAGCGTCGCCCTGGGAATCCAATGACAATCGATATCTTTACGCCTACAGTCAAACGTCGGAGGAGGACATCACTGAGGAGGAGTCGGACGACGAGGAGTAGTTGAATTATATTTTTTTATCTATCTGTGCTGAGAACTATCCTCTACTCTCTAGTCTCTACTTCTTGATCTCAGCACTGTAAATGCTTTTTTAAAGCTCCGCGCATTGCAATTCTGTTGGAGATGCTCTAACATGGCAGATGAGTGCTTTAATGTTGCCCACAAGATGAGCGAGTATTACTAGTAGTATATTTTTCTTGCCATGTTGAGATTTTAAAACCACGAGTGCAAACATGCAGAGGAGCAATGAAGACCAAACACAGGATATTGGGGGCATCTTCAAGGAGTGTGGCAAGTTAAAGAGGAGCTGCACCGAACCTGTAAAACGAGCTTTGGTAAGTAACACCCTTTCAATTACTTTCTTTTAGCCTCGTGTTCTTTGATGTGTATATGTTGTAGTTTCTGTTTCTCTTAAGCGTGGTGTTCTTTGATGTGTAATAAGAAGAGTCTTAATCTTCCTAATGCTTTCGTTTTTAGCTTGATGTAGGAAGTGGGTGTTCTCACCTTGTAGTATGTTTTTATATATTTTTTCCTTTTGAATTCACTTCTCCAACTTCTGTTTATCTGGCTTCTACTAAATGGGTGTAGGTTGCTCTGAGTATTGATCTAAAAAAGAAGTAACTTCGTGTCAGGATGCAGCTCCTGCAAGGAGGGAAGTATGGTCAACCTCGAGATCATGTTTCCAAAATGAAGCTGGATTACACACAAGGTGCCAGTTCCCTAATGATGCTGGATTAGACACAAGGTGCAAATTCCCAGATGATGCTGGATTACACACAAGCTAGGTGGAGTCGTCAGCTGTTCGTGTCCTCGTGGCATTAGTAAAGGCTGAAAGAAAGCGTGCAGCAGCCCTTGAGAATGTAGCTGAGTTCCTGAAGAAGCGAAAAGAGCAATCAGATGCTCTCTTCACCCAAGCCAAAGAAGAGATGGAAGAAGCCAGAAATAAGCTAGCAGAGGCAGAGCAGGCTAGGCGTCTCCTGCTATCTAAAACTGTTGTCAATACAAAATTTCCTTCATAATAGCTAGGTTCAAATGTTTATCCAGTCAGCATGCCTGTTGTGATGTCCGTGCATCTACTGATGTGGCACAAAATGTTTTTTTCGGGTCATGTAATAACAGCAATTACTTTCCAAACAATAACAGACAAAGCATTGGACATGGTATAGTTCACGCGCAAGCCCGACATTCCAAGTTCAACTTCCACATCAAACTCATGTTCACAGATATCTGCACATTCATACATAATGTCCACAACCATGATTCACTTCAAAGCCAAAAAAATGTGAGGAGAGTTATAAATAAAGAAAAACCTCTACTAGTTCCTGCTACCAGTGCGAGCACAACAAGTCAAGACCATGCTAAATTAATTATATTTTAGTCATTTTTTGTGTTCTAAAATGCCTGCCGGCTCGCGGAAGGACGTGTTGCCGGCACACGCGCGATTCAATGAAGGCAGGCGGGGCAGTCTTAAGCTGGTTGCACGCGGCGAGGAGGCGTGCTCAGCCGGGCCTGCAGCGAGTGCGGCCCTCTTGGCCGGCGCGCCAGGTTCAATGCCTGCACTATGAGAGGTCGCGTCCGTGTCAGAGCAATCATTCCCTCCAGTCCTTTTTTGTTTGGGTATAACAAAATCTCGTTTTCCATTCACATTTTACAAGTAAAATTCGTGGACAAACTTTGACCCAAAGTACGATGGGGACTAGTAAACGAGAATGGAGGTAGTAGTTTTTTTAATCAAAGAAGGGTTTCCCCTTTCGATTTTCATTACTGAAAACCAGCATCTAAATCTAAACCATAGTATTTTCCCTAGAACTACCAGGTTCAACATCACGCAACATAAACCCATACAACCATATGCCAAGGAGGTACTTAGTACTATGAATTCCATTTTCACTCCATACCAATCGTTCTAAAAAATACTTACTACTTATAACGCACCATTAAAAATCGGAACTCTTAACCCCGCTAAAAAACTATATTTTAAATGTGGCTACTCGATCTGTGGCAACTGGCGAGCCACCGCGCTCCAAGTCATTCACATGTGGTCCCGACCATCAACTCCTACGGATCAAATTATCACGCGAGCTGACTATTCGTACAAAGGTGCTCCACCATGTACCCCGTACCCGCGAATGCAGCAATCGTGCACCTAGGGTTTTAGGGTTTATTTGTTAACGTCGCCTTTACGTAACACTCATGTGTGCGAGACAGCAAGAGGCTGACAACGTGCGTGCATCTCTTCTCTTCGTATATGTACTCCACCCTTTGTCTGGTGTCCAAAAAATTATAATAACTACTAGCAATGTGCCAATGCGTTGCCACACGATCAAAGTAGATTAATACATATTCACCGATTTGATAGGAAAAAAGTCTAGTTTGAAATACGTATATCACTAAAAATATGTTATGTTTCACTCAAAATATATTCCTTTGGCGGTTTTGATGAGATAAGGGAGGAATGTTGTTGGTTTCAAGATTCGAGAAGTGGTATATGTCTAATTTCTACTCTTACTAGCAAGATTCCTGTGCGTTGCACGGAACATCAAAATCTTGTGGGAGAAAAGGATGAACGAGGGAAGGACTTATCTGCAAATGTGGTGAAGAGTGCGGATAAATTGCCATATTTTCCTTCCTATCCATTAGATATAAATCGGATGACCTACATTGCTGGATGGTAGGCCCACCATCATCACCATCTCTATTTTTTATCCCTACTCTTATAAAAAGCATTGTCGGTGATGATCGTGTGCCTGCCATCTTGCAATATAGGTCGTCCGATCTATATCTAATAGATAGGAAGGAAACTATGGCAATTTTATAAAAAGATACCCACACCCCTCTCCACATTTGCAAATAAGGCCTTCCCTCGTTCATCCTTTTCCTCCACAAGATAAACTACTCATACAAATGCATCTTGATGTTCCATGAAACACATGGGCATCTTACTAGTTGTTGCAAAAAGCCCATGTGTGTGTGTGAGAGAGGGAGAGTGGAGGAGGACGGAGTGCATGTGTGGCAAAGACATAAGGAGTATGTGTGTGATAGGTATCAGCTTAAAATGAGGCGATAGTGTGTGTGGCACGATCGAGAGGGCGTGTCTCAAGAAGGGAAGAAAAATATACATAGATACAAGGAGCGGGAGAGAGACATGTATGCGATAGTGGAAGCACGAGTGTGCAGTTGTATAAACCTATCTAGAGGCTAGCTAGTCGATAAATGTTTGTGAGAGAAATATGAGTCGAGGTGGGAAAGCGAGAGTTCTGTGTGTGTGACAGAGAGACGGTAGTCGGGAAGGGGAGTGGAAGCAGGAGTTGTGTGTGTCTGTGTGTGTGTGTCTGTGAGAGACAGAGAGAGGAGACGGTAGTTGGGGTTGTCTGATCAGTAAACAAATAATGTCAGTCTGGGATGGAGACGAAAAGGAGACTGCAACAAATGTTTTGTCTATAGGAGAGAGATAGAGAGTAATTTTAGTGATATGAGTCATATGTAGAGACATATTGGGTGTGTGAGAGAATCCCATAGAGAGAAAGACAAAGTGAAAGACGAGTGGAGACTGTGTGTGTGGCGATGAAAAAGAAAGCTTAGGTACCGAGTGATACCAGAGAGCAGCAGAGACGTGAGAGATAATGAAAACCGTGTAATGTATAATGATAGGGAGAGTTTGACACTTCTCAAGGGAGACGTCGAGAGACCATGTTTGCGAGGATAGGAGAAACATGAAGTGAGCGTGCCGGTGAGATGGAAAAAAGAGAGTGATAGCTACCTGAAGGAGCATGCATGCGAGAGAGATGGGCGTGAAAGGAGTGAACAAAAAAGGGATTCAAATATTTGAATTCGAGATGATGATACATGTAATCCATACTCGAACCAAAATTGATCTATCAAACATGCATACTCATATGAATTCACGCACATCTATGTTATTTAATATGTAGATATTACTGATCCATACATTTTAGTAGAACATAATTTGGTTAAATTTTTTCGAATTCAACCTTAAGATTTTGAGATCATTGTACTTGTAAATCATATTATACATATAAAGGAGCATAATTCTTTGTTGTGCTTTTGAAAGTATATATAAAAAATGATGTATATAGAATGTAATTCCAATTGAAAATGGATCCCGCCCGAAAAAAATAGAATACAAACGGGATTCGAATTGAGTTGGCACGGTAAACGTGCACTCTGCAAAATTTGAACGAAGCGAGGAAAATCGCAGTAACCGCCCAAAACCAAAATGTGCGAGATGGAAATTACTACTGCCTATCCCTGCCACGCAAAGCCTATTCATTGGATTTCTATAGGTTTCGATAGGGGTAGGTTTGTAATTTCACCCAAACGTGACATAACCGCCGCTCACCCGGATTCATGCACGGTGGGCGCCAAAACACAGTGTGTCCTCGGCCGAAATCAACTCCCTTCCCGATTCATATTCACTAGTAGAGACAGGGTCAAATGTGAAGCACATTAGTGCCGGTTTGAATTTGAGCCGGCACTAATGTGTCCATTAGTGCCGGTTCCAATGGCTAGGCGGGCGGACATCATTAGTACCGGTTCGTGGGCAACAATTAGTACCGGTTCATGCCACGAACCGGTACTAATGATGTTGTGTCAGGCTGTGGGCCCCACAAACACCTTTAGTACCGGTTCATGGCATGAACCGGTACTAGAGTTTCTTATTAAGCTGATTTTTAGTCCCACCTCGCGGGGAGAGAGGCAGTAGGAGAGGTTTATAAGACGTGAGTGCAGAGACGATGAAGAGAGGCGCAATGCTCACCTGCAGGTTGCTTAGCTTCAGGCCTTTCGGAATAGAATAGATTGCACGGAGCTATGTGTAGTGTAGTCTACCCTATTCCGAAAGGCTTGAAGCTAATTAACGAGCATTGCACCTTTTTTTATTTTTCATAACTTATTAGAACTCCGGACTTCTTGTGTTACGACAAAAACTGGATGCACTTCGTGTACAAACTGGACAATCTCTTTCAAAGTATCAGGGCTGGTTTCGGACGAAAACTCATTTGTTACACCGGCACTTCATTTTTTAAACTTATTACAACTTCAGACTTTTTGCGTTCAGTACGCACCATTCTAAGCCACGTCATCAATTTTCAACCCTTTCTGACATCATTTGCTCCCCTAGCACGAACCGGTACTAAAGAGGTTTTGGCAGGGCTATTTTTAGTCCCACCTCGCTCCCCTAGCAAGATTTTGACCACCTTAAATATGATACTTCTCAAACTATCACAAGCATTTAGTCTTCATTGAACTCTATGTGTAGGATCTGTGGCCGCAATAGGAGTCTTCGTCGGTTCTTAAATCGGTGGTAGATTCCTATTGACAATTTAGATTCTATACAAAAAGATCATTGATGATCAATGTATTTTTTATGTACTTCTCTGTAGCAGTAGCGCGTTTTGGCCGAAAGACCGTACTGATCAATGTATTTTTTCTGTGTTCAGATGCACAATTTAAATATGTTACTTCTCAAACTATCACAAGCATTTGGTCTTCCAAAACGTTCTGACATCATTTGCTGTTTTTCGGTCACCGATTTGTTTAGATCAGAGCTAAATGACCGTGAAAATGAAAATCACTACAAAACAAACTCTGAAAATGTTGAAGGTATCATCATTTCACCCGCATAGCATGTGCGAAAGAGTAGAGAGGGTCACGGCAAAAAAGAAAAAACTATATAAAAAAATTACTCAAAAATAAATAGAAGAAAATAAATAATGCAGAAAAGAAAAAAATTATATAAAGCAAAAATATTCACAAAGAAACTAAATACAGCAAAAAAAACTACTCAGAAATAAATAGAAGAAAACAAATAAAGCAGAAAAGAAAAAACTATATAAAAAATTACTCAAAAATAAATAGAAGAAAGTAAAGAATGCAGAAAAGAAAAAAATATATAAAGCAAAAATATTCACAAAGAAACTAAATATAGCAAAAAAACTACTCAGAAATAAATAGAAGAAAACAAATAAAGCAGAAAAGAAAAAACTATATAAAACAATTACTCAAAAATAAATAGAAGAAAATAAATAATGTAGAAAAGGAAAAAATTATATAAAGCAAAAATATTCACAAAGAAACTAAATACAGCAAAAAAACTACTCAGAAATAAATAGAAGAATACAAATAAAGCAGAAAAGAAAAAACTATATAAAAAAATTACTCAAAAATAAATAGAAGAAAATAAATAATGCAGAAAAGAAAAAAATTATATAAAGCAAAAATATTCACAAAGAAACTAAATACAGCAAAAAAAACTACTCAGAAATAAATAGAAGAAAACAAATAAAGCAGAAAAGAAAAAACTATATAAAACAATTACTCAAAAATAAATAGAAGAAAATAAATAATGCAGAAAAGAAAAAAATTATATAAAGCAAAAATATTCACAAAGAAATTAAATACAGCAAATAAACCTACTCAGAAATAAATAGAAGAATACAAATAAAGCAGAAAAGAAAAAACTATACAAAAAAATTACTCAAAAATAAATAGAAGAAAATAAATAATGCAGAAAAGGAAAAAAATATAGAAAGCAAAAATATTCACAAAGAAACAAAATACAGTAAAAAAAACAACTTAGAAATAAATAGAAGAAAACAAATAAAGCAGAAAAGAAAAAACTATATAAAAAATTACTCAAAAATAAATAGAAGAAAATAAATAATGCAGAAAAGAAAAAAATAAAAAAATTGTTGGGGCGCTGCCCGGTGGGCCTGCCAGACCTAGGGTGTGCAAATTCAGGCCTAGAAGGGCCAGCAGGCTCACAGGGCAACGCGCCGAAGTTAGGCCCAAAAGCCTGCTATATAGAGGAGTTCGAAAGGGCAGCCGCGGCTAGGTTTATAAATCAGTGCGACTGCCCTTCGCTCGGCGAGGTGGGAATAAAAATAGCGCATGCGGGTGGCAGCGCACGGCCTTTAGTACCGGTTGGTGGCTCCAGCCGGTACTAATGGTTGTCCTTTAGTACCGGTTGGAGCCACCAACCGGTACTAAAGGACCTCGTTTCCCGCCGCTTGGCCTGGTCAAAATTGGCCTTTAATACCGGTTGGTGGCTCCAACCGGTACTAAAGGCCCCTCCTATAAATACTACACTTACGAAAAATCAGTTGCATCATCGACCACTGCTCCACTTTTCTTCTCGCGCTATCGTTGACGACGGCGCCGACGGCGCCGCGACGCCGCGCCATCGCCCTCGCCGCCCTCGATCGCCGCCCTTGTCGCACGTACGTCGTCGCCGTCCCCGCCGCGCCCTTGCCGCCCCCGCCGCTTGTCGTCGCCGTCCTCGTCGTCGCCGCGCGCCCCCGCCGCTCGTCCTCGTCGCCGCCCCCGCCGCCCGTCGTCGCCGCCCTCGCCGCCCCCGCCGCCCGTACGCCCGCTTGTCGTACCCACACACACACAACACACACATGTACGTACACACATACACATACACACACACATACACACACACAACACACACATGTACGTACACACATACACACACATATTTTTTATTTATTTTCTGTTTTCTATTTTTTTACTTATTTCTGTTTTTAGTAAGAAAATTTAGGTATATGAGATTATTTGAACTAATTGAATTAATATAACTAGTTTATTTTTAGTAAATGCTTATTTGAAATAGTTGAACTAATAAACTAGTTTATTTTTAGTAAGAAAATTTAGGTATATGAGATTATCTGAACTAGTTGAATTAATAGAACTAGTTTATTTTTAGTAAGAAAATTTAGGTATATGAGATTATTTGAACTAGTTGAATTAATATAACTAGTTTATTTTTAGTAAGAAAATTTAGGTATATGAGATTATTTGAACTAGTTGAATTAATAGAACTAGTTTATTTTTAGTAAGAAAATTTAGGTATATGAGATTATTTGAACTAGTTGAATTAATAGAACTAGTTTATTTTTAGTAAGAAAATTTAGGTATATGAGATTATTTGAACTAGTTGAATTAATAGAACTAGTTTATTTTTAGTAAGAAAATTTAGGTATATGAGATTATTTGAACTAGTTGAATTAATAGAACTAGTTTATTTTTAATAAGAAAATTTAGGTATATGAGATTATTTGAACTAGTTGAATTAATAGAACTAGTTTATTTTTAGTAAGAAAATTTAGGTATATGAGATTATTTGAACTAGTTGAATTAATAGAACTAATTTATTTTTAGTAAGAAAATTTAGGTATATGAGATTATTTGAACTAGTTGAATTGATAGAACTAGTTTATTTTTAGTAAGAAAATTTAGGTATATGAGATTATTTGAACTAGTTGAATTAATAGAACTAGTTTATTTTTAGTAAATGCTTAGTTGAATTAATTGAATTAGTAAGTGTTTAATATTTCGCCTATATGAACATATATAGGAAATGTCGTCTGACGACGGAAAAAATTTCATTATGTGCGAATACTGTGAAGACCAGCGCAGCCTGTGCGAGAGAAATTTTCTTGTTGATGATAGGCGATTCAGCATCAAGCTGGATGAGACCTTCGAATTCGATACAGTAAGTCACAATGACAAGTCTGTTTTCGTAATTAAGCATGACTTATATATGCTTCATTTGCCTGACTTATAATTTTTAATTTTCACTATTCTACTAGCGCATCCCCTGCCATGCAAGAATTTTTGTCTTGGATAAGATAGGTTTCAATGATATGGAAACTATGGAGGTAAAGAGAGTTTACCTGAAAACTGAGCATGGTTATACTTTCAACGTCAAAGTATACAATGCCAAGACGTACACCTATTTTGAATGCAAAACTTGGCAAGCACTATGCAAGGCTTATGCATTTGAGCCTGATATGGTTATCACCTTTGATATTCGTCCGGAAGATGATATTGAAGGTAATAGAGACATATGAGTCGATGTGCAGACGCCTCCAGTTCTACCATTATGTGAGTTCTTCTCAACTATATTTTTGTCTTTGATATTGCTTATTCAAAAATAATTGACAACTAATTTCTATTGACAACTTATTTCCATTCAAGCAAACATGTCTGGCGCTTGGTAGACAGGACCTACTACTGTCCCGGAGCTGAACTAAACTGCGAGGAGATAAGTCATTATGTTTCATGGCTTGAGGATCTTCATACTGTCAAGACAAATTTTCTTCCTGGACTTATAAATATTAGTGCTCAAAACGTGCGACCAATGGTGATCGTATTGAACTACGGTCACATCTATTTAGGAATGATGGTAAGATTTTTACTATTTATCCTCAGTGCATCTTTTGCATAAATATTTTTTTGCTAAACTTTCATTGCTAAGTATATTAATTAATTAGGTACTATACGATGTTCTTCAACAGGGACTCCCGATGATAGTTGTGCCTCAGGGGATCGAGACTAAAGGTCGCATGCCAATTGTTAGCTTATGGCCAAGATATCCTGCATTGCACATGAGTGCATTCAGGATTTCTAGAAGCGATGAATGCTTCATATTGAAAGATTGGAGGAAAATTGTTAACGATCGCAGAGAAGTACTAGGGGGCAGCAATGAGAAGCACAGCCCACGATTAGGAGACAGGTTCATCTGCATGCTCCAGTATGATGAATCAGGAGAGCTATACATGTTATATGCTATTTTACCTGAGAGAGAGAGCAGCAGGAGTGATTTAGCTAGTTCATGCTCTTAGTACTTGTCCTTTCATGTCCGTGTTCTTCGTTCTGAACTTAATCTCAAAGAATGATTTGCTTTTGTAGTGTTATATTTGAATGCTTATAATATCATGACAATCATGTTGAACTCGATGACATTTTTGCTTCTGGTACAAGTGAATGTTTCTTCTTTAAGCTAGTGTTGGTGGTGATTAGATAGTGGTAATGACTATGATGATTAAATAGTGATAATGATGACTACGATGATTTTTAGCTAGCTAGCTAGAGTATATATATACTCATGTTGATGATATGATGCAAGAGTTTTTATATTAACATGATGATATGATGATGAGTTTTTATATCATTTAATGAAAGAAACCGCAGATTAGTTTCAGCTGGATGGATCCTACCTAAGTGATCAAGTATATATGCCATATCCATATTATACTTGATCACGTAATTAGGTGATCAAGTATAATATGGATATGCATTTAACAACTAATTATAATGTAAAACAATCACTAAATTAAATTGAAAACACAAAATTAAATGAAAAATAAAAAAACATTTAGTACCGGTTGGTGTTACCAACCGGTAATAAAGCCCTACGCGCACCCGGGCCTGGCTCGTGCCATGTTTTTGCACTTCAGCGCCGGTTCATGAAAACCCGTACTAAAGGGGGGGGGACTTTAGTCCCCACTCTTTAGTGCCGGTTGGAGAACCGACACTAAAGGCCATCACGAACCGGCACTAAAGGCCGGTTCCGCACTAGTGATTCATCCACGGTGGGCGCCAAAAACAAACTCTCATCGGCAAATATTCGGTGTATGCGAGATTACCGTCCTATCCCCAACCGACTAATATTGTTGTGATGTAGTAGAAATTTGAAACGGGGGCTAAGTTTGTAAATTTCCTTGCATTTGAGACAAGCGCGCCCTGAATACATGGTTCCCCCTTCCTCTCTACCTCACTTTTCCCCATTCGTACTGCGTGGGCGTCAAAACACCCTCTCCACCCCACCCTCCTCCGTCCGCCACCGTCCGCCACCCCATCCACCGCTGTCCTCCTCCACCATGCCGGAGCTGATACCCCGACGCCGCCGTCCATTACAAGAGATCGACCTCTCTCATCCACGGCTTCGGACCAGGATCCTTGCATCCCGTCCTCTCGCTTCATCCCCGCCATCGTCCACCTTGCCAGCGCCACTCCTACGACCATCTCGTCCACCGCGCCCCGCCGCCACCATCTACCCTCCTAGATCTGGTTCCACGTCGTCGACAACCATCGCTACCGCAGCACCGTCAAATTCTCAGTAGATGCATACACGGCACCGCACCAGAGGCGGTACTCTTTCATATCTGCTCAACTTATTTATCGCAGCAAGAAAATAGATCGGCACTGCTTTACTCTAATTTCTTGTCTTGGTTGCGAAGTTGCCTTTGTCCGGTTTGCACCTTCAGATCCGCCATGGCACACTCAACACTATACTCGCAATGCTTATGGTTTTCCCCTTTTATATTTCACACTAGTTAAATCACAGTAGACTAAATTTCAAAATTGGGTCAGTCGATTTTTCAGAGCTCGCAGGAGTTCGCCGGTGCGAACGAAGGGGCTCGGGTGGTTCTGGGGCCTTGCCGAACGAAGAAAACTCGACGCGGGTGGGGGTTGGGGCTGGGGTGTGGGTGGGGGTGGCGGAGGAACACATGTGGTGGGGGCCGGTGGTCTGGCTGGTGGCCCGTGCAGTGTTCTTTATGGGAAGAATCAGAGACAAGGAAGAAGACGGGTTAGGAGACGTAGGATCTTCATCCAACCGCCTGAAATGGTCGAGAGACAGCTGGGAGTTGCATTCTTAATGCGCTCTGGTTCATCATGTGTGGGCACTACGCAACCAACATTTTATTTTCCAAAATCTGCTTGCTCTTCTTTACCATGTTCCTCTTCCGTTCTTCTTTAAGATGTACTCTCTCTGTTCGAAAATACAAGTCTTTGTATAGATTCCACCATGGACTACATATGGAGCAAAATGAGTGAATCTACACTCTAAAATGTATCTGGATACATCTGTATGTGATCCATAGTGGAAATCTCTACCAAGACTTATATTTTGGAACGGAGGGAGTATGATAGTAGTACCGTATGTTCCTTGTACTGAAGATGGGCAGGGACATTTGCAGTGTAGAGGTCTATACGGTCGGTTGTGATGGACACTTTGAGCCTCTTTGATTCGTAGGATTTTGTAAACATATGAATAGGATTTGTAGTGACCTGCTAATGTCTACTACACAACCTTCTTCTTGTAGATGTTGTTGGGCCTGCAAGTGCACAGGTTTGTAGGACAGTAGCAAATTTCCCTCAAGTGGATGACCTAAGGTTTATCAATCCGTGGGAGGCGTAGGATGAATATGGTCTCTCTCAAGCAACCCTGCAACCAAATAACAAAGAGTCTCTTGTGTCCCCAACACACCCAATACAAGGGTAAATTCTATAGGTGCACTAGTTCGGCGAAGAGATGGTGATACAAGTGCAATATGGATAGTAGATAAAGGTATTTGTAATCTGAAATTATAAAAACAGCAAGGTAAATAATGATAAAAGTGAGCGTAAACGGTATTGCAATGGTAGGAAACAAGGCCTAAGGTTCATACTTTCACTAGTGCAAGTTCTCTCAACAATAATAACATAGATAGATCATATAACAATCCCTAAACATGCAACAAAGAGTAACTCCAAAGCTACTAATAGAGAAGAACAAACGAATATATTATGGTAGGGTACGAAAGCACCTCAAAGTTACCCTTTCTATTCTATCTATTCAAGATTTTGTAGTAAAATAACATGAAGCTATTCTTTCCGCTCAATCTATCATAGAGTTCATACTAGAATAACACCTTAAGACATAAATCAACCACAACCCTAATGTCACCTAGATGTTGGGGAATGTTGCAGAAAATTAAAATTTTTCCTACGGTTTCACCAAGATCCATCTATGAGTTCATCTAAGCAACGAGTCAAGGGAGTGAGTTTGCATCTACATACCACTTGTAGATCGCGTGCGGAAGCGTTCGAGGGAACGGTGATGATGGAGTCGTACTCGACGTGATTCAGATCACCGATGACCAAGTGCCGAACGGACAGCACCTCCGCGTTCAACACACGTACGGAACAGACGACGTCTCCTCCATCTTGATCCAGCAAGGAGGAAGGAGAGGTTGAGGAAGACAGCTCCAACGGTAGCACGACGGCGTGGTGTTGGTGGAGAAGCAGTACTCCGGCAGGGCTTCGCCAAGCTCGTGACGGAGGAGGAGAGGTGTTGGGGTGGGAAGGGGCTGCGCTTTGGCTTGGGTTTGAAGCCCTCCCCTCAGCCCTCTATTTATAGGGGAAGGGGCAAGGGGGGCCGGCCCCTCTAGATGGGATCTAGAGGGGGGGGGGGGGGCGGCGGCGGCCAGGGAGGGGAGGCTTGCCCCCCAAGCAAGGGGGGCGCCCCCTCTAAGGTTCCCCCCCCAACCCTAGGCGCATGGGCCTAAGGGGGGGCGGCGCCCAGCCCACCAGGGGCTGGCTCCTGCCCCATGCGGCCCCATGTGGCCCCCCCGAGAGGGGTGGCCCCTCCCGGTGGACCCCCGGAACCCTTCCGGTGGCCCCGGTACAATACCGATATGCCCCCGAAACTTTCCGGTGTCCGTTTGACAACTTCCCATATATAAATCTTTACCTCCGGACCATTCCGGAACTCCTCGTGACGTCCGGGATCTCATCCGGGACTCCGAACAACATTCGGTAATCACATACAAGTCTTCCTAATAACCCTAGCGTCGCCGAACCTTAAGTGTGTAGACCCTACGGGTTCGGGAGACATGCAGACATGACCGAGACGGCTCTCGGGCAATAACCAACAGCGGGATCTGGATACCCATGTTGTCTCCCACATGCTCCTCGATGAAGTCATCGGATGAAGCACGATGTCGAGGATTCAATCAACCCCGTATGCAATTCCCTTTGTCAGACGGTATGTTACTTGCCCGAGACTCGATCGTCGGTATCCCAATACCTCGTTCAGTCTCGTTACCAGCAAGTCACTTTACTCGTACCATAATGCATGATCCCGTGACCAAACACTTGGTCACTTTGAGCTCATTATGATGATGCACTACCGAGTGGACCCAGTGATACCTCCCCGTCATACGGAGTGACAAATCCCAGTCTCGATCCGTGTCAACCCAACAGACACTTTCGGAGATACCTGTAATGCCCCTTTATAGTCACCCAGTTACGTTGTGACGTTTGGTACACCCAAAGCACTCTTACGGTATCCGGGAGTTACACGATCTCATGGTCTAAGGAAGAGATACTTGACATTGAAAAAGCTCTAGCAAAACGAACTACATGATCTTGTGCTATGCTTAGGATTGGGTCTTGTCCATCACGTCATTCTCCTAATGACGTGATCCCGTTGTCAATGACATCTAATGTCCATAGTCAGGAAACCATGACTATCTGTTGACCAACGAGCTAGTCAACTAGAGGCTAACTAGGGACGTATTGTGGTCTATGTATTCACACATGTATTACGATTTCCGGATAACACAATTATAGCATGAATAAAAGACAATTACCATGAACAAGGAAATATAATAATGCTTTTATTATTGCCTCTAGGGCATATTTCCAACAGTCTCCCACTTGCACTAGAGTCAATAATCTAGTTACATTGTGATGAATCGAACACCCATAGAGTTCTGGTGTTGATCATGTTTTGCTCGCGAGAGAGGTTTAGTCAACGGATCTGCGACATTCAGATCCGTATGTACTTTGCAAATATCTATGTCTCCATCTTGAACATTTTCACGGATGGAGTTGAAACGACGCTTGATGTGCCTGGTCTTCTTGTGAAACCTGGGCTCCTTGGCAAGGGCAATAGCTCCAGTGTTGTCACAGAAGAGTTTGATCGGCCCCGACGCATTGGGTATGACTCCTAGGTCGGTGATGAACTCCTTCACCCAAATAGCATCATGCGCTGCCTCCGAGGCTGCCATGTACTCCGCTTCACATGTAGATCCCGCCACGACGCTCTGCTTGCAGCTGCACCAGCTTACTGCTCCACCATTCAACATATACACGTATCCGGTTTGTGACTTAGAGTCATCAGATCTGTGTCGAAGCTAGCGTCGACGTAACCCTTTACGACGAGCTCTTCGTCACCTCCATAAACGAGAAACATGTCCTTCGTCCTTTTCAGGTACTTCAGGATATTCTTGACCGCTGTCCAGTGTTCCTTGCCGGGATTACTTTGGTACCTTCCTACCAAACTTACGGCAAGGTTTACATCAGGTCTGGTACACAGCATGGCATACATAATAGATCCTATGGCTGAAGCATAGGGGATGACACTCATCTCTTCTTTATCTTTTGCCGTGGTCGGGCATTGAGCCGAGCTCAATCTCACACCTTGCAATAAAGGCAAGAACCCCTTCTTTGACTGATCTATTTTGAACTTCTTCAAAATCTTATCAAGGTATGTGCTTTGTGAAAGACCTATGAGGCGTCTCGATCTATCTCTATAGATCTTGATGCCTAATATATAAGCAGCTTCTCCAAGGTCCTTCATTGAAAAACACTTATTCAAGTAGGCCTTAATGCTGTTCAAAAGTTCTATACCATTTCCCATCAAAAGTATGTCATCTACATATAAAATGAGAAATGCTACAGAGCTCCCACTCACTTTCTTGTAAACACAGGCTTCTCCATAAGTCTGCATAAACCCAAACGCTTTGATCATCTCATCAAAACGAATGTTCCAACTCCGAGATGCTTGCACCAGCCCATAAATGGATCGCTGGAGCTTGCATACTTTGTTAGCATTCTTAGGATCGACAAAACCCTCCGGCTGCATCATATACAGTTCTTCCTTAAGATGCCCGTTAAGGAATGCCGTTTTGACGTCCATCTGCCATATCTCATAATCATTGTATGCGGCAATTGCTAACATGATTCGGACGGACTTAAGCTTCGCTACGGGAGAGAAAGTCTCATCGTAGTCAATCCCTTGAACTTGCCGATAACCCTTAGCGACAAGTCGAGCTTTATAGATGGTGACATTTCCATCCGCGTCCGTCTTCTTCTTAAAGATCCATTTGTTTTCTATCGCTTGCCGATCATTGGGAAAGTCAGTCAAAGTCCATACTTTGTTTTCATACATGGATTCTATCTCGGATTTCATGGCTTCTAGCCATTTGTTGGAATCTGGGTCCGCCATTGCTTCTTCATAGTTCGAAGGTTCACCGTTGTCCAACAACATGATTTCCAGGACAGGGTTGCCGTACCACTCTGGTGCGGAACGTGTCCTTGTGGACCTACGAAGTTCAGTAGCAACTTGATCCGAAGTACCTTGATCATCATCATTATTTTCCTCTTCAGTTAGTGTAGGCGTCACAGGAACATTTTCCTGAGCTGCACTACTATCCTGTTCAAGAGGTAGTACTTCATCGAGTTCTACTTTCCTCCCACTTAGTTCTTTCGAGAGAAACTCCCTTTCCAGAAAGGATCCGTTCTTGGCAACAAAGATCTTGCCCTCGGATCTTAAGTACAAGGTATACCCAATGGTTTCTTTAGGGTATCCTATGAAGACGCATTTTTCCGACTTGGGTTTGACCTTTTCAGGTTGAAGTATCTTGACATAAGCATCACATCCCCAAACTTTTAGAAACGACAGCTTAGGTTTCTTCCCAAACCATAATTCATACGGTGTCGTCTCAACAGATTTAGACGGTGCCCTATTTAAAGTGAATGTAGCTGTCTCTAGAGCGTATCCCCAAAATGACAGCGGTAAATCGGTAAGAGACATCATAGACCGTACCATATCCAATAGAGTGCGATTATGACGTTTGGACACACCGTTTCGCTGAGGTGTTCCAGGCGGCGTGAGTTGGGAAACGATTCCACATTTTCTTAAGTGCGTACCAAATTCGTGACTTAAATATTCTCCTCCACGATCCGATCATAAGAATTTTATCTTTCGGTCACGTTGATTCTCTACTTCATTCTGAAATTCCTTGAACTTTTCAAAGGTCTCAGACTTGTGTTTCATCAAGTACACATACCCATATCTACTCAAGTCATCAGTGAGAGTGAGAACATAACGATATCCTCCGCGAGCCTCAACACTCATTGGACCGCACACATCGGTATGTATGATTTCCAACAAGTTGGTTGCTCGCTCCATTGTTCCGGAGAACGGGGTCTTGGTCATTTTGCCCATGAGGCATGGTTCGCATGTGTCAAATGATTCATAATCGAGAGACTCCAAAAGTCCATTAGTATGGAGCTTCTTCATGCACTTGACACCAATGTGACCAAGGCGGCAGTGCCACAAGTATGTGGGACTATCGTTATCAACTTTACATCTTTTGGTATTCACGCTATGAATATGTGTAACATTACGTTCGAGATTCATCAAGAATAAACCATTGACCATCGGGGCATGACCATAAAACATATCTCTCATATAAATAGAACAACCATTATTCTCGGATTTAAATGAGTAGCCATCTCGTATTAAGCGAGATCCAGATACAATGTTCATGCTCAAACTTGGCACTAAATAACAATTATTGAGGTTTAAAACTAATCCCGTAGGTAAGTGTAGAGGTAGCGTGCCGACGGCGATCACATCGACCTTGGAACCATTCCCGACGCGCATCGTCACCTCGTCCTTCGCCAGTCTCCGCTTATTCCGCAGCTCCTGCTGTGAGTTACAAATGTGAGCAACGGCACCGGTATCAAATACCCAGTAGTTACTACGAGTACTGGTAAGGTACACATCAATTACATGTATATCAAATATACCTTTAGTGTTGCCGGCCTTCTTATCCGCTAAGTATTTGGGGCAGTTCCGCTTGCAGTGACCCTTCCCCTTGCAATAAAAGCACTCAGTTTCAGGCTTGGGTCCATTCTTTGACTTCTTCCCGGCAACTGGCTTACCGGGGGCGGCAACATCTTTGCCGTCCTTCTTGAAGTTCTTCTTACCCTTGCCCTTCTTGAACTTAGTGGTCTTATTGACCATCAACATTTGATGTTCTTTCTTGATTTCAACCTCTGCTGACTTCAGCATTGAAAATACTTCAGGAATGGTCTTCACCATCCCCTGCATATTGTAGTTCATCACAAAGCTCTTGTAGCTCGGTGGGAGTGACTGAAGGATTCTGTCAATGACCGCCTCATCTGGGAGGTTGATCTCCAACTGGGACAGGCGGTTGTGCAACCCAGACATTTTGAGTATGTGCTCACTGACAGAACTGTTTTCCTCCATCTTACAACTATAGAACTTGTCGGAGACTTCATATCTCTCGACCCGGGCATGAGCTTGGAAAACTAGTTTCAGCTCCTCGAACATCTCATATGCTCCGTGTTGCTCAAAACGCTTTTGGAGCCCCGGTTCTAAGCTGTAAAGCATGCCGCACTGAACGAGGGAGTAATCATCAGCACGTGTCTGCCAAACGTTCAAATCGTCTTGCAGTGTTGGGAGAGCAGGTGGGTCACCTAACGGTGCTTCAAGGACATACGCTTTCTTGGCAGCTATGAGGATGATCCTCAGGTTCCGGACCCAGTCCGTATAGTTGCTGCCATCATCTTTCAGCTTGGTTTTCTCTAGGAACGTGTTGAAGTTCATGTTGACATGAGCGTTGGCCATTGATCTACAAGACATATTTTGCAAAAGTTTTAGACTAAGTTCATGATAATTAAGTTCATCTAATCAAATTATTGAATGAACTCCCACTCAGATTTGACATCCCTCTAGTCATCTAAGTGTTACACGATCCGAGTCGAATAGGCCGTGTCCGATCATCACGTGAGACGGACTAGTCATCATCGGTGAACATCTCCATGTTGATCGTATCTTCCATACGACTCATGTTCGACCTTTCGGTCTCTTGTGTTTCGAGGCCATGTCTGTACATGCTAGGATCGTCAAGTTAACCCTAAGTGTTTCGCGTGTGTAAATCTGGCTTACACCCGTTGTATGTGAACGTAAGGATCTATCACACCCGATCATCACGTGGTGCTTCGAAACGACGAACTTTAGCAACGGTGCACAGTTAGGGGGAACACTTTCTTGAGATTATTATAACGGATCATCTTATTTACTACCGTCGTTCTAAGTAAACAAGATGCATAAGACATAATAAACATCACATGCAATTATATAGTAGTGACATGATATGGCCAATATCATACAACTCCTTCGATCTTCATCTTCGGGGCTCCATGATCATCTTTGTCACCGGCATGACACCATGATCTCCATCATTGTGTCTTCATGAAGTTGTCACGCCAACGACTACTTCTACTTCTATGGCTAACACGCTTAGCAATAAAGTAAAGTAATTTACATGGCGTTCTTCAATGATATGCAGGTCATACAAAAATAAAGACAACTCCTATGGCTCCTGCCGGTTGTCATACTCATCGACATGCAAGTCGTGATTCCTATTACAAGAACATGATCTCATACATCACAATATATCATTCATCATTCATCACAACTTCTGGCCATATCACATCACATGACAATTGCTGCAAAAACAAGTTAGATGTCCTCTAATTGTTGTTGCATCTTTTACGTGGCTGCAATTGGGTTCTAGCAAGAATGTTTTCTTACCTACGAATAACCACAACGTGATTTTTTCAACTTCTATTTACCCTTCATAAGGACCCTTTTCATTGAATCTGCTTCAACTAAAGTGGGAGAGACAAACACCCGCCAGCCACCTTATGCAACTAGTGCATGTCAGTCGGTGGAACCGGTCTCACGTAAGCGTACGTGTAAGGTTGGTCCGGGCCGCTTCATCCCACAATACCGCTGAAGCAAGATAAGACTAGTAGCGGCAAGCAAGTTGACAAGATCTACGCCCACAACAAAATTGTGTTCTACTCGTGCAATAGAGAACTACGCATAAACCTAGCTCTGATACCACTGTTGGGGAACGTTGCAGAAAATTAAATTTTTTCCTACGGTTTCACCAAGATCCATTTATGAGTTCATCTAAGCAACGAGTCAAGGGAGTGAGTTTGCATCTACATACCACTTGTAGATTACGTGCGGAAGCGTTCGAGGGAACGGTGATGATGGAGTCGTACTCGACGTGATTCAGATCACCGATGACCAAGTGCCGAACAGACAGCACCTCCGCGTTCAACACACGTACGGAACGGACGACGTCTCCTCCGTCTTGATCCAGCAAGGAGGAAGGAGAGGTTGAGGAAGACAGCTCCAACGGCAGCACGACGGCGTGGTGTTGGTGGAGAAGAAGTACTCCCGCAGGGCTTCGCCAAGCTTGTGACGGAGGAGGAGAGGTGTTGGGGTGGGGAGGGGCTGCGCCTTGGCTTGGGTTTGCAGCCCTCCCCTCAGCCCTCTATTTATAGGGGAAGGGGCAAGGGGGCCGGCCCCTCTAGATGGGATCTAAAGGGGGGGGGGGGCGGCGGCCAGGGAGGGGAGGCTTGCCCCCCAAGCAAGGGGGGCGCCCCCTCTAGGGTTCCCCCCCAACCCTAGGCGCATGGGCCCAAGGGGGGCGCCCAGCCCACCAGGGGCTGGCTCCTGCCCAATGCGGCCCCATGTGGCCCCGCGGGAGGGGTGGCCCCTCCCGGTGGACCCCCGGAACCCTTCCGGTGGCCCCGGTACAATACCGATATGCCCCCGAAACTTTCCGGTGTCCGTTTGACAACTTCCCATATATAAATCTTTACCTCTGGACCATTCCGGAACTCCTCGTGACGTCCGGGATCTCATCCGGGACTCTGAACAACATTCGGTAATCACATACAAGTCTTCCTAATAACCCTAGCGTCGCCGAACCTTAAGTGTGTAGACCCTATGGGTTCGGGAGACATGTAGACATGACCGAGACGGCTCTCGGGAAATAACCAATAGCGGGATCTGGATACCCATGTTGGCTCCCACATGCTCCTCGATGAAGTCATCGGATGAACCACGATGTCGAGGATTCAATCAACCCCGTATGCAATTCCCTCTGTCAAACGGTATGTTACTTGCCCGAGACTCGATCGTCGGTATCCCAATACCTCGTTCAGTCTCGTTACCGGCAAGTCACTTTACTCGTACCGTAATGCATGATCCCGTGACCAAACACTTGGTCACTTTGAGCTCATTATGATGATGCACTACCGAGTGGGCCCAGTGATACCTCCCCGTCATACGGAGTGACAAATCCCAGTCTCGATCCGTGTCAACCCAACAGGCACTTTCGGAGATACCTGTAATGCCCCTTTATAGTCACCCAGTTACGTTGTGACATTTGGTACATCCAAAGCACTCTTACGGTATCCGGGAGTTACACGATCTCATGGTCTAAGGAAGAGATACTTGACATTGAAAAAGCTCTAGCAAAATGAACTACACGATCTTGTGCTATGCTTAGGATTGGGTCTTGTCCATCACGTCATTCTCCTAATGATGTGATCCCGTTGTCAATGACATCTAATGTCCATAGTCAGGAAACCATGACTATCTGTTGACCAACGAGCTAGTCAACTAGAGGCTAACTAGGGACGTATTGTGGTCTATGTATTCACACATGTATTACGATTTCCGGATAACACAATTATAGCATGAATAAAAGACAATTACCATGAACAAGGAAATATAATAATGCTTTTATTATTGCCTCTAGGGCATATTTCCAACAGTCTCCCACTTGCACTAGAGTCAATAATCTAGTTACATTGTGATGAATCGAACACCCATAGAGTTCTGGTGTTGATCATGTTTTGCTCGCGAGAGAGGTTTAGTCAACGGATCTGCGACATTCAGATCCGTATGTACTTCGCAAATATCTATGTCTCCATCTTGAACATTTTCATGGATGGAGTTGAAACGACGCTTGATGTGCCTGGTCTTCTTGTGAAACCTGGGCTCCTTGGCAAGGGCAATAGCTCTAGTGTTGTCACAGAAGAGTTTGATCGGCCCCGACGCATTGGGTATGACTCCTAGGTCGGTGATGAACTCCTTCACCCAAATAGCTTCATGCGCTGCCTCCGAGGCTGCCATGTACTCCGCTTCACATGTAGATCCCGCCACGACGCTCTGCTTGCAGCTGCACCAGCTTACTGCTCCACCATTCAACATATACACGTATCCGGTTTGTGACTTAGAGTCATCAGATCTGTGTCGAAGCTAGCGTCGACGTAACCCTTTACGACGAGCTCTTCGTCACCTCCATAAACGAGAAACATGTCCTTCGTCCTTTTCAGGTACTTCAGGATATTCTTGACCGCTGTCCAGTGTTCCTTGCCGGGATTACTTTGGTACCTTCCTACCAAACTTACGGCAAGGTTTACATCAGGTCTGGTACACAGCATGGCATACATAATAGATCCTATGGCTGAAGCATAGGGGATGACACTCATCTCTTCTTTATCTTTTGCCGTGGTCGAGCATTGAGCCGAGCTCAATCTCACACCTTGCAATACAGGAAAGAACCCCTTCTTTGACTGATCCATTTTGAACTTCTTCAAAATCTTATCAAGGTATGTGCTTTGTGAAAGACCTATGGGGCGTCTCGATCTATCTCTATAGATCTTGATGCCTAATATATAAGCAGCTTCTCCAAGGTCCTTCATTGAAAAACACTTATTCAAGTAGGCCTTAATGCTGTCCAAAAGTTCTATATCATTTCCCATCAAAAGTATGTCATCTACATATAAAATGAGAAATGCTATAGAGCTCCCACTCACTTTCTTGTAAACACAGGCTTCTCCATAAGTCTGCATAAACCCAAACGCTTTGATCATCTCATCAAAACGAATGTTCCAACTCCGAGATGCTTGCACCAGCCCATAAATGGATCACTGGAGCTTGCATACTTTGTTAGCATTCTTAGGATCGACAAAACCCTCCGGCTGCATCATATACAGTTCTTCCTTAAGATGCCCGTTAAGGAATGCCGTTTTGACGTCCATCTGCCATATCTCATAATCATAGTATGCGGCAATTGCTAACATGATTCGGATGGACTTAAGCTTCGCTACGGGAGAGAAAGTCTCATCGTAGTCAATCCCTTGAACTTGCCGATAACCCTTTGCGACAAGTCGAGCTATATAGATGGTGACATTTCCATCCGCGTCCGTCTTCTTCTTAAAGATCCATTTGTTTTCTATCGCTCGCCGATCATCGGGCAAGTCAGTCAAAGTCCATACTTTGTTTTCATACATGGATCCTATCTCGGATTTCATGGCTTCTAGCCATTTGTTGGAATCTGGGCCCGCCATTGCTTCTTCATAGTTCGAAGGTTCACCGTTGTCCAACAACATGATTTCCAGGACAGGGTTGCCATACCACTCTGGTGCGGAACGTGTCCTTGTGGACCTACGAAGTTCAGTAGCAACTTGATCCGAAGTACCTTGATCATCATCATTATTTTCCTCTTCAGTTGGTGTAGGCGTCAGAGGAACATTTTCCTGAGCTGCACTACTATCTTGCACTACAATAATAGTTCATGCTAACGTACATCCAATTGGATATATATATCAGGATCACCCCAACACAAAGTTCTTGCCAAAGTATAAAATGAAAAAGGGAAAGGTGAAGATCACATTGACTCTTGCATAAAGTAAAAGACATAAAGCAAAAGATAGGCCCTTCGCAGAGGGAAGCAGAGGTTGTCATGCGCTTTTAGGTTTGGATACACAAAATCTTAATGCGAAAGAACGTCACTTTATATTGCCCCTTGTATATGGACCTTTATTATGCAGTCCGTCGCTTTTATTGCTTCCATAACAAGATCGTACAAAGCTTATTTTCTCCGCACTGATAAGTCATGCATATTTAGAGAGCAATTTTGATTGCTTGCACCGATGACAACTTACTTGAAGGATCTTACTCAATCCATAGGTAGGTATGGTGGACTCTCATGGCAAAAACTGGGTTTAAGGATATTTGGAAGCACAAGTAGTATCTCTACTTGGTGCTACGAATTTTTTGGCTAGCATGAGGGGGAAAGGCAAGCTCAACATGTTTGAATGATCCACGACACTATACTTTAACTGAGATGTGAGAAAACATAACCCATTACGTTGTCTTCCTTGTCCAACATCAACTCTTTAGCATGTCATACTTAATGATTGCTCACAATTATAAAAGATGTCTATGATAATATATTTATATGTGAAATCTCTCTTCGTTCAATGTTCTTTCATGAATTGTTCAAATGACTAATACAGTGCTTGCTATCCGTCAATAAATTTACAACCTCTACTTCTTAGATGTGAAGTCATTACTCCCCATGGGATAAGCAAATGAAACATATATAAATTCAGATTTATGACATTCAACTCATTCAACCATGTACTCATAGGATATAAGTGAAGTACACGAGCAACTGAAAAACTACTCCAAAAAGATATAAGTGAAGACCAATGAGTAGCTAAATAATTATGCAACTATGTGAAGACTCTCTCCCATTTTAAGAATTTCAGATCTTGATATTTTATTCAAACAGCAAGCAAAGCAAAATAAAATGACATTGCAAGGGTAGCACAACTCATGTGAAGAAGCAAAAACTTAGGTTCAACCGATACTAACCGATAGTTGTTGAAGAAGAAAGGTGGGATGCCTACCGGGCATCCCCAAGATTAGATGCTTGAGACTTCTTGAAATATTATCTTGGGGTGCCTTGGGCATCCCCAAGCTTGAACTTTTGTGTCTCCTTAATTCCTCTCATACCATGGTTTCTCTTTTTATCAAAAGCTTCATTCACAATAAACTCAACAAGAACTCGTGAGATAGGTTAGTATAAACCAATGCAAAACTGTATCATTTTCTACTATAAAAAATCACAAGAATTATTATTCAACATTGCATACTAAAATTTTCTGCATATTTAACACTCCTATCCTCAAATAGAATCATTAAACAAGCAAGCATAGGCAAACAATGCAAACATAACAGCAATCTGCCAAACAGTATAGTCTGTAAAGAATGCAAGATTCATCATACTTCCCTAACTCCAAAAATTATAAGAAAAATATTACGATGCAGGAGAGTTATCAGAGATCATTATGCAAAATGATTCAACATTATATCGCTCTCTTACTTTTCTAGGTAATTTTTGCAACAGCGGTAAACTTTCTGTTTTCAAACAGCAACATGTATACTAGCAAAATAAGCATGGTGAAGGCTATCCTTGACATTTTTATTGAAAATAAAGATGCAAAACATAATTATAAATAACAGAAAGCAAATACTAACAAAAGAAAATGACGCTCCAAGCAAAACACATATCATGTGGCGAATAAAAATATAGCTCCAAGTAGAGTTACCGATGAACGAAGACGAAAGAGGGGATGCCTTCTGGGGCATCCCCAAGCTTAGGCTCTTGGTTGTCCTTGAATATGACCTTGGGGTTCCTTGAGTATCCCCAAGCTTAGGCTCTAACCACTCCTTATTCCATAGTCCATCGAATCTTTACCCAAAACTTGATAACTTCAACCACACAAAACTCAAGACAAAACTCGTAAGCTCCGTTAGTATAAGAAAACAAACCATAAATTTAAGGTACTGCAATGAACTCATTCTTTATTTATATTTGTGTTACGCCTACTGTATTCCAACTTTTCTATGGTTCATACCCTTACATACTAGCCATAGATGCATCAAAATAGGCAAACAACACAATGAAAACAGAATCTGTCAAAAACAGAACAGTCTGTAGTAATCTGTATCAAACGTATACTTTTGGAACGCCAAAAATTATGAAATAAATTGGTGGACCTGAGGAATTTATCTATTAATCATCTGCAAAAAGAATCATCCTAAAAGAGCTCTCCAGTAAAAAAAGGCAGCTAATGTCGTGAGCGCTAAAGTTTCCATTTTTTACAGCATGATCGTAAAGACTTCACCCAAGTCTTCCCAAAGGTTCTACTTGGCACAAACACTAATTAAAACATGAAACCACATATAACCAGAGGCTAGATGAATTATTTACTACTAAAAAGTAACAAAAAGCAAGAAACAAAAGTAAAGTTGGGTTGCCTCCCAACAAGCGCTTTTCTTTAATGCCTTTTTAGCTAGGCATGATGATGACAATGATGCTCACATAAAAGATAAGAATTGAAACATAATGGGAGCATCATGAAGAATATGACTAGCACATTTAAGTCTAAACCACTTCCTATGCCTAGGGATTTTGTGAGCAAAGAACTTATGGGAACAATAATCAACTAGCATAGGAAGGCAAAACAAGCATAACTTCAAAATTTTAAGCACATAGAGAAGAAACTTGATATTATTGCAATTCCTACAAGCATATGTTCCTCCCTCATAATAATTTTCAGTATCATCATGAATGAATTCAACAATATAACCAGCACCTAAAGCATTCTTTTCATGATCTACAAGCATAGAAAATTTACTACTCTCCACATAAGCAAATTTCTTCTCATGAATAATAGTGGGAGCAAACTCAACAAAAATAACTATCATGTGAGGCATAATACAATTGAAAACTAAAATCATGATGAAAAGTTTCATGGTTATCATTATTCTCAATAGCATACAAGTCATCACAATAATCGTCATAGATAGCAACTTTGTTCTCATAATCAATTGGAACCTCTTCTGAAATAGTGGAATCATCACTAAATAAAGTTGACACTCTTCCAAATCCACTTTCATCAATATAATCATCATAAATAGGAGGCATGCTTTCATCATAAAAAATATTCTCAAAAAACTTGGGGGACAAAAAATATCATATTCATCAAACATAGCATCCCCAAGCTTGTGGCTTTGCATATCATCAGCATCATGGATATTCAAGGAATTCATACTAACAACATTGCAATCATGCTCATCATTCAAAGATTTAGGATCAAACATTCGATAGATTTCTTCTTCTAGCACTTGAGCACAATTTTCCTTTCCATCATACCCACGAAAGATATTAAAAAGATGAAGCGTATGGGACAAACTCAATTCCATTTTTTGTAGTTTTGTTTTATAAACTAAACTAGTGATAAAACAAGAAACAAAAAGATTTGATTGCAAGATCTAAAGATATACCTTCAAGAACTCACCTCCCCGGCAACGGCGCGAGAAAGGAGCTTGATGTCTACTACACAACCTTCTTCTTGTAGATGCTGTTGGGCCTGCAAGTGCACAGGTTTGTAGGACAGTAGCAAATCTCCCTCAAGTGGATGACCTAAGGTTTATCAATACGTGGGAGGCGTAGGATGAAGATGGTCTCTCTCAAGCAACCCTGCAACCAAATAACAAAGAGTCTCTTGTGTCCCCAACACAACCAATACAATGGTAAATTGTATAGGTGCACTAGTTCGGCGAAGAGATGGTGATACAAGTGCAATATGGATAGTAGATAAAGGTATTTGTAATCTGAAATTATAAAAACAGCAAGGTAACCAATGATAAAAGTGAGCGTAAACGGTATTGCAATGGTAGGAAACAAGGCCTAAGGTTCATACTTTCACTAGTGCAAGTTCTCTCAACAATAATAACATAGATAGATCATATAACAATCCCTCAACATGCAACGAAGAGTCACTCCAAAGCCACTAATAGCGAAGAACAAACGAACAGATTATGGTAGGGTACAAAACCACCTCAAAGTTATCCTTTTTGTTCTATCTATTCAAGAGTTCGTAGTAAAATAACATGAAGCTATTCTTTCCACTCAATCTATCATAGAGTTCATACTAGAATAACACCTTAAGACACAAATCAACCAAAACCCTAATGTCACCTAGATACTCCATTGTCACCTCAAGTATCCGTGGGCATGATTATACGATATGCATCACACAATATCAGATTCATCTATTCAACCAACACAAAGTACTTCAAAGAGTGCCCCAAAGTTTCTACTGGAGAGTCAAGACGAAAATGTGTGCCAACCCCTATGCATAGGTTCATGGGCGGAACCCGCAAGTTGGTCACCAAAACATACATCAAGTGGCACATGATATCCCATTGTCACCACAGATAAGCACGGCAAGACATACATCAAGTGTTCTGAAATCATTAAAGACTCAATCCGATAAGATGACTTCAAGAGGAAAACTCAATTCATTACAAGAGAGTAGAGGGGGAGAAACATCATAAGATCCAACTATAATAGCAAAGCTCGCGATACATCAAGATCGTGCCATAGAGGGAACACGAGAGAGAGAACACGAGAGAGAGAGAGAGAGAGAGAGATCAGACACATAGCTACTGGTACATACCCTCAGCCCCGAGGGTGAACTACTCCCTCCTCATCATGGATAGCACAGGGATGATGAAGATGGCCACCGGTGATGTGATCCCCCTCCGGCAGGGTTCCGGAACGGGCTCCTTAGAGGCTTTTGGTGGCTACAGAGGCTTGCGGCGGCGGAACCCCGATCTATCTTTATATTCGATGTTTTTAGGGCACGTAGTCTTATATAGGCGAAAGAAGTCGTTCGGGGGAGCCTAGAGGGGCCCACGAGAGGGTAGGGCGCGCCCAAGGGGGTGGGCGCCCCCCTGTCTCGTGGCCTCCTTGATGATCCCCTGGCTTGCACTCCAAGTTCCTGGGATTGGTTCTGTTCCAAAAATAACTTTTCCGAAGGTTTCATTCCGTTTGGACTCCGTTTGATATTCCTTTTCTTTGAAATACTGAAACAGGCAATAAAACAGCAATATGGGCTGGGTCTCCGGTTAGTAGGTTAGTCCCAAGAGTAATATAAAAGTGTATAATAAAGCCCATAATCATTCAAAACAGATAATAAAATAGCATGAATGCTTCATAAATTATAGATACGTAGGAGACGTATCACTTGCCCACTTGAATCCTATAAGAATAGCAAGGAAATGTGGGGAGCTGTGTCGCCTTTGAGAGTTACACTGATATTAACAGTACCGCACCTTCAGTTGAAGAGAACTGGTCTCCGAAGCCTTTCTAGCCGTACCAGCAGTACTAGCACATATATTCCAGCAAGTTGCACTTTGCTGATTTTATTCTGATGCTTACGGTTTTCCCCATTGTATCTACACTATGATCTGTGTAGCTGCTTTGTGTCGCACTAGCAGCAGTGCACTCTTGAAGCAAAACACCGCAATGACTTACAAAATTGGCACCAAGGCATTGAGCGCCATTCTGGATGCAATGAAACTCATACGCTCCCCACCTGTTGATTCTTGTTCAGAATATGATCCTAATGACTATTCTAACCTTGAGGAGTCAAAGGCAGATGGCATGTCCTGTTCACCCATCAAGGTGCCTGTTCTAATTTGGCAAAGTTTTATTGATTGCGGGTATCTTGCATATGTTGTCTTGCATTTCTTCTACTTTGTTGCACCGCCATCATATATGTCGAGATGCCATGCCCATCCATAATCAATACATATTCCATCTGTCATCATACCATGTTTTTTCACTCAAATGCTGTTCTTGTGCATCAGACATCAAAAAGGAAGAGGGTGATTGCCGAACCTGAAGGAGCGTCAGCAAAGTCCTTGAAAAACGTGGTGGTGCCGGAGAAATCAGACAACACCCCACTTAATCAGGTGAGTATCTCAGGTCTGTATCCTCATCAGTAGCCCCCGAATGTATTAAGCTATAAGTGAAAAGTAGGCTGATGTCGAGCCTGCTCCGAGCTTTGGGCCTTTGCGAGTGCTTTTTTGCAAATCTGAACGCCTGCGTCGGTACTTCGGTGCGACTCAGTTGCCTTGATCCATTCAGCGAGCCGTCGACTGAACTGGTGACATCAAGCGTCGAGTGCTGTGTTAGAGCACGAGATCTTGGGCACGATTGTCTGTGGTGTATCCCGGATTTCACGGGATACGGATTTTCGGAGAAGCGCGCAGGCCGGAGAGCGTCCAAATGGGCGGCTCGGATAAGCAGTGATGCCTCGATTACCACACCGCCTTTTTCACCACGTACGCTGCGCGCAACTGTTGCAGGATTTGACGGGATTACCTGGACCCACGCGTCAGTCACTCGGAAGTGTCTCTTTATAAGGCGACGGGGCCAAGGCGCTTGCACTACACACGCCTGTTCTTCTTTCTTTCTCCTCTGCTTCTCCACCGCGCCCAGCGCCTCCGCCCTCGACGCCGCTGCTCCCACGCCATGGTGAAGGACAAAACGGCGGCGCTAGAGCACGCTAAGAAGGTGACGGGGGCGGCGAAGGGCAGGAAGAAGGGCCGTGGATCATCGTCGCGCGCGGGGCTGCCGCCGGGCTGGATCCAAGGCGGTTGGATCCGGTCTTCGGTCCGGCAGGAGGATCTGGCCAAACTGGAGGAGTCCGGGCTGATTTCCAAGGGAGCAGCGAGGCTGCCGAAGGGGGAGAACGGAACCACAACCTCGACCGGGTGAGTGTGTCCTGCTTGCCACTCACGTCGACCGGGGTTTCTCGCTCCCTCCACACCCTTTATTTCGCAGGTTTTTGAACTTCTTCGGTGCACAACTCCACCACTTTTCCCCCAACACCATCACGTACCTAGCCGCATTTGTGTCGATGTGCGAGAACTTCTTAGGGTGTCGACCGCACTGGGGTCTCTTCAAACACATCTTCACCATTCGCTCCCAGTCGGTAAAAAAGGCGAAGTCAAGTGACTCGAAAACCCATGTTATCCAGATGTGCGGGGGTCTAGATATCCAAAGAGGAATAGGAGCACTTTCCCTGCTGCGACTCTTCTTGAATCTGTTAGGGGTTGGCAGTCGTCCTGGTTCTATTGCCAGGACATTGCGGCTCCAGGTCAGTCGACCGGTCTTCCTCCTTTTTCATTCGACCGTGTCCAGACTCCTGCGCCACTGAAAGTTACTGCTGCTGAGACCATGGAGACGAGGATGTTGGTAAACCGAGTGGTCCAGCTCATAAATGATGGCGTTACTGGCTTGGACTTGCTGGAAGTGTTCCTTAGTCGGCGCATCCAGCCTCTCTAGGCCCGCGATCACCCGATGTGGTTGTATTCCGGACCGGACGCCACCGCTCGGGTCCATCCAGAAGAAGTGCCGCTCGAAACCGTAGCCTTGTGGCTGAAGGGTATCACGGGCAACCAAGACAAACCTAGAGGATCCAGGCGAGTCGTTCCTTTCGGTGATGACAACCCACCCAACAAGGTACATTCTCTATTCCGACTGTTTTCCGCTCGCGTTCCGACTGTTCTCGATGTTGGCTCACTCTTGCTTCAATCGATTTGGTTTGCAGGTATTCACTGAGATGCATTCAATGCCCAATGGTGAACAGGCTTTGGCGCAGGACCAGGAGGGGAGGACAGTGCGGAGGAGAGTGGCGAGTGGGAGTCTCCGGGAGAAGAGGAGGAGGATGAGAGCGAGGAGTCGGACAAGGAGGAAGAGGTCAACTCGCCGCCGCGCTCTGAACGTCGATCCAAACAGCAACATGATCCGTCTGGCGGGTGTGGGAAAAGCGTGGCTCCGAGTGCCACTACCCAGAAGCGCACTCGGACGTCGACTCCGAAGCCGACGGAGAAGGTGGCCAAGCAGCCTAAAGTTGCTCCTCCCAAGGCTCGGAAGACACTGCCACGGATCAAGATGGACGTCCCTGTCGCTTCGGGGTGAGTATCTCACTTGCGTTTTTGTAAGTCGACTGAAGACTTTCTTGTTCTGACCCACTAACTCATGTGTCTTTCCATCCCCACCGCTGTTGCCACTGACATGGACATTGACAAGGTGCTAGGAGACGAAGAAGCCACCTCATGAGTTGGTAAGTCTGATCGGCCAAGCTTTGTTGAATCGTGCAGACTGTCAATAGATAGAGTTTCTGACATTTTCTCCTTTTCTGTAGTTCTGCAAGAAGTCGTGGTGCTCCCCGATGATGAAGAAGAAGCGTCTCTACAGGAGAGGAAGAGGAGGACTGGAAGTGCTGGCAGGAGGAGGCTTGAGGTTTAGATTCATCACTCGACACCGGCGCCCGAGGCGGTGGTCGAATGCTATGGAGAGCCTGTTCAGACCAGCATCACATTCGCCAGCCCGCTGATGACCAATCGTCCGGCGGGCTCGACCGCACCGACTCCTGCTACTCCAGTGCAACTCCACGCCTCCGGCCCAGCGACTACCTCGGCTGCTCTACAGCCGTCACTTTTTGCTTTGTATCAGACTCCGGATGATTCGTCGAGTCCCGCTAGGGAAGGTCTGCGCCAGGTGAACCTTGTCATGGATCAGGTGAAGGTGGTGCACGAGGCCAGCCAAGTGGCTTACAACACCAGTACTGCCCTTCAGGCCAACATTCAGGTCAGCAAGATTCCGACTGAACTTTCGAATGTTATCTTGTATCTGATCACCCATTCGGGTGTTTCTTTGCTTAGAGCTTTAAAAATTTTCCATTCCACTCGACTTGAGTAGAATCTTAGTAGACTTTCTGAACTCACGCTGGGTAGACCCTGCTGAGTATTGTTCTGGACCAGTGGGGGCACGCTAAGTGCACCCACTGGGTGTAGTCCCCGAGACCACGGTCGACTGCTGGCAGTCGACTGAGGTCTTAGAATGTATCCCTTTTTTCTGGACCAGTGGGGGCACGCTAAGTGCACCCACTGGGTGTAGTCCCCGAGACTACTTGTTAGATATTTGATTCGACAGTAGTCTTAGAATAGCTTCTCTTCGTCGATTATCTTTTATTTCTATCGACTGACATGACACTTTTACTGACTGAAGAGGTCTTGTGATCTTGGGGCTCGTCTTTCCGAGTTAAAGAAGAAGCATATCAGTGTCGAACTTGACCTTGAACTTTCTAAGAAGAATCTCAAGACTGCTCAAGAAGAGATAACTATCATGGGAGGTAACCAATCGACCGTTTCATTTGCTTAGCAGACTTTCCGCTGCTTTTCATTCAGTCTCTTTGAACCGAATGACTTCACATAAGCAGATGTGCATAGTGAAAACCGCCAACTTCAGGCTCGTCTGAAGGTGTTGTTTCTTTAGAGAGAACGAAGGAGGCGTTGGAGAAGAAGGACCAGGACCTTGCTGCTGCTCAAAAAGAAGCTCGTGAGAAGACGAAGCTTGCGGACCAGAAGCTGGCTTCAGTCGACAAGTTGGAGGATGAGAACGCAAAATTGAAGACGGCCGTCTCGGACGCCAATCATGAAGTCGAGCAACTGAGGAAGGACAAGGAGAACCTGACCGCTGAAGTTGACGGTCTCAGGACCAAGACGAGCAAGCTAGAGTCCCATTTGGAACAACTTGCAGCGAAGCTTGTCTTGAAGCTTGAAGGTATGACTATTCAGTTAGATAACTGTCGTCGACTGAGATTTGCAATACTGTCGACTCATTGTTTGTTGTGATGGAACAGAACTCTGTCAGGACTTTGAAGCTGAAACTAGACGGGTAGAGATAGGTCTCAACCCTATCAACTGTCCCATAAAAGATGAAGTTGCAATGAACTTGCTTCAACTGGAATCACGCTTGGACGGTGCAGTCGACTATCTGGCTCGGCTGAAGGCCGCGATGGCTCGTGTGGACGCCGAACTCTAGCCTCAGGCAGAACTTCCTCAGAGTCTCGAGTCGCTGATGACTCGACTCAACCAAATCCCTGACAAAGTGCAAGAGTGGAATAAGTCTTCTGCCCGCTGTGGCGCCGATGTCGCCTTGTCCCTGGTTCGCGTGCACTGCAAGGAGGCTAAAGAAGAGAAGCTGGCGGCCCTCAAGGTGGCGAATACTAAGAAGCACTCTTTCCAGGACTTCATGGACACCTTCCTCGAAGCAGCCACTCGCATTGCCGACAGCATTGACCTCGATAGCTTCTGCGATCCGGCCAGTCCTTCTCCCGCCGAGTGATTGAAAAAACATTATGCTTCACCTTTATTTGCCTCGGGATGCCGAGTGATTTTGTAACCATTAAAACTCCTCCAGGTCTGGTGCCCGAGTACTTTTAATCTGCGGTTAGGAAACTCTGGATTTATCTTTGAATATGTTGGGTTTATCTTCGAGTGAAGTCTGTTCTTCACTTGGATCGGTTTTGTCATCATTTGATGCAGGTGCTGAAGAAGGGTCAGCAGTCGACCTGTTGACGAGCCCTTGGTAGCCTTGATCAGCTCATCAGCAAGGTACTCAGCAATGGTCTTGACATTCCTGTCATCAGCGAGGGGCCAATCATTGAGTGCACACAATCTCATCCTTCTTCTTGACGGTGCAGCCCTCGGGTGGGGGGTGTGGCAACCCGCGGCCTCACTCACCACTCGGTATGATTTTTCAAACTTTGGCGAGCTCTAGGCTGCAGCTAAGCCTCCGAGTGGGAGGGTCTCTCACCACTCGGTGGGATTTGTCGAACTTAGGCAAGCGCTGGGTTGCAGCTAAGCCCCCGGGTGGGAGGGTCGCTCACCACTTGGTAGGATTTTTCAAACTTAGGCGAGCACTGGGCTGCAGCTAAGCCTCCGAGTGGGAGGGTCGCTCGCCACTCGGTAGGGATTTTCAAACTTAGGCGAGCGCTGGGCTGTAGCTAAGCCCCCGAGTGGGAGGGTCGCTCAACACTTGGTAGGATTTTTCAAACTTAGGAGAGCACTGGGCTGCAGCTAAGCCTCCAAGCGGGAAGGTCGCTTGCCACTCGTTAGGATTTTTCAAACTTAGGTGAGCGCTGGGCTGCAGCTAAGCCCCCGAGTGGGATGGTCGCTCACCACTCGGTAGGATTTTTCAAACTTAGGCGAGCGCTGGGCTGCAGCTAAGCCTCCGAGTGGGAGGGTCGCTCGCCACTCGGTAGGATTTTTCAAACTTAGGCGAGCGCTGGGCTGCAGCTAAGCCCCCGAGTGAGAGGGTCGCTCACCACTCGGTAGGATTTTTCAAAGTTAAGCGAGCGCTGGGCTGCAGCTAAGCCCCCGAGTGGGAGGGTCGCTCACCACTCGGTAGGATTTTTCAAACTTAGGTGAGTGCTACTCACCACAATCTCGTCCTTCTTCTTGACGGTGCAACCCCCGGGGGGATGCCGTTTGGGAGGACTTTTTATTACTTAGGCGAGTACTGGACTACAGCTAAGCCTCCGAGTGAGAGGCAGACTCACCACTTGTTAGGATTTTCAAACTTAGGCGAGCACTGGGCTGCAGCTAAGCCCCCGAGTGGGAGGCAGACTCACCACTCGGTAGGATTTTTCAAACTTAGGCGAGCACTGGGCTTCAGCTAAGCCCCCGAGTGGGAGGCGGACTCACCACTCGTTAGGATTTTCAAACTTAGGTGAGCACTGGGCTATAGCTAAGCCCCCGAGTGGGAGGCAGACTCACCACTCGGTAGGATTTTTCAAACCTAGGCGAGCACTAGGCTGCAGCTAAGCCCCCGAGTAGGAGGCAGACTCGCCACTCGGTAGGATTTTTCAAACTTAGGCAAGCACTGGGCTGCAGCTTAGCCCCCGAGTGGGAGGCGGACTCACCACTCGATAGGATTTTCTAACTTAGGTGAGCACTGGGTTGCAGCTAAGCTCCCGAGTGGGAGGCAGACTCACCACACGGTAGGATTTTTCAAACTTAGGCGAGCACCGGGCTGCAGCTAAGCCCTCGAGTGGGAAGCGGACTGACCACTCGGTAGGATTTTCAAACTTAGGTGAGCACGGGGCTGCAGCTAAGCCCCCGAGTGGGAGGCAGACTCACCAGTCGGTAGGATTTTTCAAACTTAGGCGAGCACTGGGCTGCATCTAAGCCCCCGAGTGGGAGGCAGACTCACCACTCGGTAGGATTTTTCAAACTTAGGCGAGCACTGGGCTTCAGCTAAGCCCCCGAGTGGGAGGCGGACTCACCACTCGGTAGGATTTTTATAACTTCATCTTAGGCGAAACAGATTCACAGCTAAGGCAACACATACAAAAGAAATAAACAACAATCATTCGGAAGACTGTAAAATTATGTCTTTTGAGAACCAAACTAATAGGTACTTCTTATTACATCTCATCAGTCTAAATACTTAAGAGTAAAAATGGTGGAGCAGTTTCGCATTCCAAGCATGTGGTTCAACTTTGTTGTGCTCGACGTTGAAGAGACGGTATGCCCCGTTGTGGAGCACCTTGGTGACGACGAAAGGGCCTTCCCAAGCGGGGGCGAGCTTGTGTGGCTTCTGCTGATCAACTCGGAGGACCAAGTCCCCTTCCTGGAATGCACGACCCCTTACGTTCCTGGCATGGAATCGACGCAAGTCTTGCTGATAAATGGTCGACCGAATCAAGGCCATCTCTCTTTCTTCCTCCAGGAGGTCGACTGCATCTTGTCAAGCCTTCTCTGCTTCCTCTTCTGAGAAGAGTTTGACTCGGGGAGCGTTGTGGAGCAAATCGCTCGGCAAAACGGCTTCGGCTCCGTAGACTAAAAAGAATGGAGTCCGTCCAGTCGACCGATTGGGGGTCGTCCTCAGCCCCCAAAGCACTGATGGGAGCTCATCGACCCAAGCTCCTGCCGCGTGCTTGAGGTCGCGCATTAACTGGGGCTTCAGTCCTTTGAGAATCAATCCATTCGCTCGATCAGCCTGCCCATTCGACTGAGGATGGGCGACCGGAGCGTAATCGACCCTCGTGCCTTGGGAATCACAAAAGTCTATGAACTCATCAGAGTCGAAGTTCGATCCGTTATCCGTGATGATGGTGTGTGGTATGCCATACCTGAATATCAACTCTGTGATGAAGCTCACAGCAGTACTTGCTTCAAGGTTTTTAATGGTCTTGGCTTCGATCCACTTGGTAAACTTGTCGACTGCTACCAGCATGTGGGTAAATCCGCTCCTGCCGGTCCTCAGAGGTCCAACCATGTCCAATCCCCAAACAGCAAAAGGCCAGACGAGTGGAATAGTCTTCAGAGCTGATGCAGGTTTGTGGGACATGTTGGAATAAAACTGACAACCTTCACACTTGTCCACTATTTCCTTTGCCATCTCATTGGCGTGCGGCCAATAAAACCCGACTCGGTATGCTTTGGCCACGATGGTCCGAGAGGACGCATGGTGACCACAGGTCCCTGAGTGAATATCATTGAGGATCATTCGGCCTTCTTCTAGCATGATGCACTTCTGGCAGACCCCAGTTACACTTTCTCTAAACAACTATCATGTTATCACAGTAAAGGCTTTAGACCGTCGAACGATCTGTCGAGCCTCTTATTCATCTTCTAGGAGTTCCTTCCTAAGAATGTATGCAATTTATGGCCTGTCCAGTCGGGAGTGATGACCAAAACCTCCATGACTAAGTCGACCACAGCTGGGATTTTGACTTCAGTCAGATCTGTGGCACTCTTGGGCTGTGGTGACTCTTCAGTGAAAGGATCTTCCTGTACAGAAGGTGAATGAATATGTTCCAAAAACACGTTTCGGGGAATGGCCTCTCTCTTTGATCCTATCTTTGCCAAGTCATCTGTAGCTTGATTTTTCAGTCGGGGTATGTGGTGAAGCTCCAAACCTTCAAACCTCTTTTCCAGCTTTCTTACTGCATTGCAGTAACCAGTCATGGCTGGGCTCCTGACATCGCATTCCTTCATCACCTGATTAACCACCAAATCTGAGTCGCCATAGACCATAAGGCGACGAACGCCGAGTGAAATGGCGATATGCAACCCGTATAAAAGTGCTTCATACTTGGCTTCATTATTGGAGGAATCAAAATGAATCTGGAGAACATAACTAAGCTTGTCTCCATGGGGGGATACCAATACTACCCCCACACCTGAACCATTTAGCATCTTGGAGCCATCAAAGAACATGATCCAATGCTCCGAGTGAACTTGAGTCGGTAATTGCTGCTCAATCCACTAGGCATGGAAATCTGTGATTGCTTGGGATTTGATCGCTTTCTTTGCCTCGAACTTGATATCCAATGGAAGGAGTTCAATCGCCCATTTTGCCACTCGACCAGTTGCGTCTCTGTTAGTCAGAATTTCAGATAGTGGCGTGTCACTGACGACTGTAATGGAGTGGTCAGAGAAATAATGTGCAACCTTCTTCATGGTCATGAATATTCCATAGACAAGCTTCTGATAATGTGGATATCGTTGCTTGGATGGAGTCAAAACTTCAGAGAGATAATAGACTGGGTGTTGAACCTTGTAAGCTTTTCCTTCTTCTTCTCGCTCGACCGTGAGCACTATACTGACGACTTGTCCAGTGGCTGCAATGTAAAGCAGTAAAGGTTCTTTGCTGATTGGCGCAGCAAGCACCGGCTGGGTGAATGCAGGGTTTTGAGCTCTGCAAACGCTGCATAAGCTTCTTCAGTCCACTCAAACTTATCAGACTTCTTCATCAATAGGTAAAGAGGCAAGGCCTTTTCACCGAGACGGGAAATGAATCGACTCAGGGCGGCCAGACAACCAGTTAGCTTCTGAATGTCATGCACTCGCACGGGGCGTTTCATTCGGAAGATTGTATCAACCTTTTCTGGATTGGCGTCGATCCCTCGTTCGGAAACAAGAAAACCGAGTAACTTTCCTCCTGGAACTCTGAATGTGCACTTTGACGGATTGAGCTTGATATCGTACCTCCTCAGGTTGGCAAAGGTTTCTGCAAGGTCTTTCAATAGGTCGGAACCTTTGCGAGACTTGACTACAATGTCATCCATGTATGCTTCCACATTCTGACTGATTTTAGTGAGCAGGAACTTTTGAATCATTCTCATGAATGTGGCTCCGGCATTTTTCAGACCAAAAGGCATGGTGACATAGCAAAAGCACCCGAATGGGGTGATGAAGGCTGTTTTTATTTAATCAGGACCATACAGTCAGATCTGATGGTATCCGGAATATGCATCTAAGAAAGACAAGCGCTCGCACCCCGCAGTCGAGTCAACAATCTGATCGATGCGAGGGAGAGGGAAGTGATCTTTCGGGCAGGCCCGATTGATATGCTTGAAATCAATGCACATACGAAGTGAATCATCCTTCTTGGGGACCACGAGTACATTGGCTAGCCACTCAGAGTGGTAGATTTCACGGATGAACTTTGCTGCCAACAGCCGAGCCACTTCTTCGCCAATAGCTTTTCTCTTCTGGACGGCGGACCACCGAAGGTGCTCTTTGACGGGTTTTACCTTGGGGTCGACACGCAAACGGTGCTCAGCCAGTCCCCTGGGTACACCTGGCATGTCAGAGGGTTTCCACGCGAAGATGTCCCAGTTCTGATGGAGGAACTGGATGAACGCTTCTTCCTATTTGCTGTCGAGTGTTGTTGATATATGAGTCGGTGCAGCATTGGGATCCATCGGGTGAATATGAACTGGCTTCGTCTCACCAGTCGACTGGAATGCGGAATCTGTGGCAGGCTTCTTGGCCCAAAGCAAGTCACTCGGATCTGCATTCTTCTGATATTCTTGGAACTCGACTGCTGCCATCTGTGCGTTGGCGATTTTGGAACCTTTCTGGAAACATTCCTCAGCCTTCTGCCGATTGCCTGTGACTGTGATCACACCTTTGGGGCCAGGCATCTTCAGTTTGAGGTACACATAACATGGTTGAGCCATAAAACGTGCATAGGCTGGCCTACCCAGAATGGCATGATAGGCACTCTGGAAATCCACGACCTCAAATGTCAACTTCTCCTTTCGGTAATGCTTGGAGTCACCGAAAACCACGTCAAGGGCGATATGGCCGAGTGATTTGGCTTTCTTTCCAGGGATAACACCATGAAAACTCATGTTGCTCTCGCTAAGCTTGGACCTTGGAATGCCCATCCCCTTCAGGGTTTCAACGTAAAGGATGTTCAGACCACTGCCACCGTCCATTAGTACTTTGGTCAGTCGAGTGCCTCCAACCATGGGGTCGACCACCAGCGCTTGCCTCCCAGGGGTGGCCACACGAGCAGGATGGTCAGACTGGTTGAACGTGATGCCCGTCTGAGACCACCTCAGGTAGGTGGTCATCGCTGCAGGAGCGACCATATTCACTTCTCTGTTGATGACCTTCAATCGACTCTTACTTTCAACGTCAGCAAAAATCATCAGAGTGGAATTGACTTTGGGATAACCATCGTCCTCCTCTTCATCTTCATCTTTGACCGACTCCTTCTGCTTCTCATTGGGTTGTTTCTCTCGGAACTGCTGGATTAGGAGTCGACATTGTCGAGTGGTATGCTTCGGGTAAATCAGATTACCTTCTTCATCCTTCTTCGTGTGGATGTGGCATGGCAAATCCAGCACATCATTTCCAGCTTGATCCTTGACCTTCTTAGGGGGCTAGGTCCCCTTAGGTTTTCCCTTAAGCTTTCCTGGACTCACTGCCGCAATCTCTCCAGGTGCCGCTGGCTCGGCTTTGCGCTTCTGTTTCCGACTGGAGTTACCTCCACCGGCCTCTTGGCCGACTGGTTTGCTCTTCCCCCTACGGAGTCGATCCTCTTCTTCTCCGTTAGCGTACCGGGTGGCTATCTCCATCATTCGAGTCAGGGTCATATCCCCAGTTCGACTGAATTTCAAGACCAACTCCCTGTATTTTGATGCCTTCCTTGAAAGCACATACAACTTGATGCTCTGATACATTCCCAACTGTGTGATGTAAGGTGGTCCATCTCTGGATGAACTCCCTCAAAGTCTCATTCGGCTTCTGCACACAATGCTTCAACTCGGGCAATCCTGCTGGTCGCTTGCATGTGCCCTCAAAAGTTCTTACGAACACTCGAGATGGCTCCTCCCAACTGTGAATACTGCCCGGAGTCAACTGAGTCAGCCACGCTCGGGCCGACCCTTCCAACATAAGAGGGAGATGCTTCATCGCTATCTCATCGTTACCACCTCCAATCTGCACAGCCACTCGGTAATCCTCAAGCCAGTTTCAGGCTTGGATTCACCGGTGAACTTACTGACCCCGGACGCCAGCCTGAAGTTGGGAGGTATCACTACTGCCCTGATGGCCCTGCTAAAACAGTCGGGACCAGAAACATGCACTCGGCTACCACTTGGACGATCTCTGCCAGGGTCTTCTCTGTGTGCTCTGTTCCGGTCGACCAGGCCTTGAACGAGGATAGACCTCACATCGAAGCCCGGTTCCCTTGGATCGACTAAAGCCCTACGCTCGCCACTGTGATGGCGCCTGTCATTGTTACGCCGAGGCACATACGACGCACTCCTCAGGGGAGGCGTGAGTCCCCGACAGCGATTGTCATGGTCGAATGGATGATCATACTTCCCACAGCCTTCATGCCACGGAGGCGATCTTGGGCTGTGAGCCGACTAAACCGTGTCTGCTGCAACGGATCTGCTGTGGATCCTATTCCGCGACTGAGATATTGCTGTATTCTGCTCTCCTGCTGCCCTGAGCAGGGCCCGGATCTGCATCAACCCTCTGCCAACTTCTGACTGGGAAGGTTGGATCGACTCTGCTATTCGGGCCGCAGCTGTGAGATTCTGAATCGGAGTGCGGTCTACCTTAGGTGGAGGCGGAAAAAGGTGTCGTCGACTAGACTCATGGATCCGCTCTTGAGCGCGCTCGTCGAGAGCCCGCTGAAGGTTATCCAGTCGAGTGCGCTTAGCCAAATTATCCAAGCGCACCTCCTCCAAGGCCCGAGCCTCGGGGGTTTCTCCAACAACAGGCGTGTGGAGTGCATCCATGTTGCGGCGACGAAGTTCTTCCCTCTACTACGAAGAGAGGGGATCGGGTCGGTATTCCTGATGGACGCGTGATGGATCGCCGCCTCCATTTCCGCCGCCCTCACGGCGGAAACCGGGCGGGCTGTGAGGCCCATCGACCATCAAGACCTTGGCCGCAGGATCGCTGCTATCGCACTCGGATGCGGTCTCTGCGGAGCCAGTCGACAGATCAAACAGGCCATGGAGAGTTTCATCGGGCTCGATGTCGCGACTTGATGGGTGTCGAATGCCGAGCCACCGCGTGTTTCACCCATCGCTGAAGCCGTGATCGACCAGACCGCTTGTGGCGGCGAACAGCGGGGAGGGAAAACACCGTCGGAGCCGACTGATACTGAATCGACGGTGCCGGAGAAGGACGCCGCGAACGCACGCGCGAAAGTGCGTCGCCCCTCGGACGGGGAGCGCCTCAGTGTCCACGGGAGCTTCTTTAAGCCACGCGGAGTCGTCGGCGACGAAAACGAGCTTGCCGAGACGGATCTCGTGGCCCTCAGCCAATCCGCCGCCAGAAACCATGATGATGACGATCGGTAAAACTTGCAACTTCACCAACAAGTCGCTAAGACACCTGCCCCATGGTGGGAGCCAACTGTCGTGGTACTAAGACTGACAGTAGGAAGGAGGGTAGGTATGGAGAGGCAAGATCTTAGCTATGGTGACGATGTACACACGAGGTTTACGAGTTCATGCCCTTCTCAGAGGAAGTAACAGCCCTACGTCTCGGTGCCCGGAGGCGGTCGATTGGATTATGTGTGTTGTATTACAGGGGGTGTGAACCCTTGTGCAAGAGGAGGAGGGTGGCTTATATAGAGTGCGCCAAGACCCCTGCCCGCCTCCATTACAAGGGGCTTAATGTACATAAAGTAAGGAACGTTACTAGTAACGCCAGTCTTAAGTATTCTTAATGCTCATAAAGACTAAGGAGTGAACGTCCGGCCGTTGCGTGCTCTTCCGACTCCAGGTCTTCGATATAGTCGAGTGACTCCCCATATGGTCGAGTGACGGTAGGGGTAACCGTCGAGTGATGTGATCGTCAAGTGGATTGCACTCGACGCACTCGACTGGTGTTCTCCTGTTGACTCTTGGTCTTTTTATCTTATGGGGTAGTGACCTTGGGTAGGACGTATAGGTTAGGCCTATGACCCTACCCCAGGTCTGTATCCTCATCATACATACCTGGTTCATTATTTGACAGCAGTATGCATGATAGCTTACTTATCAATTGTTCGCTCCAAATTATCTGATCTGTATGAACGGTTACATTAGTGTAGAATATATCCAATGCCAATGATTTTTTTAGCTCTGCATTGTTCTTGTAAGTACATGATGTCCTTTATTAGTGTACTTATAATGACATGTAGTTGTTCATGTACCATCACTCTGCAGCTTATTTTCCTTTGCGCTCCATTTTCTACACATCCGATCTATATTTATTCGTACCATAAGGTTTGTACTGAAGAAGTTTAGTTGCGCATTGCTCTTGGCTGTACCTTTTGCCTGTATCGCTGCACTTACATTTATAGCTGCTTGGTTATGTAGCATCACTCTTCATCTTATCTTAAATATTCTCCATTTTTCGTATATTATCACATCTATATTTACTCTTAACAAAATGTAGAATAAAGACAATGCTTATGAAGAAAATTATGTGGTAAACTTCTTGAATTGCCCCGCCATCGGCATGGACAAGTCCTTTATAGAGCCTGTCTTCACCGATAATGTAAGTTTGTCCTTCTCAAGCCTTCAAACTTTGTTGTGTATATTTGGTTAGGCATGACTGCAACAGCTGTTTATTTTTAGTGTTTGCATCAAATTGCATGTTTAAAGTTTATTATGTAGTTCATAAACAAAAGTTTGTCCTTCTCAATTTAAGTTTTTAGTTGTACAACCAAGTTCCTTCTTCATACCATGTAAATTAAACTATACAGAGCAAGTGATCTTCTTTTGCACTGCATGTATGCTTCTGTTCTTCATCCGTAATCCAGTGGTGTGGTGAACCTACCCACTACAGCACAATGTCATATTCTGCAATGTCTTAACTATGAACAATGTCATATCATTCTACTATTATTTAAACCATCTCTTTATTTGATAATCTAAAATGGGATAAATTGACGGCACACTAACCATTGATACTTATGAGTTCTTGATCTGTAATCCAGCGGTGTCGTGAAGCTGCCAACTCCTTCACAATGTCATTTCCTGCCATGTCTTGACCTGAACAGTACCATATTGTGTTAATGCAATTTTAAACTGTGTCACTTTATTCGTCAGTAAGAAATGTGATGAATTGTCAGCACTGATACTTTTATGTGAAAAACATGTCATATGTCTTCTTGTTTATCTTTCAAAGTGAGGAAGATATAAGTGTTGAACAAGCATAGTCTCATCATCTTGCTCAGCTGCTTGCGTTGTAGCTCCCCAGCAAGGCTAACCTTTCTTGAACTCTATTCAAGTCCTGTCGGTTTTGTATATTATTTTGTCAGCGTGTTTATTTGCACTGGTGGCGATCTTTGATGCCCAGTGTATGTAATATGTTGTCTGCTTGTGCTTAATTATCATAGTGGCGAAATTTGATGCCCAGTGGATGTAATATGCCATAATTTATTTATTGTATAGTCTAGGTTTTTTCTTATTCACGATGCTGCAGTTATTTTACTGTATATATATCCTGTCTTCGCAGTAAACCGGCCAAACCGTAAAATTACGGTACATAATCAGGCCGTCATGCAATCACGATGTAGGTTGGGCCTGAAACGTGTCGAACAGCTCACGGGCTGGCAGCAGCCCGAAATGGACGCCGGCCCATGATTATGCGAATCAAATCACGGGCTTTTAACAGGCCCAATCAGATATCGGCTACAAGCAGGCCAGATGCAAACCGGGCCGTAGTTAGGCCCAACTATATGACGGGCTTTTAACAAGCCGAAATTAATATAGGGACGAAATGTTAAATGGGCCCTTAACAGGCCGAAACTAATATCAGGCTGAATTACTAAATGGGCCTTTAGCAAGTGGGCCCAAAAGCATAGCGTCCAGTTGATGGGCCGAATTTGATATCGGCCATAATTGATCCCAAAGCCTCTTAAAGGGCCAGACCTGATCTGGGCCGTAATTTGGCCTAGAACGTGGTAGGCTTTTAACGGGTCGGATCTCATATGGGCCATTATTAGGCCTGGAACATGGCAGGCCATTAATGGACCGGATCAAATATGGGCCGACATTTGGCCCAAAACATGGCAGCCAGTTAATGGGCCGGCCTACTAGGGTCCACAAAATCTTGTGGGCCTACAGCTGGGCCGGCCCATTAATGTCGGTGAAATCTCGTGGGCCTTTAGCTAGGCCGTCCCATTATGATCCGCAAGAATCTTGTGGGCCATTACCCGGACCGGCCCATTATAGCACACAAAAATCTTGTGGGCCTTTACCTGGGTTGGCCCATTATGGCCCGCAAAATCTTGTGGGCCTTTAGCTCGGCCAACCCATTATGGTCCGTAAAATCTCGAGGGCCTTTAGCTGGACCAGCCCATTATGGCCCGCAAAATCTTGTGGGCCTTTAGTTGGGCCGGCCCATTTAAACTTGATGGGCCGGTCCACGTGTCAACATATCATAGGCGTGTCTCGCCCATTGGATGAGTGATACCTGTGCCAACGCGGACCTGACACGTGTTTCCTCCAGCCAATGATGATTTTACACGTGGAAAATCCCCATTGGTCGGGGCTGTTAACGGGTTATCAGATCCAAAACCCGACCCGATAGCTTAACGGCGTTCCGTTACGGTGGATGCCATGTGTCAGTCACCCTTGACGAAAGCACTTCTGCGACGCGCGATTTATCATCATGGAAGTGGACACTTCCATGATGATAATTTTGGTAATGTCATGGAACACTTCTACGACAGCACAGGTATGACTGTCTTGATTCTGTCATAAATTTGTCATGGATGTACATGCATGACAAAAAACGCGACCTACTGTGACAAACGCGTATCATCACGGAAGTGTATTTTTTTTGTAGTGATACGGATGATGAACTTTATGTTGATTCAGATGAGGAGGTAGTAGTGTATTGTCCCACATCTGGTAGAAAGTCTAGGGCAAAGAAGAGGAAGGCCAGGATATGGTATGATTAGAAAAGACTTGAGCCACAATAGCAAATATGTTGGCACATGTGTTTCCTTGATGTTTACCAGTTTAGAAGAGCTTTGGTTAATTTGCATGTCACACAAAGAAGGAACTACCATTGCCACAGGAACAACAAAGATAGGATCATAGTTGATTGTCTTGAGGAGGGCTACCCCTTTCACATGGTTGCATCTGTTATTGCAAATGAAAAAACATTCTGTATTAGGAAGCTGCAACTACAACATACATGTGCTCCAAGTGGCGAGAATTGCAAGGTTCCTGTTAGGTTTGTGGCCAAAGCAGTTGAAGACAGATTCAGGACATATCCTAAAGCAGGTATTGAGACTTTCATAGACAAGGCAAAGGAGAAGTATGGTGTGGAGGTTGGAAAGATGAAGGCTTACATGGCAAGGCAGCAAGCTCTGAGTGTTGTGCATGGTGACCAGGAAGCACAATACTCTAGGATTAGAGACTATATTCAAGTTGTTTTGGACACAAATCCTGGGAGCAGATGCATTGGGACAACTAGAGTGGTGAAAGAACATCCAAGCAAAAATCCAAGATTTCATAGACTTTTCATTTATCTAGCAGCACAAAGAGAGGGTTTTCTTAAAGGATGTAGACCTTTCATTGGTATGTTTTTTGTGCACCAAATTGTTATGTTCCATTGGTATGTTTCATTTCTTTGTTTGCTCTTTTTTGTTTCACTTTTTCAGGTCTTGATGGGTGTTTTGTGAAGTTAAACACAGGTCAACAAATCTTAGCTGCTACTGGCAGAGATGGAAACAATAATATATTTCCTTTGGCCTTTGGAGTAGTTGAGAAGGAGGACACCCCTACTTGGTGCTGGTTTTTAACTCAACTGAAGATAGTTCTTGGGGGAGAATCAGGACAATTTGGAAATTACACAATAATTTCAGACAGGCAGAAGGTAATTTCCTTAGCACATTCATTTGCTTTACTGATACGTCTCCAACGTATCTATAATTTTTGATTGCTCCATGCTACTTTATCTACTGTTTTAGGCATTATTGGGCTTTATTATCCACTTTTATATTATTTTTGGGACTAACCTATTAACCGGAGGCTCAGCCCAGATTTGCTATTTTATGCCTATTTCAGTGTTTCGAGGAAAAGGAATATCAGACGGAGTCAAAACGGAACGAAATCAACTGGAGAAGTTATTTTTGGAAGGAAAGCAAACCAGGGAACTTGGAGTGCACGTCAGGGGAGATATGGGCTGCCCACGAGGGTGGGGGCGCCCCCTGCCTCGTGGGGCCCCTGTAGCTCCTCCGACGTACCCCCTGCACCCATATATACTCTTGTACGCTAAAACTTCCAGAACAGAAGATAGATCGGGAGTTCCGCTGCCGCAAGCCTCTGTAGCCACCAAAAACCTCTCAGGAGCCCTTCCCGGCACCGTGGCGGAGGGGGAATCCTTCACCCGTGGCCATCTTCATCATCCCGGCGCTATCCATGACAAGGAGGGAGTAGTTCACCCTCGGGGCTGAGGGTATGTACCAGTAGCTATGTGTTTTGATCTCTCTCTCTCTCTCTCTCATGTTCTCTCTCGTGTTCCCTCTATGGCACGATCTTGATGTATCCCAAGCTTTGTTATTGTAGTTGGATCTTATGATGTTTCTCCCCCTTTACTCTCTTGTGATGAATTGAGTTTCCCCTTTGAAGTTATCTTATCGGATTGAGTCTTTTATGAGACCACTTGATGTATGTCTAGCGATCCACTTGATGTATGTTTTGGTGATCAACTTGCGGGTTCGTTGACATTGGGAACCTAGGCATAGGGGTTGGCACACGTTCTTGACTCTCTGGTAGAAACTTTGGGGCACTCTTTGAAGTACTTTTATGTTGGTTGGATGAATCTGAGATTGTGTGATCCATATCGTATAATCATGCCCACGGATATTTGAGGTGACAATGGAGTATCTAGGTGACATTAGGGTTTTGGTTGATTTGTGTCTTAAGGTGTTATTCTAGTATGAACTTTATGATGGATTGAGCGGAAAGAATAGCTTTATGTTATTTTACTACGAACTCTTGAATAGATAGAACAGAAAGGATAACTTTGAGGTGGTTTCGTACCCTACCATAATCTCTACGTTTGTTCTCCCCTATTAGTGGCTTTGGAGTGACTCTTTGTTGCATGTTGAGGGCTTGTTATATGATCTATCTATGTTATTATTGTTGAGAGAACTTGCACTAGTGAAAGTATGAACCCTAGGCCTTGTTTCCTATCATTGCAATACTGTTTACGCTCACTTTTACTGCTCGTTACCTTTCTGTTATTATTTCAGATTACAAAAACCTATATCTACTATCTATTTTGCACTTGTATCACCATCTCTTCGCCGAACTAGTGCACCTATACAATTTACCATTGTATTGGGTGTGTTGGGGACACAAGAGACTCTTTGTTATTTGGTTGCAGGGTTGCTTGAGAGAGACCATCTTCATCCTACGCCTCCTACGGATTGATAAACCTTAGGTCATCCACTTGAGGGAAATTTGCTACTGTCCTACAAACTTGTGCACTTGCAGGCCCAACAACGTCTACAAGAAGAAGGTTGTGTAGTAGACATCAAGCTCTTTTCTGGCGCCGTTGCCGGGGAGGTTAGCGCTTGAAGGTATATCTTTAGATCTTGCAATCGAATCTTTTTGTTTCTTGTTTTATCACTAGTTTAGTTTATAAAAGAAAACTACAAAAAAATGGAATTGAGTTTGTCTCATAAGCTTCATCTTTTTAATATCTTTCGTGAGAATGATGGAAAGGAAAATTGTGCTCAAGTGCTAGAAGAAGAAATCTCTAAATTGTTTGGCACTAAATATTCGAATGATGAGCATGATTGCAATGTTGTTAGTACGAATTCTTTGAATATCCATGATGCTAATGATGATTGCACTAGTTATGATGAAAATGTCTCCTATAAGCATGTTGATTTTTGTGGAGTAGATTGGATTTGCATGGACACACCAAATAGAGAAGATAGATATTGGAAGAGGCATAAGTACTTAGAAACTAAATTTTTGCAAGAAAGGCTAGATGTTTGTGTTGAAGATTTAAATTATCTTGGCCGTACTTGTGGACTTTGCAATGAAAGTGGTCATTTAGCTATCCGATGCAAATTGTTTCATGATCTAATCGTGTCCAAAAGTTGTGATGACTTGATTTCCCTTGCACATTATAATGAACTTAGTTTGCTTATGGGCTATGAAGAAATGAAACGTATAACCAACTATCTCCCAGACTTTGCCCGTTATAAACTTCTTGGTTTTGATCTAGAGGAAATTTATATGTATTGTGCGGTGAATTGCATTGAAAATCCTTATATTGCCAATTACATAAAGAAAAGAAAGCAAATGGAAGATGATGAGAATACTAATGAAAGGGAAGAGGCTTCCCAATCTCCTCCTATTATTTCTTACTAGTAAGCTTGCACGTGTAACACATGTCTTACTTTATACTCTAGTATTAATTCTGTTTCAGATATTTACAAACATGAAAGAAAGAAAACTTTTGTCTTTTTATCCAAATAATTACAAATGATGGCGACCGTTTGGCTTGGATCTATTCTATGCCGACAGTTCAGAACAATTTACAATTTACCATGGATTCCTAAGAACGGTCTTAAAAATACAAACTCACGCGCAAATAATTCTACTATAAAGTCCAATCATACAGGGGAATAATAGGGATGCGAAGAAGAGATTATCCATCATTAAAGATACTAGTATCAGTAGTATACATGCTCTTTGATGTGTTCATCTTTTGAGCAAATAAGTCTAGCAATGCTAGTGAAGACACAAAGAAAACTTGGAAACTGTCAGGAACCGGTGCCTATGGCAACAAGGCAGGACATGTGTGCATGGCAACACTACATAGCCGGAGGTACAATTGGATCACATTCTGCTAGTACATCAAATGTGCTGGTTAACTGTACAATTATTTCTTCCACATTGGAAAACAACCTGATTTTTTTTCCTGAAACATACTTATAATACAACTATTAGTGGTACCAAAGGTTAGTGAAATCATGCCTTGCAGGAATTTTCTTTGTTCCATATGATAGTGTGACAAGTAAGCCTCCATGACTCCGGTTTCTGACCATGCCAATGAGCTGCAAAGAATAGAGTTAATTAACAACTTTACAATAAAATCATCAAAGCAGCAGTCTTCATGGGTGAATAGTGTTACAGTGCATAAATAGTGTTATATAACGAGGTTGCAAACTTGCAATACAAAATAGTGGTAAACCAATAATAATTATGTATAAGCATGCATGAGACCAATATTCGGCCTCCAATACATATTAGTGGCAAATCAATAAAAAAATATGTATAAGCATGAGAGAAAATTTGGGATAGCATCTAAGCATACGTGTATAGGTCACATACCAAGAATAGACATAATTAGCATGCACAAGCGTCGGGAGAATCCACCAGTTCTTCAATCAACAAAAATAAAGCCACCCCAATCCTCCAACCAATATTAAAGGAATCAATTGAGAAATCAGCATATAGAGATGGGAGGTGCTGCCGGCGTCAGTGGTCCCGGTGGGAGAGGAGCGGCGCATCACTGTTTCAAACGAGTCAATGAGACAATAAAGGTCCAGATTTTAACAAATTAGAAATCAAAATGATAAGATGCAAGGTTCATGACTTACACAAAAAGAGCTCTTTTGGGATTGTAAGATGCATCAGCTCGAATTAGGAACTATCATCCTCACCATTTCCAATAAAAATGAAATGATAGGAGAACCAGTAATTCACATTTGCTTCACCATGAAACCTTGAGCATTCTGCAGTTGTTTTGACTGCACGTAATTTGGCAATTGAATAGGAAAATGGGTTCAAAGACGACACAAGCTACGTAGGTAAAGGGCAGAAAAGTCACACTGGGTATCTTCAATTACAAATGGAAATAATTTCACTGAAATAAGGAAGCAAGATCAACCAATATTGACTGACTGAAACCTAAAATAAAGAAGCAAGAGTCTCCTATCTAATGAAACATGTACATCAAACCTCAGTATTCTTGAAATCTATCACATACATAGAATAGTGGAGCATTGACCTGCAAAGTAATCTGGGCTCGGGTGTTCATCCATCTTAGTCTCCCACATCCTCATGGCTAGCATAATTGGACTTTAACATAGTGCCAAATGGAAGTCATTCATTTTTTGAGAAACAGATATTTCACAGTTGAATCGATATCTATTTTCATGTGGCAATATATTAAAGGCAGAAACACATCGTCAAGCAGGATCTTTCACCGATCTACATACACTTATATGTTTGTTTTATCAAATCAAAGAAAGATGAAATTGGTCCTTCCAGATCTTATACACAACCAAGTTTATATAAATCAAATAACATGTATACCTTTTATGTGAGGATTCAGATGAAGGAGTTATCTCCAACACCCTCCTCACGTACGCATGGTGCTAGAGATCTCGCTGTTGAGGGAGCACGTCATGGAGAAGAGGCACCGGGGCGCGGAATGGAGGCACCGAGGCGTGGCGCGGCAGGCCCGGGAAGCATGACAGGGCGGGAGGGGCCTTAAACGGGAGCGTAGGCGCGCGGGAGGCGAGACAGGAGCGGCGGCGAGCTAGGGCACGGCGGCGGCGTGGTGTGGCGGCGTGGTGCGCGGCGGTGGGCGGGGAGCAAGGGTGGGGATGGTCTTATCTGAGGGTGAGTAATTTTCACGATTTCTGGGTGGGTAATTGTGGGCAGGGTGCCTATCTTAGGATGCGTGATTAGAGGGGATGCATTTTTTGATTCCTTTTTTCGTGCGATTACGGGTGATGCGTTTGCGGAAGCGAGGCGTGAAGTTCCCTGCGGTGGAGTATGGTCAATCAATCTAAATTGATAAGTACACACGGGAGGGTGGATTAGATTAAGGCTAACCATTAGATTAAATTTAGTGGGCCCAATCTTACGGTGATAATGCATCAGATCGGTGTAAGTTTTGGGGGTGTACGTAAGAAAGTTTTTGTTCGTTTGTTTAATAGTAGTAAAGATGATGAATCGGGTAACGAGGAGGAGCTTTCTATTCAACCAATCCCATCAATAACGAGCTCAAATAGGAAGGTTGAACCTACACATAATGTGAAGAAGAAAAAGAAAAGAAGGAGAAACAAAGGTAGAAAGGTATCCCTTCCAAGTGATGTTGCTCCTACTACTCATTGTGATGATGATAATTGCTATACTATTGGTGCTATCAATATTTTTAATGATGAGAGTGATTATGCTTATGATATGAAAGGGACCAAGCTTGGGGAAGCTATGTTTGTTTGGGATGAAATATTTGAGAATATATTTGCTGTAATTAATGTTTGTCCCAAGCTTGGGGATGCTATGTTTAATGAACATGATATTTTTAGCATCCCAAGTTTTGATATGCAAAGTTGTTATGATGATAGCATGCCTCCTACCTATGATGATTATATTGATGAAAGTGGGTTCGCAAGAGAGTCAACTTTAGGAAGTAGTGATCCCACTATTTTGGAGGATGTTGAATCTTATTGTGATGAACATGAAAGTGGATTTGGAAGAGTGTCAACTTTATTTGGTGATTCCACTATCTTGGGAGAGGTTTCAATCGATTATGATGAGAACGAAGTTGCTACTTATGATGATTATTGTGATGAAACTTATGCTATAAAAAGTAGTGAGGATTATATTTACAATTTTTTTCATGATTATGATTACCCTTTTTCTGAGCATTACTCTTTTAATGTGGAAACAATTTTTAGTGTTCAAGTCTCTTATGATACTCCCACTATTCTGAATGATAAGAATTTTGCTTATGTGGAGAGTAGTAAATTTTCTATGCTTGTAGATCATGAAAAGAATGTTTTAGGTGCTGGTTATATTGTTGAATTAATTCATGATGCTACTGAAAATTATTATGAGGGAGGAACATATGCTTGTGGGAATTGCAATAATGTCAAGTTTCCTCCCTATGTGCTTAAAATCTTGAAGCTATGCTTGTGTTACCTTCCTATGCTAGTTGATTATTATTCCCATAAGTTGTTTGCTCACAAAATCCCTATGCATTGAAAGTGGGTTAGACTTAAATGTGCTAGTCATATGCTTTATGATGCTCCCGTTATGTTTCAATTCTTATCTTTTTTGTGAGCATCATTGTCATCATCATGCCTAGCTAGAAAGGCATTAAAGAAAAGCGCTTGTTGGTAGACAACCCAATATTTATCCTTACTGTTTTTGTGTGTCCACATTATTATGCTACTGTAGTAATCATGTTTTATATCTTTTGTTTCAATAAAGTGCCAAGTAGAACCTTTGGGAAGACTTGGGTGAAGTCTTTATGATCTTGCTGTGAAAAACAGAAACTTTTGCGCTCACGAGATTAGCTTCCATTTTTTACTGGAGAGTTCTTTTAGGTTGATTATTTTTGAAGATGATTAATATACAAATTAATAAGGTCCAGCAATTTATTTCATAATTTTTGGGGTTCCAGAAGTATACGTTTTATACATATTACTACAGACTGTTCTGTTTTTGACAGATTCTGTTTTCTATGTGTTGTTTGCTTATTTTGATGCATCTATGAGTAGTATCGGAGGGTATGAACCATAGATAAGTTGTAGTGCAGTAGATATTACACCAATATGAATTTAGAATGAGTTCATTACAGTACCTAAGTGGTAGTTTTATTTTCTTATACTAACGGAGCTCACGAGTTTTATTTTGAGTTTTGTGTGGTTGAAGTTTTCAAGCTTTGGGTAAAGATTCGATGGACTATGGAATAAGGAGTGGCAAGAGCCTAAGCTTGGGGATGCACAAGGCACACCAAGGTAATATTCAAGGAAAACCGAGAGCCTAAGCTTGGGGATGCCCCGGAAGGCATCCCCTCTTTCGTCTTTGTTCATCGGTAACTTTACTTGGAGCTATATTTCTATTCACCACATGATATGTGTTTTGCTTGGAGCGTCATTTTATCTTGTTAGTTTTTGCTTTCTCTTAGTTAGAATAATGTTTTGCATATTTAGTTTCAATAAAAAGTCAAGGATAGCCTTTGCCATGCTTATTTTGCTAGTATACATGTTGCTGTTTGAAAACAGAAAGTTTACCGCTGTTGCGAAAATTCCATAGAAAAGTCAGAGACTGGTATAACGTTGAATCTTTTTGCATATTAAGATATGATAAATTTATTACAGTGGGAATTTTAGTTCATAATTTTTGGAGTCAGGGAAGTATTGATACTCTTGCCTTCTTTACAGACTGTGCTGTTTTGACAGATTGCTATTATGGTTGCATTGTTTGCATATGTTTACTTGTTTAATGATTCTATTTGAGGATGGGAGTATTAAATATGCAGAGACATTTAGTATTCAATGTTGAATAATAATGTTAGTGATTTTTTACAGTAGAAGATGATATGGTTTTGCATTGGTTTATACTAACCTATCTCACGAGTTCTTGTTGAGTTTGTTGTGAATGAAGCTTTTGATAAAAAGAGAAACCGTGACATAAAAGGAATTAAGGAGACACAAAAGCTCAAGCTTGGGGATGCCCAAGGCACCCCAAGATAATATTTCAAGAAGTCTCAAGCATCTAAGCCTGGGGATGCCCCGGTAGGCATCCCACCTTTCTTCTTCAACAACTATCGGTTAGTATCGGTTGAGCCTAAGTTTTTGCTTCTTCACATGAGTTGTGCTATCCTTGCAATGTAGTTTTCTTTAGCTTTGCTTGCTGTTTGCATAAGTATCAAGATCTGAAATTTTTTAATGAGAGAGAGCCATACACAAATTGGAATTTGCTAGAATACTCTTTGTGCTTCACTTATATCTTTTAGAGCACGGTGGTGGATTTGTTTTAAAGAAACTATTGATCTCTCATGCTTCACTTAGATTATTTTGAGAGTTGTTAATAGCATGGTAATTTTCTTAAAGATAGTATACTTGGTATTCAAGATATGTGAAACTTTCTTATGAGTGTGTTGAATACTAAGATAAGTTTGATGCTTGATAATTATTTTGAGATATGGAGGTGATATTATCAAAGCAATGCTAGTTGGGGTGATTATGAATTTAAAGAATGCTTGTATTGAAGTTTGTGATTCCCGTAGCATGCACGTATGGTGAACCGCTTTGTGATGAAGTCGGAGCACAATTTTATTTATTGATTGTCTTCCTTATGAGTGGCAGTCGGGGATGAGCGATGTTGTTTTCCTACCAATCTACCCCCCTAGGAGCATGCGCGTAGTGCTTTGGTTTTTGATGACTTCTAAATTTTTGCAACAAGTGCATGAGTTCTTATGACTAATGTTGAGTCCATGGATTATACGCACTCTCATCCTTCCACCATTGCTAGCCTTTCTAATACCGCGCACTTTTCGCCGGTATCATACACTCACCATATACCTTCCTCAAAACAGCCACCATACCTACCTATCATGGCATTTCCATAGCCATTCCGAGATATATTGCCATGCAACTTTCCACCGTTCCGTTCATATGACACACATTACTTTTTTCATATTGCTTTTTGCATGAACATGTAGTTGACATTGTATTTGTGGCAAGGCCACCTTCATAATTTTCATACATGTCGCTCTTGATTCATTGCATATCCCGGTACACCGCCGGAGGCATTCATATAGAGTCATACTTTGTTCCAAGTATCGAGTTGTAATTTTTGAGTTGTAAGAAAAATAAAAGTGTGATGATCATCATTATTAGAGCATTGTCCCAGTGAGGAAAGGATGATGGAGACTATGATTCCCCCATAAGTCGGGATGAGACTCCGGACGAAATATATATAAAAAAAGAGTGGCCATAAAAAAAGAGAAAAGGCCCAAATAAAAAAATATGAGAGAAAAAGAGAGAAGGGACAATGCTACTATCCTTTTACCACACTTGTGCTTCAAAGTAGCACCATGATCTTCATGATAGAGAGTCTCATATGTTGTCACTTTCATATACTAGTGGGAATTTTTCATTATAGAACTTGGCTTGTATATTCCAATGATGGGCTTCCTCAAAAGTTCCCTAGGTCTTCGTGAGCAAGCAAGTTGGATGCACACCCACTTAGTTTCTTTTGTTGAGATTTCATATACTTATAGCTCTAGTGCATCCGTTGCATGGCAATCCCTACTCACTCACATTGATAACTATTAATGGGCATCTCCATAGCCCGTTGATACGCCTAGTTGATGTGAGACTATCTTCTCCTTTTTGTCTTCTCCACAACCACCATTCTATTCCACATATAGTGCTATGTCCATGGCTCACGCTCATGTATTGCGTGAAAGTTAAGAGTTTGAGAATATTAAAGTATGAAACAATTGCTTGGCTCATCATCGGGGTTGTGCATGATTAAATACTTTGTGTGATGAAGATAGAGCTTAGCCAGACTATATGATTTTGTAGGGATGACTTTCTTTAACCATGCTATTTTGAGAAGACATGATTTCTTTGATTGGTACGCTTGAAGTATTATTACTTTTATGTCAATATGAACTTTTGTCTTGAATCTTTCGGATCTGAATATTCATACCACAATTAAGAAGATTTACATTGAAATTATGCCAAAGTATCACTCCACATCAACAATTCTTTTTTATCATTTACCTACTCGAGGACGAGCAAGAATTAAGCTTGGGGATGCTTGATACGTCTCCAACGTATCTATAATTTTTGATTGCTCCATGCTACTTTATCTACTGTTTTAGGCAATATTGGGCTTTATTATCCACTTTTATATTATTTTTGGGACTAACCTATTAACTGGAGGCCCAACCCAGATTTGTTGTTTTATGCCTATTTCAGTATTTCGAGGAAAAGGAATATCAGACGGAGTCAAAACGGAACGAAATCAACGGAGAAGTTATTTTTGGAAGGAAAGCAAACCAGGGAACTTGGAGTGCACGTCAGGGGAGATACGGGCTGCCCAGGAGGGTGGGGGCACCCCCCCTAGGCGCGCCCCCTGCCTCGTGGGGCCCCCGTAGCTCCTCCGACGTACCCCCTGCACCCATATATACTCTTGTACCCTAAAATTTCCAGAACAGAAGATAGATCGGGAGTTCCGCCGCCGCAAGACTCTATAGCCACCAAAAACCTCTCGGGAGCCCTTCCCGGCACCCTTCCGGAGGGGGAATCCTTCACCGGTGGCCATCTTCATCATCCCGGCGCTATCCATGACGAGGAGGGAGTAGTTCACCCTCGGGGCTGAGGGTATGTACCAGTACCTATGTGTTTTGATCTCTCTCTCGTGTTCTCTCTCATGTTCCCTCTATGGCACGATCTTGATGTATCCCGAGCTTTGCTATTGTAGTTGGATCTTATGATGTTTCTCCCCCTTTACTCTCTTGTGATGAATTGAGTTTCCCCTTTGAAGTTATCTTATCGGATTGAGTCTTTTATGAGAACACTTGATGTATGTCTTGCGATCCACTTGATGTATGTTTTGGTGATCAACTTGCGGGTTTCGTGACATTGGGAACCTATGCATAGGGGTTGGCACACGTTCTGGACTCTCCAGTAGAAACTTTGGGGCACTCTTTGAAGTACTTTTATGTTGGTTGGATGAATCTGAGATTGTGTGATGCATATCGTATAATCATGCCCACGGATACTTGAGGTGACAATGGAGTATCTAGGTGACATTAGGGTTTTTGTTGATTTGTGTCTTAAGGTGTTATTCTAGTATGAACTCTATGATTGATTGAGCGGAAAGAATAGCTTTATGTTATTTTACTACGAACTCTTGAATAGATAGAACAGAAAGGATAACTTTGAGGTGGTTTCGTACCCTACCATAATCTCTACGTTTGTTCTCCGCTATTAGTGGCTTTGGAGTGACTCTTTTTTGCATGTTGAGGGCTTGTTATATGATCTATCTATGTTATTATTGTTGAGAGAACTTGCACTAGTGAAAGTATGAACCCTAGGCCTTGTTTCCTATCATTGCAATACCGTTTACGCTCACTTTTACTTCTCATTACCTTGCTGTTTTTATTATTTCAGATTACAAAAACCTATATCTACTATCTATTTTGCACTTGTATCACCATCTCTTCGTCGAACTAGTGCACCTATACAATTTACCATTGTATTGGGTGTGTTGGGGACACCAGAGACTCTTTGTTATTTGGTTGCAGGGTTGCTTGAGAGAGACCATATTCATCCTACGCCTCCTACGGATTGATAGACCTTAGGTAATCCACTTGAGGGAAATTTGCTACTGTCCTACAAACCTGTGCACTTGCAGGCCCAACAACGTCTACGAGAAGAAGGTTGTGTAGTAGACATCATTTACTTACTAGTTGTAGCACAAATAGTTCTAGCAAACTTAATTAGGATTTTGATTTGTGTCACTAGGGTCTGCTTAATGCCATTGACCAAGTTTTTCCAAATTGCCCTCAAAGATATTGTTTAAGGCATATTTATGCAAATTTCCAAAGTGATGGCTTTAGAGGAGATGAACTTAAGCAATATATGGATGCAGCAGCTTATTCTTACACTAAGAATGGGTTTGATGAAGCAAAGGAAAGTGAGGAGGCTTGGGCCTGGCTGAAGAGAATTCCTGTAGAAACATGGCTAGATATGCTATGGACGACAACTGTAAAACTGACCTAGTAGTGAACAACATTAGTGAGGTGTTCAATAGGATGATATTGGATATTAGGGGCAAACCCATTAAAACAATGCTTGAAGGTGCTAGGGCCAAATTGATGGTGAAGTTCAATAAAAAAGAATTGGGGGAGGGGGAGTGCTAGATGGACAATTACCCCAACATATACAGAAATGCAAGAGGAGTCAAAGGAATGGGCTAGGAATTGCAAGGCTATGATGGATGGGCCAGATCTATATCAAGTCAACAATGGTGAGAAATCTTATGCAGTAAACTTGAAGAACTGGACATGTGGCTGCAGAAAGGACATGAGAGGTGTACCATGTAATCATGTTGTCTCTGCCATCTACAAATCTAAACAGCAGCCTGAAGATTTTGTACATCAGTTCTTCAAGAAGCCTATGTACTTAGAAGCTTACAAGCCAATGATCCACCCTGTTCCTGGACCTGACCTATGGACAAGAATAGATACAAGAGACATAGACCCCCTGTGTTCCATAGGAAGAAGGGCAGAAAGCATACTGAGAGGAGGAAGGGGCAGTTTGAAGTACCAAAATCCAAGGACACTTCTAGAATTGGAACAATAACTTGCAGCAATTGTGGGAAGCAAGGGCATAGGTACACAAACTGTGGTGTTCCTTTGAAGTCAGCCCTTGCAGCTAGGAATAACTAGCATAAGGTCCTAAAATTAATAGCTTTTTCATCATATCAATCTTTCATATTTGACTGAACAACTAATGCACAACTTTGCCCTGTTTCAGGAAACAAGATCTGCCCCTACACCTGCAAGAGCTCCAGGAGCATCTTCTGGTGGAAGAGCTGCATCTAGAGCTAATGTTGTACCTGATCCAACAACTACTCCAACATCTGGTGGAAGAGCTGCATCAACTAGTGCAAGAGCTGCATCTGCATCATCTGCTTCAAGACCTACTGCATCAACTGGTGGAAGAGTTGCATAAACTGGTGGAAGAGCTGCATCAACTGCTGCAAGAGCTAAATCAACAGCTGCTGCAAGTGCATCAGCTTCTTCATCAAGGGCTAGCTCTTCATTTGCTCCTCCAAGGCCTGCTACTACTACATCATCTAGTTCTATAAGGGTGAGGAAGAAGCCAAGCAGACTTAGGGATTACTTCTATGCTAGTGGCAATTAGGTTGGCTATTGCAGTTGTTGTGGTGTTGGCAACTTGCATTTTGTTGATCTAGAACTTGCTAGATTACTCTGGTTGTTGTGGTGTTGGCAAGATTTGTGGAACTTGCTGTTATGTTGTTGTGGTGTTGGCAAGATTTGTAGAACTTGCTATTATGATGTTGTGGTGTTGGCAAGATTAGTGGAACTTGATGTTATCTTGCTCGTATGAATTGTTGTTTAATGTGAACTTGCTGTGATGTTGGCAAGATTTATGGAACTTTTTGTGATATTGGTATGACTTTTTGTTTAATATGTCAACGTCATGTGATGCTGCTAAACTTAATATGTTGTTGTTGTTTGATGACCCGCAAGTACATGGGATAATTGTAGCCTCTTTTGATAAGTAAGAGTGTCGAACCCAACGAGGAGCTAAAGGTAGAACAAATATTCTCTCAAGTCCTATCTACCACTGATACGACTCTACGCATGCTTAGTGTTCGCTTTACCTAGAACAAGTATGAAACTAGAAGTACTTTGTAGGTGTTGTTGGATAGGTTTGTAAGATAATAAAGAGCACGTAAATATAAACAAGGGGTTGTTTAGATAAAGATGCAATAAAGTAAATATAGTGAGTGTGGAAAAGTGGTGGTAGGAGTTGTGAAATTGCCCCTAAGCAACTTACTACTTTACTAGACCGGGAATCACTATTGTAATTCTATTTGAGGGAGAGGCATAAGCTAACATACTTTCTCTTCTTGGATCATATGCACTTATGATTGGAACTCTAGCAAGCATCCGCAACTACTAAAGATCATTAAGGAAAAATCCCAACCATAGCATTAAAGTATCAAGTCCCCTTTATCCCATACGCAAATAACCTACTTACTCGGATCTGTGCTTCTGTCACTCACGCCACCCACTATAAGCAAATCATGAACATATTGCAAACCCTACAGCGGGAATCCCTCACGCTTGCACGACATGGAAGGCACAATAGGACAGCACCAATAATAAAACATGCAACTCAAACAAATCATAGCAATTCATCAATCACCGATAGGACAACGAAAATCTACTCAGACATCATAGGATGGCAACACATCATTGGATAATAATATGAAGCATAAAGCACCATGTTCAAGTAGAGGGTACAACGGGTTGCGGGAGAGTGGACTGTTGAATATAGATTGGGGAAGGTGATGGAGAAGATCGCAGTGATGATGATGGCCCCCGGCAGCGCTCCGGCGCCACTGCAAGCAAGGGGGAGAGAGCCCCCCTTCTTCTTCTTCTTCCTTGACCTTCTCCCTAGATGGGAGAAGGGTTTACCCTCTGGTCCTTGGCTCCCATGGCTTGGGAGGGGCGAGAGCCCCTCCGAGACTGGATCTATCTCTCTGTCTCTCTCTGTTTCTGGATTTCGGAATTCTGCCCCGGCACCGTTTCTTTTATATCCGGAGATTCCTAACTCCGATTGGATTGAAACCTTCGGTCAGATCTTTTCCAAAAATTAGCTTTCTTGCAGCCAAAGAAGGGCATCAACCGCCTTACGAGGGGCCCGGGAGGGTGGGGGCGCCCCCCTGGAGTGGGCGTGGGTCCCTCTCTCATGGCCACCTCGGGCACCTTCTCGCGTTGATCTTACTTCCCAAAAATCATAAATATTCCAAAATAATTCTTCGTCCGTTTTTATCCCGTTTGTACTCTGTTTGATATGGGGTTTCTGCGAAACATAAAACATGCATCAGATAGGAACTGGCACTGGGCACTGGATCAATATGTTAGTCCCAAAAATAATATAAAAAGTTGCCAAAAGTATATGAATGTTGAATAATATTGGCATGGAACAATCAAAAATTATAGATACGACGGAGACGTATCAACATCCCCAAGCTTAATTCCTGCTCGTCCTCGAGTAGGTAAATGATAAAAAAGATAATTTTTGATGTGGAATGCTACCTAGCATAATCTTGATCATATGTCTAATCATGGCATGAATATTAAGACGCGAGTAATTCAAAGCAATAGTCTATCATTTGACATAAAAACAATAATACTTAGGGCATCCCAACAAACAATCATGTCTTTCAAAATATCAATGCTTCTAGAATGTTATCCCTACAAAATCATATAGTCTTGTATGCTCCCTTTTCTTAACACAACGTACCCCTCATGCCTATCCCGGTGTCAGCCAAGCAATTGTTTTATACTTTAGTATTCTCAAACTTTTTCAACTCTCACGCAATACATGAGCGTGAGCCATGGATATAGCACTATGGGTGGAATAGAATATGATGGTGGAGGTTATGTGGAGAAGACAAAAAGGGAGAAAGTCTCACATCGACGCGGCTAATCAACGGGCTTTGGAGGTGCCCATCAATTGATGTCAACGCGAGGAGTAGGGATTGCCATGCAACGGATGCACTAGAGCTATAAGTGTATGAAAGCTCAAACTGAAACTAAGTGGGTGTGCATCCAATATGCTTTCTCATGAACACCTAGGGCATTTGAGGAAGCCCATCGTTGTAATATACAAGCCAAGTTCTATAATGAAAATTCCCACTAGTATATGAAAGTGAGAACATAGGAGACTCTCTATATGAAGAACATGGTGCTACTTTGAAGTACAAGTGTGGTAAGAGGATAGTAACATTGCCCCTTTTCTTTTTCTTTTTCTTTTTTTTTGGGCGGGCTTCTTTGGCCCCCTTTTTTTATTTAGGCTTCTTTGGCCTCTTTTTTTATGGGGCAATGCTCTATAATGATGATCATCACACTTTTATTTACTTACAACACAATATTACAACTCGATACTAGAACAAAGATATGACGCTATATGAATGCCTCCGGCGGTGTACCGGGATGTGCAATGATCTAGCGTAGCAATGACATCAAAACGGACAGGCCATGAAAACATCATGCTAGCTATCTTACGATCATGCAAAGCAATATGACAATGAATGCTCAAGTCATGTATATGATGATGTTGAAAGTTGCATGGCAATATATCTCGGAATGGCTATGGAAATGCCATGATAGGTAGGTATGGTGGCTGTTTTCAGGAAGATATAAGGAGGTTTATGTGTGATAGAGTGATGTCTACTACACAACCTTATTCTTGTAGACGTTGTTGGGCCTTCAAGTGCAGAGGTTTGTAGGACAGTAGCAAATTTCCCTCAAGTGGATGACCAAAGGTTTATCAATCTGTGGGAGGCGTAGGATGAAGATGGTCTCTCTCAAGCAACCCTGCAACCAAATAAAAAAGAGTCTCTTGTGTCCCCAACACACCCAATAAAATGGTGAATTGTATAGGTGCACTAGTTCGGCGAAGAGATGGTGATACAAGTGTAATATGGATGGTAGATATAGGTTTTTGTAATCTGAAAATATAAAAACAGCAAGGTAACTAATGATAAAAGTGAGCGTAAACGGTATTGCAATGGTAGGAAACAAGGCCTAGGGTTCATACTTTCACTAGTGCAAGTTCTCTCAATAATAACATAATTGGATCATATAACTATCCCTCAACATGCAACAAAGAGTCACTCCAAAGCCACTAATAGCGGAGAACAAACGAAGAGATTATGGTAGGGTACGAAACCACCTCAAAGTTATCCTTTCTGTTCTATCTACTCAAGAGTCCATAGTAAAATAACATGAAGCTATTCTTTCCGTTCAATCTATCATAGAGTTCATACTAGAATAACACCTTAAGACACAAATCAACCAAAACCCTAATGTCACCTAGATACTCCATTGTCACCTCAAGTATCTGTGGGTATGACTATACTATATGCATCACACAATCTTAGATTCATCTATTCAACCAACACAAAGTACTTCAAAGAGTGCCCCAAAGTTTCTACGGGAGAGTCAAGACGAAAACGTGTGCCAACCCTTATGCATAGGTTCATGGGCAGAACCCATGAGTTGATCACCAAAACATACATCAAGTGGACCACATGATATCCCATTGTCACCATAGATAAGCACGGCAATACATACATCAAGTGGATCACGTGATATCCCATTGTCACCACAGATAAGCACGGCAAGACATACATCAAGTGTTCTCAAATCCTTAACGACTCAATCCGGCAAGATAACTTCAAGAGGAAAACTCAATTCATCACAAGAGAGTGGAGGGGGAGAAACATCATAAGATCCAACTATAATAGCAAAGCTCACGATATATCAAGATCGTGCCACAGAGAGAACACGAGAGAGAGAGAGAGAGAGATGAAACACATAGCTACTGGTACATACCCTCAGCCCCGAGGGTGAACTACTCCCTCCTCGTCATGGAGAATGCCGAGATGATGAAGATGGCCACCAGTGAGGGATTCCCCCTCCGGCAGGGTGTCAGAATGGGCTCCCAAGAGGTTTTTGGTGGCTACAGAGGCTTGCGGCGGCGGAACTCCCGATCTATCTTCGTATTCGATGGTTTTAGGGTATAAGGGAATATATAGGCGAAAGAAGTCGGTCGGGGGAGCCTCGAGGGGCCCACGAGACAGGAGGCGCGCCCAGGGGGGTGGGCGCGCCCTCCTATCTCCTGTCTTGTACTCCAAGTCTCCCGGATCATGTTCGTTCCAAAAATAACGCTCCCGAAGGTTTCATTTCGTTTGGACTCCATTTGATATTCCTTTTCTTCGAAATACTAAAACAGGCAATAAAACAGCAATTTGGGCCGAGCCTCCGGTTAATAGGTTAGTCCCAAAAGTAATATAAAAGTGTATAATAAAGCCCGTAATCATTCAAACCAGATAATAAAATAGCATGAATGCTTCATAAATTATAGATACATTGGAGACGTATCATAGAGCATATCATATCACGGGGTTTGGTTGTATCGGCAAAGTTTGCACCAACTCTCGAGGCGAGAAAGGGCAATGCACGGTACCGAATAGGCTAGCAATGATGGAAGGGTGAGAGTGCGTATAATCCATGGACTCAACATTAGTCATAAAGAACTCACATACTTATTGCAAAAAATTATTAGCCCCTGAAACAAAGTACTACATGCATGCTCCTAGCGGGGGAGGTTGGTAGGAGTTAACCATCGCGCACCCCCGACCTTCACACAAAGATAAAAACCCAAAATACAATGCGCGCCAATTTGGTTACATAGTTAGTAGACCATACGTGCATGCTTCGGGAATCACAAACCTTAACACCAACATCCTTACTTCACAACCATCCACTAGTACCTCCCACATATTATCATCTCTATATCGCAAAACTATTGCAAGGAATCAAACATATCATATTCAGTGATCCACAAGTTTATGTAGGATTTTATGGCTAACCATGTGATGACCAATTCCTGTCATCTCTCTAAATAGATATAAGTGAAGCAAGAGAGTTTAATTCTTTCTACAAAAGATATGTCCATGCTCTAACAAATATAAGTGAAGCAAAATAGCATTCTACAAATGGCGGTTTTCTATGTGAAGAGAAACAGGCAATCCAAACTTCAAATGATATAAGTGAAGCACATGAAGCATTCTATAAAGCCATACTCAAAAGATTTAAGTGAAGTGCAACGAGCATTCTATAAATCAACCAAGGACTATCTCATACCAGCATGGTGCATAAAATAATAGTGAAAACTAAATGCAAAATACACTCGAAGACTTGCACATATCGCATGAACGAAACGAATCGGAAAACATACAGATACTTGTTGAAGAAAGAGGGGATGCATTCCGGGGCATCCCCAAGCTTAGACGCTTGAGTCTCCTTGAATATTTACTTGGGGTGCCTTGGGCATCCCCAAGCTTGAGCTCTTTCCTCTCTTCCTTTTTCTCACATCGAGACCTCCTCGATCAAACACTTTATCCACACAAAACTTCAATAGAAAACTCGGTAAGATTCATTAGTATAATAAAGAAAATCACTACTCTAAATACTGTTGAAAACCAATTCATATTTTGTTTTTGCATTGTGTCTACTGTAGTATAACTTTTTCATGGCTTAATCCACTAATAGAAATTGATAGTTTCATCAAAACAAGCAAACTATGCATCAAAAACAGAATCTGTCAAAAAAAGAACAGTCTGTAGCAATCTGAACATTCACCATACTTCTTTTACCCCAAAACTTCTACCCAAATTAGGAAAAATAAAACATTTATACATCAACGCATTGCAAAGATAATCAGAACCGTTTCACTTTCCAGTTAAAAATGTAAAATCGCGCACTACAGCCAAAGTTTCTGTCCTGCACCATACAAAGCAACAAGCATTGTAAACACCCTAAAGGCAAACCTTGGCACATTATTTTTATAATACAATGGAATTGTACAAGGGGATAATTATTTTTGATGAAAAGTTTCTGTAATCAAGATTCACAAAGTTTTCGTGAGCATGAACAAAGTTCGAGGCTAGCTCCCACTTCAACAATGCTTGTCTTTCTCACTTTCACTTTCCTTTTTGAAAAGTTTTTAGGTTCCCCTCTTTATTATTTTTTTGTTTTTAGACTATATAAAAGCACTCAACAGAAATAAATGACTCTCTAAAACTTCCGGGTTGTCTCCCTGGCAGCGCTTTCTTTAAAGCCGTTAAGCTAGGCATATAGTGCTCAAGTAATGGATCCACCCGGATCCCAAGGTATATCAAAGCCAATTTTAATTAACAATGATTTGTAATTTAGTAGTGAGCACAAAGTAACATATATCATGCAGCAACGAAGTCTAACTCTCTTCATATGCATCGGCATGTCATAAAATAACAATTCATGCACACCAAGTAAAGGCCAATGCATAGTATAAGCAGTTTCTTGCAATTCCATCGTGTTGGAAACATAAAGAGGCGAAGATGTAGTTCCTATCTCATAATAATTGCAAGTAGGAGCAGCAAGCACATGAATATTATGTTCATCAAAATCATCATGTGCAACGGTAAAAGGCAATCCATCAAAATAATCCTTAGTAAGCACAAACTTCTCTGATATAGTGTAGTTGGGAGAATTCAAAAAGATAATAGAACTATCATGCGTGGGTGCAATAGCAACAATTTCATTTTAACATAAGGAACTATAGCAAGTTCATCTCCATAAGCATAATTCATATTGGCATCTTGGCCACAAGCATATCAAGCATCATCAAAAAGGGGTAATTCAAGAGAATCAACGGGATCATAACAATCATCATAGCAATCATCCTTCGGTAAGCACGAAGGGAAATTAAACAATGTATAAGCTGAAGAGTTACTCTCATTAGACGGTGGGCATGGGTAGCTAATCCGCTCTTCCTCCTTTTGTTCTTCGCTCTCCTCGTTATTATTTTCATCCAATGGGCTCACAGTTTCATCAATTTCTTCTTCCATAGACTCCTGCAAAATATTAGTCTCTTCTTGGACAGTAGAGACTTTCTCAATAAATGCATCAATATTGTAATTGTATTCATAATTCTTATAACAATATTTAAGTATAGCAAAATTTTCAGGTCTATAAACTGAATCATCAAAATCATCAAACTCTTTAAACATAGATTCAATCTCATAAGCACCCATAAAAGAAACAAATTGTTCTATTTGTTCCACATCATAGTAATCATATACACCATTAGCATAAGAAGCTAAGGTTTTATTATCATTGAATTTGCATGAAAAGGGAAGGTGTGGAGCCTTCATCCTAGAGCAACAAGTATAATCATGTATCAAGCATAGTTGACGAGCATATCAACGTAATATATGAATTTGATCCCATAATAGTTTCCCTTTTTGTGTCAAGCAATAATCCCTAAAGTATTCACGTTGATCCAACGTGTCTCCCATAACATAATTGAATGGGGTTTTCTCAGCATTATCAAAGTAGTACATAATATCTTGAACATAATGAGCATCGAGGGTTTTAGGAGGTTCCCCATCTCCATGAGTAGCAAGTACACCTATTTTTTTGGTATTTTGTGTTCAATATCCATAACTAAAGATAGAGAACAACTTAGAACAGCAAATAAAAATTACTTAGTGATAAAGCAAACAAGCACACACGAGAATATTCACCCCACGCTATGATTCCCCGCCAACGGTGCTAGAAAAAGGTCTTGATGACCCGCAAGTATATGGGATAATTGTAGCCTCTTTCGATAAGTAAGAGTGTCGAACCCAATGAGGAGCTAAAGGTAGAACAAATATTCTATCAAGTCCTATCTGTCACTGATACGACTCTACGCATGCTTAGTGTTCTCTTTACCTAGAACAAGTACGAAACTAGAAGTACTTTGTAGGTGTTGTTGGATAGGTTTGCAAGATAATAAAGAGCACGTAAATATAAACTAGGAGCTATTTATATAAAGATGCAATACACTACAAGAAATATGTCAACTTGTGACCTTGACTATTGGTCACTGAAAGGTCATTGTTTTTCATTTGTGACCTTTTTGTGACCAAAAACAGGAGGTCAAAAGTGGACGGTCGTAAACTGACATTCACGACCTTCTTTGTGAGAAGGTCGTAGACGTTTACGACCAAAATATGCCTACTGTTTTGTTTTGGTCACTAGCAGCCTTCCCGGGCCACGTAGGCATCCGACGTGGCAATCTGATGTGGCACAAGAATCAGCCTGGTCCAATTCGGTGTTTATATGGGCCGAGCCCATTAATTCGGCCTATTTGTGTTTTTTCTGTCTTTTTTTTATCAGCTTCCTAGGCCAAGCCCAACGTTGCAGCCTTTTTTATTGTTGGGCCGTGGCCTTTTTGTCTAAACAATTTCATTTTACTTTTTTATTAAATGGGTCCACTAGTCAAATGGCTCCCAGTTGTCAGGTTCTGGTAACTAGGTCCCATTTATCATGTTCTAGTAAGTGGGTCCCATTTATCAGGCTTATATTATTCATATTTCAACCAGTATTTAAACTGGCAGACAAAAAGCACACATAATACTTCAAATAAGAGCAACCAGATCACATAATACATTGGCAATAACAGTAACAAGCTCTATCCATGCCAGTACATATGACCATGTGTAATACAGTACTTTACAAGCTCTACAAGTGTAATGAGCTCTACAAGTGTGATATAGTACTACTTTACAAGAAAATGACAACATGGCGGACTCGCCGGACGACCAGTCGGGGCTGGGAACAAACAAAATGGCAACATGGCTTCATGTCACCCTGTTACATGAATGAGAGAAGAATTAGAAAAATTGTGGCAAATATATTATGAACAGACCATTCAAGAAAATGACATTTATAGTTGTACCATTGCAAACCAAGAGATACCGAAAAAGTGGAGGAGCAATAATCAATAATGTACTAGATTAGTCGGTAGGCTAATTTAATTGAGTGCAGCAACTAGTTACCAAAACAAAGGCACGCTATGGTAATTGATGGTTGTTGTTGTTGTTTTAGCAGCAGTGGCATACTCAAAATCTAACAAGTATTAGTACTCTGATGTGCTTGTGCTAGTATTAAAAAGAGGATAAATTTGACTAGAGCAAGGAAATCAAAACAAGGAAAGATATTCTTTCTTGCAAATTAACGAACATATGCATAGCATAGCTAGCTAATGACCTGGAGGAATAAAACTGATGAAGCAGCAAGGCCATGACCACCACCAGGTGCATAGCTACTCTACCTAATGGGCCATTAGCAGAAAGCAAGCCATTTACAACTAGCTAACAAACATCAACCATTATAAAAATTACGATAGCAGCAGCCCGTGCAGGGAGATTAGCAGCCGGTTAGTGAGCAGAGGGAGAGGGAGGTGGTACCTGCTGGGAGCGGTGCGTGGTCGTCGCCGGGCTTGAATCGTCGAGCTCAGGCAGGGCAGCTTGGTTGCCTTGGAAGCAGAGTAGTAGACCCCTTGTTGCGGGACAGGGCCGGTGCCTAGGTGCGTCCGTCCTCCTCGTGCAGGACAAGGCCATGTTCCCGGCTAGAACTGGCGTCCTCCTGTTGTCGTCGCCGTCCATGCCATGGGCGGTCTGCAGAAAAGTAAGAGAACTAGAGAAGGTTAGTTTGCAAAGCTACAAGGTACAGTGTGTAACAAAGATATTCAATATATTCAGCAAAAACAACACAAAAATATATGATAGTCTACAGAACAACATAGCATCATTCACAAGCAAAGTATAGGATGCAAACAACAAGTAGTACCATAATTCTCATCACAGTCACACATTGAATTCATTAAAGGCTACAGATTCATAGAATTCATTAAAGGCTACAGATAAAAATAGGTAGATTTCTTTCTTCTCTTTGATTTATGCTAGCAGAGATGTAGCATGCAGGAAGGTAGGAAGCAATCACATATGCATGTATGTATGAAGCAGATCATTAAAAGAGCAACATCTAATTAACTTGATTGCCTTGCAAATGACACACAAGATGAAGAGCGCTTGGACAGAAGCATTGGACGGCGCAAACTGGCAGATCACAGATTTCTCCATAAGTACAGAAGTAGTATTTGCATCAGTACAGCTACACTAGCACGTAGTACAAACATGGTATCACAGACATTCTCTAATTGACTAGCACCCAAATATATACATGCACCAGTTCAGGAAATTCATAGACCTATATAAGAGAGCACTCGATTCAGCAAGAAGATACAGTGGATATATCAAGATTTTATATGCCCCAATCTCTGAAGATTTGTATGTGCAAATCTGCAGATTCAGGTGTAGTGATTCAAACCGTACGTAACTACAGATTTTTTTACGGTAAAAACGGTGTGTACAAATCTGAATATAGCAAACACAGAGTGCATTCAGGATCCACATCCCAACGTCTAAATTCACCGAACATGTCCTAAAATTAGCACAACTAGAAAGTACAGAGATAAGAACAACAATGCACACCCAAGACTAAACAAATCTGCATTCATGCGATACTGAAGAAAAATACAGATAACTAGGGCGTGGATTCTCTCGAGCTCTCGCATCGATCTTCAATGGGCGAGCAGGTGATGGCACACGCTCCTGTTCATCCAACAGCGACAGTTCAACACCACATCGGAGTACAAAGCAAAATAAATAAAGGAGGAGAATATGTACAATACTGCCCCAGAAGCAAGACATCAGGCAAAGAAAATAAGGAGCCTAAGAATACATCTACTCTGCTTTGTTGTCTACTATAGCAAACATGCACTTGATTCCTTAAGAGGTAAATGCATACACCAGTGTTGTCTGATGTAGCAAACATGCACTTAATTCCTTAGAGGTAAATGCATACACCAGCGCAAATGTTACTCACATGTTACTTCTGGTTTCAACTTACAAATATAAAGAGACATGGCACTACACATCTGTACCAGAGACGTCTAGCCTAGCATCAAAGTTGAATTCATGGTAGATGTACTAAAAAAACTAACGAGGCTTGGATCGATCAATCGATCGTTGGAGCGAGCAGTCATACACTGATTGATTCTATGCGGCCAGGGATATAAGAGATGAGTACATAACTCTACTACAGATCCTAGCATCTAGGAGTACTGCATTTGCCAAACACCTCCTAAGTTGACTTACACTTGGAAAAAAACAAGCACTGTACTTGGTGCCAATTTGCACCTGAATGTCCGATGGCATAGCTAGCTTAGATCCGTTCATGGATAAAAAAATCCAGTCAAATGGTGACACGGAGCAGACCAACACTAGAGCCCCAAATCACAGAAATTTCCAAGGTCAGCGCCGGCGTATAAACTAACAGGGCGGGGCTCAATGGTCGGGCATGGACACAAGGAGCACTGGAGAAAACAAAAGAGGGGAAGGTAGTGGCTCACCTACATCCGCAGAGTCGGACTAAGCACCCTGAGTAGCACAAGGAAGAATCGAGAGGAGGGAGCACGTCCATCTTGTCCCCCCGAGTTCCAGCGGCGATTGATCTTGGTGAGGCCCGGATCTGGACCCCTCCTCCGGCCCGGCCCGGCCCGGGCGAGCGGCTTCAAAGGGCACCGACCGCACGGCCGCGTCGTCGTCGTCGACCACACAACAATGGAAGAAGCAGACGGAGCCGTGGTCTCCTAATAGGCTGTGCACCTCCGCGCATGCATTAGGGAGGGCGGGGAAGGAAACTGCATCAGCAAAATTGAACCAAGCAACAGAGAGAGACTAGGAGGAGGAGAGAGAGGCGGACCTTGCATGGCGTCGAGCAGCGCTAGGAGGAGGCAGTTGTGCTCCCCGTCCTTGGCCTGGTAGAACACACCCACGATCTTCCCCAGATCCGTCCCCGCGGCTAAGTCCATGGCGGCGGCACGCGTTGGGCCTGGGCGTTAGGTCGATGGGATCGAGGCATGCGGGTGGGGAGGTGTGTGCGCCCGGTGGTGGAGGGAGGAGGATTCGTAAGGGGACCGGGCCCTTCCTCTCCATCGTCTCCGGCTGCCGTGGGGTGCGGGATCGGGGCCTGCACGGTGGTGGCACCTTGATTGGCGCGGAAGCAGACAGGTGGAGGTCGAATCCGGCAACGCAGGAGGCCATGGAGTCGGGTGATGCGGGAGATGCAGAAGGACGGCGGGTGATGGGCGGTTCGGGGTTGGGGATTGGGTTTGGGCGGTGACGGAGAGATCTGGACCGGGGAGAGACAGGCGGCGGCTGGTGTGTTCTCGGGGAGAGGGGGATTGGGTTGCTGCTAGGGTTTGGGTTGGGTTGCTATGATCTGAGAGGTGAATGATAGACGTTGGATCCTTCGGATACGAACGGTTCAGATCGGCTATAGTGGGGTGATCCGTCAGAAGAGCCCTGATTGGTTCAGAAATTTTGTAATTTAAAATAGTTTCTATGTAGTAAAAGTAGGGGAATTTTGTGAAGCAACTATCAAAATATTTTGCAAAATGGCACAACTAAATTTTTCACTCAAGTTATACCCCATTTTATGGATGATCACCAATTTGCATGCATTTTTTATCTTTCTAGATATTTTTAATCATTTTTCTTGTGGCAAAAATGGTTTTTTTGTGAAGAACTTACCAAATATTTGTTGTAAAATTGGACCAAAGCAATTTTCTAAAATACTAGGACATATTTAATGCACAATTGACCAAATGGTTAGGTGTAAAAAGTTTTGATCCACCTCTAGTGAAAAAGACAAATTTCCGCCGATTCAGCTGGAAACGGGTCAAATTTGAACTGCAGCTGCCTTATAGTTTGCTCTTTATTTTTTTCCAAAAATCATTTCTAGGTACATAAGTATCTACTTAATCAGAGAAACACAGAAAAAATTCCTAGATTCAACCACTAGCTAGGAACGGTCAAGCCCGCCGTTTTGACCGCATTTGGAAACAGGCATAAAAAATTCAAAAATATCAAAAAAATGGAAAACCTTCGCATTGTGTCATGATATGTGACCAAGTTTCCAGGAAAAATAATAAACTTGTAATACGGCAGTTATTTTAAAAAAGTGTTCTCAGAAATGAGCTATCATCCGTGAAGATTCATGGCATTCAAGCCAAATGATCAATCTTATGGCCACATTCATGACATAGTTTCTTCAAATGATCTCATATTGTGCACAAGGGTGCATCTTCGAATTCCAAACAATGTTGCCTAATGGAGTTTTCATTTTCTTTGCATGGAAATTTCATTTTCCATTTTCCGAGTGCCTAAAATGCGTTTTTTTTGTGATGGACCTATAATATATTAGTTGTAAAATTGGACCAAATCAATTTTCTAAAATACTAGACCATATTTAATACACAACTGACAAAATGGTTCGGTGTCAAAAGTTTTGATCCACCTCTGGAGAAAAAGACAAATTCCCATCGATTCAGTTGGAAGCGGGTCAAATTTGAACTGCAGCTACCTCATAGTTTGCTATTTATTTTTTCCAAAAATCATTTCTAGGTACATAAGTATCTATTTAATCAGAGAAACACCAAAAAAATTCAAAGATTCAACCACTAGCTAGGAACGGTCAAGTCCGCCGTTTTGACCGCATTTTGAAATGGGCATAAAAAATCAAAAAAATCAAAAAATTGGATAACCTTCGCATTGTGTCATTATATGTGACCAAGTTTCCAGTAAAAATAATAAATTTGTAATACGACAATTATTTTTAAAAAGTGTTCTCTGAAATGAGCTATCATGCATGAAGATTCATGGCTTTCAGGCTAAATGATCAATCTTATGGCCACATTCATGGCATAGTTTGTTCAAATGATCTCATATTGTGCACAAGGGTGCATCTTGGAATTCCAAACAATGTTGCCTAAGGGAGTTTTCATTTTCTTTGCATGGAAAATTCATTTTCCATTTTCCAAGTGCCTGAAATGAGTTTTTATTGCGAAGGACCTACCATATATTTGTTGTAAAATTGGACCAAATCAATTTTCTAAAATACTAGGCCATATTTAGTGCACAATTGACAAAATAGTTGGGTGTCAAAAGTTTTGATCCACCTCTCGTGAAAAAGACAAATTCCCGCCGATTCAAGTGAAAGCGGGTCAAATTTGAACTGCAGCTGCCTCATAGTTTGCTATTTATTTTTTCCAAAAATCATTTATAGGTACACAAGTATCTATTTAATCAGAGAAACACCAAAAAAAATTCCAAGATTCAACCACTAGCTAGGAACGGTCAAGCTCGCCGTTTTGACCGCATTTTGAAACAGGCATAAAAAATTCAAAAAAAACAAAAAATTGGAAAAACCTTCGCATTGTGTCAATATATGTGACCAAGTTTCCAGGAAAAATAATAAACTTGTAATATGGCAATTATTTTAAAAAAAGTGTACTCAGAAATGAGCTATCATGCATGAAGATTCATGGCTTTCAAGCCAAATGATCAATCTTATGGCCACATTCACCGCATAGTTTGTTCAAATGATCTCATATTGTGCACAATGGCGCATCTTGGAATTCCAAACAATGTTGCCTAAGTGAGTTTTCATTTTCTTTGCACGGAAAATATATTTTCCATTTTCTGAGTGCCCGAAATGAGTTTTTTTTGTGAAGGACCTACCATATATTTGTTGCAAAATTGGACCTAATCAATTTTATAAAATACTAGGCCATATTTAATGCACAATTGACAAAATGGTTGGGTGTCAAAAGTTTTGATCCACCTCTGGTGAAAAAGACAAATTCCCGCTGATTCAGGTGGAAGCGGGTCAAATTTGAACTGCAGCTGCCTCATAGTTTGCAATTTATTTTTTCCAAAAATCATTTATAGTTACATAAGTACCTATTTAATCATAAATCGATGGTCTGGTGGCGATACGTCGAGGTTTGGACGGTGGCCGAGGGCCTCAACTCTAGAGCACGTAAACTCGCATGCCCGCCGCATGGTCACCTCATGACCGTGGCGTTGCCATGTGTTCTAGGTGGCCTAGGCTTGTCTAGCGGGTTGGGCACTCCCCAGGTAGGTGCTAGGAAGAAAATCAGAACATAAGATTCTCACGAGGAGACCGATCGATGCTCAAACATGAATAAGCAGCCAAGTGTTTGATTAGCAGTACGGAAAATGCACATGGCTAATGGGCATGAGTTCTGTATGAGGATGACCAGTTACTAAGAAGACCGTCTTCACAAATTTTCGGCTCAAAAGGAGGATCCTAGGTGGTACTTGCTTTGCAAAGTACAACACTGGACATAAATACGAATGTTGAAGCTGGGCTCAAAGTAATGAATGGATTGAGCTGGCATTTGGTGGAGGGTGGTTATTTGGGAATAGGAAAGCACTGTAGAAAATGGATACCATTTGGACATGCCAAAGTGGTACTTCCTTCACAAAGTGTTGCTCTGAACAGAACAGGTAAATTAATATTGTTGAGTTATTTTTGAACTAGGCAAGGAAGGTTCACTACAAGAAATATGTCAACTAGTGACCTTCTGTCAGTGACCCTGGAAGAATTGGTCATAGATCTATGACCATTTGAGACCAATTGGTCAAGAGCTGTTCGGGGGGCTCCAAACCCTAAACCATTACGACCATTTTTGTCAGAAAGGTCATAATTTCCTTACACGAAATGGTCACAAAGCAAACATTGCAGGTCCGCTGCCTTATTTCTAGTTGTTAACGACCAATATAGATGGTCATAGCCTTGTAGATTGTTGTGGGTTGTGATGACTAGGCGCCATCTCATCAGTTTTGCCTATGTGGCATGTCCATGTGTCAATTTTTGCCCTAGGTTGTGAAGCAACCTATATTTCTGTTATTCCAAAAATTCCCAAAAAATTATCATAAGTTGTTTGGATCATATCTTCATCAAATATGTCAAAAACCTTCCTTGCCTAGTTAAAAAATAACTCAACAATATTCATTTTCCTATCCTGTTCAAAGCAACACTTTGTGAAGGAAGTACCACTTTGGCATGTCCAAATGGTATCCATTTTCTACAGTGCTTTCCTATGCCCAAATAACCATCCTCCACCAAATGCCAGCTCAATCCATTCATTATTTTGAGCCCAGCTTCAACGTTCGTATTTATGTCCAGTGTGGTACTTTGCAAAGCAAGTACCACCTAGGATCCTCCTTTTGAGGTGAAAATTTGTGAATACGGTCTTCTTAGTAACTGATCATCCCCATCCAGAACTCACACCCATTAGCCATGTGCATTTCCCGTACCGCAAATCAAACACTTGGCTGCTTATTCATGTTTGAGCATCGATCGGTCTCCTCGTGAGAAACTTATGTTGTGATTTTCTTACTAGCACCTACCTGGGGAGTGCCCAACCCACTAGACATGCCTAGGACGCCCAGAACACATGGCAACGCCACGGGCACGCGGTGACCACGCGGCGGGCATGCGAGCTTACGCGCTCTAGAGTTGGGGCCCTCGGCCACCGTCCAAACCTCGATGTCTCGCCATCAAACCATGTATTTCTGATTAAGTAGATACTTATTTACCTAGAAATGTTTTTTGGAAAAAATAAAGAGCAAACTATGAGGCAGCTACATTTCAAATTTGACCCGATTCCAACTAAATCGACGGGAATTTGTCTTTTTCAGCAGAGGTGGATCAAAATTTTTGACACCCAACCATTTTGTAAATTGTGCATTAAATATGTCCTAGTATTTTATAAAATTGATTAGGTCCAATTTTGCAACAAATATATGGTAGGTCCTTCACACAAAAAAACTCATTTCGGGCACTCGGAAAATGGAAAATGAATTTTCCGTGCAAAGAAAATGAAAACTCGCTTAGACAACATTGTTTGGAATTCCAAGATGCACCCTTGTCCACAATATGAGATCATTTGAACAAACTATGCCATGAATGTGTCCATAAGATTGATCATTTGGCTTGAAAGCCATGAATCTTCGCGCATGATAGCTCATTTCTGAGAACACTTTTTTAAAATAATTACCGTATTACAAGTTTATTATTTTTCCTGGAAACTTGGTCACATATAATGACACAATGCGAAGGTTTTCCAATTTTTTGATTTTTTTTGAATTTTTTATGCCCGTTTCAAAATTCGGTCAAAACAGCGGGCTTGACCATTCCTATCTACTGGTTGAATCTTGGAATTTTTTTGGTGTTTCTCTGATTAAATAGATACTTATGTACCTAGAAATGATTTTTGGAAAAAATAAAGAGCAAGCTATGAGGCAGCTGCAGTTCAAATTTGACCCGCTTCCTACTAAATCAGCAGGAATTTGTCTTTTTCACCAGAGCTGGATCAAAACTTTGGACACCCAACCATTTAGTAAATTGTGAATCAAATATTGCCTAGTATTTTATAAAATTGAGTTGGTCCAATTTTCCAACAAATATATGGTAGGTCCTTCACAAAAGAAACTCATTTCGGGCACTCGGAAAATGGAAAATGAATTTTCCGTGCAAAGAAAATAAAAACTCCCTTAAGCAATATTGTTTGCCATTCCAATATGCACCCTTGTGCACAATATGAGATCATTTGAACAAACTATGCCATGAATGTGGCCATAAGATTGATCATTTTGGCTTGAAAGTCATTGATCTCCACATGTGATAGCTCGTTTCTGAGAACACTTTTTTAAAATAATTGTCGCATCACAAGTTTTTTATTTTTCCTGAGAACTTGGCCACATATAATGACACAATGCAGAGGTTTCCCAATTTATTTATTTTTTTGAATTTTTTATGCCCGTTTCAAAATGCGGTCAAAACGACGGGCTTGACCGTTCTTAGCTAGTGGTTGAATCTTGGAATTTTTTTGGTGTTTCTCTGATTAAATAGATACTTATGTACCTAGAAATAATTTTTGGATAAAATAAAGAGCAAACTGCAAGGCATCTACAGTTCAAATTTGACCCGCTTCCAACTGAATCGGTGACAATTTGTCTTTTTCACCAGAGGTGGATCAAAACTTTTTACACCCAACCATTTGGTAAATTGTGCATTAAAAATAGCCTAGTATTTTCTAAAAGTTGATTTGGTCCATTTTTGCAACAATTATTTGGTAGTTCCTTCACAAAAAAACCTCATTTCGGGCACTCAGAAAATGGAAAATGAATTTTCTATGCAAAGAAAATGAAAACTCCCTTAGGCAACATTGTTGGAATTCCAAGATGCACCCTTGTGCACAATATGAGATCATTTGAACAAACTATGCCGTGAATGTGGCCATAAGATTGATCATTTGGCTTGAAAGCCATGAATCTTCACGCATGATAGCTCATTTCTGAGAACACTTTTTTAAAATAATTACCATATTACAAGTTTATTATTTTTACTGGAAACTTGGTCACATATAATGACACAATGCGAAGGGTTTCCAATTTTTTGATTTTTTTGAATTTTTTATGCCCGTTTCAAAATGCGGTCAAAACGGCGGGCATGACCGTTCCTAGCTAGTTGTTGAATCTTGGAGAACTTTTGATGTTTCTCTTATTAAATAGATACTGACGTACCTAGAAATGATTTTTTGAAAAAATAAAGAGCAAACTATGCGGCAGCTGCAGTTCAAATTTGACCCGCTTCCACCTGAATCGGCGGAAATTTGTCTTTTTCACCAGAGGTGGACCAAAACTTCTCACACCCAACAATTTGGTAAATTGTGGTTTAAATATGTCCTAGTATTTTACAAAATTGATTTGGTACAATTTTTCAACAATTATTTGGTAGGCCCTTCACAAAAAAACTCATTTTGGGCACTCAAATAATGATTAAAAATAGCTACAAAGATAAAAATTGCATGCAAACTGGCTATCATCCATAAAATATGCTCTAAATTGATAGAAAATTTTAGTTGTGCCATTTTGCAAAATATTTATGATAGTTGCTTCACAAAACCCTCTAGTTTTAGTACTTAGAAACTATTCTAAATCATAATTTTTCTGAACCAATCAGAGCTCTTCACGCGGATCACCCCCTTAGCCGATCTGGACCATCCACATCCGATGGATCCAACGTCTCTCAGGTCCCTTCTCAACCCAACCCAACCCAAACCCTAGCAGCCCCCATCTCCTCGCTCGATCCAGATCTTGCTCCCCTCGTCTCCGACATCGCCGCCGCCACCCTCGTCTCCCTGATCCCATCCCTCCCTCGTCTCCCTCCCAAACCTTACCGCCGGCGGCCTCTTCCCCTCCACTCCACCGCAACCAGCCCACAGATTTCCCCCATCTTTCCCCTCCTCCCCATCTCCGGCCAAGAACCTCGTCGCCGCCTCCTCCACCTCCTTGCCGGCCCGCCATGGTGCTGTACCGCCACGCGGCCTCTGCAATCCGGCGGCGCAGGGCCCTGCTGCTGCCCCTGCTCCCGGCGCAGGGCCATGGCGTCGCTCTTCGGCCACGTCGAGCCGGCGCCAAAGGACCCCCCTCGGCGTCACCGAGGCCTTCCTCGCCGACCCCTCCTCCGACAAAGTCAAAGTCAACGTCGATCGCGCGGTGTCGAGAGCTTCAGGATCAGGGACGCGAGCCGCCACACCGCACGCGCCTGCGGGCTTTGCGTCGCGATCAGCCGCCTTGGAGCCTCGTGCGGCGGTGCATCGTCATCGTCAACCGCGGCGCCAGGAAAGCCTGAGGGGAGCGGGAGCGGGAGGATGTACGGCATCCTCGCCATTATCGGCGCTTCTCTGGCGCTTAGCATGGTGTCCTGCATGCTGTGCTACCTCGTGGGTCAGAGCAGCGAGGCTGCTCCGTCCAGAGAGAACCAGTACAAGGTAATCACCCCTGCTTCTCAATTCTCATGCATCTTTGTCATGCAGGCGATCTTTGTCGATCAGTGATTTTGCCGTGAGGCTTACAGGGCATGTTTTTGCCAGCCCAATCACAACATATTTTCCCACTCTAGGAACAGATATAGACGATCAGTGCAGTGCCGATTTTCTGCTACACGCGCACTGGCCTGCAAGATAATGTGCTAATGGTTTTGATAGAGCTGTTGGTCAGAAGTTTCTTTGACCATGCTGCTATCGCTGACCCTGATAACCGCTTTTTGATGCTCTGTTATATGATTTAAAGTGTCTGGCCACTTCATGAGTATGCATAAATGCATTGTCCCTTGTTTACCATGTTGCTGTATCACTTTTCGTCCATCCTAACCTATGGTGTGTTGCTATGTTCAGGAGGATCTTTGGTTGTCGGCCTTCCCCCATTGGAACCGAGGTCTGTGCACATACCTATCTACTATTGCCCATTATTTTGACAACTATGTGTTATGCACTTCTGCTTGCTCTTATTGATTGTCTATATCTGTTCCTGCAGTGGGAAAACATTGACAAGGTAAAGGAGTTCAACTGGAACTTTCAAAATTTAGAGGTATATATAGGACATGTGACTCTGTTGGGCTTCTAGTTGATATTATTGCTTCTTTACCGTAAGATTCATGGTTCATTGTTGGTGGGCAGAAAGCTCTAGAAGAAGGGGGGAGCTGTATGGGAAGACGGTTTACTGCATTGTGGATCAGAGTACATTTGGTGTTCCTCTTCTCTGAAGCTTGCATACCTTAGAATCCCTTATCTGTGATTCTGTATCTAGTTTTTGTCGGAAGCTTGCATACCTTAGAATCCCTTATCCTCAAGTCATGTCTAGTTAGGCCTTTCCACCCCTTGATAGGTACCATTGATTTGGACTGGTGTTTTCCTGAAATTATATGCTGGTTTCATTTCATCAGCTGAGTAGAAAGGCTTTCTTTTTGTAAGAGAGGTTCCCATACAGCATCAGGTAGGGAGAAGTGACATTTTGGTAGGCCAGGATACAAGATACCAGAACTAGCAGTTCTCGCCTTGCTTATGTTTTGTGATCTCAGCTTATCTAATAAAACTGGCAATTATAGGATACAAGATACCATAACTACATAACTGGGGTCATTTGAATTACTGTAGTTGTGCCGTCTGGCTAGTGGGCTAATATGGGAGCCACAGCATGGCATCATTCTGTAGGGAGAGGTGACATTTTGGTAGGCCAGGGCGTGTGCTTGTATTCAGGCTCAAAATGCGCCCCATTTACTTCACCTCTAGAATATCTCTTTGCTGTCTTTGTGGAATAGTAACATATGGATTGTCATACCTGCTTAACTCTTAATCGCTACATGCTAGTAGGATATTATTTACCAATTCTATCTTCTGCGATTAAAACAAATCCACGACAGAGTTGCAGCAAACAGATTTTACCAGTTCTATCTTCTGTATCAAAACAAATCCACAACAGTTTTCCAATGACAGTAGCAGCAAAATTATTTTTATCAATTATATGAAGGGGAGCCTTGGCGCAGTGGTAAAGCTGTTGCCTTGTGACCATGAGGTCATGGGTTCAAGTCCTGGAAACAGCCTCTTACAGAAATGTAGGGAAAGGCTGCGTACTATAGACCCAAAGTGGTCGGACCCTTCCCTGGACCCTGCGCAAGCGGGAGCTACATGCACCAGGTTGCCCTTTTTTTATATGTTCTGCGATTAAAACCAATTCAACCGAGGTAAACTGCAGATGCAGATGCAATTTTTATTAATTAGATCTTCTGTGATTAAAACCATATTGGGTAACAACTTGCTTCAACTACAGATGCCTGCGATTAAAACTAAAGTTTCATTCATATTATAGTATCTTGTTCTCTGTGATAAATCTTGATTTGCAAGATACAATGTTGATTTATTAGATATACCCGCACAGCAAGTATATGGTGTTGTCTTATTCGGTCTGAACTTTGCATATGTTTATTCAGTTTACAACTAGGATTAGTTTCATGTGTTTATAAGAATTATTGATGCAAACCACTATGTTTGTGCATAGCAGGGACGGCTCAGATCTGACGTTTTTGGTGTCTTGCTGGTTTTAAGGGCGGGGGTGGTGTAGTGGCCGCATGAACATGCTCAGGGGCATCATTGGAGGGGCGCTCAGGAGACGGACGAGGTGGATGCTGCCCACCCAGACGGTACACAACATGGGGGAGTCCATCTCCGACCGTCCCAAGCATGACCATGATAGACCTACAACAGCAGGTAGCATTTCCATCTCCATCTCCCTCCCCCTCTTCCTCGAAGTAGTAGCACATCATCAGGTAGTAGGACGGTGAATACATGTTTGCGGTAGCTTGTTCTGTAACTGGTTCAAATGATAAGAGAGGTTCCCATACAGCATCAGGTAGTAGTATTACAGCATCAGCATCAGGTAGTAGCTTGTTCTGTAGCTTGTGTCTCAGGTTGTTCAAATGTGCACATCATCAGGTTCCCATTGTGGTTACAACTGCAATGCGTGATCCTAGCTATAAAATATAAGGGGCAGTCTGAACATTCATTTATAACCCTAATCTAGCTTGAACAAGCAATCGAGGGAGAACTGCCAGTTTCTTTTGTATGGCGTACATGTTGAATGTCATTGGATGATGATCTAACCATTTTTCTGATCACAAAGTATGCATCGGCAATATAATTTGCAGCATTAGTTAGGTACTGTTGTAGTCTTTTTTATACTTGTATGAGTAAAATGCACGATGCTGGTGACTAACCAGAAAAGTTCTTTGAGTTCCATACATTGAGTAAAACATTTCAATCTGTCATTGAAGTACTGTGATATATCAGCTATATATATCCGTGATACCATTTCTGTACTGTGATAGTTTATCATATTCTTGTATTATACTTGTATACATTATTCCTATTTGAAGTCATCAACTGAGCTGTTGTAAACATTCCTGCCATGTGCTGCTTCCTTTTTCATGCTTTGCTACTATAGATGATTTGCTTGAACTGAGATGAATGGTGTATTTGTGCTTATAATTATGCTTCTATGTGATTGTTGCAGCATGACCCAACCAAATAAACATTTTGTGCCTTGATCTAGCTCTAAAAGTGTGGTGTTACCTCTCTTTACAGGAGCTTTGGGCTGAAGAAATTTGAAGAAGCTTGAAGCCGGACAAAGTAAAGAGTAGCGAGTAATAATGTAGTGCTAGTTATGTTGTACAGTAGCCAGCATATCTGGTTGTATGAACACTATTGTAAATACTGTAATTTCGTATTTGTACAGTAGTCAGCATATTTGGTGCTAATATTGGCTATCATTTTATAGTTTCATATGTTCTCTTGCCATTTCAAATATTTTTCATTTGTTTATTGTCAAAGTGTGAGAAATGGAAAGATGACCTGTCGGACAAACGAAAAGGCCAAGGCCCAAAAAGTATATGGAATGTAAAAAGGCTAAGGCCCAAAACAGTAATGGACTATAAAAGGGTTGAGGGCGAAAAAAAGGGACTATAAAAGGCAATGGCCAAGAATAAAAAATGTTGAATTGCTGGGCTAGGCCCATGTAGCTAGTAAAAAATAACAGGAAAAATATAAATAAAAAGGCTGCAATGTTGGGCTTGGTCCATGAAGCTGACAAAAAATTCATAGGAAAAAAATGTAAATGGGCTGAATTAATGGGCTCGGCCCATATAAACACCGAATTGGACCGGTCTGAATCTTGTGCCACATCAGCTTGCCATGCTGGATGCCTACGTGGCCTGGGGAGGTTGCTATTGACCAAAATGCCACAGTGGACATATTTTGGTCATAAACGTCTTCGACCATTCCAGAAGAAAGGTCGCTATAGTCAGTTTACGACTGCCAGCTTTTGACCTTCTGTTTTTGGTCACAAAAAGGTCGCAAATGAAAAACCATGACCTTTCAGTGACCAATAGTGGTCGTCACAAGTTGACATATTTCTTGTAGTGGTTTTTGACATATTTGATGAAGATATGATCCAAACAATTAATGAGAATTTTTTGGGAATTTTTGGAATAACAGAAATATAGGTTGCTTCACAACCTAGGGCAAAAACTACCACATGGACATGACACATAGACAACACTGATGAGATGGCGCCTAGTCATCACAACCCACCACAATCTACAAGGCTATGACCATCTATATTGGTCGTTAACAACTAGAAATAAGGCAGCGGACCAGCACTGTTTGCTTTATGACCATTTCGTGTAAGGAAATTACGACCTTTCTAACCACAATGGTCGCAATGGTTTAGGGTTTGGAGCCCCCCGAACAGCTTTTGACCAATTGGTCTCAAATGGTCATAGATCTATGACCAATTCTTCCAGGGTCACTGACAGAAGGTCACTAGTTGACATATTTCTTGTAGTGATAAAGTAAATATAGCGAGTGTGGAAAAGTGGTGGTAGGAGTTGTGAAATTGCCCCTAAGCAATTAACTACTTTACTAGACCGGTAATCACTATTGCAATTCTATTTGAGGGAGAGCCATAAGCTAACATATTTTCTCTTCTTGGATCATATGCACTTATGAATGGAACTCTAGCAAGCATCCGCAACTATTAAAGATCAGCAAGGAAAAAACCCAACCATAGCACTAAAGTATCAAGTCCCCTTTATCCCATACGCAAACAACCTACTTACTCGGGTCTCTGCTTCTATCACTCACGCCACCCACCATAAGCAAATCATGAACATATTGCAAACCCTACAGCGGGAATCCCTCACGCTTGCGTGACACGGAGGGCACAATAGGACAGCACCAATAATAAAACATGCAACTCAAACCAATCATAGCAATTCATCAATCACCGATAGGACAACGAAAATCTACTCAGACATCATAGGATGGCAACACATCATTGGATAATAATTTGAAGCATAAAGCACCAGGTTCAAGTAGAGGGTACAACGGGTTGCGGGAGAGTGGACCGCTGAATATTAATGGGGGAAGGTGATGGAGATGTTGGTGAAGATGATGGAGGTGTTGGTGAAGATCGCGGTGATGATGATGGCCCCCGGCAGCGCTCTGGCGTCACCGGAAGCAAGGGGGAGAGAGCCCCCCTTCTTCTTCTTCTTGTTTGACCTTCTCCCTAGACGGGAGAAGGGTTTACCCTCTAGTCCTTGGCTCCCATGGCTTGGGAGGGGCGAGAGCCCCTCCGAGATTGGATCTATCTCTCTGTCTCTCTCTATTTCTGCATTCTGGAATTCTGCCCTGGCACCGTTTCTTTTATATCCAGAGATCCGTAACTCCGATTGGATTGAAACCTTCGCCCAGATCTTTTTCCAAAAATAGCTTTCTTGCGGCCAAAGAAGGGCATCAACCTCCTTATTACGGGGGCCCCAGGAGGGTGGGGGCGCGCCCACCTGGAGTGGGAGTGGGCCCCTGTCTCATGGACACCTCGGGCACCGTCTAGCGTTTATTTTACTTCCCAAAAATCACAAATATTCCAAAATAATTCTCCGTCTGTTTTTATCCCGTTTGGACTCCATTTGATATGACGTTTCTGCGAAACATAAAACATGCAACAAACAGGAACTGGCACTGGGCACTGGATCAATATGTTAGTCCCAAAAATAATATAAAAAGTTGCCAAAAGTATATGAAAGTTGAATAATATTGTCATGGAACAATCAAAAATTATAGATACGACGAAGACGTATCATTGTTCAATATGTTGAAAGGTTATTCAATATGTTCTGGGTTCATACCCTTTCGTCGACGGTTCTTGAGAGGCTAGGGTAACCCAAAGTGGTAGATGCCCTTTCGTCGACGGTTGTCGAAAGGCTAGGGTAACCCAAATGGGTAGATGCCCTTTCGTCGACGGTTGTCGAGAGGCTTGGCTAAGTCAAAGTGGTGGATGCCTTTCATCGTCGGTTGTCGAGAGGCTTGGTTAAGCCAAAGTGGTGGATGCCTTTCGTCGACGGTTGTCGAGAGTCTTGGCTAACCCAAAGTGGGGGTTGCCTTTCGTCGACGGTTGTCGAGAGGCTAGGGTAACCCAAAGTGGTAGATGCCCTTTCGTCGGCGGTTGTCAAGAGGCTTGGCTAAGCCAAAGTGGTGGGCATCTACCACTTTGGGTTACCCTAGCCTCTCGACAACCGTTAATGAAAGGGCATCTACCACTTTGGGTTACCCTAGCCTCTCGACAACCATCGACGAAAGGGCATTGATTAAATGACGGATCCATTTTCAGATATATTCAGTTAATAGAAAAAAAACATATATTCAGATGCATAATCTTCATCTACAAGAGAATAAATTGCAAATAGACGAACTCCCACTGACCTCATTACTGCATCCGTAAAACCTTAGGCCAGTGTTTATTCCTTGGAAGACAACAACCCTCTGCACAGGAGCGTTATGACAGCATAGCGGGCCTCCGGCCACAATGCCGCAGCACTCTGGGTCAACATTGGTCTGTGGGATCTACAATAGTGCAATATAGTAGATACGGTACTCAAATCCCCAATCACAGAGGTGAAAAAAAAAGCGGGCCCAAGCCCTCTTGTCACGTCACGGGCGCTGTCGCCCCCTGTCCACGTGGCCCCTGACACGGGCGCCGTCACGGGCGCCGTCGCCCCCTGTCCACGTGGCCCCTGACAGTGGGCCCAAGCAGTCAGGTTTGCACTGAGACGTGGCAAATCAGTGCATCAGCGTCATTGAAAACTGCCAGCACAAACGTGGCGGTTTTTTGAAAAAAATAATCGAAAGGTGGCGGTTTTTTGATTTATTGTCCCCAATTGGGGTTGTTTTTTTGCAATTTACGCATAAGTTACAAGTTTTGCATTTCGCTTCTTCCTAGCTGGTTTTTCTTTTCTTTCATAAATAGAAGAGCAAGGCATCTCTCCATATTCGGCTTTGTCGTTGGGGCTGCCAACATCTCCATCATCTATACCAAAAGCCTACTATATTTGTTAGGGATCAATCCATCAAAACAATAGCATAATTAAAAGGGCAACACATTTAACAAGTGATCACCACTTACACGTCGCTGTTGCTGAATTAGTCAAGAAGTCAACCACAAAGTTATCACCTCGAGCAAATACCTTGAGAAAGGGAAGAACGTAAGTGCCTGAGCTGCACAAAGAGATGTTAATCTAGGATTTTCAACCCCAAAAACATAAATTAGTCGTCACTAATCTCGCAGTGGGTAGTATCATGCTCCCTTCGTTCCAAAATAACTACAGTTCTAGGTTTGTCCAAAATCAAACTTGCTTAAGTTTGACCAACTCTAGGAGTGGCCTTAAAGCATCTCTAGCAGACCCCTTAAAATCGCAAACTGTAAAACTAGGATACGGGTCGAAAAAAAATGCATTTTAAGGGTTCATTTTAGCTACGACGGAACAGATACTGTAATACAAACTATAAAACTAGGATAAAAGAGCTCTTTCCTCTAGTCCGGCCGCTGCCGCCCCTTCATCCAGCCAGCCCCGCGCCCAACCCCGTCGCCCGTCGGTCGCGCCCCATCACCACGCCGGCTGCGCCCAGCCTCATCGGCCACGCCCCGTCGCCTCCGTCGTCCGCGCCTTGCTCTATTGCTAGCCGCGCCGGCCGAGCCGTGCCCCTTTGCCTGTCGCGCCGGGAGGATTCCGGCGGCCAGGCTAAGGTCATGGGAGGCCACGGCGATGTCGAGCTCGTCCAATTCGAACCAGCGGCATCTAGCGGCCTTTTCCGGTGTGCGGTCATGAATTCCGACGAGTTTATGGCAGATTCCGGCAAACTCTGCGGCAGCGTGTTTGCTCCGACGAGGTTTGATCGGTATACAGGGCCCCCTAGGTTCGTCCTTCCAACCTCCAAATATAAGGGTTTCGGGTGTGCGTTGTTGGTGGCCCTTAAAATTTTTACGGGTTGGACCACTTTTACGGGTTATGTTCTGGACATTTTTTCGATTAAAATTATAAAACGCAAAAATAATAAGGGTTTGACAACTAATACAGGGTTTGCTAGAGATGCTTTAAGTTCTGGGCGGCTCTGAAATGACCATCGAGGTGCCCCAGAAGTAAATCAATCGGTTTTTGTTTTTATTTTTGAGGGATAGTAAGTCAATCAGGTGGGATCTCCTGATTCTGAGCTGGACGCTGCCACAAGTTAACTCCAAACTCCAGCCATGGAAATTTCGTCAAAGTCTACTCTTCATATGCTCTCAGTGGACTCCATAATCTAATATGTATTGACCAATTAGCAATGCAAGTTGCTCCATGGAACAGCTCAAGGTAGTATTAAATAAAGAGTGAAATGCATATATATAGTTGGCTGCATGTTACTAGTACATGCATCAGTTGGTCTTCTAGTGGTTGGCAAGCTGATTGCTAACTCCAAAGTTTGTGGGTTTGAGCCCTTGCAATAGGTGTTTTTTTCTTCTTCTTTAATATCTTTGTATGCCATTAGCTAGGTTGTGAGAAAACCCGGTCAGTTTGCAAACAGATTCATGAAAAAAATAGTTAGTCCGTGAGTGCTCTAAGTCAATCCGATTACACGGCAGTCACGTAGCCCCCCCCCCCCCCCCCCCCCCCCCCCCCGAATCGATTTTACCCTTATTTGATCAAATTAGCGAGTTTATGACCTAAATCGATCAATTCATGAATTGTTGGCCTAAAGCGTGTAATCAATTTGAGTGCTTTTTGTGCGGGGTAATAATCAATTTAAGTTAGTGGACTAATAACACATTTCACTAGTTAATTTTCCCAAAATCCAGCTGTTTCCAAGGGTCTGGATCTTTGGCAAATCCGACCCCAGGCCGTGCGTACAGAGCTAAGATTTGCGAGCACCATGTGGCCTTGCAGTGAGAGCCGATTACTGTACTTGCAAGTTGCCCGGGCTCAACGGCTTCGGCTAGACCAAGACAGCACGGCGCACCAGCAAAAGCCCATGGGCGCGGATCCGATTCCGATCGAGAGCACCCAATCATGTGGCGACCAGCATAAATAACCGGCCATGCGCTCCATGAGCCGCCGTAAACAATCAACCGGCCATGCGCTTCGTGCCCCAAAGATCAGGAAGCCCAAGACCCAATCAAGATTTTGTTTTCTCAAAAAACAAGCTGCGTCAACTTTGCCTGCCGCCCTGCCTCTCATGGCGACGCACATGGAGGCCCCGCATCACAAGCGATACTTGTATAACTTGTTAAGTATGAACCATCCAACGGTTGAGCTTAGCCGCCCCTATAAGTACGAGTTCAACTCTGCAGTTTACATCACTGCTGCCACAAATCACAGTAGTTAGCAGCAAGTCGATTAGCAGATACTAGACCACTTGCTGGCGTGATTTGTTTGTGCCACTGGTCGAGTCGGGTGATCATGGCCATGGCGTCCACCGATCCGGCGCAGAAGCCGCACGCGGTGTGCGTCCCGTACCCGGCGCAGGGCCACATCACGCCCATGCTCAAGGTGGCCAAGCTGCTGCACGCCCGGGGCTTCCACGTCACCTTCGTCCTCACCGAGTTCAACTACGCGCGCCTCCTCAAGTCGCGCGGTCCGGTCGCGTTCGACGCCTGCCCGGGCTTCGACTTCGCCGCCATCCCCGACGGCCTGCCGCCATCTGACCCCGACGCCACCCAGGACATCCCCGCGCTCTGCCGCTCCACCATGACCACCTGCCTGCCCCACCTCAGCGCCATCCTCGCCCGCCTCAACGGCCCCGCCTCCGGCTCGCCGCCGGTGACATGCGTCCTCTGCGACGGCGTCATGTCGTGGGCCTACGAGGCCGCCAAGGAGATCGGCGTGCCGTGCGCCGCGCTCTGGACGGCCAGCGCATGCGGGTTCATGGCGTACAACCACTACAAGCAGCTCGTCGAGGACGGGCTTGTGCCGCTCAAGGACGAGGCGCAGCTCACGGATGGGTACCTGGACACGGTCGTCGACGGCGTCCCAGGCATGTGCGACGGCTTCCAGCTGCGCGACTTCCCGAGCTTCATCCGCACGACGGACCGCGACGACATCATGCTCAACTTCCTCATCCGTGAGTCGGCGCGTCTGACGCTGCCCGACGCCGTCATCATCAACACCTTCGACGACCTCGAGAAGCCGGCGCTCGACGCCATGCGGGCCATCCTCCCGCCCGTCTACGCCCTCGGCCCGCTCCTCCTCCAGGTCCGCCGGCTCGTCCCCGCGGGGTCCCCTCTCGACGTCGGCGTCGGGTCCAACCTGTGGAAGGAGCAGGGCGGCCTGATCGAGTGGCTCGACGGCCGGCCGGCGCGCTCCGTCGTGTACGTGAACTACGGCAGCATCACCGTGATGACGAACGAGCAGATGCTGGAGTTCGCGTGGGGGCTGGCCAACAGCGGCTACCCCTTCCTGTGGAACGTCCGGCCCGACCTCGTCAAGGGCGACGCGGCGGTGCTCCCGCCGGAGTTCCAGGCCGCCATCGAGGGCCGCGGCCTTCTGACCACGTGGTGCCCGCAGGAGGTGGTGATCGAGCACGAGGCCGTGGGCGTGTTCCTCACGCACTCCGGGTGGAACTCCACGCTGGAGAGCCTCTGCGCCGGCGTGCCGATGCTGAGCTGGCCATTCTTCGCGGAGCAGCAGACCAACTGCCGGTACAAGGGCACGGAGTGGGACGTCGGGATGGAGATCGGCGGCGAGGTGCGGCGGGCGGAGGTGGCGGCGATGATACGGGAGGCCATGGAGGGCGAGAAGGGGGAAGAGATGCGCCAGCGCGCCACGGAGTGGAAGCAGAAGGCCGCGCTGGCGACGCTGCCAGGTGGCCCCGCGGAGGCCAATCTGGACGGATTAATTCATGTGCTGCTGGGCAATAAGACGGGTCAAGCCTGAAAGTAAGAATTGGGTGCAGTAATCACGTCCCTGGTTTCGATCGGATTCTCATTCTGTCCATGTCCAGGGGGATTTTCGGCGGTTCTGAATTGGCTAGCAGTACTATTTGACGATCTTCAAAAAAAAAAAAAACGTGTAGCGCGCGCATTGTTCAGAATATTTGCCCTGCACTATACGTCTATACACTGCTGCACTGATTGGGCAATTTCCTCAAAACATCCGCATCACAAAACTGGAGGAATGGGCCGCCAGAAAGACGACACCAACCCAGGTGGATGTGCAAAAAGCGTGCCGGCTAGATTCTCGGCGCAAATTCAAAACTTAAATTCTCCACGCGAATTCAAACCTAAAAGCCCCGGTCTTTTCATTTACTGCGAATGTGGGGAATGTAGTATTCGTATACATACGTTTTGAACTTGACTCGCTTGCACCAGTACCAGCAGATCAATTGGTGTTACATCTGCTTTGTTCACCTGATATGAAGGCCCCAATGAACGACAAAAATCAGGCGTCTTCGGCCATCCTCCTGATAATAGTGGACGTAGTTCCGGCGCTTGTTGCTGCGGGGCTCCTTCATGCCCTCGTCGTCGCCATCCTCAGGCGTCTTCGGGTCTTCCTTGGTGGTGGGCGGTAGCACAACCTCGTCTGGCATTGGGTGAAGGGGCTGTTTGACCTTGTTGTCAAGGGCCGGAAGCATCTCATTGCTCTCCTCGATCTGCACACAATTCATGGAGTCAGGCACAACACATAGTTCATGGCTTACTGAAGAGCATGTAGTTAAAACGGCATGACTGTCACTCTTCTCCTCATCTCCATCGCCCCTATATTTACTCACCCTACCCAACACTACTTACCACGCCCTCTCTTCTCTCACTGTCAACCTTCCTCCTCCCCATCGCCATGAGCTCTAGCTCCAGCTCCAACGCCAACGCCAACCCCTTCCCTTGGGGTATTGGCTGGAGGGCCTTCTTCCTAGGGTGGTCGGCTGATGACCGCACCAAGTTCGAGAACACCATGGAAGTGTCCTTGAACTTCGGCTCCATGCCTGACATGCAGAAGAAATCTAATGCAGTGCTCATGAAGGCCACTGCAGAAGAGTTGAAGACGCTGATTCCTGACCCAGGGAAGGGCGCGATGGCTTTTCACATCATTAGCTGGGCCATGAATCAGGCCGTCTCCGACGACGCTAAACAGAGGAACAAGTGGTGCAAGTACAAGAACTACTGGGCTCCTAATGACCGCCGTGCCGCAGTGTACTGGGAGACGGCTATCGCGCCGCCGGCGGTTGAAAGATCGTGGATGTCACCTAGGGTGGGGGGTGAATAGGCGTTTTAAAATAATTACGGTTTACGCTTGAACAAATGCGGAATAAACCTAGCGGTTAATTTCTCAAGCACAAAACCTAAAACAACTAGGCTCACCTATGTGCACCAACAACTTATGCTAAGCAAGATAAGTAACTATGTGATAGCAAGATATATGACAAAGAACAATATGGCTATCACAAAGTAAAGTGCATAAGTAAAGGGCTCGGGTAAGAGATAATCGAGGCACACGGAGATGACGATGTATCCCGAAGTTCACACCCTTGCGGATGCTAATCTCCGTTTGGAGCGGTGTGGAGGCACAATGCTCCCCAAGAAGCCACTAGGGCCACCGTAATCTCCTCACGCCCTCGCACAATGCAAGATGCCGTGATTCCACTAAGGGACCCTTGAGGGCGGTCACCGAACCCGTACAAATGGCGACCGTTGGGGGCGGTCACCGAACCCGTACACTTTGGCAATCCTTGGGGGCGGTCACCGGTACCCGTCGAATTGCTCGGGGCGATCTCCACAACCTAATCGGAGACCCCGACGCTTGCCCGGAGCTTTACACCACAATGATTGAGCTCCAAGCACCACCAACCGTCTAGGGCGCCAAAGCACCCAAGAGGAACAAGCTCAAGGGCACCAAGCACCCAAGAGTAATAAGCTTCTCAACTTGAAACTTCCACGTATCATCGTGGAGAACTCAAACCGATGCACCAAATGCAATGGCAAGGGCACACGGAGTGCCCAAGTCCTTCTCTCCAAAATCCCACCGAAGCAACTAATGCTAGGGAGGAAAATGAGAGGAAGAACAAGAAGGAGAACACCAAGAACTCCAATATCTAGATCCAAGGGGTTTCCCTCACATAGAGGAGAAAGTGATTGGTGGAAACGTGGATCTAGATCTCCTCTCTCTTTTCCCTAAAAAACTAGCAAGAATCCATGGAGGGATTGAGAGATAGCAAGCTCGGAGAAGGTCAACAATGGGGGACGAACACGATCTCAAAGGATAAAGTTCAATGGGGAAGAATACCCCCCTTTTATAGGTGGGGAAAATCCAACCGTTATGCTCACAGCCTGCACAGAGCGGTACTACCGCTAGGGCGGTAGTACCCCTCTGAAAAACAACAGCGAGGAGGCAAAAGGCCAGTAAAACCGTCGGATCGGTACTACCGCTCGTCCTCACGGTACTACCGCAAATGGTAGCGGTACTACTGCTTGCGAGCGGTACTAAAAAAATACTTCTGTGCCTACTTCCGCTGAGCAAAACACGAGATTTTGGTCCGGAGCGGTACTACCGCTTAGGAGCCGCGGTAGTACTGCTCTCGAGCGGTACTACCGCTCAGGATCCGTGGTAGTACCGCTCCAGAGCGGTAGTAAAAAATTACATCCGCTCTAGTCGCGGTAGTACCGCTGCAGCCTTTACCAAAACAGCCACAACTTTTGCAAACGGACTCCGAATTGAACGAAACCAAGTTTATTGGAAAGCTAATGACATGGGCTAACACAATCTTGATATAAATATCAAGAATAAGCAAATGATAAAAGTCCCATAAGAAAATGGTGAGAACCCTTCCTTAGATAAGACCGGTAAAACCTCCAACACCGAAAACATCATAGAAGACGCATGTGAACTCCATTTTCGATGAACTCAAGCGTGTCATCAAGATGACCATAAGCTCTAAGACTCACAAAGATAACCAAACAAGAACCAAGAAACATGATGCAAGGATGCAATGGTTTGAGCTCTCTACTAACGATACGATCAAGCTACCAACTTGAGAGCCCCCCTTGATAGTACGGCAAACGATCCTATAACTCGGTCTCCCAACTACCACCACGAGGCCGGTAAAATAGAAAACCTATCAAGGGCAAACCTTTGCCTTGCACATGGTCCACTTGAGCTAGATGAAGACTATCTTGACTCCCTCAAGTTGGACCACCTTTCTTGATTGCGTTGGCTCGATGAAGACTAGATGATTGCTCCCCCATAGTCCACTATGGGTGAGCCACTCTTAGGCACATCTTCACAAGTACATTGACACCACAATGGATGGCAAGATTCAAGCACTTGATCTCTTCGTGATGCTCCACTTGAACTTGCACACGGCAATCTTGATGACGATCACCACTTGATGTCATCCTTTCCATGGGTTGTAAGATATTTGCCTCTTGACGCAAGCCCATGGACATGTACCTAACCCCACATAGAAATCTCACATAGACCATGGTTTAGTACACAAAGTGCAATGGACAATGCTTACCATACCATGGGATCACTTGATCCCTCTCGGTACATCTTCTACGCCTTGTGAGTTGATCAACTTGATTCACTCTTGACTTAGTCTTGATCAACCTTGAATCTTTCCAACTCTCTTCATTTGGATGATGTCTTGAAGGTAAACATGAATGATCACACAATCTTCTTCTTCAAGACATGCTTGCAATAAGCTCAACACTCACATGACCAATCTTTGGATGATTCCTTAATAGCACCTTGGTCAACTCATAAACTCCTTGAAACCAACACATGGACTTCAAGAAAAGCCTATGGACAAATCCTTCAAATATAACTCAAGACAACCATTAGTCCATAGAGATCGTCATCAATTACCAAAACCAAACATGGGGGCACCGCATGTTCTTTCAATCTCCCCCATTTTGGTAATTGATGACAATCACTTTCAAGAGAGTTTATATAAATAATTATGTTTCACTATGCAATGCAACAACCGATAGTGCATGCATATGAGATGCAAATGCTAAGGAACAAAACCAAAGAAAGAAGAGATAACTCTCCAAACTTCTCCACAAAACTCTCTGAAACTTCTCCCCCATTGGCATCAATTGCCAAAATGGGCGAAAAGCTAAGAAGACCAATATAAATTGTTGTCCGCCATAAATTGTGTATTTCTTCACAAGAGAGTGGAATGCAATACACATATCCAACGGTAAATACTTGGAGGAACACAAACTATATTGAGGCACAAAGATTGCTAAAGAATGATATGCCACAAGGACATAACAAAGAGAGACACAAGCAATCAAGCAATCAAAATATACCAATGGAAGCAAGCAATCAAAGGATGTCAATTGAAACAACTAGACCAAAGATCCTACGAGCCAGATGAATAAAGGATATTATGATATGAGCAAAGGAGTGTTCTAAAGAAACTAGAGAAGCTCCCCGTGATTTGTGCACACATAAGAATATTTGTATTTGGATACAAAGTGCACAAAATAGGATCATAGCTCCCCCAAAATCAATAGAAACTTACAAAAAGTGCAAGTGAGCATATAGGAAACAAAGCCTAGTACTTGCAACAAACACATGGTTGAGCAACAAGTAAAAGAGGCAACTTAAGAATGGGCTCAACCAAAATGATGTGTGTGAGTCAAGGCAATGCACTTGAGAAGACTAATGTACGGATGAGCATTAAGCATCAATAAAGTCTTGAAAGAATGAGGCACACGGTGCAAGACCTATCATTCCCATACACAACTGGCAAATGGGTTCACAAGCTTACTAATAAGCAAATAGAGAACCTATGCTTGTGACAACCCGTGGTGAAGATAGACGAAGAGAGGCTCATCAAGACGAGGGATACCAATTAAGCCTCGTAAAGATAAGCAAGAGGAAAATAATCTTCACCGCACAAGAGTGCATCAAGATGCAACGATAGAGGACACACACTCAAGGCAAAAGCTTTCACGGAGCCACCAAAGAAATAACATAAGAAAGACAAGGTGGACATGAAAGAAGGATAACATTTAGATATGCAACTTCTCTCAAGTGTATAACATTAGTAGATAAAGGGGCTTTTGTCCCAGTTGGTAAGGCCCTTTAGTCCCGGTTTTTGAACCGGGACTAAAGGGTCGTTACTAATTCCTCTCCCCTTTACTAAAGGCTGCGGCCACGTGGAGCTCCACCTTTAGTCCCGGTTGGTAACACCAACCGGTACTAAAGGAAATTTTAGGTTTTTTTTTTGAAATTTTTTTTGAATTTTTTTTATTTTCAAATTTCCGAATTATTTTAACCTCCAATATCTAATCACCGCCCCTCATCACTGCTCAATTTATCCTCTAATCTCTAATCACCCCTCATCATTCCAAATCATCTAACTTCCCGAACGGTCACCCATCCTCCCACTCCCCCAGCCTGAGCACGCTTAACTTCCGGGTTCTATTCCCCCTTGTTTCCAAGTCTGCACTTGTTGTTTTCCTAATAATAGTAAGATGTCAATCCTATTAACCTTCAGGAATTTTGCTTGAGCATGAAGTGACACATTTCACTGTTTGAGTTTGAAACTATTGTTTTAAAAAACAATAATTATTTAGTAACACTAATATTTCTTGAATAATTAGTTTGACCATAGTTTGACCATTGTTTGACCACAATTTGACCAGATCTGACCAAAATTCAAAATAACTGAAATAATTATTTAGTAACACTAATATTGTAGAATAATTAGTTTGACCATTGTTTGACCACAATTTGAATTTTTTTCGATTTTTCCACTCTGGATCTAAAAAGGCCCGTAACTTTTTTCTGTTAGGTTTTTGAGGATTTTGAAAATGTTTAACGAGGATTTTGGATGTAACTTTTCAAGTAGATGATTTTTCATATAAAAAACTTTTTCATCCGAGTTAGTATGCAAAAGTTATGCCCATTTTTACAAATTCTCGAGAGATTTTGCAAATAAAGTCGAAATTCATATTTGCAAATTTTCCCAACAACTAGACCACATATCACATGGGAAACTTATTTTCTTTTATATTTTTGACATTTTCATCATTTTCTTTTATTTTTTTTAAAACTGAAAAGGCGATCCACATGCGGGGGGGGGGGGGGTAGAGTTTGAAAATGGGACCTTTAGTACCGGTTCGTGCCATGAACCGGTACTAATGCCTCAAACCCCATTAGTACCGGTTGGTGCCACGAACCGGGACTAAAGGGTGCGATGCCCATTAGTCCCGGTTCGTGGCACCAACCGGGACTAAAGGGTTAGACCTTTAGTCCCGGTTCGTGCCACCAACCGGTACTAAAAGGTCCAGACGAACCAGGAAAAATGGCCCACGTGGCCCCTAGGCGCACGAACCGGGACTAATGCCCCCATTAGTCCCGGTTCTAGACTGAACAGGGACTAATGGGCTAACCCGGGGTGGACCAAAGCCCTCTTTTCTACTAGTGTAAGATTCTAGGTAGACGAAATCATGAAGATATATCTACAAAGAAGGATGTACACCCGGAATAGTTACAACACGAAGGAACAAGATATCCAAAAGGAAGTCCTAGATATACCAATAAGATATTTTCTTGGAAGCATAGCACATGGATAGATATGGTCTTATTGGATATAGATGAATTCCTACCACACAACCATCAAATACATCACAACTAGAAACATGATATCATCGTTGAGATGCTTTGAGAAAGGAAACAAGTATCACAAGAACTAGTGAAACACATGCCATGATACAACCTACACAAGGTTGATGCAATAAATGTGTGCATGAAGTAGATAAAGATACTTGTTACCGAGATATCATTGGAAGGATGTAGATACCCATTGAAGGTAGATAGTAGTTCATTGATCATCCTAGCTCGACTCCAAAATGCATATGGTGACAACACCTTCCTTGTGAGTGAGCCGAGCATCCAATGAATCTCCAAATGTTCCTAGAAGAAGAACACAAACTAAACGGTACCCAAACTCATCGGGACCAAATAGTTAGAAACACCAATACATAGGACAAACTCCACATAAATATGTGCATATAGATTTGAAAAAGAATTTCATGCACATCTCATACAAATTAAGACTAGGTGGAGTTTCCCCTATATATTGAGTCAAAGAAAGAAAGCATGCCATAAAACATACATGAAGTAAATATGCATGCTCAAGACTTTCAAGAACTAAAACCAAAACAAAACGAAATACCAAGAGAAAAGGATACCAAATACATAGATCATCACTTGGAAGATATCAATAAAGATACAACAAGGAGTGAGATATCCATTGATACACAATAAAATAAAAGATGTTGATGACCCACAAGTATAGGGGATCTATCGTAGTCCTTTCGATAAGTAAGAGTGTCGAACCCAACGAGGAGCAGAAGGAAATGATAAGCGGTTTTCAGCAAGGTATTCTCTGCAAGTACTGAAATAAGTGGTAACAGATAGTTTTGTGATAAGATAAATTGTAACAAGCAACAAGTAACAAAAGTAAATAAAGTGCGGCAAGGTGGCCCAATCCTTTTTGTAGCAAACGACAAGCCTGGACAAACTCTTATAATAGGAAAAGTGCTCCCGAGGACACATGGGACTATCGTCAAGCTAGTTTTCATCACGCTCATATGATTCGCTTTCGGTACTTTGATAATTTGATATGTGGGTGGACCGGTGCTTGGGTGATGTTCTTACTTGAACAAGCCTCCCACTTATGATTAACCTCTATTTCAAGCATCCGCAACTACAACAAAAGTATTAAGGTAAACCTAACCATAGCATGAAACATATGGATCCAAATCAGCCCCTTACGAAGCAACGCATAAACTAGGGTTTAACCTTCTGTCACTCTAGCAACCCATCATCTACTTATTACTTCCCAATGCCTTCCTCTAGGCCCAAATAATGGTGAAGTGTTATGTAGTCGACGTTCACATAACACCACTAGAGGCTAGACAACATAGTTTTTATCAAAATATCGAACGAATACCAAATTCACATGACTACTGATAGCAAGACTTCTCCCTTGTCCTCAGGAACAAACGTAACTACTCACAAAGCATATTCATGTTCATAATCAGAGGGGTAATAATATGCATAAAGGATCTGAACATATGATCTTCCGCCAAATAAACCAACTAGCATCAACTACAAGGAGTAATCAACACTACTAGCAACCTACTAGCACCAATCCCGAACTTGGAGACAAGAATTGGATACAAGAGATGAACTAGGGTTTGGAGATGAGATGGTGCTGGTGAAGATGTTGATGGAGATTGCCCTCTCCTGATGAGAGGAGCGTTGGTGATGACGATGGTGATGATTTCCCCCTCCCGGAGGGAAGTGTCCCCGGCAGAACAGCTCTGCCGGAGCAATAGATTGGTTCAGCCAAGGTTCCGCCTCGTGGCGGCGGAGTCTCATCCCGAAAGGTTTTTGTTTATTTTTTTTCTCATCGAAAGACTTCATATAGGAGAACGGGCATCGGAGAGCCACCAGGGGGGCCACGAGGTAGGGGGGCGCACCCAGGGGGGCGCGCCCCCCACCCTCGTGAGCAGGGTGTGGGCCCCCTGGCCTTCATCTTTGGCGATGATTTTTCTTTATTTATTTTAAGATATTCCGTGGAGTTTCAGGACTTTGGGAGTTGCGCAGAATAGGCCTCCAATATTTGCTCCTTTTCCAGCCTAGAATTCCAGCTGCCGGCATTCTCTCTCTTCATGTAAACCTTGTAAAATAAGAGAGAATAGCCATAAGTATTGTGACATAACGTGAAATAACAACCCAGAATGCAATAAATATCGATATAAAAGCATGATGCAAAATGGACGTATCAACTCCCCCAAAGAACGCGGGCGGGAAGTACATCTCAAGCTCATTCAGTATCACAACGATCTCTTCTTGTAGCCTTTGGAGCTGCTTCACACTGATCGACTTTCGAGAGATGACGTCGAAAAAGTTGCTGAGACCAATAAGCGTGTCACGGACGTGCTTGTCCATTACCCTCTAAGGGCAACAGGTAGTATCTGCGTCATCATCACATGACAGTCATGATACTTCATCCCACTGAACCTTTTCTTGTCCGTGTCTAGATATCTGCTTATCTTGCCACAGTAACCGGAACTAACTTTCACTCCGGTAAGGCACTTAAAGAAGGCATTGGTCTCAGCCTGACTTAAGGTGAAGCAAGAAGGGGGGCAATAATACTCTTTCTTTATTTTCTTGCCCTTCTTCTCCCGTGCCTCTGTCTCCGTCTCTGTCTCGTCTGACATTTTACGGGGCGGCATGTGCAGATCTTCCCTAATTTTCAAATCTTGCAAGTCTTTTCTTGCCTTCGGCCCATCCTTGGTCTTATCCGGCATGTTCATTAGTGTTGCGAGCAAGCTCTCAAGGACATTCTTACAAATATGCATTTGATCAAGGCAATGAGGTGTATCGAGTTTGTGCCAGTACTCCAAGTCCCAGAACACAGACCTCGTCTTCCATACCTTCAGCAGCGGCTCCGGCGCCTTTCTCATCGTCTTTCCCGGCGCGGGGCACTCCTTCCAGTTTTTCAACAGCTCATCGATTTCGGCACCGCTCCGCTTACGTGGAGGTCCTCGATGCTCAGCGTGACCATTGAATAGATCTCCACAGTTTCTCCACGGGTCGTCCTGTTCAAGCCATCTTCGATGCCCCATGTACACGATTTTCCCAGACCCGCCATCTTTCCTTGACGTTAGCTGCTGAGACGTCGTATCATCCATGCACCGCGTGCATCCGCAATATCCATGGCACACCTGTCCTGCCACATATCCGTAACCGAGATAGTCCTGCACTGTCGTGATCAGCGCGGCTCTCATGTTGAAATACTCACCTTTGCTGACGTCCCATGTCTTGGCCGGTGTTTTCCATAACGTGTCTAACTCCTCTTGAAGTAGCCCAGATACAAATTAATATTATTTCCTGGTTGTTTCGGCCCTTGAATAAGCATGCTCATGTGAATGTACTTCAATTTCATGCACAACCAGGGGGAGGTTGTACATCCATACAAACACGGGCCATGTGCTATGGTTGGTGTTCTGGTTGCCAAACAGATTCATGCCATCAGTACACGCGCCGAGCACGATGTTCCTTGCATCACATTCAAAATACCGATAGAAGTTGTTCAACGCTCTCCACTGGCTTCCATCCTTCACGTGTCTCAGCTTCGGATCATCTCCATCGTCGGGCTTCTTTCTCTCCGCGTGCTAGCGCATTAGCTTTGCTTCCTTGGGATCTACAAAATACCTCTGCAGACGGGGAGTGATCGGTAAGTACCACACAACTTTCTGGGGACATTTCTTCCCGGCCTTCTTGTATCGAGAAGCATTGCACACCGGACAGCTTGTTTTTTCCGCGTGCTCCTTCCGATAAATTATGCAATCGTTGATGCATGCATGGTATCTAACGTGTGGTAGATCAAGAGGGCACACGATCTTCTTGGCCTCATCAACACTAGTAGGACACAGATTACCCGCGGGAAGAACATCCTTTAGGTACTTGAGATGCTCATCGAGGCTAGTGTCGATCCATTTGTTTTTAGCCTTCGTCTTCAGGAGTTGGAGCGTGAAACTCAAGCGGGTCACCTCAGGATTGCAACCATCATACAATGGAGTGTTCGAGTCTACCACCAGTTGCTCTAGCTTAGCCTCCTCTCTAGAAGCAGCTCTCTCAGTACTCGTCTCCTTGCGAAGCAATGCTTGAAAATGAGGGTCCCGCACGATTGAACTTAGTACCGATGAACTCTGCTGCGTGGAGTCCATGTCGTTCTCTCCGCCGCCATGTACGGCCCCTTCTCCTCCGCCATGTCCGGCCCCTTCTCCGCCGCCATGTCCGGCCTCTTCCCCGCCGCCATTATCGATCATCTCTTCGTCTTGCCCCGTGTCATCATTGCCTGCCCCGTCGGCATCCTCAACATCGTCATCCTCATCTTCAATTATCCACCACGTATAGCCATCCATGAAACCAGTCATGAGCAGGTGCGCTTCGACACGACCATCGTCATGGGGGTCGAGCCAAACTATTCCTTTTCATTTTCGACACGGACATAAAACCTCTGTCCGGTTATTTTCTTTCATGTCCTGCACCGTCGACCGCAACCACCTGTCCACCATCGTTCCACTGACCATCGTCAACTCTGCATGGTAATAATAACCAAATTGATTATAAAAATGCATGCATGCATCAAAGTCATAAAAAAATTGGTATGACCTTCCCTAAAAATAGGACATATATGGATCTAGAGTTTGCCCGGAATTCGCCGAAACGGAAATAAATCGACATTTCGGCAAAACATAGGCAACTCAAAAGCACAATTTGGCGTGCCACACACACAATTTCCACAAACATATCACACACACATAAACATATTTTCATTTTGCAAAAGCATGAAATTTTCATCACCTCTATCTCGATCGAGATCGAGCACACGGTGGAGATGATGTTGTAGGGAGAGATCAAAAGTGCATAAAGCTCTTCTTGACAAAGATAGATCTAGTTAGGGGGCAAATAGGTCACTTAACTAAGTGCCACATCTACCTAGCTAGCTAATTTGGGAGGAGACAACTTCAACTATGGAGGGGAAAGGAAAAAGAGAAAGGAGATGCATTAATGGAGGTGGTGTAGTTAGGTAGGAGTAATGAAGAGAGAGAAAGGTGGATAGAAGAGAAAGAGTAATGGGGGAGAAGTATTGAGGAAGAAGAAGAGTGAGAGTGGGAGCATGTGGGGGAGGTAGGGGGGAGGGAAGAGAGGAGGGGGAGGGGAGGCACGGGTGGGGAAAGGTGGTGGGTTGGTGCGGGTTAGCAGTAGCGCGGGAGGAGAAACGCGCTACTGCTAAATAATTAGCAGCAGCGCGCTTTGGGCAACGGCGCTACTGCTAACAGTGACAAAAAATTTGGCAATTTGAAATGTAGCAGCAGCGATAACAGTAAAAGCGCGCTACTACTACATCCGTAGCAGTAGCGCGGTTCTGGCCATGGCGCTACTGCTAAATGGAGCTCGGTGAACACCGCTGGTCGATATTTGTAGCAGCGCGGTTTACACAGAGCGCGCTACTGCTAAAAACTTATCAGCAGCGAGTTTCCCGCACACGCGCTACTACTAATTAGCAGCAGCGCTCCTTTTTGAGCCGTGCTGCTGCTAAGATTCTGTGTATAGGCTTTTCCCTAGTAGTGTTACTTTCAATAAGATCAATATGAACTCTTTGATTCTTTTTGTTCTTTCCTTCTATTCACCCAAGATCATGGCAAAATAATCAAGCCCTTGACTCAACACTAATCTTTATTATATAGCTCACAGACTCGATTACAAAGAAGGATCATAAAGCAAAACTCAAAACTAGATCATGCCATGACTTTATTCTACTAAATCAGGATACTACTAAAAGGATCGAACTAAGAAAAACGGTAAAGATAGGAGTTGTGATGGTGATATGATACCGAGGCACCTCCCCCAAGCTTGGCAGTTGCCAAGGGGAGTGCCCATACCCATGTGATTATATCTCCTTCTTTGTTGTTGGCGGTGGAGGTGTTGTTGATGATGCGAGCTTGTCGTCCACCTTCCATGGCATAGGCTCACCATCATAGAAGGATGATCGAGTCTTCGGAATCCTCAAATCTGCAGCCAAACTCATCCTTTTGAATCTATATTCATACTCACAGTTTTGGTTTTGCAGATCATAGATTTGGGCTTGGAGGTGCTCGATCTTCTCATGTAGCTTGAAGATGGCCTCCTCGGTCTTCTTGGCATCCGGCTCGTAGTTGTTGGTGAACTCCGCGAACATCTTGTGGGTAGCGTTGATTCCACGTCTGGCACTTGAAAACTTGTTGCTCGATTGCTTCGAGCCTCGACTCTACGCTTCCGATTCCCTTTGGTCCCTCAACATCGCGGATGTGCAGCAACCCATCATGCATATCAATGGTTTGAGGGTGTTGTAGCACCTCCGCGAGGTAAGGGTTGATCACCTTCTCGAAGAACTTGTCCTTGGAAGCACTTGGGGTCGTCATGATGATCTAGACCTGTCAGAAAAACAGCTCGAAACAAGAACAGGGGAGATTTTGGTGATACGAGAGTCAAAACCTTCGGGGGTATATCTAATGAATTTTTACCGACCAAAATACGTATCGTGCAAGGAAACGGAGTCCGGAGGGCACATGAGGTGCTCACGAGGTAGGGGGCGTGCCCAGGGGGGTAGGGCGCGCCCTCCACCCTCGTGGAGGCCTCGTGTCCTTCCCGGACTGCCACTTATTTTTCTATTTTTCTAAATATTCCAAAACGGAGAAATATTGCCTTAAAAATTGTTTTGGAGTCGGTTTACTTACCGTACCACATACCTATTCCTTTTCGGAGTCTGGAACATTCTGGAAAGTGTCCTTTATGTATTCCTCCGGGGTTATGGTTTCAATAATATTAGTTTCAACATTTATGGGATTACCTGATATATAGTGTTTGATCCTTTGACCGTTTACCACCTTCGGATTTGTGCCTGCGAAGTTGTTGATTTTTATGGCACCGGAACGATAGACCTCCTCGATAACGTAGGGACCTTCCCACTTGGAGAGAAGTTTTCCTGCAAAAAATCTTAAACGAGAGTTGTATAGCAATACATAATTACCTACATTAAACTCATGCTTTTGTATCCTTTTGTCATGCCATCTTTTAACTTTTTCTTTAAACAACTTGGCATTTTCATAAGCTTGGGTTCTCCATTCATCAAGTGAGCTAATATCAAATAACCTCTTCTCACCGGCAAGTTTGAAATCATAGTTGAGCTCTTTAATAGCCCAGTGTGCCTTATGTTCTAGTTCGAGAGGTAAGTGACAAGCTTTTCCATAAACCATTGTATACGGAGACATACCCATAGGATTTTTATATGCAGTTCTATAGGCCCATAATGCATCATCAAGTTTCTTGGACCAATTCTTTCTAGACCTATTGACAGTCTTTTGCAAAATTAATTTGAGCTCTCTATTGCTCAATTCTACCTGACCACTAGACTGCGGGTGATATGGACATGCAATTCTATGATTAACGTCATATTTAGCAAGCATCTTACGGAAAGCACCATGAATAAAGTGTGAACCACCATTAGTCATTAAATATCTAGGGACTCCAAACCTCGGAAAAGTAACTTCCTTAAGCATTTTAATAGAAGTGTTATGATCAGCACTACTAGTTGGAATAGCTTCTACCCACTTAGTAACGTAATCAACAGCAACTAAAATATGAGTATATCCATTAGAGGCAGGAAAAGGTCCCATATAATCAAAACCCCAAACGTCAAATGGTTCAATAACAAGTGAATAATTCATAGGCATTTCTTGACGTCTACTAATATTACCAATTCTTTGACATTCATCGCAAGACAAAACAAACTTACGGGCATCCTTGAAGAGAGTAGGCCAATAAAAACCAGATTGCAATACCTTATGTGCAGTTCTATCTCCAGCGTGGTGTCCTCCATAAACTTCGGAGTGACACTTGCGTAGGATCTGTTCTTGTTCATGCTCAGGTACACAACGTCTAATAACACCATCTACTCCTTCTTTATAAAGATGTGGGTCATCCCAAAAGTAATGTCGCAAGTCATAGAAAAACTTTTTCTTTTGTTGGTATGTGAAGTTAGGTGGTATAAATTTAGCGACAATATAATTAGCATAATCAGCATACCAAGGAGTGCTACGAGAAGTGCTTATGACATTTAGTTGCTCATCAGGGAAGCTATCATCAATAGGTAGTGGGTCATCAAGAACATTCTCTAACCTAGATAAATTATCTGCAATGGGGTTCTCAGCTCCCTTTCTATCAACAATATGCAAATCAAATTCTTGCAGCAAGAGAACCTATCTAATAAGTCTAGGTTTTGCATCCTTCTTTTCCATAAGATATTTAAGAGCAGCATGATCTATGTGAATAGTCACTTTAGAATCAACAATATAAGGTCTAAACTTATCACAAGCAAACACAACCGCTAAAAGTTCCCTTTCGGTAGTAGCATAATTTCTTTGAGCATTGTCTAGAGTCTTACTAGCATAATGAATAACATTTAATTTCTTATCAACTCTTTTCCCTAGAACAACACCTACAGCATAATCACTAGAATCACACATAATTTCAAAAGGTAAATTCCAATCCGATGGCTGAACAACAGGTGCGGAGACTAATGCTTTCTTAAGTATTTCAAATGCTTCTACACAATCATCATCAAAGACAAATGGTACATCTTTTTGTAATAAATTAGTCAGAGGCCGAGAAATTTCTGAGAAGTCCTTAATGAACCTCCTATAAAATCTGGCGTGACCAAGGAAACTTCTTATACCTTTGATGTCCTTGGGACATGGCATCTTTTCAATAGCATCAACCTTGGCTTTATCAACTTCAATACCTCTTTCAGAAACTTTGTGCCCCAAGACAATACATTCATTAACCATAAAGTGGCACTTTTCCCAATTCAAGACAAGATTAGTTTCTTCACATCTCTACAAGACTCGAGCAAGATTGCTCAAGCAATCATCAAAAGAGGAACCATAGACGGAAAAATCGTCCATGAAAACCTCACAAATTTTCTCACAAAAATCAGAGAATATAGCCTTCATGCATCTTTGAAAGGTAGCAGGTGCATTACATAAACCGAAAGGCATACGTCTATAAGAAAAAGTACCAAAAGGGCATGTAAAAGTAGTCTTTGATTGATCTTTAGCCGACACAGGTATTTGAGAAAAACCAGAATAACCATCTCGAAAGCAATAGTGTGTATGTTTGCATAATCTTTCTAGCATTTGATCAATAAAAGGTAAGGGGTAATGGTCTTTCTTAGTAGCTTTATTTAATTTGCGGAAATCAATTACCATCCTATAACCTATAATGATTCTTTGCGGAATCAATTCATCTTTATCATTAGGGACAACAGTAATACCTCCCTTCTTAGGGACACAATGGACTGGACTTACCCACTAACTATCAGCAACGGGATAAATTATACCTGCCTCCAGAAGCTTGAGTATTTCTTTTCTTACCACTTCTTTCATTTTAGGATTCAAACGTCGTTGAGGATCACGAACTGGTTTGGCATCAGCTTCCAAATTTATTTAAGTTGACATAGAGTGGGACTGATGCCCTTAAGATCAGCCAGAGTATATCCAATAGTAGCATAGTGCTTCTTCACAGTTTTCAATAATCTTTCTTCTTCATGCTCTGTAAGGTTACACTAATAATAACAGGATATATTTTCTTTTCATCAAGATAAACATATTTAAGATTATCAGGCAACGGTTTAAGCTCAAACATGGGATCACCCTTGGGTGGAGGAGGATCCCCTAGGATTTCAACAGGCAAATTGTGTTGCAGAATAGTTTCCTGTTTAAAGAATACTTCATCTATTTCCCTTCTTTCATTCATGAACATATCATTTTCATGGTCTAGCAAATAGTGTTCTAAAGGATCACTAGGAGGTACACAAATAGAAGCAAGACCAATAATATCATCTTTACTAGGAAATTCTTCCTCACGATGTTGTTTACTAAATTTAGAGAAATTGAACTCATGAACCATATCATCCAAGCCAATAGTAACAACATTCTTTTTGCAGTCTATCGTAGCATTAACAGTATTCAAGAAGGGTCTACCAAATATAATGGGACAAAAGCTATCTTGTGGAGAACCAAGAACAAGAAAATCAGCGGGATATTTGGTTTTTCCACACAAGACTTCAACATCTCTAACAATTCCCATTGCAGATATACTATCTCTATTGGCAAGTTTGATTGTAACATCAATATCTTCTAACTCAGCAGGTGCAATATCATGCATAATTTCTTTGTATAAGTCAATGGGTATAACACTAGCACTAGCACCCATATCACACAAGCCATGATAACAATGATCTCCTATTTTAACAGAAATAACAGGCACGCCTACCACAGGTCTATGTTTATCACTATCACAAGGTTTAGCAATTCTAGCAGTTTCACCCTGGAATTGAATAGCATGCCCATCAATATTATCAGACAAGAGATCTTTAACAATAGCAATATTGGGCTCTACTTTGAATTGCTCAGGAGGTGTATAAGTTCTAGTATTGCTTTTACGAACAACAGTTGGAGCTTTAGCATGATCCTTCATTCTAACAGGGAAAGGTGGTTTCTCAACATAAGAAGTGGGAACAATAGGATCATTATAAGTGACAATTTTTTCTTCAACTTTAATAGGTGCAGCTACTTTTACTTCTATGGGAGGATGATATTTAAACCACTTCTCCTTGGGGAGATCAACATAAGTAGCAAAAGATTCACAGAAAGAAGCTACTATCTCAGAGTCAAGTCCATATTTAGTGCTAAACTTACGGAAAATATCGGTGTCCATAAAAGATTTAACAAATTCAAACTTAGGTGTCATACTTGACTCCTTACCTTCGTCGAGGTCCCAATCCTCAGAGTTGCGTTTAATTCTATCCAATAAATTCCATCTAAATTCAATAGTCTTAATCATAAAAGAGCCAACACAAGAAGTATCGAGCATCGTGTGATTGTTATCAGAAAGCCGAGCATAAAAACTTTGCATAATCACTTCTCTTGCGAGCTCATGATTGGGGCATGAGTATAACATTAATTTAAGCCTCCCCCAAGCTTGAGCGATGCTTTCTCCTTCGCGAGGCCAAAAATTATATATATAATTGCAATCACGATGAACAAGATGCATAGGGTAATACTTTTGGTGAAATTCCAATTTCAATCTTTTATAGTTCCATGATCTCATATCATCACATAGCCTATACCATGTCAATGTGTCTCCCTTCAAAGATAAAGGTAAAGCCTTCTTCTTAACAACATCATTGGGTATACCTGCAAGCTTAAATAGTCCACAAACATCATCCACATAGCGTAAATGTTCATCAGGGTGCTTTGTTCCATCTCCTGTAAAAGTATTAGCTAGCAGTTTTTCCATCAAACCGGAAGGAATCTCAAAAGGAGTTTCATTTTCAATAGGTTTAGTAGGTTGAGTAGGTTGAGGAGCAACTCTTTGTTCTACTGGACGGGGTGAAGATACCCCGAACAAGCCCCTCAGACAATTACTTTCCATAGTAACAGCTGACAGAAAATTTCAGCACACTAAATAAATTTTTCCTTACCAAATTCCACCTACCAAGGGCGCTTCACTCCCCGGCAACGGCGCCAGAAAAGAGTCTTGATGACCCACAAGTATGGGGGATCTATCATAGTCCTTTCGATAAGTAAGAGTGTCGAACCCAACGAGGAGCAGAAGGAAATGATAAGCGGTTTTCAGCAAGGTATTCTCTGCAAGTACTGAAATAAGTGGTAACAGATAGTTTTGTGATAAGATAAATTGTAACAAGCAACAAGTAACAAAAGTAAATAAAGTGCGGCAAGGTGGCCCAATCCTTTTTGTAGCAAACGACAAGCCTGGACAAACTCTTATAATAGGAAAAGTGCTCCCGAGGACACATGGGACTATCGTCAAGCTAGTTTTCATCACGCTCATATGATTCGCTTTCGGTACTTTGATAATTTGATATGTGGGTGGACCGGTGCTTGGGTGATGTTCTTACTTGAACAAGCCTCCCACTTATGATTAACCTCTATTGCAAGCATCCGCAACTACAACAAAAGTATTAAGGTAAACCTAACCATAGCATGAAACATATGGATCCAAATCAGCCCCTTACGAAGCAACGCATAAACTAGGGTTTAACCTTCTGTCACTCTAGCAACCCATCATCTACTTATTACTTCCCAATGCCTTCCTCTAGGCCCAAATAATGGTGAAGTGTTATGTAGTCGACGTTCACATAACACCACTAGAGGCTAGACAACATAGTTTTATCAAAATATCGAACGAATACCAAATTCACATGACTACTGATAGCAAGACTTCTCCCTTGTCCTCAGGAACAAACGTAACTACTCACAAAGCATATTCATGTTCATAATCAGAGGGGTAATAATATGCATAAAGGATCTGAACATATGATCTTCCGCCAAATAAACCAACTAGCATCAACTACAAGGAGTAATCAACACTACTAGCAACCTACTAGCACCAATCCCGAACTTGGAGACAAGAATTGGATACAAGAGATGAACTAGGGTTTGGAGATGAGATGGTGCTGGTGAAGATGTTGATGGAGATTGCCCTCTCCTGATGAGAGGAGCGTTGGTGATGACGATGGTGATGATTTCCCCCTCCCGGAGGGAAGTGTCCCCGGCAGAACAGCTCTGCCGGAGCCCTAGATTGGTTCCGCCTCGTGGCGGCGGAGTCTCGTCCCGAAAGGTTGATGTTTTTTTTCTCATCGAAAGACTTCATATAGGAGAAGACGGGCGTCAGAGAGCCACGAGGGGGGCCCACGAGGTAGGGGGGCGCGCCCCCCACCCTCGTGAGCAGGGTGTGGGCCCCCAGGCCTTCATCTTTGGTGACGATTTTTCTTTATTTATTTTAAGATATTCCGTGGAGTTTCAGGACTTTTGGAGTTGCGCAGAATAGGCCTCCAATATTTTCTCCTTTTCCAGCCCAGAATTCCAGCTGTCGGCATTCTCCCTCTTCATGTAAACCTTGTAAAATAAGAGAGAATAGCCATAAGTATTGTGTCATAACCTAAAATAACAGCCCATAATGCAATAAATATCGATATAAAAGCATGATGCAAAATGGACGTATCAGATGTCAAACTCCAAAAGAGAGGATGGTTCCAAACAAACCAAGCTCTCAACAAAGTTTGATGATGGCACAAAGTACCAAAAAGAAATGGCTTGCCTTCCACCTACACACTTGATAAGGATCACAAGAAGAGTGTTCTAGAGAAAATAGGATAGCTCCCCCACGAGTTGTGCTTTATATAGGGAATTTGTATTTGAATACAAAATGCATAAGGTGGGATCACCACTTTCACTATATCTAGAAAACCCTAGACAAGAACAAGAAATAAACAAGATCCACAAGTGGTATGGAAGACAATGGGAGTTGACACAAACCTTGGGAAGCGAAAAGGCAAATAAAAACAGAAGCCAATGTAAAGATGATCAATAAATTCTACCACACAAAAGTGACTACCAATTGTCAAAAGACAAGAAGTATTTGGAAATAATTCCCGGTAGTAGATAACAAGGATATCCGACATCATCTTCACACCAAACACAAGCAAATTGCAACTTGTAGAGCTAACATGCCACTTAGGAACAAGATAATCTACAATATCAATTCTAGGTGACAATATCTCAAATGTACACATTTTCTAGGCTTGTAATATGCACCATATTACTCCCCCATAACATGATACCAATAAGAACTTAACAAGAGGCAATAAGAGGACCCAACAAGAGATAATCAATGGAATTTTTGGAATTTGAATTTCTCATGAGAGATATACCACCTAGTGACTAGATAATCTTGTAATATCAATACTAGATGGTATTCCTCATGTACACACATTTATAGGATTGTGAGGTGCACAAAGCACATCACTCCCCCAAAATGGGATATTCCATTAATCTCTCACACGAGCCAACTAGGATACAAACAAGAAGCAAAAAGGCTCAAAGCACGACACACACGTACATGATGTGCAAACTATCACACACAGTTGGAAGCACAACATATACAAACACATTCAAGGAACAAAACCAAAACATGCAAGGTGGCAAGTAACTTTCAATGTAAACAATTTAAGTACAAGTTACCGCAAGGAGGCACATTGGATATAAGATAGAAACTTGATAATCCAATTGACTTGGCTTAAGACAATAAGAATGATGAAGTCCCATTAATTCTTCATAATGTAGCCAAGTCTCCAATGCCCTCCATCAACACCTATTGATCAAGTTTGAGCTTGGTGGTCCCCAACCAAGTTGGGTCCTAAGAGGTTAGTCACAATAGGCTTGGCTACCCAAATGGTTCTTTTCTTGACACCACTTTGAGTACCAACAAACTTGGCAAACACATTGCCAACCTTATCCTTCCCAAGAGAATAGATATCATCAATAATAATTGGGTTGGATAAGTTACCACTAGTGCATGAAGAAGCGACGTGACCTTTCTCACGAGATAAGTAGCAACGTCTACTCTTCACTTTCTTCTCACTTGATTTCTCAACAAGAGAAGCATTAACTTGAGTATTCTTGGGAAGTGGCCTTTCTTTAACTTGAGGTTGAGCATGAGATTGAACTTGTGGCCTCTTCCCTAGTTGCTTGTCACTAATGGCCTTCTTCTTCAATGGGCAAGGTCTAACATGATGCCCTTCAATTTTGCACTTGAAGCAAATAATCTTGGCCGAATTCTTGACTTGCTCTTGGCCCTTCTTCTTGATTCTCTTGGACTTCTTCTTCTTATTGGAGTTGAATCCAAGTCCTCCTTTGTCATTGGGGGATTTTTGCACACTCAAGATATTGTTGAGTGTGGAATTCCCTTCATGACCCTTTTCCAAGTCTTTCTTCAAAGATGTGACTTGGGCCTTGAGCTCTTTGATTTCCTCTACATGGTTAGTCTCAACACAAGTACTAGAGGAAGTATAAGCTTCATTGTTAGAGCAACAAGGCAAGGAAAGCAATTCATCACAAGATGTACCAACATTGTGAGTAGATGAATTACAAGGACTAGAACATGGCAATATACTATCTTGACTAGAAGTAGTGCTAGTATCCACATGAGGCTCACTAGATGTTACCTTAGCAATCATGGCCTCATGGGCTATCTTTAGCACACTATGGGATACTAGAAGATCATCATGAGATCTTGAGAGCTTTTCATGACTTTCTTCCAATTTCCCATAATTGCTAGATAGCACGTCAAGTTGAGCCCGTAGCTCAACATTGTCCTTCAAAATGGATGCTTCACAAGTAATAGAGTTAGTAGCACAAGCATCATTATTTACAACAATAGGAGAGGACAACTTGGCAAGCTCTTTTAAATAAGAAGCTTCAAGTTGAGCATGAGACTCGGTGAGTTTGATGAGCTCACCCTTGATGACCCATGAGCCATTTTTGAGGTGCTCAAAATCCTCAAGGAGTCTAGCATGAGCAACTGCAAGATTAGCATTTTTAGTTTCAAGAACATTGGCTACCTCAAGAGCTCTATCATTAGATTCCTTCACTCTAGATAATTCTAGAGCAAAATTCTCCTCAAGAGATTCGGATGTGGTTTGTTCATGTTCAAGAGCTTGAGATAGCTCCGCGATCTCATTTGCGTAATCACGCTCATGATCTTCCATTTTCTCAATGGTGAGCTCATGCTCCTCTAGATGACATTCCAACTCCTCAATGTATTTCTTGCCATCAATGGAAATGGAAATTATTTCCATGAAGTTGGAACGAGCAATTTTATTTTTATGAAGAGCTTTAAAAATCATTCCCCCCTTAGTTTTTAAGGAGGCAACATTATCACTCTCTTCATCATTATCCTCATCATCATTAGCATCAACATCATCATCAAGAGACATATTGGGGTTCAAAGTAGGAGATACCTTTGACGCCTTAGCCATAAGGCAAAAAGCTATAGATGATGATGTAGGATCCCTTGAGGCACCATTAAACACCACATCTTGTTCCATGGAGTGTTGGGGTTTCCTCTACATTGTTAGCACAACAATTCAAGGAAATAGATGCATTTTTATCATGGGAACAAGACATAGCAAGCATATCATCATGAGATTTAGTCAAGCAATTTCTACATGATATGCAAGGACTATCAACACAAGCATGTGAAACACTTGGAGTGCTCGAAGTGTTAAAGCCCAAAGAAGGAGCATTGCAATAATATAGTGATGAAGGATCATCCACAATAAGCATACTATCATCATTGCAATGACCAATACTACTCACCATATCATTACCTTGTGGCAAACCACATGTAGGTGAAGTAGAAAAGGTTGAGAAGACTATACGACCGGAGGTGGAGGGAGAACAATCATCCCCACAAATCTTGGACACACCATATTTATCTTGAAGCTTCGTCCACAATTCATGAGCATCCCGGAACGGCATGAGTTGAAATATAACTACATTGCTCAAAGCATCGAAAAGCACATTAGAAGCTTGAGCATTGAGACAAGAGTTTTTCTCATCCTCTAAAGATAATCTTTGGGGATCCTTTGGAGGAGAAAAACCCATATCTACAATTTGCTCTAAATTTGGGTCCATGACCCTAAAGAGATTAAGCATGCGAATTATCCAAGCATCAAAATTTGTGCCATCAAAACTAAGAGTGTCAAAGAATCCGAATCCCCTAGTAGACATCTTTACTCTCTAGGCGGTAAAGCCTAATAAAGAGAGACGAGGCTCTGATACCAATTGAAAGATCATGGATGTCGCCTAGAGGGGGGGTGAATAGGCGCTTTAAATTAATTACGGTTTAGGCTTGAACAAATGCGGAATAAACCTAGCGCTTAATTTGTCAAGCGCAAAACCTAAAACAACTAGGCTCACCTATGTGCACCAACAACTTATGCTAAGCAAGATAAGTAAATATGTGATAGCAAGATATATGACAAAGAACAATATGGCTATCACAAAGTAAAGTGCATAAGTAAAGGGCTCGGGTAAGAGATAACCGAGGCACGCGGAGACGACGATGTATCCCGAAGTTCACACCCTTGCGGATGCTAATCTCCGTTTGGAGCGGTGTGGAGGCACAATGCTCCCCAAGAAGCCACTAGGGCCACCGTAATCTCCTCACGCCCTCGCACAATGCAAGATGTCGTGATTCCACTAAGGGACCCTTGAGGGCGGTCACCGAACCCGTACAAATGGCGACCCTTGGGGGCGGTCACCGAACCCGTACACTTTGGCAACCCTTGGGGGCGGTCACCGGTACCCGTCAAATTGCTCGGGGCGATCTCCACAACCTAATTGGAGACCCCGACGCTTGCCCGGAGCTTTACACCACAATGATTGAGCTCCAAGCACCACCAACCGTCTAGGGCGCCAAGGCACCCAAGAGGAACAAGCTCAAGGGCACCAACACCCAAGAGTAATAAGCTTCTCAACTTGAAACTTCCACGTATCACCGTGGAGAACTCAAACCGATGCACCAAATGCAATGGCAAGGGCACACGAACTGCCCAAGTCCTTCTCTCCCAAATCCCACCGAAGCAACTAATGCTAGGGAGGAAAATTAGAGGAAGAACAAGAAGGAGAACACCAAGAACTCCAAGATATAGATCCAAGGGGTTCCCCTCACATAGAGGAGAAAGTGATTGGTGGAAACGTGGATCTAGATCTCCTCTCTCTTTTCCCTCAAAAACTAGCAAGAATCCATGGAGGGATTGAGAGATAGCAAGCTCGGAGAAGGTCAACAATGGGGGAAGAACATGAGCTCAAAGGATAAGGTTCAATGGGGAAGAAGACCCCCCTTTTATAGGTGGGGAAAAATCCAACGGTTATGCTCACAGCCCGCACAGAGCGGTAGTACCGCTCCAAGGAGCGGTACTACCGCTAGGGCGGTAGTACCCTTTGAAAAACAACAGCGAGGAGGCAAAAGGCTAGTAGAACCACCGGAGCGGTACTACCGCTCGTCCTCACGGTACTACCGCTCGACCTCACGGTACTACCGCAAATGGTAGCGGTACTACTACTTGCGAGCGGTACTAAAAAAATACTTCTGTGCCTACTTCCGCTGAGCAAAACACGAGATTTTGGTCCGGAGCGGTACTACCGCTTAGGAGCCGCGATAGTACTGCTCTGGAGCGGTACTACCGCTCAGGATCCGCGGTAGTACCGCTCCGGAGCGGTAGTAAAAAATTATATCCGCTCTAGTAGCAGTAGTACCGCTGCAGCCTTTACCAAAACAGCCACAACTTTTGCAAACGGACTCTGAATTCAACGAAACCAAGTTTATTGGAAAGCTAACGACATGGGCTAACACAATCTTGATATAAATATCAAGAATAAGCAAATGAGAAAAGTTCCATAAGAAAATAGTGAGAACCCTTCCTCGGATAATACCGGTAAAACCTCCAACACCGAAAACATCATAGAAGACGCATGCGAACTCCATTTTCAATGAACTCAAGCTTGTCATCAAGATGACCATAAGCTCTAAGACTCACAAAGATAACCAAACAAGAACCAAGAAACATGATGCAAGGATGGAATGGTTTGAGCTCTCTACTAACGATATGATCAAGCTACCAACTTGAGAGCCCCCCTTGATAGTACGGCAAACGATCCTATAACTCGGTCTCCCAACTACCACCACGAGACCGGTAAAATAGAAAACCTATCAAGGGCAAACCTTTGCCTTGCACATGGTCCACTTGAGCTAGATGAAGACGATCTTGACTCCCTCAAGTTGGACCACCTTTCTGATTCGTTGGCCTGATGAAACTAGATGATGCTCCCCCATAATCCACTATGGGTGAGCTCTACTCTAGGACACTTCACAAGTCCCATTGGACACCACAATGGAGCAACAAAGCTTCAAGCACTTGATCTCTTCATGATGCATCACTTGAACTTGCAAACACCGTTCAACCTAACCCCACAAAGAATTATCTCACGAAGACGATGGGTTGAAGCACACAAAGCGTAATGGACAATGCCTTACCATAACCATGGGATACCTAGATCCCTCGTACATCTTGTTGGCGCTTTGTGTGTTGAATCTTTCCAACCTCTTCATTTGGATGATGTCTTGAAAAAGGTGGCATGAATGATCACACAATCTCTTCTTCAAGACATGCTTGCAATAAGCTCAACACTCACATGACCAATCTTTGGATAATTCCTTAATAGCACCTTGGTCAACTCATAAACTCCTTGAAACCAACACATGGACTTCAAGAAAAGCATATGGACAAATCCTTCAAATATAACTCAAGACAACCATTAGTCCATAGAGATCGTCATCAATTACCAAAACCAAACATGGGGGCACCGCATGTTCTTTCAGCGGTCATCGGTGGGGAGCCTAAGGAGGAGGAGGAAGCGGTGCAGATGCCAGCGAGGGCGCCGGAGCCAGGCCGTCGTACCTGGCAGATCGACCTTGACTCCGCCGAGGACAACGACGACGACCCGCCGGCTTGCACGGCGATGAAGAAGAAGATGAAGGCTAGCGGCTTGACCCGCCGCTCTGCACGCCAGCGATGGCCGCCGCGGTGAGCCGGTGTCCGTTGTGTACCCCATATCCCCCAATCCCCCTTCTGCATCCGCATCTACCTCTATTCCGATCTTGCATGAACTAGTTTGAAGTACTATGAACTAGTATGAACTACCTCTACATGCTTATCTACCTCTATTCCCCATTTCCCTCCGCCGTGGATCGAATCTATCGCCGGATCGAACGGGAAAAAGTTGTGCATGTCAAACAGAGAGAAGTGCTTACCGCCATTGCCACGGGCCAAGTGATGATCCGCTCGCCAGTGATGGAGTCCGGTGGTCTTCTTGCTCTGCTCTGATCCGCCTCCGCCGGTGAGAGTTGGGAGAGTGGGGGAGAGTGGGGAGAGGGAGCGGTGAGGGGCGGTGAGGCTAATAACTGCCGGCAATTTGTGAAGCAACGCGGCTTCTCGAGCATGGTCGCGCGTGTGCAGCCGCCACCACCGCCCACGTGCACCGCTCGGGCCTGGCCTTGGAGAAACTGCCGATTTGTGTGTTTCCAGGGAGCCAGGTCCAGGAGTGCTTTAAGCTTCATGCCATGCGGGCCGAACAGTGAAAGCAGACAACCAATCAGCCCGTTTTCGTCCCGCGGGAGACAGGGCGGGCCTCATGCAGGCTACCAAACACGCCCTATATTACCCAAACAGCTCAATCATGGAAGCCTCTCTGGGGGGCTATCCGGGACAAGTATGGAGGGCTCTATAATCGAAGGGCATGACACTTTGAAGTTAGGGAACGGAGAATTGACAGTATGGGAAGAGATATGGGAAGAGAATTGGTTACCGCAGGAAGAGATGATGATACCCTATGGTTGCATTGCTCAAAATCCACCGGAACTAGTTTCTGAACTAATTGACAGTACCTCGGCGCAATGGGACATACAGAAGATTTCATTAGTATTCATGCCAATGGATGTTCGAGTTATTCTCGGTATCCCGCTGTGTACTCGTAACATCCCGGATTTCTGGAGCTGGCACCATGAGAAGAACGGGCTCTTTTCAGATAGATCGGCCTATAGAATTCTTGTCACTACTAGGTCAAGAAGAGAAGCATGGCTCGAGAATACTACAGGTTCATCTAGCATGGCGGGTGAGGAAAGATCTTGGAAGAGGTTATGGAAGACACAAGTGCCTGGTAAGGTGATGATGTTTTTGTGGACGCTGTCAAAACACTCGATCCCGAGATATAAGAGCCCACAGACACATGTCAGACTCTAGCTTGTGCGAATCCCCGGATTCTTGGAGGCACTCCATGTTGGAGTGCACCATGTCTCGTTGTACATGGTCACTGATTGATGAGGAGCTGGCTCAAAAGATGGCTACAACAACAGAACCTAAGGCAAAACAATGTCTATTCATATTGATGGGCCTATTATCACATGCAGAATTCGTGAAGCTTTCGGTCAAACTTTGGGCACTTTGGGCAGCGCGACAAAAAGCTATCCACGAAGGGATCTTTCAGAGTCCACAGGCAATCCACTCCTTTGTTAATAGATACATTGCTGAACTTAATGCTATCGGTGAGAATCCAGAGCCGTCGAGGACGGAACCCACGGTGACAATACTGAACAGGAGACCAAAAGCTCCTCCGCGGGGTTACACAAAGATTAATGTTGATGCTGGGTGCCGAAGAGGGAGCAGAGGTACCGCAGCTGCAATATGCAGGGATAGCACGGGCGTTTTCCTCGGGAGTTTGGCTCTGGTTATTCGCGGAGTAGATGATCCGGCATCGCTAGAAGCTATAGCATGCCGTGAAGGAATGGCTTTAGCAGCAAACCTTCACCTCGATCAATCTGTGATTGCATCGGATGCACAACAAGTGATTGGTTCTATCAACAATGGCAGTTTGAGCACATATGGTGCTATCATTAATGAAATTAGACTTCACCTAGATTCTTCTAGATGTGTTTTTGTTTTCGAAGGTCGTGCTACTAATTTAGAAGCACATAGTCTAGCCAAGCATTCACTCTCTTTAGGTCCGGGATGTCATATTTGGTTCGGCCGACCCCACAACCTGAATTGTATCCTACATCATGTGATCTTTAATGAATAAAGCTTGGTTTTACTCAAAAAAATCAGCAAACCCTTCCGAAAATGATACGTGTTAGAAGGGAGAGAGATGATTGGTGGAATTGTTAGTTGTGTTGCTTGAGCCTCGTGGGCATATATATATGAGTACATGATCTACTTGGAGTACAAGGCAAGCCAGAATATTCCCTAGTCTAACCTATGTTTCCTAATACAATCACGTTACTCAATGTGACGCCCCCGACTCGACCGTACACTAATCATACACGCAAACGTGCACGATCAAGATCAGGGACTCACGGGAAGATATCACAACACAACTCTAGACACAAATTAAAATAATACAAGCTTTATATTACAAGCCAGGGGCCTCGAGGGATCGAATACAGAAGCTCGAAAGCACAAGAGTCAGCGGAAACAACAATATCTGAGTACAGACATAAGTTAAACAAGTTTTTGCCTTAAGAAGGCTAGCACAAACATCAACGATCAAAGAGGCAAGGCCTCCTGCCTGGGACCTCCTAACTACTCCTGGTTTTCGGCGGCCTCCATGTAGTAGTATCCGTCGGCGATGGCATCTGGCTCCAAGGATCCATCCTCTGGTTGCATCAACCGGAAAGAAGAAAGAAGGGGGAAAAGGGGTAGCAAAGCAACCGTGAGTACTCATCCAAAGTACTCGCAAGCATCAGATCTATACTAAGTATGCATTTGTATCAAATGGAAGGGTAGTATCTGTGGACTGAACTGCAGAATGCCAGAATAGAGGGGGAAAGCCTAGCCTATCGAAGACTAGCATCTTCACATAGCTCCGAGCATCTTGCAGCATGTAGAAGAGTAAAGAATAGAAGTTTATAATTAACAAGCATGTTGTAGCATTAACGCCTAGAGATCCTTCCTCGACTCCCTGCGAGAAAGCAATCCTGGAGCCACATATCCATCACATACCAAGTATCCATTTCTAGTTGTATAAGATCAGGATACAAGTCTGAACATCCATTACCGTGGACATGGTATTCAAATATATGTCTTCCCTGCAGGGGTGCACCACGTTACCCAACACACTCGATCACTCTGGCCGGACACACCTTTCTGGGGTCAATGCCCGCCCTCGGAAGATCAACACGTCGCAACCCTACGTAGGCTCAGCAGAGAGGTCCCCGTCGGTCTACATCCTAAGCACTCCGGGGTCTTGGGCCCATCGCCCGCAGCACTCCGGGTCGTTGCGAGCAGGGTGGATACCCGCACCGCCTCGGATGGCCAGCACGATCCGACCATGCCGCACTACTGAACTGGACGTCTGACAAAGCTTCGGCTGATACTGCGACGTCGACGCCCATAACTATTCTCACGTGGTGGTTGGTGCGTAAGGACCATAGGCCAACTCAGAACAAATACCCAAACCTGTTAGTGCATTATTAAAAGGAGTGACGGCTATCGGGACACTCCTTTGTTAATAGATACACTGCTGAACTTGATGCTATCGGTGAGAAACCGGAGCTGTCGAGGACGGAACCCACGGTGACAATACAGAACAGGAGACCAAAAGCTCCTCCGCGGGGTTACACAAAGATTAATGTTGATGCTGGGTGCCGAAGAGGGAGTAGAGGTACCGCGGTTGCAATATGCAGGGATAGCACGGGCGTTTTCCTCGGGAGTTCGGCTATGGTTATTCGCGGAGTAGATGATCCGGCATCGCTAGAAGCTATAGCATGCCGTGAAGGAATGGCTTTAGCAGCAAACCTTCACCTCGATCAATCTGTGATTGCATCGAATGCACAGCAAGTGATTGGTTCTATCAACAATGGCAGTTTGGGGACATATGGTGCTATCATTAATGAAATTAGACTTCACCTAGATTCTTCTAGATGTATTTTTGTTTTCGAAGGTCGTGCTACTAATTTAGAAGCACATAGTCTAGCCAAGCATTCACTCTCTTTAGGTCCGGGATGTCACGTTTGGTTCGGCCAACCCCACAACCCGAATTGTATCCTACATCATGTGATCTTTAATGAATAAAGCTTGGTTTTACTCAAAAAAAATCAGCAAACCCTTCCGAAAATGATACGTGTTAGAAGGGAGAGAGAGGATTGGTGGAATTGTTTGTTGTATTGCTTGAGCCTCATGGGCATATATATAGGAGTACATGATCTACTTGGAGTACAAGACAAGCCAGAATATTTCCTATTCTAACCTATGTTTCCTAATACAATCACGTTACTCAACATCCCCGCGCAGTCACAACGGTAGCGATGCAGACGGTGAGACTGGAGAAGAATCCGAAGGCAAGCCGACGGACACCCCCCCACAGTTGTAACGGTCGACGCATCGCGGAGTCGTGGCTGGAGTGGAAACCAACGAGGTTGCTCAAGCAGGCGGTAGCCCTTTGTGCCGTTTGTCGATGTAGCCAAGAGCGTGGGTGGTGGAGTCGTGGTCGAGGTAGCCGTGCGAAGAATGCTGTGGTCGATGTCGAGTCGGGGTGGCCGGTGTCGAGGAAGTCGCTGTGGAGCCGCGGGCGCAAGGAGGCGCCGAGTTAGTCATGGGCGCAATGGTGACGAGGTAGTGATGCGCCAGAAGGATGACGGTGTTGACGATGCGTCGCAGCGGGGTTGCCAAGCCCGGGGACACATCATGGACGAAGGTACGCACCGGTGTTGCCAGCACCGGGCATGCGTAGACGGACAAAGACGAAGGTGACGAAGCGCCGACCAGGCTTGCCAGGCCCGGGGACACGCCGTGGATGAAGGCACGCATCGGTGTTGCCAGCACCGGGCATGCGTAGAGGAGGGACCTGCACGAGCTGTACGCCATGTCGGAGAAGTCGGAGGGGCCAGCAGAGAAGAACTCGACGATGATTGCGGTGTCCATCGGCGCGGGGCTGATGTCACCAATGGTGGTCAGAGTAGACGAAGTGGTCGGGGTAGATGACGACGACGCTGGCGACGGGCTGGTGCTTGGACGAAGACGAAGGGGGTGGATGGGCGGCAGCGGCGGCTACGAAGGTAGCGGCGGCAGCGGCCAATGAAGAGCGGCGGCGGCGGTCTGACAGCGGCACCGGCAGCTAGGTTAGGAGTGCCGCGGCGGTGCTCGAAGTAGGTGAAGAACCCTGACAGCGTGACAAAGACCGGAGCATACAGTGGCGTTCCCGCGCCAAGGGAGACGGCGCGGCGCATACCACGGGAGGTCGACGCGCGGTGACGTCAGAGTGGATCGCGGGCCGCGGCGCTACGGCCCGAAGGGGCGACGCAGCGGCGGCAGGAGGGTCGGGGCGACGGCGGGAAGACCTTGGGGCGGCGGCGGGGACCGCGGGCCGCGATGCGGCGGCCCGAAGGGGCGACGCAACGGCGGTTCGCGAGTCGGTGCAGCCGTTGGGACGGCCTCGGGGCGGCAGCGGGGACCCCGTATCGCGACACTACGGCCCGAAGGGGCGACGCAGCGGTGACGCACGGGTCGATGCAGCCGCGAGGAGAACGACGGGGCGGCGGCGCTGCAGCCCGACGGGGCGACGCAGCGGCAGCCCAATGCTCGATCGGTGGAGAGGCGCGCTGAACTCGGGGACGATTTTCACGGGACCTACGGGGGCGCGCGTAACCGATGGGCTAGGTCGGTCGCGCGGCGTAGATGAGGCGGATCGCCGCGGCGAGCGGGTGATCAAGCCAATCGTGCGCGAGGTCGGGGACACCGCTCGGTGGAGACGTGCTAGCGGCGGAGTCCGAGATGAAGCCAGCGATGACGGACGGCGTGAGACGTCGTGCGGACGAGCTTGTCAGCACCGGCACCCGGGCTGCCAAAGCAATGCCGGAGCCCAGGCAGCGAGGCCCGAGCGACCAACAGAGCAGCGGCGCCCGAGTTGAGGCAGCCGACAAGCCTGACGCAGCCGTCCCGACGCAGCCGAGGACGAGGCCGGCGAGGTAGACCGCCGGGCCGCCGTGCAGACGCGGCGGAGGCGGGTGATGTGGATTGATGGGCGGGCCGGCGCGCGAGCGACGGCTATGATTGGCCGTCGCATGGCGCATGGCCGCCGGGTCAGGGCGATGCAGGTGTCCCGGTCGGAGCAGGGCGGTGACGGCCGGCGCTGGGCGACGGGCGGACCGACGCGCAGACGACGGCTGGCCCTGACGGGCCGCCTCGGCGCGCATGGCCGTCGGGTCAAAGGAGAGGCCGGCGGGTCGCGCCGGGGTTGGAGTAGAGGCGCTTCGGGGTCGACGGCGGCGGTGGGCGACGCAAAGCGATCAAGAATAGATCAAAAAAACAAAAAGAAACCGCGCGATCAAGATGACCGGCGGGAGAGAGAAAACCCCGGAGCAAGGCTCGGGGAAAAGACTCTCTAGGGAAGCCAGTCAACACGACCCGGCGGACGAACCCTAGGTACGGGCGGCGCGGCCCCCGGCGGCGGTCATGGAGGCCGACCGCCCCGGGGGCGGCGCACAGGTGCGGAAGCGGCGGCGGCTAGGGTTTAGGATCAACTTGCGATAGATACCACGTTAGAAGGGAAAGAGAGGATTGGTGGAATTGTTCGTTGTATTGCTTGAGCCTCGTGGGCATATATATAGGAGTACATGATCTACTTGGAGTACAAGGCAAGCCAGAATATTTTCTAGTCTAATCTATGTTTTCTAATACAATCACGTTACTCAACAATACGCAAATAAGAAACATTAGTGAAATGAACACTTCGAACAATTGTGTAAGATGAATACATCTCATCATTTTTTTATTTAAAATCAAGATTGTCATGACATACAGCATTACTCACAGTAATCCAAACACATTGCCCATGGCCATGCCAAGGCGTCAGGGGAGCGCGGAGGCAGGGGGCTGGCAGCCACAGCCGACCACGCACTGCGGTCTCGTCGGAAAGCAAGGCTCTCCCGCTACATGCGAACAACAGTAACACACATTATTCGGGCAGCTGGGCGAAGGGATCTGCGGGCAGATGCACATTTGGAGCTTGCTGCCATCCATCTGACCACTTGTTCGACCTGTACCAAAGCAGAGAAAGGTCGATTAGACCAGGCTATCAGCAGGTGATTAAATAATTTCCAAAATGTTTCCGGGAATCTTCTTGGATTCACTTTGTGTGCAATTCGTCGAAACTAGGCGGCGGTGATCGAATGATTTTTGAAAACAACTAAACTTTTACAAGAATTCAAACTATTACTTCTGAAGTAGGTACTAGTGCGACTTACACTGTGAATGTATTGTGGTACATGCGAGGATGATCATCATAAGCATCGCAGCCCAGTTTCCCTTCGCCGTAAGCTTTTGCCTTGCTCCGATTCAAGAATATGTATGTGCGTTGCTGACTGTCTTACAAGTAGATCTCTTCCTGATTCAGATCGCTTGTGTGTGTCTAGCAAACATACACTGGAACCACGGTTCATATCTCTACTCCTAATGTCTGAGTTGGTAGTCTCGCCTCACTCCGGTTAATTGTTCCCCGCCGTTTTTTTATCCCACCAACCCATTTAAACCGGATTTTTCCCATGATTTACGTCTCATCGGTTTATTTTGGCCTCACCGCCCACCACCTCCTCCCATTGGTTTAAACGGGTTATCAATTTTTGGTAATGCAATAAATTCACGTGGGAATAAATCAGACATGGTCGGTAATCAATCTCAAACCTGCCAAAAGATTTGGTAACGGAATAAATTCAAATGGAATTGTAGGGGCGTTCTTTGGTAATGCAATAAAATTCACACGGAATAAATCAGATCACGATGGGCAATCAATCTCAAACATGCCAAGAGATTTGGTAACAGAATAAATTCAAATGGAAGGGTAGAGGGACGTTCGGGTGGTAATCTCTACTCCTAAATGGCAGTCCGTACGTCGTTGTACATCCCCACCGAAGCAACGATGGCCCACCGTCCACCGATATTTTTCCGACGAAGGAGCCCCACCGATTTTCTCCAGCGAAGGAGCATCTTCCTCCCGATTTTCTTTCCAGCGAACCCCAGGTTCGATTGGTTTTTTTCTCCCCTCTCGATCGTGTCCACCCCGTCCCGATCTCCTTCTCTCAATCGTTCCCAATCCCTTTTCGATTCTGATTTTTTTTTCCTTTCCAAATCCGATCCCCACCCAATCTGGATATAGATGAAGCCTTGCCTTCTGTCCATTCCATCACATCCTCATGGAAGAGAGAAAGAGGGGGACCAGGGGTGAGGCCAGTGGCGATGCACCTATGTTGGCCAGTGAGGCATGATCGGCATGTAAGTAAGGGTCCCTGCGTCTATATGTGCCGAAGACTACGTGCGTCGTAGCCTCTGCGACCCGCGAACTGTCGCTGCCGCTGCGACCCTTCTCCATGTGGTGATCTTTGAGAAGGCCGGTGGCGCCGTCACGTCGGCCTCCCTCGCTCCAATCCAGGACGTCATGGCGCTCAACAACCCCTCATTCCTCGGATCCACCTGCGAGAGATCGTCGACGCCATTGCTAGCTCTCACTTTGAGTCCGCGGTTGAGGCTGCCACGGAGGAGGCCGTCCTGACGTGGATGTTGCACGCACTGCTGACGCCCCTGCGCTTGGGGACCAAGACATCTGCTTCGCCATGAAGACGTGATTCGTGTCATACAGTCTGCGGACAAGGAGGAGCTCCTGCAGCGATTCAGGTATAGATGTGCATCTCATTATTTGTTTACCTCATATGAGGGCAGGTACGGTTCCTTTTTATGCTATTTGTTGTGAGTGCGTTGCAGGTTCACGTAAACTGAATGGGCTAATCTCAGAGTTCCTCCATCAAATAAACTGGATTGGCTAATCCAGAGTGCTTGCCCGTAAAGTGTATGCTTCCTTTCTAATTTTTTTATATTACTTCAACAATAAAAGGTACAGAAAAACCATATAAAGTACTTCATCTGTTCCTAAATATAAGTCCTTTTAGAGATTTCAATATGGACTACATACAGATGTAACATTCAATCATTTGCTCTGTATGTAGTTCATACTGGAATCTCTAAAAAGACTTATATTTACGAAGGGAGGGAGTAACACTTTGTAGATGCGTGAAACATGTACAATCAATTTGCTCTGAGGAGAAAAAGACAATTCATCAGCTAGATATATCAAAGGACAGTCTATGTCAATTGAACTAGCACTTGAATTTTAGCAAATCCAAGTTTTTTTTCTACAACTGCAATTCGGTATTTGGGTGGGCTATGATATGACTCAGTTTATTAGCTTCAACGGATTTTAAGTGACAACACGCTGATGAATAATAGAAACACCACGCTGTCCATATGGGTGGACTATGGATGGATGGCGCCTACAAACACCACGCTGCAGGCCTGCAGCTCGACCTACATTTTTTTCTTCTCACCCTCAGGCTTGAATGTCCGCGGTCAATCTCTGCCGCTGGTGGTGCAAGCTCCGCATGCACTTGTCCGAGCTTGCCGAGCAGTCTGCACTGAAGCAAACTCACTGGTCGTCCTCTTCCTTTTCAGTTTGAGATAGACAGAAGTACTTCCGAACTTATTTGAATTTTTGTTTGTGTATGTGTTGTTCATTCGTTGGTAGTTGCTGCTGTTCAAATCTCAGCACCATTATATAGTACCATCCATTCTCGCTGACACTAACAATACTTGGAGATTTACCAACAATGGTAGTAGACATCTTCCTAAACTCCGTTCACACTGCCGACGCCCAATTTATTTCCTTTCCCCGACACGCAGAAGATATCTACGATATTTGCCGAATTATTATTTGCAGGTTTGAAGTACCAAGGCACAATGGCTGATTGGGCACTCGAGGAACTGCATGCCATGGTTCAGACACCAACTTCCCTGATGCGACCAACTCATCAGTTCACTTTTGCATTGTATGTGTACTATTACATGGTAATTTAACACGAGTTTGGGTTACTTGACATCGTAAAATATGGTGGCTACTCTTGGATCTGGAGAATCTGGTGGTTCTGTTTATATTATGTATTGTGGGACTATTGAGTTCACAACACTTTTCACGGTTGCAGCGCATGGAAGATATGACTTGTTCCATCGACCAAGTACTTAATTCATAATATGAAAAGGTGAAGGTGAGGTAGATATGTAGTGCTTGTGTGTCGTGAATTGAGTATTTAAGTATAGGGTAGGAATCTTTACATTATCAGTATTTTATATTACGTAAATTATTCCGGCTCGCACTTGAACTGTAAGCTCAATGCTTCCGATACCACCGTTCTTGTGGACATATGAGCATTGCAGCCTATGTTTCTATGTTAATGATATAGCGATGACAAACTTTGGACAGTCTCCACATTGGTCGCCTCACAATCAGCTTCGGTGATGACAATGGCATCGTCTACTTCATGGCGAAGATCGATGAGATGGAGGAGGCATGGGTGGTTGTTGTCGACATACCTTCCTAATCTCTACCCAGATTCACACCCTGGTTCTTCATATGTATTGCTAAGTTGAAGGGAGGCATGGTGGTAGGATGAGTGCAAAGCAGAATAAGTTTTCTTTCACGAAATAAAGTAGACTCTGTTCTTAATCACAAAATGGAACATTTTATGGCTTATGATGTTCTGAGTACAACAACTTTTTCAGTTTCCGCAACATGCAACAATGAGCTTTGACTATTTTGTGATGGCTTAAGTTGAATGTGTGAAACAAATACTCATATGTGATTTCTTTTTGATTTATACTCATGCACAAAAATAAAGAGCGTCTTGATTCTTGATGTTGAAGGCAGTTGTAGCTAAGGCTGGAAACACTAGTGTTAAGATAACAAGTATGAGTTAGTGCTGCCATTAGCATGAAGTAACGTTGGGTAATTAGTACTTAGTGCTAGAATATAGAAGGACAAGAGTCCTCTCTTGATTATCCATGATCTATTCATTTGTAACTGATGTTGTCATTCAAGCTATATAAACAGAGCACCTCCGGCGAGGTTGATTACGGCCTAAACAGCAACACTAGAGTTTACATGGTATCAGACGCCATCTGACCAATGTCGACTTCTTCCTCCCCTCTCATGGCTTCCGTGCCAGCGGCCACCACCGTCGTCACCGTGCGTCTCTCTCGCGACAACCATCTCATGTGGAAGGCGCAGTTCCTCACGTTTCTGCGCACCTACAATCTCCTCGGCATCGCGTCCGGCGGAGAGATGGCCCCTGCTCCGACCGTGGAACAGACCACGGGCACAGGTGAAGGCCGCACCACCACTCAGGTGGAAAATCCGGAGTACACAATCTGGTACCGCAAGGACCAGACGATCCTCGGCGGCATCCTCGCTACCGTCAGTGAGGACATCTTGCCATACGTCATGGCTGCGACCTCGGCGGCCGAGGCGTGGGGGCAGCTAGAGCGGATGTTTGCATCGCGCTCCCGTGCTCGTCTTGTTCAGATACGCGCACAACTGGCTGCTCCGAAGAGACACGACATGACGGGCACAGACTATTTCAAGATGAAGAAGACCTTGGCTGATACACTTGCGTCCATTGGACAGGCCCTTCATGCTGATGAGATAGTTTCTTACATGCTGTCAGGCCTCGGAGCGGAGTACGAGTCCCTCGTGGACTCACTGAATGTGAAGCCTAATCTGACTCTTGATGATGTCTACGCTGCTCTTCTTGGCCATGAGCATCGTCATGAGCAGTACAGCTCCGACCTCCAGCTTGGCTCGAGCTCCTCGGCTAGCTACGCCGGTGTCGGCTCCAACCACTCCGCCAACTTCTTAGGCAAAAATCAGGGACGCAGCAATCAAGGTGTAAAAGGCCGTGGAAATTATGGTGGCGGTCGAGGCCGCGGCAATGGCAGAAATGGTCGTAGCGGAGGTCGTGGCTATGGTGGCAACAACGGAAATGGTGGGGGTCAGCGCCCCACATGCCAGCTGTGTGGCATAAAAGGGCATGTTGCCCTAAAGTGCCGCAAGCGCTTTGACTCCTCCTTCCATGGCGACGAGGAGCAGCACTCGGCGAATATCGTCGGAACTAGCGCTGGCTACCAGGTTGATCCTAACTGGTACTCGGACACGGGCGCAACGGACCATATCACCAGCGACCTGGATCGCCTCTCCTTCCGTGAGCGCTACAACGGCAACGACACTGTCCAAGTTGGCAACGGAGCAGGTTTGCACATCGAACATTTTGGTCAAAGTTCTATTAATACTTCCGCTGCTAAACCTCTTGTTCTCCGAAACATACTTCATGTTCCCCACATAAAAAAGAATCTCATCTCCATCCATAAACTGACCAAAGACAATGATGTGTTCGTTGAATTTCACCCTGATTTTTTTGTCATTAAGGATCAAGCATCGAAGACAAGCCTGCTCCAAGGCAGATGTAGAGCCGGCCTCTACCCCATTCCGCCATCCACCCTCCACCATGTCAAGGCTGCCATGCTTGCGTCGGTCAATAAAAAACAATGGCATCATCGCCTTGGTCACCCGTCGTCCCAAGTCGTTCAGTCAATTCTTAGTTTGAATAAACTTCCGTACAGTCGGAATCATGATGCATCTGTTTGTGATGCATGCCAACAGGCAAAAAGTCACCAACTTCCGTATGGTTCATCTAGTTTTTCCGCAAAATTTCCTTTGGAACTCATATATTCCGATGTATGGGGGCCTGCTACTATTTCAGTTGGTGGTTATAAATATTATGTCTCTTTTATCGATGCATTTAGCAAATTCACTTGGATCTATTTGTTGCATGCTAAATCTGATGTCGAGGCAGTTTTCATTCGTTTTCAAGCCCATGTTGAACGCCTTGTTAACAGGAAAATTCAATGCATTCAATCTGATTGGGGTGGCGAATATCAACGTTTGCATAAATATCTTCAAGCTCAAGGCATTGCACACCATGTTTCATGTCCCTATACCCATCAGCAGAACGGCGCAGCTGAACGCAAACACCGGCATATTGTGGAAACTGGACTCGCTCTTCTTGCCCATGCTTCCATGCCGGTTCGCTTTTGGGATGAGGCGTTCCTCACAGCTACCTTTCTTATTAATCGTCTACCAACACGTGTCATAGATAATGCGTCTCCCATGGAGCGTCTTTTTGGCACTAAACCCGACTACACCATGATGAAATCATTTGGTTGTGCATGTTGGCCACATCTTCGCCCCTACAATTCTAGAAAACTGGCTTTCCGATCCAAAGAATGCATCTTTGTTGGCTATAGTTCACACCACAAGGGATATAAGTGTCTCGATGCTAGTACTGGACGCATATATATTTCTCGTGATGTGGTTTTCGATGAAGCGGTTTTTCCATTTGCTCGTATGTTTGAAGCTACGCTTGCACCTGCCAATTCATCAACACTCCCATATGTCCAACTTTTGCCCCCCACCACACATTCACCAGCCCATGTTCCAGCCCCAAGCGGAAGTACTAATAGTTCCAATGATCTAATGGCCGATGTGCAGTCTGTTTCTTTTGATGCTCATGCAGATTCTGCTGCTGATTCGGAATCGACGTCATCTGCGCCTCATAGCATGGATCATGAGACAACCACGGTTTCTCAACAGATAACACTTGGCTCTGCAGCGGCCAACTCCGACACATATGGGTCGTCTTCTGGCTCAGATTCTCCTGCCACCTCGAGCTCAGGTTCTTCCGCGGTAGCTGATTCAGCGGCCCCGGCGCCTCCTGTACTGACACAGATGCGCCCGCACACTCGGTCTCAGTCTGGCATTGTCAAGCCGTACATCCGCACTGATGGCACCGTTACGTATGTGTGCACGACATCTTCAGAGGACCCCGCCGGGCCTACCAACTACACTGAAGCTGCACGACATCCATCTTGGAAGGCTGCAATGGATGACGAGATTGCTGCCTTGCATCGGAATGATACCTGGAGTTTGGTTCCATTTCGTCCAGGACTCAATATAATTGATAGTAAATGGGTTTTTAAGATCAAACACAAGGCTGATGGCTCTGTTGATCGGTACAAAGCTCGTCTAGTTGCTAAAGGATTCAAACAACGCCAAGGAATTGATTATGATGATACTTTCAGTCCGGTCGTCAAGCCCACTACAATTCGTGTTCTATTGTCTCTTGCAGTCACTCATCAGTGGAGTATACGACAACTTGATGTTCAGAATGCATTCTTGCATGGGGTGTTGACTGAAGACGTGTACATGTATCAACCGCCAGGCTACATCGATCAACAGTTCCCTCGCCATCTATGCAAACTAAAGAAATCTCTTTATGGCTTGAAACAGGCACCACGTGCGTGGTTTTCCCGCCTAAGCTCTCGTCTTCTTGATCTAGGCTTCCGCGCATCAGCAGCTGATGTCTCTCTATTCATATTTCGGAAAGGGGGGCTCCACATGTATTTCCTCATATATGTTGATGATATTATTATCATCAGTTCATGTGATGCAGCCATTGGTCGTTTGCTGAATCAGCTTCGTCATGATTTTGCCATCAAGGATCTTGGAGTATTGAGCTACTTCCTTGGCATTGAAGTTCAGAATGTTGAAGGTGGTCTTGCTCTTTGCCAGCGCAAGTATATACTAGATCTTCTAAAGAAGGCAGACATGGCAAACTCAAAGTCATGCATTACACCGATGGCAACAATGGAGAAGCTATCCAAACAGTCTGGGACACCCTTGTCTTCAACTAAGGCCACACGCTATCGCAGTGTGGTTGGTGCACTTCAATACCTTACACTGACGAGGCCCGATATCTCGTATAGCGTAAATAAGGTCTGCCAGTTCTTACACTCGCCGACTGAAGCTCATTGGACAGCCGTGAAACGGATCCTGCGGTATCTTCAGGGAACATCGTCATATGGACTCCTGCTCCGGCATTCTCCATCCATGATGCTCAATGTCTTCTCTGACGCTGACTGGGCCGGGTGCCCAGATGACCGACGATCCACCGGTGGTCATGCCGTTTTCCTTGGTGGTAATCTAGTAGCATGGAATTCTCGGAAACAGCCTACTGTTTCTCGTTCAAGTACGGAGGCCGAGTACAAGTCTGTAGCAAATGCAACAGCAGAGCTCATGTGGATACAAGCGTTACTTGGAGAGCTTGGTATTCCAGAGAGCAGGCCACCGTCTTTGTGGTGTGATAATATTGGCGCGACGTATCTCTCCATGAATCCAGTTTTTCATGCTCGCATGAAGCATATCGAGATTGATTATCATTTCGTACGTGAAAGAGTTGCAAAAAAGGCACTTGAAATTCGACATATCTCAACTCATGATCAACTCGCAGATATACTAACCAAACCATTGATGGCTCAGCAGTTTGAAAGGTTCAGAAGCGATCTCAATGTGCTCCCCGCTTTTCGATCGAGGGGGGATGTTAAGATAACAAGTATGAGTTAGTGCTGCCATTAGCATGAAGTAACGTTGGGTAATTAGTACTTAGTGCTAGAATATAGAAGGACAAGAGTCCTCTCTTGATTATCCATGATCTATTCATTTGTAACTGATGTTGTCATTCAAGCTATATAAACAGAGCACCTCCGGCGAGGTTGATTACGGCCTAAACAGCAACACTAGAGTTTACAACTAGAAGAATTTTTTTTGTCTATACATAGCTCATGATTCATCCCTTGTCTACTATGTGTGACAGTTGGTTATTGGACTGGATGTTGCTGACTCATCAGCCTCGATTTTCTTGTGGCTTGAAATGCAGGTTTGGTTCATCTAACACTATATTGCGTGTATTTGTCCAGTTCAATTTTTTTTACCATCTTGCAATGCAAGGTGCAAGAGAGCATGTGTTGTTCTATGTCTTATATCCTGTTAAATCCTGTAGGGGAATGGCATTGTAAGCTCGGATAGTTTGATATCATACGGAGAAGCAAATTGGTTGTGCCCATCGCTAGAAGATTCATCTTTGTACTCTCTTGTCCATTTATCAGTGCAACGAGAGTTAGTCCTGGTGATTGTCATATTGTATTCTTGTGATGCTTGCAGACTGGAAGTGTATTTATACTTCATGCTTATGAGTTATGATGAATCATTTCTATGGCATTACATACAGTCAGTGGGAAAAGGTCATTAGGGACTAGCATGTTTCACTAATGTGATTACAAACTAAAACTTGTGCAAGTATGATAAATGGGTGCATTGATCTCTTTTTTGTTGTAGTGCAACACCTTGGAGATGCACATAATTTGACATGACAGCCTCTTTTTCTACTATCAATGATGTTTGCTGCAGAGATTTTACAGTTGGGAGAAGATAGCAAGGAAAAAAAAGAGAGAAATTTAATTGTAAAAAGAAAGTCCCCAATGCAGCCCGTTGCAACGCACGGGCATTCTACTAATATATATATATATTCAAACCAGATGATTTATTTTTAGTAGTTAGTAAATGCGCGCCCAGCCTGCTGACCTGTCTCGTAACCTTGCGTGCTATATTTGGATAGACATAATTGGGTTCAGGCTGGCAACTCTTAATGTCTCGGTTGGTAGCCTGGTGTGGGTTTATTTTCGTCTGATTTTATTTCGCCCCACCTCTCACCACCCCCGTACCATTGATTTTTTATTTCTCCCATTAAAGGGTAGATCTTATTTCATGCTTGTTTTGACAGGTGCTGATTCAATTCAATCACGTAAATAATAGGCAATTAAGAATTCAGAAATCACATTGAGATCACCTTCCTAAAATAGAGACATAAGATTTTTCTCGATAACCTTCCAAAAACAAATCAGATATTCCCCATAAAATTTTATATCTAGTCACAAATTTCCTTTTTATTAACACAGCACAGGCACATGCGTTTATATACACACGCATACACTCATCCCTATGAACGCACATATGCACACCCTACCCTTATGAGCGCCTCCAAAAGACTGAGCCGACATATCACCTTGAAATTTACGAAGTCACCGTAGGCACCTCGTCGTCAACCGGAACGTCTCCTCCCACTGAATGCGTATCGCCAGAAATCCTGAGAACCAGGACTTGAACCCTGGTGGGCTGGGGATACCACAGTCCCTCTAACCATCCAAGCACAGGTTGATTCGCCCAGTCACAAGTTTCCTAATACAATAAAAATAACATATTTTTTCTTATGGGCGTACACATCGGCGTGCCCTGCAGAGGGATGCCATGCGCGACACCTTCGAGGACGCCATCGCCGGGCCTAAAACCTGCGTGATGTCGAAAAAGCCAGTGCATGGATTCGAGAATGGTCGTGGTGGAAGGCGAGTCATCGGACAAACACGTACAAACATTTGTGGATGCGGTCATATTATATTTCTTTTCAGTCATACAGAGAGTTAGACAGGCTACGTTCTCAAATCAAGTGTGTCCATTCAAATGTCAAGAAATTCGTTAAGGAAATGTGTCCTACAATACTCGGTAGTCGTCATCGTTCATCGCATCCATTCATGTGAAAATATATTGAAAATCAAGCGTTGAATCAATTTGGTAATCGGACCATTCAGAAAATTAATTAACTCACACTGAATCAATTTGAAAATCAATTTAGTATGCAATTAATTAAGTACAATTAAACCAGATTATTTTCGCGTTGAATCAATTTGAAAATCAAGTCATTAATGCAATTAATTAATTAGGTAGACAGTTAATTTTGCCTATAGATAATTGGAGGTAAGGACTTTTTTCCAATTAGGCAGATAATTAATTGATTTGGTTGGTAAATAATTAAGCATGCAGAGAATTAAGTAGGTCGTAAATTATTTGTATACTTAGTTAATCATGCAAGTAGTTAATCACGCTGAATCGTTTGAAAGCGCTCGTGGGCAGCAATCTGACCAATAGGCTCTCAGCGACATGGCCGAACACCGCTTGCCAACATGGACAACGGGCACCATGCGCTCGCGATATGGGCGACCTAGCGTTCACCAAGAGATGGATGATGACCATATTGCTCTACAAGATGTCCACATGCTGATGGTTGCCGACACGTTCGCGGAGGAGGACAACACGACACAACATTGGTCGACGGTTCATGCTTTAGGAGAAAGAAAGAGTGTTCCAAGAATAAGAAGTTAAAAAAAAAAAGAACTAAAGCCAACAAGTGGTCCATGGTGTTGGAGAAGAAAAGAGTGTTTCGGAAAATAAAACAAAAAAAGAAAGAAAGATTATTCTAGAAAATAAGTAGGAACGAGAACTAAAACTGACGAGGAAGGAGGAAGAAGAAGATGAGGCGTCACTAACAAACACACTAATGTTGACATGGTACTAGTTGGCGCCAACGAAACAGGTTGGCAAGGAGGCTATGAGTAGAAGATGTACGGAAGGACGAGGAAGAGAAAAACAACAATTATGCCTTATAGCAATGAATGGTATGTGGGTTGGAGGTGCAGCTTATTGGTTTGGTAACTAGGAATACATTCAGGTTGCCACTCGCCTCCAACGTTATTGTGCATTTGCAAAGTTGAATGGACCTTTAAAAATGATTTGTATAGTTATTTGTTGTTTTGTGTTGATAGTATGTGTTAGTTTAACCCACTTTATTATATTGTAAATATGAAAGATTTCACCTCTGTTGCAATGCACGACGATGGTGCTGTGGGTGTTATCTGATTTTAAAAGAGGTGGCTCCAACGAGAAATGTCTCGCTATGGCGGGAAACTGAGAGGGAAGGGGAGGGCCCGACAGAAAAAGGAAATGATGCATCGTCGGGTGGGGTTTTGTGTCAGGCTCGGGGTGTTGCAAATAACATGGTGAAGAGCCCGGAGCAATGCACGTGCGTTCTGCTAGTATATTATGGGACAGAGGGAGTACTTCACTTCAGAGTGGATGACGTTTAAACCACTTCACAAATGGGTCAAATCATGGCCAGGCTGATCACTCCATGTTTTGTTTCATACGGCATTATTTTTTCAAAACGGAGGCAAACGAATTGCCTCATCGACTAATTAAGAAGAAGAGAATTGCTCAGTTAATTTATGGAAAACCGAACTAAAATCGATACACAGACCATAATTGGACTACTAATCAATCATGAGACCCCACGGGCACACCTGCAACCCGACAAATCCTCCCAAAACACAACAACTCCTAACACTTGTACACCACAATTCAAGCCGACAAGAACATCCCAACAAAAGATAGTGGACCACATCAAAACCACAATAAAAACCAAACCGTGAGGACGAGCCGAGGGACCGAGAATCATCAATTAAGCAGATGCGGGCGCCTTACCTATAACGCCACTCTTCTTGCCTTTGCACCTTAGTGACTTCTTCTTCACTATACCGGTCCGAGGGCAATCACTCGCCTTCTTGCATTTGCCCCTGAATGTCGTCCCGGTGCTCGACTTATTTCCCATTCGAAGCAGCAGCAGTATTGACGACCCTAACTAAAATGCGGTCGATGCTTGGTCATTTGCTTCATGAGAACTGTTTTTAGGGAATATATATGCACAGATATCAGTAAGATATATCTTTTCACTGTTATTAGGTCACATAAAAGTTGAAAACCGTAGCCTAACCTTTCCTGCTAGAGGGCTAGTTACTTAAACGATGTTGCACGCACTTTTTTTTTGAGGGACACGTTAAACGTACAAATAATATGGAAAAAAGCTGTGGTTTATGTACTACCAACAAGGTTAAATATAACATGTAAGCAAAATATATCAGCTGGAAAATGATGCGGAACTGCTCCTCAAAACCAGTCGTAAGCAACAGTAGCAGAACTAAAAGGAGCTATGACAAGCAAGTGAAGCTTGAACTACAAAAACGCCTTGTATTATGGTACAGAGGTAGTAACACTGTAGCTACACTGAGGGCTAAAACATCATCACTTTTGCGTCCGATGTCGGAACAAGCACAGCTCATGATTCTCAGAAGAAGAAAAAAGTATATCTAACAGAAGGTATTTGCATACACATCCGTACATGCAGGCTTGTATATAACGCACGGTTCGCGCACATGCCCAGGCAAAAGGGAGCATTGCTTCATTACTTGATACATGCCATCAAAAGAACAGAAAAACAGCCAGTCTAAGTGAACTAGCCAAATATAGTTCCAGTGCAACCGCCATCCATGCATTACAAAATAAGCCTCCGTATGCAAATTATGCCCTGCATTTGATCCAACGAGAAGCCACTGCTGTTAGACGTAATTGAAACATCTGCCTTTGAGACCTACAAGACAAAAGGTAACTATGCTGAAAAGGCGAGCGTGCAGTTTGGTTCAAATGTCAGTCCATGAATGAGCAGAACTACACTAACATGTTAAGCTCCAACCAAGGAATGTGGTTCAAGAACAGACACTTCACTGGGCACAAGCGTTGGCATGGCATATGGATGTGTAAATGTTAAGTCACAAGTATTGAGCATTCGCCTATCAGTTTGCATGCTATGCAAGACAGCAGAAAAATAATGTAGCTTCAGTGAGTTTTGATTTATTAGTAATACAACTCAGACGTCATAATCCAACTGGTTTAAGTGGTGTCTTTTTCTCAGTCTCATAGATCAGGTAATTATGGAAAGGATCAACTTCCCACCGCAGCAATATGTTTAGATTCTAGTCAACCTAATTATATGATATCCTTAAATAAACTCGAACTTATATTATCGTTGCATCTACGTTACAATCATGAGAGGAAAAAAATACCCGATAGGGTTGTGTACCATGTCATGCTACCAGCACCTTTTAGCAAAACTGGCACATCGCACCATCTATTTAGGCATGACATGGGAGCCACACCAAATTGATGCTTTCCCCTTAGACTTGACGGTAGTGGCAGGGGAGGGGGGGGGGGGCGTTTCTGCTATAGTGGATGACTCAATTGCTCATGTTTAGGTCAATGCTAGAGGTGGATTGGGCTACGGCATTTGCGACGCTGAAAGAGGGGTCAATCACGATATTCAGTTGCCATTTGTAACAGAACAGAGGATGAGATTACTATGAATATACAGATGGAAATGAGTAATTTTTGTCCCTAACTGTACAACATGCCGCAGCACTCATATGATCAGGAAATCTAACTACAAATGAGAACGGGGTGTCGCTCCGTTGGCTACGGCTGCGAGTGTGCAGCTAGCCTGCCAGGGTTCAAGTCTTGGCTCAACCCCAGGTGCTTAGGTTGTTTCTTCTATATAAAATAATGCCACCGAGGGCTAGTCCAGGTTGGTCTCATTTTTTTTATCTAACTACAAATGCCTCGTGCGACAAAAGCTCACACATATTTTTAAACATAGCCCTATGATCAATTTTGCTGCAAAGATAATAATTATTTCTCCTGCCATAAGGCCCATAACTTGGTGACTTTCCCAACTCAAAATGATGGAATGCACGCATGTTCACACATGAAAAACAAATGGCTCTTGCTTTCATGAGATTTACATTTATCTAATTGTACAGATAATATGACCATCAGAAGATAACCTAAACACCAACAGGCGCTACAAGGATTATAATGGGCAGAACATAACTTGGCTGCATCCGCATTGATGACCATTTGCTAAAATAAGTAGCATGACAAGGGATGCTACCATCAAACACTGCATCATATGATCATATCACAATGTATGTCCTACCATATGGCATATGCAAAATACAAGCAAAGACTGGGAACAAGCTTACTAACCACTTCAAACAGTTGGTGGCGTCAAGGATGGTGGGAAACCAGCATACAGAGGGGCACCCCCAATCATGTACTTATTTGCACAGAACCACTCAAGCTGCAATGTCTGGAGATTCAGTGAAAAACAGTCCAAATCTGGTCTTTCCGGCAAAGGGGCCGAATGCAGGTTTTCTGGAATCCCTTGCAGGAGTAAGTATCCCCTAGCTACATCCATGATCGTATATCGGTAACCCAAGGGCAAGGAGATTATCGCCACCGGATGCCATTTGTTTGCACCATCTCCATCTTTTTGCAACTTGGTATAGCGAAGGAAATACCTATCATTATCAATTCGATTCATGAGAGTAAACATCCCAAGCCTTCCTTCCCCTGCCTCTACAAAAGCCATCATTGGGATCATCTGGCCAGGGACATGTTGACGTGGGAGGTCGACAGCAGAGAACTCCATCGTGCGCGTGTCAAGCATGAGCAACTTGTTGGACGGAGAAACAGCCCAACAGAAGCATTTGTGCACATAGTAGCGCTCTGAGGCCCATGTCAAGTGAGCGTCTGGAACCTGGTTGCCAGGACTTGTCACCAAAGCGATCCAGCCGTCAAATGTAACAGCATGCCATTCGCCGGCACCCGAAGAGAAGACGAAGAGGACCAGCTTGGTTGTGCACTGCGCCAGGCACATTACTCTGAATGAAGTAGGGTCTTCAACATCGCCAGGAGGAGCAAGGAAGGGCTCGAAGTTGACGATATCGGGCTGATGAACTAGCACCGCTAGTTCGTCGGAAATGGGAGGTAGCAGACGGTAGCGCCGGTACAGGGGATCGCAGACAACGAACTCCCCGACGAAGTCGCGGGGATCGTAATCGCCGGGAGCGTAGCTTCTCCCCTCAGGGATGCCAGAGAAGAGGGCGCGACCGTCACGGAAGTCGCGGTGGCGCCATCGCTGCTCGACGGAGGGGAGGAAGGAGCACCAGAAATCGACCTCCGCGGCGGCGAAGGCGCGGGCGGCGGCAGCGGAGGGATGGGGATGCTGGGCCGGGCGGAAGGTGGCGGAAATTATGCCGAGGAGAGGCGGCGGGTGGAGGGTGCGGAAGCGGCGGAGGAAGGAGTGGTCGGTGATGACGCGGCGCAGGGTGGGGCAGGCCGTCGAGGCGCGGGCGAGGTCGGCGGCCTCGGTTAGCCGGAGGAGGATTTCCTCGAGGAGCTCGTCCTGGAGCGCCGGCTGCTCCGGCGGCGTGGCTTCGACGTCGCCCGGCGGCGCCATCGGGGTGGGGGCTGGGGACTGGAAATGCAACAGGCTGAAGCGGATTTGGGGATTTAGGTTTCTGTACCTTGCAAATCTCAGCGCTCCGACAAATGGGCCAGACCGCTTGTAGTGAGTCCTAACCAAACGTGTACCGGTCCAGGCCCATTAACACCACCAATGAGCGGATACAAGTTGCATTAGTCTGCAGAAGAGGTGATGATGGACGATATTTGGGAAGTGATCGGCAGCTAGCTACGAAGCAATCATACATGAAATCAAGGAACATCGTGTATTCCCAAAAAATTCATTGTGTATTAAAACGTGTCCATCGTGTATTAAAATGTTCCAAAACAGTGTTCATGTATACATACTAAAATGTTCTTGTAAATAGAAAAGTGTCTACATAACATTGTGTATTCCAAAAAACTCATTGTGTATTAAAACGTGTCCATCGTGTATTAAAATGTTCCAAAACAGTGTTCATGTATACATACTAAAATGTTCTTGTAAATAGAAAAGTGTCTACATACTTCATAATTATATTTATACATAATTAAAAAGGTGTTCACGTATTTAATTTGTTCCATATAATTTGAAATTGTTCATGACTTAAATAAATTTCATGTATTTTTTAAGTGTTCACACATTAGCAGAAACTGTTTAGCATGTTAAAAGGAAACTTTCACACATAACAAAATATTTTCGTAAATATAGAAAAATATTCATTTATTTAGAAAAAATGTTCAGTGTGTCAAAAAACGGGTGTGAAAAGAGCAAATAGAGAAACGAAGGAACAAAGAAATAATAAAAGAGGAAATAAAAGAACACCAAAAGGAAAGGAAGAACAAAAACGTGAATGAAAAAAATTCAAACGTGTGACTTAACGTAAGCAAATACTCCCTCTCTTCCTTTAGATAAGGTGTATCTTTTAGAATTGCTAGCATCCTAGCATGCTAGCACTACCATCTTTTTAGAATCGCTAGCACTACCAAAGTGATAAATAGAACATACTCCCTTTGTTTTGAATAATTGAGCATTATCGAAACAAGCATTAGATTGTTGAACCTAGTCATGCCATCGAGAACATAAGAAACATGTATCATATCCATTTTTACGATTGCTACTAGCAGCAAACCAAATGCTAATCCTAACAGAGAGGATAACATGACATACGGAGCAGTGGAACAAGATGCAGAGACCCCGTTCGTCATGTCGCCGAGGAGGTAGTCGATGTCTAGGAAGAAGTCGTTGTCGAGGAACTCATCGTCTGGGATGTCGATTCTCGCAACCATGATGAAGTAGAATCCGACAGTCGCGCTAGGGCACTCCCCCAAAGCCTGATCACCCCTCTCTCGTACCGGATCACAAGAGGCAAGATTTCGGAAGCCTGTTGTGTCACTCCTCGGTGCACGCTGAGAAGCGAGATGGGAAAGTGGTAGGCGGCGCAAAGCTTATAACCAGAGGTAGGAGATGAAAGGAAGATGAGCGGCCTAAGGAGACGAAGAGAAAATCATTCAAGTCCGTTCAGATTCGTCTCCCACTAGCAAGTGAAATGTTTCAATTCCTTTCTTGCGTGACAAAAATAAAGTAGCACATACACATGGGATAGGTCATAGCGCGTGCGAGGTGTGGTGTGGCGGGCGGCGGCAAAGGAGAACGTGTGTATATGCTCTTTTCTCAAGCTCTTAGTGGTATGTGTAACAACTTTCTTTATAAGTTGGTCTAGAGCATCCTTCACTAGCGGCTGGCTTTGTGCGACTACCGAGCAAATCTATCTGTAGCACTCTACAGTCTACACCTTTTCACTCGCTCCACCCAGTATATAAAACTGGATCTTCGAAATTTCAGGATATGGTCGCGATTACCACCCAGACCCAGGCCGTGGCTTCCATATCATAATAAATACTTCCTCCGTCCCATAATATAAGAACGTTTTTTACATATCTTATATTATGGGAGGGAGGGAGTACAAAGCTATTTTTTTTTCTAGTCTAAAGCTGGTTGACGAGCAGGGAAGCGCCGACCGTGGACACACACCTGAGCCGACCTATTCACGAGCCATCCTTTTACGCGGGAATGACGCCGCCCTTTGTATGTGCTGACAGGGAGCGTCCCCTTGGCCGATCTTTTCCCTGGTGTCCAGCCTACTTCGTCAACATCGACTCCGCTCCACTAAGCCGGCAGCAAAGCACGTGACCTCGATCGTCTCCTCGCTGAGATGGCCGGCCGCACTATCTCCAATAATGCCTAGCTGATCGCTTCCGCTAGCATATTTTTAGAACAAAAGGCCCTCAGGCTATACGTTCATGTCATTGAAAAATAAGACCAAGGTAAGGTGGAGTATCTGTGTCAGTTGCCCTCGCCCCTCGCGCACTCACGATTCCCTTTCCGTGCAAAAAGTTCGCATATTCCCTGCCCAATTTAACCACCCTAACCGCGTCTGTCGAATGTCCCATCCTATGTGTTAACCGGTCGTCCGGGCGGTCACCGGCGATGGCTGCAGCTGCAACATATATAAGTCATCGGTGCCACTCTCTCGCAGGCCGGACACACACGCGCGAAGAGGAAGCACGATGGGGATGGCGGCGGCGCTGTGGGACGCCCTGGGGAAGGCCGCCAACCTGGCGCAGATGTCCGGCCTGCACGCCGTGATGCTAGTCGCGGCGGGCGCGAGCATCATGCGCATCCCGCAGAGCAGGCGGGAGTGCGCCAAGCTGGAGCGGTGCAGCCGCAGGCTCCATGCGCTGCTCAAGTGGCCGACGGGCTGCGGCGCCGCGCTGCTCTGCTCGGAGCTGGGAGGCCCCGTGGTGCAGGCGCTCGTCGACGCGGCCAGCCTTGTCGACTCCTACCACCGGAGCACGCTCTGGCGCCGCGTCCGGAGCGGCAGGAGCATGGCGATCCGGCTCCGCGACATGCGGGACGTCATCGACTCCTACTGCGTGCTTCTGCTCTTCATCAACGCGCATCTCCTGCTACGACATGCAGCTACTAATCATGATCAGCCCCCGCCGCCGCCTACGTACGTGTACGTGAGATGCAAATTATGTTCTATCCGTCGATGCAACTCTGTCGGATGCGGGCTACGTAATCCCTCCGTCCCGAATTACTTGCCGCATAAATGGATCTATCTAGATGTAGTTTTAGTCCTATATATACATCATTTCTACTATTTCTGCAACAAGTAATTCGGGATGGAGGGAGTACTTACTTACGCCTAATTACGTCTCTGATACTATCATGTTGATTTGATTGGTGACGCAGGATTGTTGATGTGAATGATTCATCTGAGAATCAAAGTGTACAAGCGGAGAGCAATTGTACCGAAGTCGCAGCAGGTCATGATACTCAAAGGGCGAACGGTACTGGCGATGGAGGTATATGAAGTCAGACAGAAGCGTGCCTGCTCTAGTGATGATTTCCCATGTATAATGTACAGGGGTTAGGGAGGAGACGTGTCCCAATAGGATCGATGGTTGGTAGTGGATTCTCAGGCGAATTAGACCCTTATTAGAACCCTAGTCTTGTCATTTGCTGCAAAGTGAAGAATGCAACATCTGTGTACATTATGTAAAGGTCAGAAGCTTGGAAGTTGGTTCGCCGTGCTCCTGCCCCTCCGAACACAGTACCGGAGCATGAAAAATGTTACACATGTACTTGAAAAATGTTAACCGTGTATAAAAATAATATTTCAGATGTGTACAAAAACTGTATAATGTGTATGAGGCATCAAAAACATATAAAATTGTAAGGTTGATTAATTCAGATTTGGTCTTTATAGATTGATAGGTAATTACTCGTGCGTTGCAATGGGGATATACATTGTTAAAGCGCTGACATGGCAGCGAAAACAAGCCAACTGACCATTTTATTGTCGAAGGAGGATACACGAGAATTCTCTGGGAATTAATATTTCCATACATATCCACCTCATGCTTTTTTTCTTCCCGCTCATGATTTTCTCTGCTTCTAGTGAAAAATAACTCATCCTGTGATTTTTATAACTAAGATGAAAAGATAGCAAAACAAAGAAACGGGAAAGCAAGGAAGATGTATCTCTCTTTCAAACCAGGCAAGCACTTTTCCATTAAAATCAAAAACAACAATAAGCAGTACCATTACATAGCAGAGGGGATAGGAACGAGGGATGCAAGTTGAAGTATATACTCTTTTTTGTCTAAGCAGTTGCTTGGACATAAATTTAGTATACATGTAGGCCATTAAACTGCCCGTCTAAATAATAATTGTAACACCCTAACTAAATAACCTCAATCCAACGTGCTGGTAACCCAACCCACATTCGAATATTGCTCTACCTCATGCTCATTAGCGAGAGCGTCTACCCAACCGCTTTTGATATTAAAATATTCTGATTTTGGAGGATGGAAGTTGCAAACCACCCCCGCTCCTAGCCGCCGGTCGCCACTCCGGCCCCGGCGTCCACGCAACACTCCGGTGGCCACTCCGGCCCCAGCGTCCACGCATCATCCTCTCTCAACAAGAGGAGCTAGGAGGCGCGAGCTCACCGCCGTCTGCTGATCCGGCGACGGTGGACACCACCCCGTCGTGCGCCGCTCGTGCCCGACGTCCACCCACACCTGAGCTCCACCGCCTGCTTGAGGTTTAGGTCAGGACTAACGGCTTCCGTCGTCCTTCCGCTGGTCTTCAGGTCAGTTCTTCGTAGTGCATGTTCTGAACTGCAGCCCAACCTTGATGCATGCTTGCCGCCCTGGCGTCTTGTTGCTCTCCTTGAGGTCTAGCTTTAGGGTTCTCTAGGTCTTTCTAGCTTGTTCCATGGATGGTTCTTGGTTTGAGGATGCCATGATGTCCAAGTATGGCTGCGGCACCATCTCGATGGTGGCTGGTCGTTGCCGGCCGGCCTTGGTGCTCGCTGTCGTCCTCAATGACGGAGTAACGTTCTCACCCACGGCTTTTGCATCACTCTTGGTCACTTGGTTCGGGGGTTGTGCCAACGGCTACCATGTCCAGCCCTGTCAGGGGGGGCTCCTTTCTTTTTCAGGTGGCTCATGAGTGCATTGCCAAGGAGATCGTGCTCCGTGATCCATGGAAGTCTGGGTTTATCTCGGTTAGCATGTCTCTTTCTGATCTGGACCTTTCCGTGCGTCGTGCACTGGGGGAGGCTCGTGCATGCATGCATGCACGTGGGCGTACGTGGGTGACTAACTCCCTCCTGCCGTCTCTCCTCGGTCCTTGTCCTCCGTGCGCTTCGTCCCTGTCGCAGGATGGCAATCTCTTGACTGCCACGGTTCCGCCTACCATGGATTCCGGGGATCTCGCGACCCACCTGCATGAGGGGCGCTCTGCCTCATGCGGGAATGGGCCATCCTGCAAGCAATTAGTCCCACGCTTATCCCCCCCCCGCCGCCCCTTGCATTACGCTAATGCCGCCTGTTGTTGGCAAACCGTTAGTCGGTCCGCGCGCGGATTCCTCTGATTATGTTCGCGATGCTCCAGTTGCCCCCTGTGGCTCCCAGCCTACGCCACCATGCTCTCCTAGCTTCACCCCCCTACAGAGATGCGTTGCTCTCCCCCTCATCTGTTTCTGCTGCTGCTAATCTCTCGATAGCTGAACCATATCCCCGGCTGCGGTTTGGAAAGCCAAAAGACCTGCACCGTCGCTGCTTCCGATGCCTTTCCTATAGCCACCGACGACGGGATTGCAAGGATCCGGTGGTCTGCTGGTTGTGCCGTTTGGTTGGCCACACTCGTTCTCAATGCAGCTATAGTTTCATCCGCCCTCTGCTTCGTCATACCCATGCACCTTTAAGTACGGGTACTGGGGAGGCGTCCTTTCTCACACAAGCTTCTTCCTCTCCTATCTCCCCCCACTCATCCCCTCCGAGCCTAGCCCTCCAACCTCTCCTTGCTATGGAGCCAGTCGTGCATGACCGCCCATCCTCCCTGGATGTCCACTACCCCCTAGTATCAGACCAGAACTCCCTCGTCTTCCTGGTCACTATCTCACCTCCAAAGGCTTCCTTCCTCCCCTGGCTCCGTAGGGCTCTTCAGCACTGTCTCGGCATCACCGCGGTGCGGTTTGCCGGCTCCGCTGTTGGCACGGCATTCGTCGTGTTCCAGCGTGAGTCCGAACAAGTCGTAGCCCTGCGCGCTAGCCCGTTGGAGGTGGGCGATCGCACTGTTTGGATCCTGCCACATAACGCGGGGGACAACGCGTTCCGCTTCGCCTACCGACATGTCGTTAGTCTCTCGCTCAAGAAGATGCCCCTGGAGCTATGGAACCAGAGGGGGTGGCGGCGAGCGTCGCCGGCTTAGCCAGCCTCTTTCGTTTGGAGCAAGCCTGCCTCCACGACAGCGAGTTCTCAAGCATATTCGTCCTCGTCAAGGTGGAGGCTCTGCACCACATCCCTCACCATATCACTTTCCACCGCGTCGACGACGACGACATCTATGCCGACGTCATCATCAACGAAATTTGGGACGTTGCCCACTCCCTCGATGCTCCCACGGTCACGCCGCGCCCGCCTGGCCGGCATGACGGGGACGCCGCCGACCGCCACCATCCTGCCCATCCCGCGCCTCGGCGGGGGCATGCTCATCCTGGGTCCTCTTCGGCCCGAGGGCATGTGGATGGTGGGGAGGGCTTGGCGGACTGTGCTTTCCGTGCTTTCCTGCATCCGGAGACGGCTTCGCCGAGTGACTTTCTGGCCATGCTCAAGCTAGCGGCTAAACCTAAGCTCACTAGAGGTGCTGCCTTTTCCCTGCCCATCGAGGCTCAAATCATGCACGAGGATGAGCTCCAGATCTACCTCCACTCGTCGCTGTGGGCGGTGGACATGCGCACACCGCGGGTCTCGGTCTCCTTCGACACTGAAGACCTCAGTTTCACCTTCAAGCTGGAGCTCAACAACAGCAGGGTTGCTACGGGTGTGATTCCGGTCCGTCTGCTCTCAATGGATGATGGTTTCTTCCCATGCTTCGACTACACCAAGGGGGCATTTGCGCGGCAAAGCTCTCGCTCCCTCTTCTTCAACTTCTGGCCCAAAATGCTGGATGGTGGGCTCTGCTCCTGCACGCTTCCGCTGCTTCCGTCAGTTGAATGCAGGCACCCGCCTAAGGCAAATGTGCCTGCTGGGCTGCTTCCTGCAGTTGGGACCCTTCTTGCTTTCACAAAAGGTGTTTCCCCAGTTGAGGCCCAGTTCCCAGCCCAGCAACACTACCGAGCCCATCAGATTCTTGTGGCCCGGCCCATCTGTTCCAGACCCTTCCATCGCATCCCATGCCTTGAGCCTGGGATTCTGCTGTGCGGTCAACCTTCACCAGTCGTCTCCACTGATCTGCAACACTGGGCTTGCGCTGCGCTCCCCTCAGGCGGCCTCCGCCCTCTGCAGCTGTCGCCAGCCGCCGCGCGAGCCCCTCGCCGGTGAACTCCATCACAGGGCCGCGCTGCAGTTCTTCCCCCCTTCCACTCTGGGCTTGGGCGTGGCGTCCGTGGCCATCCCCGCGGCCTTTGATCTCAATGAGGCTGCAGAGATCCAGTCTCCAGAGTTGGTCGCTTCAGGGGTCTAGGAGGTGGTCCGGGTGCCTGACACTGACCAGCAAGTGGAGGAGGACGTGGCGCCGACGGTACTCACCGCTTGGCCTTGGCGCAACCTGATATGTCTCCAACGTATCTACTTTTCCAAAGACTTTTGCCCTTGTTTTGGACTCTAATTTGCATGATTTGAATGAAACTAACCCGGACTGACGTTGTTTTCAGCAGAATTACCATGATGTTGTTTTATGTGTAGAAAACAAAAGTTCTCGGAATGACCTGAAAATCCTCGGAGACAAGTTTTATAAAATATAAAAAATACTGGCAAAAGATGAAGACCAGGGGGCCCACGCCCTGTCCACGAGGGTGGGGGTGCACCCACCCCCTCTGGGCGCGCCCCCTGTCTCGTGGCCCCCCTGCAGCTCCGCCGACCTCAACTCCAACTTCATATATTCCATTCCGCGGAGAAAAAAATCAGAGAGGAAGTTCCATCATGTTTTACGATACGGAGCCGCCGCCAAGCCCTAATCTCTCTCGGGAGGGCTGATCTGGAGTCCGTTCAGGGCTCCGGAGAGGGGGATTCGTCATCGTCGTCATCATCAACAATCCTCCATCACCAATTTCATGATGCTCACCGCCGTGCGTGAGTAATTCCATCGTAGGCTTGCTGGACGGTGATGGGTTGGATGAGATTTACCATGTAATCAAGTTAGTTTGGTTAGGGTTTGATCCCTAGTATCCACTATGTTCTGAGATTGATGTTGCTATGACTTTGCTATGCTTAATGCTTGTCACTAGGGCCCGAGTGCCATGATTTCAGATCTGAACCTATTATGTTTTCATGAATATATGTGTGTTATTGATCCTATCTTGCAAGTCTATAGTCACCTATTATGTGTTATGATCTGACAACCCCGAAGTGACAATAATCTGGGTACTTCTTGGTGATGACCGTAGTTTGAGGAGTTCATGTATTCACTATGTGTTAATGCTTTGGTCCGGTTCTTTATTAAAAGGAGGCCTTAATATCCCTTAGTTTCCACTAGGACCCCGCTTCCACGGGAGGGTAGGACAAAAGATGTCATGCAAGTTCTTTCCCATAAGCACATATGACTATATTCGGAATAGATGCCTACATTACATTGATGAATTGGAGCTAGTTCTGTGTCACCCTATGTAATAGCTATTACATGAGGAATCGCATCCGACATAATCATCCATCACTGATCCATTGCCTACGAGCTTTTCATATAATGTTCTTCGCTTATTTACTTTTCCATTGCTATTGTTACAATCACTACAAAACCCAAAAATATTACTTTTGCTATCATTACTATCTTTACCTTTACCACTGTTACCATTACTATCATACTACTTTGCTACTAAACACTTTGCTGCACATACTAAGTTATCCAGGTGTGGTTGAATTGACAACTCAACTGCTAATACTCAAGAATATTCTTTGGCTCCCCTTGTGTCGAATCAATAAATTTGGTTTGAATACTCTACCCTCGAAAGTTGTTGTGATCCCTTACACTTGTGGGTTATCAAGACTAATTTCTGGCGCCGTTGCCAGGGAGCATAGCTCTATTCTCCGAGTCACTTGGGATTTATATCTGTTGATCACTATGAAGAACTTGAAAGATCAAAGAACTAAAATTTATCCCTCAACTATGAGGGGAGGTAAGGAACTGCCATCTAGCTCTGCACTAGATTCTCCTTCTGTTATGAATAAGCTTGCGACACCTAAACCTGCTACTGCTATGAATTCTGATATGTCGCATGTTATTGATGATGCCACTTCTGCTATGCATGATACTTATGATGAAACTACTTCTATGCTTGATACTACTGTGCCATTAGGTGAATTTCTTGATGAACAACTTACTAAGGCTAGGGAGAATGAAATTATTGAAAATGGAATTATTGATGAAAGTGATGATGAAGGTTCTCCTCCTGATTATGAATTGCATGTTGTTCCTGAGGGTTATGTTATGGATGAAGAAACTGCTAGAGATTTTCTTGCTTGCAATGATAGATCAGATCTTAAGAAATTGTTAGCTAAGCTGAAACAAAAGACTCTAAATGCTAGAATGAAACATGACCCTGCTTTTGCTACTTCACATATCTTTGTTACTGATAAGGAATATGAATTCTCTGTTGAACCTGAGATTATTACTTTAGTTGAATCCGATCCTTTCTATGGCACTGAATCTGAAACTGTTGTGGCACATCTCACCAAGTTAAATGATATAGCCACCCTGTTTACTAATGATGAGACGTCTTGCTATTACTATATCCTTAAGATATTTCCGTTCTCATTAAAGGGTGATGCTAAGACTTGGTTTAACTCTCTTGATCCTGGTTGTGTGCGTAGTCCCGAGGATATGATTTATTACTTCTCTGCTAAATATTTTCCTGCTCATAAGAAACAAGCTGCCTTGCGGGAAATATATAACTTTGTGCAAATCGAAGAAGAGAGTCTCCCACAAGCTTGGGGAGGCTTCTCCGATTACTTAATGCTTTGCCTGATCATCCTCTTAAGAAAAAAGAAATACTTGATATCTTCTATATTGGACTAACTGATGCTTCCAAGGACTACTTGGATAGTTGTGCTGGTTGTGTTTTCAGGGAAAGAACAGTCAACCAAGCTGAATTATTATTGAACAATATGTTGGAAAATGAAAATAATTGGACTCTTCCTGAGCCAATTCCTGAGGCAATTCCCGAACCAATTGAACCAACTCCTGAGCCTATTCCTAAACCCACTCCTAAGAAGAGAGGTGTTCTATTTCTCAGTCCTGAAGATATGCAAGAGGCAAAGAAATCAATGAAAGAGAAAGGTATTAAAGCTGAAGACATTAAGAATTTACCTCCTATTGAAGAAATACATGGTCTTAATATACCGCCTATTGAAGAACCACATTGTCTTGAAAACCCGACACAGGTAGTAAAGGTAAATTCTCTCTATAGATATGATAAAGTTGAAATCCCGTCTACTAAATTTCATAGCCCATGCTTAGATGAATTTGATGACTTTATGGATAGACAAGCAAATTTCAGTGATTATGTTAGTAGACAATTTAAAAATAATGCTTATATGATGGGACGCTTGAGTGATTATATGTCTAGAGTTAAAGGTGAACTCAAACTTACTAGTAAACATGTTTCTATGGTCACCACTCAAGCTGAACAAGTACTTAAGGCTCGGAATGAATTGCTAGATGAACTAAATAATAAACAAGACTTTGCTGTTAGAGTGGCTACTAGAACTGGTAAAATGACTCAGGAACCTTTGTATCCTGAAGGCCACCCTAAGAGAATTGAACAAGATTCTCAGAATAATAATGTAGATGCTCCTAGTTCTTCTAAAAAGAAGAAAAAGAAAAATGATAGGACTTTGCATGCTTCTAGTGAACCTAATATAGAAACACCTGAGAATCCTAATGATACTTCTATCTCTGATGCAGAAACACAATCCGGAGATGAACATGAACCTGATGATAATGCTAATAATGATGTTCATGTAGATGCTCCACCTAGTAATAACAATGATATAGAAATTGAACCTGCTGTTGGTCTTGATAATCCACAATCAAGAAACCAACGTTATGATAAGAGAGATTTTGTTGCTAGGAAACATGGTAGAGAAAGAGAAGCATGGGTTCAGAAACCCATGCCCTTTCCTCCTAAACCATCCAAGACAAATGATGATGAGGACTTTGAGCGTTTTGCTGAAATGATTAGACCTATTTTCTTACGCATGCGCCTAACTGATATGCTTAAAACAAACCCTTATGCTAAATATATGAAAGATATCATCACTAATAAGAGGAAAATACCTGAAGCTGAGATTTCCACCATGCTCGTTAACTATACCTTTAAGGGTGGAATACCTAAGAAACTTGGTGATCCCAGAGTACCCACTATACCTTCCTCTATTAAAAGAAATTATGTTAAAACTGCTTTATGTGATTTATGAGCCGGTGTTAGTGTTATGCCTCTTTCCTTGTACCGTAGACTTGAATTACATAAGTTGACACCACTGAGATATCCTTGCAAATGGCTGATAAATCAACTACTATACCCGTCGGCATTTGTGAGGATGTGCCTGTTGTTGTTGCGAATGTTACTATTTTAATAGACTTTGTCATTCTTGATATTCCTGAGGACGACAGTATGTCGATTATCCTCGGTAGACCCTTTTTAAATACTGCAGGTGCTGTTATTGACTGCAACAAAGGCAATGTCACCTTTCATGTTAATGGAAATGAGCATACGATACATTTTCCGAGGAAACAACCTCAAGTTCACAGCATAAATTCTATTGAGAAAATTCCATCAATCATTATTGGAGGTTTTGAATTTCCTCTCCCTACTGTCAAGAAAAAGTATGATATTCTTATTGTTGGGGATGTTCATATCCCCGTTGAGGTAACCTAATGTCACTGCGAAGTTTCTCCGGTTCCGTGTTATTCGGAATGAGTTTGTTAACAAGACTTGATCAACCTTGTTAGTGGATTCATTTTGATGATCATGAGGTGGACGAAACTAGAAGCCACAACCTTCTGTACTGTTATTTAAAATAAATTAAGCAAAAATAGTATTATCTGTCTGTTTTCTGAATTATCCGTGCAATGAAAAATATCCCAAAAATAAAAGTGCTCCAAATGCCCTGCAAATTTAGTATGATTTTTTATGGAATATTTGAGGATTTTAGGCACTAAAATCACTGCAGGAGGGGCAAGCACCAGGCCACGAGAGTGGAGGGCGCGCCCACACCCCCTGGGCGCGCCCCCCTGTCTCGTGGGCCCCTGGTGAACCCCCTCCACTTATGCCAGCACCCACACACTCCATCTTCTTCCCAAAAAAATCCCCATCCAGCTCAAGCATGAGTTCTAGCTCATTTTGTTGCGATTTTCGATCTCCTTGCTCAAAGCTCCGTTCACAAAACTGCTTTGGAAGATTGTTGCTTGGTATGTGACTCCTCCATTGGTCCAAATAGTTTTTGTTCTAGTGCTTTATTCATTGCAAATCCTTCCTGCCTTGGTGACCCTGTTCTTGAGCTTGCATGTTAAATTTATGAGGTCCCAAGTAATTCTAATACATGATATAGGCTCTAGGCACTTGTAGGAGTAGTTGCTATCAATCTTGTTTAGTTTTATTTACTTTTATTTTGAAGTTACTAAAATTTCAGAAATTTTCAGAAAATGTTAAAGAGATTTTTGAGGGGCTCTTCTAGCTAAGGCTCCCAGGAAAAACAAGCTAAAGAGAAGGAAAAGGCCAAGTATAATCTTCCTCGCATAGCGGAAATACGGTCGTGTGAATGGCCATGTGATAATTTCTTGAGAGAAGCTGGAATTTATGAAGACTTTTATTCTTTGATTGAGAGTGCGGGCCTCACTGATTTCCTCCACGACCGGATCGATCAGTATCTCTTACTTACCAATACTTTCGTGCAAAACTTTTATTATTATCCTAAGAAGTCACCGCCTTCAGTATCATTTCATTTATATGATGAATTCAGGGAAATGTCTTTACGTGATTTTTGAGCGGTATGTAAGATACCCTTTGAGGGAAAATTAGAGGAACCACATCCTAGGGATGTGGATGGCTTTGCTAACACTATCACTTTAGGGGATTCAAAGAAGGGTTCCGATGCGAGAATCTCTAGCATACACTTTCCTGTTTTATGCTACTTTGCCATATTTGCTAGTAGATGCTTGATTGGTCGTGGAAATAGTGGAAATTTTAGTGTCCCAGATATTATTATTCTATTCCATGCCTTGTTTGGTGATAACAGTTTTAGTATGGGTGCCGTTATTGTTAAACGTCTAAACCTGAATTGTACAAAAGGCCCCATCTTTGGAGGTATCTATGTTGCACGTCTTGCTAGACATTTTGAGATACATATTAGGCACTATGAGGAAGAGGAAACAATTTTGCCTCCTTACATTTTAGATTACAGGAGCATGGTAGCATATGAGTTTATTGTTCAAAATGATGATAAGATGCTCTTGTATAACTTGAGATTTAATAAGAAACACAATGAGACTATTATTCTGCTTGCACCTCTGTTGTTTGATTTGATTACAGATAATTATCTTGTCACGCCAGAAGCGGTGCACGCTCATCGAGGCCAAGCATCCACTCCAGAGCCTGAGCCCGAGCCGGAACCTTCACTGGACCCTTATCGTGCACCATCTTTTCAATGGGATCCTGAGGAAATGGCCAGCCAATGGTATCCTGATTACACCTCTCAGTACACCGGGGAGAGTAGCCGCGGTCCGTGACATTAGACCAACTTAGGCCAAAAGCCTAAGCTTGGGGGAGTATATATTTCTCACCGACTTTACATTCATGTTCACACACTATTCTAGTCGTCGGTGCTTATACTCTTTCATTGTATTATCCATGCTAGTTTAATTTCCTTTTTCTAGTTTTCTTCTTGTGTATTTGACAAACCTTAAGAAAACCAAAAAAATAGTCAGTTTAATTTCCATGCTTGTATTGGAAATTAAAATGAAAACCCAAAAAGATTTCTCGTTCTTCTTTTATTTGTTGGGAGCTTTCCCATGTAAATAGTTTTATTTTCTTTTCTTTCCTTTGGGGGGTTGAGAGTAGAAGATCATATTAAAAATGTTTAGTGACTCTCATATGCATGATTGTTTATTTAACTTAGAGCCCATATTACCTCGTCTTCTCTCTTGAGTTGAATGCTTGCAGATTCCAGTTTAGTCCAATGCACGTGCACTCTTATTATTATACACATCATTCGGCCGAGCAAGTGAAAGGCAATAATGACGATATATGATGGACTGATGAAATGAGAAAAGCTGGTATGAACTCGACCTCTCTTGTTTTTGTAAATATGATGAGTTCATCGTTCCTGATTCATCTTATTATGAAGTAAACATATTTGCAATGACATTTAGAGATTATAGTTGCTTGTGCCATGCTTGATTAGCTATGAGTTATAATGGTTTACCTTGCGTGCCAACATGCTATTAGAATGATTATGATGTGGTATGATGGGATGGTATCCTCCTTTGAATAAATTGAGTGACTCGACTTGGCACATGTTCACGCATGTAGTTGAAACAAAATCAACATAGCTTCATGATATTTATGTTCATGGTGGATTATATCCTACTCATGCTTGTACTCGGTGTGAATTAGTTTTAATGCATGTTTATGACTGTTGTCGCTCTCTCAGTTGGTCGCTTCCCAGTCTTTTGCTAGCCTTCCCCTGTACTAAGCGGGAATACTGCTTGTGCATCCAAACTCCTTAAACCCCAAAGCTATTCCATATGAGTCCACCATACCCTCCTATATGCGGTATCTACCTGCCGTTCCAAGTAAATTTGTATGTGTCAAACTCCAAACCTTCAAATGAAATTCTGTTTTGTATGCTCGAGCAGCTCATGTTTCAACTAGGGCTGCCTATATCTTCCATTCTAGGTGGGTTATTCTCAAGAGGAGTGGACTCCACTCCTCATTCACGAGAAAGGGCCGGTAACCAGGATGCCCAGTCCCATGATCCAAAAAGATCAAAGCAAATCAATATAATTAAAAAAAACTCCCCCAGGGTTGTTGTTAGTTGGAGGCACTCGTTGTTTCGAGCAAGCCATGGATTGATGCTTGTTGGTGGTGGGGGAGTATAAACTTTTACCATTCTGTTTGGGAACTGCCTATAATGCATGTAGTATGGAAGATACAGCCATCTCATAGTCGTTGCGTTGACAGCGAAAGTATGCCGCTCAAAATGTTATTCAATCTCTATTTTAAAATCGAGCTTTGGCACCTCTACAAATCCCTGATTCCCTCTGTGAAGGGCCTATCTATTTACTTTTATGTTGAGTCATCACCTTCTTATTAAAAAGCACCCGCTGGAGAGCACACTGTCATTTGCATTCATTACTATTGGTTTATATTGGGTATGACTTGACTGGATCTCTTTTACCATGAATTACAATGTTTAGTTAGTCCTTGATCTTTAAAGATGCTCTGCATTTATGTTTTGCGGTCTCAGAAAGGGCTAGCGAGATACCATTTTGTTATATCATGTTGTGATTGTTTTGAGAAAGTGTTGTCATCCGAGTTTTATTATTATGACTCGCTAGCTGATTATGCCATTGATATGAGTAATTGTGATACCGAGGTGTTATTGTGAGTATAGTAAGTTCATAATATTTGCTGAAACCTAAATGCTGGCTTTACATGTTTACAACAACAAGAGCAAACAGAGTTTGTAAAAGTTTTTCTTTATCACTTTCAGTTTATCAACTGAATTGCTTGAGGACAAGCAAAGTTTTAAGCTTGGGGGAGTTGATACGTCTCCAACGTATCTACTTTTCCAAACACTTTTGCCATTGTTTTGGACTATAATTTGCATGATTTGAATGAAACTAACCCAGACTAACGCTGTTTTCAGCAGAATTACCATGATATTATTTTATGTGTAGAAAACAAAAGTTCTCGGAATGACCTGAAAATCCTCAGAGACAAGTTTCATAAAATATAAAAAATACTGGCAAAAGATGAAGACCAGGGGGCCCCTGTCCACGAGGGTGGGGGCGCGCCCACCCCCTCTAGGCGCGCCCCTGTCTCATGGGCCCCCTGGTGGCCCTCCGACGCCAACTCCAACTCCATATATTGGCTTTCGGGAAGAAAAAAATCAGAGAGAAGAAATCATCGCGTTTTACGATACGGAGCCGCCGCCAAGCCCTAATCTCTCTCGGGAGGGCTGATCTGGAGTCCGTTCGGGGCTCCGGAGAGGGGGATTCATCACCGTCGTAATCATCAACCATCCTCCATCACCAATTTCATGATGCTCACTGCCGTGCGTGAGTAATTCCATCATAGGCTTACTGGATGGTGATGGGTTGAATGAGATTTACCATGTAATCAAGTTAGTTTTGTTAGGGTTTGATCCCTAGTATCCACTATGTTCTGAGATTGATGTTGCTATGACTTTGCTATGCTTAATGCTTATCACTAGGGCCCGAGTGCCACGATTTCAGATCTGAACATATTATGTTTTCATGAATATATGTGTGTTCTTGATCCTATCTTGCAAGTCTATAGTCACCTATTATGTGTTATGATCCGACAACCCCGAAGTGACAATAATCGGGATACTTCTCGGTGATGACCGTAGTTTGAGGAGTTCATGTATTCACTATGTGTTAATGCTTTGGTCTGGTTCTCTATTAAAAGGAGGCCTTAATATCCCTTAGTTTTCACTAGGACCCCGCTGCCACGGGAGGGTAGGACAAAAGATGCCATGCAAGTTCTTTTCCATAAGCACGTATGACTATATTTGGAATACATACCTACATTACATTGATGAATTGGAGCTAGTTCTGTGTCACCCTATGTTATAGCTACTACATGAGGAATCGCATCCAACATAATCATCCATCCCTGATCCATTGCCTACGAGCTTTTCATATACTGTGCTTCGCTTATTTACTTTTCCGTTGCTATTGTTACAATCACTACAAAACCCAAAAATATTATTTTTGCTATCATTACTATCTTTAGCTTTACCACTGTTACCATTACTATCATACTACTTTGGTACTAAATACTTTGCTGCAGATACTAAGTTATCCAGGTGTGGTTATTTTGACAACTCAACTGCTAATACTCAAGAATATTCTTTGGCTCCCCTTGTGTCGAATCAATAAATTTGGGTTGAATACTCTACCCTCGAAAGATGTTGCGATCACCTACACTTATGGGTTATCACAGCCCACGCATCAGGCACGCCTAAGATGGCGTGCGCTTGGGATCAGTTGAGCGCACTGCTAAGTGGAAGGCAGCCGCTGTTGGATCTGACTCCGGCTCAGGGTCGTCTCGCCGATCCGGCTCCCTCTCTCGTCACCGCAAGAAGACCAAGACCGCGGCCGTGGCTGGCCTCCTTGAGCTTCCATTTCTTAACACGACGTCGCCGCTTACTCGGGGAAAGCTGAAGCAGATTTCTCATTGTTGTGAAGTCAATGTTAGTGCCATCATGGAACAAGCCAAGAACCGAGCTGTCCCTGTCTCTTCGGACGATGCCTCCACCTCCGCCAGTGCTTATCCTGGCTCTCCTGCGTGCATCTTCAATTCCTTCAATGATTAGGCATGGTGCCATTCATATTGGCCTTCAGGAAGTGTTGTTCATAGTTGTATCGGTCAAGGTTCTGTCCTTGTTAGTGTTATGCAGTTATCCTTTGCACTTGTTTTATCTTTGGCAGCTAGTCTGTCCGGTTCAGTGTCTCTTTAGTGTCTGCTGGTCAGTCAGTCAAGAGTCTGTATGTTGCTCTTTCAGCGACTTTATTTCAGTGCTTTGCACCGCCTGCATTATCATGATCATGCTAAATATGTTCTTTAGTCCCCTTGTTCTAGGCTGTGTGTTCTTTACTGCATTATGAAGATTCTGAATTGGAATGTCCGCGGACTTTGTGAGGATGATAAGTGCTTGTTGGTCTGTGATACTATAATCTCTTGCTGCCCTAGTGTTGTTTGTTGGAAACAAAGCTGCCTTCTGTCTCCCTCTTCAAGTTGCGAGCTTTCTTGCCAATGAACCTCAAGGAGCATGCTGTCACTCTCTCTGAAGGCGCGGCCGGGGGAATTTTTGTAGCCTGGGATCCTGGGGTGGTGCTAGGTCAAGTGGTTGCGCTGCACAAGTTTCATGTTACTCTGAAGATGATCTCTACGTCAACAAACAGCTCCTTTCTGCTTACAGCGGTTTATGCTCCATGTCTGAACAATGAGAGACCGAGTTTCTTTGAGGCAGTCAGCGCTATCGCTGGATCACATGATCTTCCATGGGTGGTCCTGGGCGACTTCAACATGTATAGATATGCGCATGAGAAGTCTCGAGGTCCGATCAACTGGAATATGATGGAAATTTTTAATGCATGGATCAGAGGCCACGTATTGGATGATGTTCAGATTGACAAACGACTTTATACTTGGTCCAACAAACGAGATCTACCTACTCTTGTTCGTTTGGATCCGGTGCTTGTCAATGCAGCCTAGAACCTCAGTTTTTTGCAATCAACTGCTTCTTGCATACCACAATGATGTCTGATCAAGCACCTGTTCTTGTGTCCTTCTCTACGGACACGGTCAAAAGCAAGCTGTTCTGCATGGAGAATCGCTGGCTAGAGATGGAATAAACTCGAAACATCATCGCTGAGGCATGGGCTAGAGGTACACGAGGAATCTGTTCCTCTGCATTTCTAATCAGTTTCAAGATGAGGTGCGTTCGTGCTGCCTTGCGACATTGGTGCCCTACGAAACCTAGCCTGCGGGTTCTTTTGGATAACAACAAGCATGTCGTCTCTTATATAAATGTTGTTGAAGAGAGGAGGTCGCTATCTGCTGTTGAAATAGTGCTCAGAGCATTTGCTGCTGCCAAGGCCGAGCAGTTGATACTCTGGCAGACTGCGTTATGGAGGTGGAGAGCCAAGGTGCGATGATGCGTCTCCGGGGACGAGAACACTCGGTTTTTTCACGCAACAACCAATTGTCAAGCTCGGCGTAACAAGGTTAAAGTCCTTGTTCATGATGGAGTGGAGCACTTTGCGAATGATCAGAAATTAAGTTTGGCTACGGATTACTTTAAGGCAATCTTGGGTCTGCCATCCTCCTCTATGAGTACTGTGGACGTTAGTTCGTTATATACTCCGCTTGATCTGTCTGAGCTTACGACAGAGTTCTCCTGGGCAGAAATACTTCAGGCCATCAATTGCGCACTCAATAACACAAGTCCGGGCCCCGATGGTTTTACCAATGAGTTTTACAGAGATTTTAAGTTGCTGCTAGATGATCTTCTCAGGTTTTTTGGTGATTTTCATAGAAATGAAGTTGATCTTACGGGCATCAATCTTGCTTTCATCACTCTGCTACCTAAAAAGGACACGCCCCTGGAACTGCGAGACTTCAGGCCCATTTCTCTCGTGCATAGTTTGCCAAAACTGGCCTCTAAGGTTCTGGCAAGTCGGTTGAAAGTTTGGATTCCTCTCTTGATCCACTCCCTTCAGTCCGGCTTCTTGCGGGGTCGTTCGATCATCGAAAACTTTGCTCTATCTGCTGAAATGATCCAATATGCTCATAAAAGAAAACTGCCAGTCATTGCTCTAAAGTTGGACTTTCACAAGGCCTTTGATAGTGTTAGTTGGTGTTGTTTACGGAAAATTCTTGAAGCTAGAGGTTTTCCTCGAGTGTGGATGAGCTAGATCCACACGCTCTTGTCAACTGGCAGTTCTAGGGTCCTCCTCAACGGCGAGTTGGTGCCCCCATTCGGGCAAAGAGAGGGTTTCGGCAAGGGGATTCCTTATCCCCGTATCTATTCATTCTTGTAGCGAATGTGCTTCAGAGGATGTGCTGCTAATTGTTCGAAGATGGCTCTTTGCTGCACCCTCTTGGTTCACACAGTTTTTCCCAGTTTTGCAATATGCGAACGACACGCTGATTCTTTTTCAAGGCACTACGCAGCAAGCAGCAGTAATCAAGTCAGCCCTCACAGCTTTCTCTGAGTTTTCTGGGCTCACTATAAATTTTCACAAGAGCACTCTCGTACCTATCGCCGTGGACGCGAGCACAGCATCTGCTATTGCCCAGATCCTAGGCTGCCCAGTTTCATCATTTCCGTGTACATACCTGGGTCTGCCTCTCTCTCTGCACAAAATCACACACGGTATGTTACTGCCAGTCATACACAAGGTTGATCGTCGTCTCTCTGGCTGGTTAGCTACTTTCTTATCCTTAGGGGGAAGGTTGACACTCATTAACTTGGTGCTTGTTGGCATTCCAAGTTATTTCATGTCTTGCTTTGCCTGGCCCATGGAGTCTCTTGCAAAGTTGGAAGGTCTCTTTCGTGCTTTCTTCTGGCAGGGCAAGAACAAGGTTAAGGGTGGCCAATGTTTAGTGGCTTGGGACATGGTTACACTGCCTCGTATCAATGGTGGTTTGGGTATACGCCAGTTACAAGCTCACAACCAAGCTATGATGTGCAATTTTGTCTCCAAAGTCCTACAAGGCTCTGATATTCCATGTTATAAATGGTTCGCCACACATTACTGTCGAGATACTCTTCCTCATGGTGCTAGTAGCAGAGACACGGTCATTCGGAGAGGTTTCAAAGCTCTCATTCCTATGGTCATTAACTCTTCTAAGTGTGTTTTGGGATCTGGAACAGTGGTCTCCTTTTGGAAGGATCAATGGCTTGAAGAGCGACGTTTATATCTGTTGTTCCCCATGCTGTATTCTTTCGCGATACATCCAGCTTGCCCAGTGCACTCACAACTTTCCAATGGATCATGGGTCGTACAGCTACATCCTAATCTTTCCCAAACGGCTTCGGCTGAATTGATGGCCCTGCATGAACTATTGTCAGATGTTTCTCCGGACTTACTACATGAACATAAGCGCACTGCTTCCTTCGGTTCTTGCCAGCTTAGTACAAGATACTTCTACAGCCCGCTCACCTTTCGCGGGGTTTTGACTACTCTTGACACGGGTCTGGGATTCTTTGATCCCCCTCAAGCATAAGATCTTCCTTTGGCTTGCTTTCCGAGGGCGTCTCAACACTAGGGATAATATGGTAAAGAAGGGATGGTATGTGGTTGCTCCGTTTGCACATTGCGATGCCTGCCCTGCTATTGAGTCAGTTGATCACCTATGCTACGGTGTGCTTCAGCCTCTGTTTTATGGGGCAAGTTGGCGCTGGATACTTTGGCTTGCTCAACTCCTGACATTCTGGAAAATAACACACACACGCGCGCGCGCGCGCGCACACACACACACACACACACACACACATCGGTGTAGCAGCAGTAGCGTCATGAACAGCAACAACAACATAGACAGAAAAATCTCTGTCTCTGTCTCTCTCCCTTTGAAAATAAGAGCATGCAACATGCTCAAATGAACTCTGCACTTGTACTTCTGAAACCAGCAACGGGACAAGGAAGAGAACATCTACAAAAGGAAAAAGTATTCAACGATGGGGCATCGGTGCTAACCGCTAACACCAGGATTAACAAACTACCCTACTTAAGTATAGAATAAACACATCACACCAGGATTAATAAAATGGCCGCATGCATCATTCGGATGCAGAGGCCAGAGGATAACCTCCTTTTCGGAAAAGAAAGAATAAACACACAACATATATATTGGCAACTTTAGTCTATGATTGGTAAGATTTTAGCGTATAATCTGTAAACGATTCAGAAAATAATTTCAACTCCAAGAGGAATAAACCAAACAAAAACATGTTGCCCTTTGAACTACTCCCATCTGCTTTGGCCTCCCGGTTGCCTTACCAGATCGTGGCGGTCAAGCCGCGATGCCCGCCGACTCGTGCTTCTTGGCAGTCATTGGCAAGGGCTGCCCCTCCCCCCATCGTCCTTGCAACGCACACTGCTCCGGCGTAGACGTGAAAACATTGGGTGCGCTGGTGAAGCTCTAGCGTGACTGCTCGCCGTGACTACGTGAGGTAATTCGAGATACTACAAACAGTGAGGGCTTGAGAGAAATATGGTTAGCATAAGACGTGAACGCGTACTAGACACAAATTGTGTTCAATCTAATGTAAAAATGCCCGCGTAAGTTTTAAAAGTGTTCACACCTTTGAAGAAATTTTCACATGTTTCAACACGATGTTCATGCATATATACTAAAATGTTCTTGTAAATAAAAAGGTGTCCGCATAATTCATAATTATATTTATACATTTAAAAAATGTTCATCTAATTTTAAAATTGTTTCATGAGTTAAATAAATTTAATGTACATTTGAAGTGTTCACACATTAGTAGAAAATGTTCAGTATGTTAAAAATAAATGTTCACATATACCAAGGTATGTTCACGAATATAGAAAAATATTAATTTACTTAAAATTATTTAGTGTGTCAAAAAGTGTGAAAAGAGCTAGTAGAAAAATGAAGGAAGAAGAAATAATAAAATAAAAAAAGGAAAGGAAGAACAAAAAAGTGAATGAAAAAATTAATGTAAGCAAATATAGGCAGGCTAGTACTACCCAAAAAAAAATTATAACCGCTAGCACTAACAAGAAAAAGGCAAAGTGATACAATAGAACAGACTCCCTTTGCGTAGACAAACCGAGAAGCTTGGCTTATGTGGGCAATAGCTCGTTACAACTCGTACTAAGCGGGAGGTAGTCTTTGTGGGCGAGATACATTAGCACTCGGAAATGTGCATATGGAACTTTTCATGGAGACAAAGACCTATCTGCGGATTAGTCGGAGAAACGACCTTGAAGGTCTAAGCAGGCTCTTGAAACCAAGAGTTCAATCAAATCGCATGGGTGGTCGGCTCCTAGCAAGAGTATCGCTGCCGACCAATGATATGAGAGAAGATGGCTAAGGAAGCGGCTAATAGAATCAACTCTTGTGGTGAAATAATGCAAAAAATCAGTTTGGTCCGTTGGATTGAAGATTCACGGCACAAGTTGGTCTTCAAGTTTTATAACTTGCCGGTGCAAGTGTTGAAACTTGTTGATTTAAGTTTTAAAGCTTGTCAGTGAAATTTTCAAAACTTGCATTTGAGCTATTCCATATCTTATTGTTTTACCTTTTCTTTTCTTCAACCGTAAAGGTTCTTCTATCGTAGTTGTCCTCAGATGGTTACGACGGTTCCTGGGTTGTTGAGTTTGCCATGCTACGGTGGACGAGGTTGTTCAGCCTGTCCGGTTGTGCACCCCTGAGTGTGGGGTAAAGCAGCGGTGTGTTTTATGTGATTTCTGAGCAAAACAGCCGGTGACACTCCGCACTTTTGCACTTGCTCCGACCATGCCAGTATAGAAAATTGGATGTTCGAAATTTGAGGATACGATCAAGATTACTGTCACCCAGGCCGTGACTTCCATAGAATAACAAAATATAAAGCTGGTTGACGAGCCTCAAAAAGAGGTAAACACCTGAGCCAACCTATTCAGGAACCACCCTTTTTGGCGGGGGATGACACACCACCCTTGGTATGTGCTGACTGGGAGTAGTCCGCCTTGGCCCATCTTTTCTCGAGTGTCCAGCCTACTTTGTCAACGTTGACTCCACTCAACTAATCCCAGCCAGCAAGCACGTGAGCCGCACTATCTTCAATAATGCCTAACCGCTTCCGCTAATGCTACTATAATTGTAGATCAAAAGGCCCCTAAGCTGACTCCGTTCCATTGACAACAAGCATTAAGATCCAATTACAACATCAATCCATGCCTTTATCTAAATAAAAAAAATCAGCAACCAAGACACTGCCTGCGGACGACGGTCGTCGTCGTGGTCGTTCTTTGAGAATACGTGGAAGAAGTCCTCTGGTTCTCTAATCTCCACGCCCTAGCCCCCGCGTCGTCCGTTCGGGGCGACTCGGGAGGCGACTAGGGTTCCCACCTAGCGCCACCACCCCCTGCCTCCTCCCCCCCTCGTCGCCACCCGAGGAGACCGCCAGCAAGCCTGCACGGTCGCCGGTGAAGGTGCCGGCGAGGCCCTGCTCGCTCCATTCCTGGCGGAGGACGGCGGATCTGGGGCGGCGGCCCTTCATGGCGCGGCGGCGGCGCCCCCCCCCCCCCCCCCCCCGACTGGCGGCGTCCGCGGGGGATCCTGGCCGGTGTTCCCGACCACGTGGGTGGTGGGACGGCGGCTGGTGGTGGCTGCGGCGTGGAGACCCCCCTCCTCGCCAGATCTGAGGTTCGGCTCCCCTTTCCTTTGGCTCCTCATCCTCGCCGGTTTCAGCAGCTTTGGTCGCCGGATAGGCGTGGATGGGTGCCCGGTGGTGTGGTTTTGGGACCGTGGGAAACCATCGGTCGGCTGGTCCGGCCCGGCGGCAGCGACGCCCTTGGGCGCCGCCCTTCCTCGTTGGAGGTGCAGCTGAGGTCCCATCCCAATCCAACCCCGTTCCCCTCCCGGGTGAAAGCCCAAAATCCTTCTTGGATTGGGCGGTGACGGCGCGCTGCGCGTCGTGTCCTCCTTGGAGGTGCCGCCTGGGGAGCGTGCGTTCGGGTGAGGGGCGACAAAGGTGGAGTTTGGACGGCTCTGGTTATCAGGTGGCAGTGGGGAGGTCTGGTTCGTCCTCGTTGCTCTGCGGCCTCTCCTGATGTCCTTGCTGCTCGTTCTTCAGTGGTTGCTCCCGGTGGCTTTCCCGCTGTCTTTCAGGTGTCCTTGGTTGCGCCGGTGTGTCAGATGAGGTGCGCTTATGTCCTAGGAGGCGTGCTCTGTGCCTGTTCCAGGACTCGAGGTCGACATCTCTCCTGCTCTAGGGAGAGTGTCTCTCATGTCCGTCGGCGGCGCCTTTCGATCCAAGGCGAGAGGGTAGGGTCCCTCTACGGCGAGAGCAAAGGAAGATGATTTGTTTCCTCCAACCTTGGACTCAGTCATGTCCACAACTCAACTCTGTTTCGGCAGGTCCTCGTCGTGTTCATGTTGGTCGCAATCCTTGGTTCTTGTTTGCTGCGGTCTGCGGCGTGTACTAGCTTGGGCTTTCTCTTCTTTATGTTGTGAGCTTGTATACTGCGTGGAGTTGTAAGCTTCTTAGGGTGCTCCCTTGTATCGTTCGGCCGATGTGCTTGATGTGGTGTTGTAATTCCTGGCCGGTTGATGGCTTTGTTAATTCAAAGCCGGGCTCATCGAGAGCCTTCGTTCTAAAAAAAAGAACACGTGGAAGAGCAGGAACGCCAATGTGTTTCGTGACCAACACACGCCCTCCGGCCCCGGTGGCATGCAACATCGCAATAGCTCATAGACGCAACAACGGAGCCATCGTAGAAAGGTTGAGTTCAAGTGAACCCAATGAATTTTATCTGCCACCTACATATATGTATGTATTTGCTTGACTTTAACCCAATAGAAAGTCTAGAATGACCCATCGAATAATGTTATGAGGGGGGGAGGGGGGCATTGGCCCCCAACCTTGGATCAGATATTTTTTTGGCGAGCTTATATTGGAAATTTCTAGCAAACTCCACCACTGCATACAATAGTTAATTCATACTCAAACCCTTAGCGAACCCATTAGCAAAATTTTCTGGCTCCGCCCCTACATAGACGTCATGCTTTGGCGGTGGAGTTGCTACCAATGACCATCGAATCTTGGGTTTTAAATTTCGATGCCTTGCCGTTGGTTAATCCTGTTATTTGTTCAGGTGGGGGTTTTGGCGCCGGTGACCTTTCAAAAGAAATCGAAAAGCAGTGCATAATCCCAGTGCGGAGGCAGAAATAGCTTGCCAGGCAGGCATGGGCAAGGACGTCCAGGTTGGAAATCATCTGCATGGCTGCATCTCGAGCGCAACCCTCCAGGTTCACGGCCACTGTAGTCTTCTTCACCATGGAAGCTATTGTTTTCCTCTCCAGGGCTAGTATGCACCGATCTAGTGTGGACAGATTGCTGTTTGGACCGATCTTCTCCACCTGATGCCAAAATTACCTAATGCGCATCCATCGAAGCACAAGTCACTTCGATGTTGTTTAAAAAAAACCACTTCGAAGTTCCCACGTAGACCACATGACAGCACTCGAGGTCATATACTCTAGGGCTAACAACTTTATACTAAATCGACAACAATTAATATGGATTGGAAAGAGTAACAATTTTCCTTACCATAAACAGGCAACAGATTCCCATATGAGACGAAGCCAACATCGCCCTGAGCCAAAGCTCCTGGGAGGGACACTGTTTTCGTTGCCTTCGGCCCTAGCGCACTCACAATTCCTTTTCTATACAAAAAGTTCGCACATTTCTTCAATTAAATTAATCTCTAAAGGTGTGATGTCCTGATCAATAACCTTCTAAACGCGTTTGTCGACTGTTCCATCCCATCCCATGTGTTAACCGGTCGTCTGGGCGGCAATCACCGATGGAACAGAGCTATATGTCTTGAGTATTTTTTATACAACATCTGTACGATACAGTTGTGGAATAGTGTTACATTGTCGGATGCAAATCGTACATAGAATGGTATAAATTGGTACCACTCTTTCACAGGACCGGCCAGACAGACGCACGCGTCAGACCACCGTGCATGCGCGTGCAAGCAGGGTGATCGATCGACAGGACGGACGATGGGGACGGTGGCGGCGCGGTTGTGCCTTCACCGCTTCCATCGTCTGCCCGTGCGGCTCTTCGTGACCCTGCGTGGCATTCTACCATGCAAGAGGAGTATGATGCCCTTCAGGCCAATCACACATGGACTCTTGTGCCTCGACCTTGGGGTGCCAATATCGTCACGGTAAATGGGTATTCGGCATAAACTCAAACCCGATGGTTCCTTGGATCGATACAAAGCTCGTTGGGTTGTTCGTGGATTCACTCAACGTGCCGGCATCGACTTTGGTGAGACTTTCAGTCCCGTGGTCAAACCAGCCACAATCCACACAGTCTTGCATCTTGCTGCTTCTCGACATTGGCCCGTGCATCAGTTGGACGTATCCAATGCATTCCTTCATGGAGTCCTTCAAGAGCGTGTTTACTGTGCTCAACCAACGGGTTTAATTGACGCAACATATCCCGAGCATGTATGTTTGTTGTCCAAGTCTCTCTATGGGCTTAAACAGGTCCACGCGCTTGGTACACACGCATTGGTGATTTTCTTCGGCGCCTTGGATTTACTTCGGCTCTTTCGGACACCTCACTCTTTATGCTTCGTCGTGGTTCAGACATGGCTTATTTGCTTCTTTATGTTGATGACATTGTGCTGACAGCTTCCTCGACATCATTTCTTCGGATGATCATCACCTCTCTCAGCACTGAATTCAAGATGAAGGATCTCAGGCCTCTTCATTTTTTTCTCGGTGTTGCAGTTCGTCGCACGGCCTCTGGTTTCTTTCTCTCTCAGGAGAGATATGCTGAGGAGCTTCTTGATTGTGCTGCCATGTCTAACTGCAAGCCAGCCTCCACGCCTGTTGACAACAAGCCCAAGGTCTCAGCTGCCTCTGGTGAGCTTGTATCGGATTCCACCTTCTACCGAAGTATTGCAGGTGCTCTTCAATACCTCACCTTGACATGGCCGGACATAGCCTATGCTGTCCAGCAAATTTGTTTGCATATGCATGCTCCACGTGATGCTCATTGGGGATTGATCAAGCGCTTACTACGCTATCTCCGCGGTACTACTTCACATGAGCTTCGGATCGCCGGCAACCCCTCCATCGCCATTGCTGCTTATTCCGATGCTGATCGGGCTGGCTGTCCGGACACTCGCAGGTCTACTTCCGGATATTGCATTTATCTCGGGGACACTTTGGTGTCTTGGTCCTCCAAACGCCAACCTACCGTTTCTCGCTCAAGTGCTGAAGCCGAATACCGTGCGGTGGCCAATGCCGTGGCTGAATGTTGTTGGCTTCGTTAACTTCTTGTTGAGCTCCATTGTGTCGTTGACAAGGCCTCTATGGTGTTCTGTGATAATATCTCCGCTGTATACCTCTCTGCTAACCCCGTTCATCATCGTCGGACGAAGCATATTGAGCTGGACATATATTTTGTACGCGAGAAGGTGGCTTTGGGACAGTTCCGTGTTGTTCATGTTCCTACAACTCATCAACTTGCCGACATCATGACCAAGGGGCTTCCTACTTCTTCATTTGAAGCTTTTCGGTCTAGACTTGGCATCTACTCCGACGACGCTTCAACTGCAGGGGGGTGTAAGAATAAGGTAGCATGTATTAGCGTACATACGTGATGTAATCCTAACCTTCCTATCTGCACCTCCATATCTATTCTTTCCTTTTAAACTAGGATTAGATCTTGGAGGACAAGTATAGGCTGGCAATGTAACTGTATATATGTGCGCCCTCTGGGCCAAAATCCATGGCTATGGCAGCAACAACGGGCAGGGCGGGTGGCTAGGGGTGCAGCGGAAGCAAGTCACAGGAAGGAAAGAAAATCTGATACCATATAGAATAGATAGTTTAGGAGAATATGATCGCATGCATTAGAGGCCCAAAGGGCGCATATATATACAGTTACATTGCCAGCCTATACTTGTCCTCCAAGATCTAATCCTAGTTTAAAAGGAAAGAATAGATATGGAGGTGCAGATAGGAAGGTTAGGATTACATCAGGTATGTACGCTAATACATGCTACCTTATTCTTACAGTCCTGGCGAAGGCGGCCAACCTGGCGCAGATGTCTGGCCTGCACGCCGTGATGCTCGTCGCCGCGGGCGCGAGCCTCATGCGCATCCCGCAGAGCAGGCGGGAGTGCGCCAAGCTCGAGCGCTGCTGCCGCAGGCTCCACGGGCTGCTCAAGTGGCCGACGGGCTGCGGCGCCGCGCTGCTCTGCTCGGAGATGGGAGGCCCCGTGGTGCAGGCGCTAGTCGACGCGGCCGGCCTCGTCGACTCCTACCACCGGAGCACGCTCTGGCGCCGCGTCCGGAGGGGCAGGAGCATGGCGAGCCAGCTCCGCGACATGCGGGACGTCGTCGACTCCTACTGCGGTGCTTCTGCTCTTCATTAACGCGCATCTCCTGCTGCAACAGGCGACTAATCAGGATCACCCGCCGCCGCCGGATGCTACTACTACGTACGTGAATGTGAGATGCAAATTATATTGATCCGTCGATGTAATTCTGTCGGATGCTATCATGTTGATTTGATTGGCAACACAGGATCCAAGAGGCCAATGATTCATCGCAAGGTCAAAGTGCACAAGCAGTGAGCAATTGCCCCAAAGTCGCAGCAAGTCGTGATACTCAAAGGGCCAACGGTACTGGCGATGGAGGAATGTGCAGTCAGACAGAAGCGTGCATGCTCTAGTGATGATTTCCCCATGCATAATGTACAAAGGTTAGGGAGGAGACGGGTCCCACTAGAATCGATGATGGTTGGTAATGGATTCTCAGGCGAATTTGACCCTTATTAGTTAGAACCCTAGTCTTGTCATTTGCTGCAAAGTGAAGAAGGCAACATCTGTGTACATAAGCTCAGAAGTGTTTTTTTGGGGGGTAAAGGTCTTAAACTTTCTTTCTTTTCTAATTGAAAAGGTCATAAGCTTGGAAGTTGATTTGCCATCTGATGAGAATTAGATTAATCATATGGACACGGCCCTAGCCAATGGAGAATGGTGAATGGAAGAGTGATTTGGCGACAAGAGGCACTCTTTTGTGTCGATGCGGTTGTATCACGTTGATAAATCAATTCAATGAAATGTCCATTATCGAAAAAGAGGGGCTGCCTTGCAGATCCTATCCCGAAAGTTGGTCGCCAGATAGGGGCGCGACTTTTTTAGGGGTACAGCCATGTCTAGCATAACGCAAGCGAGACTAGTGCAGCCTAGCGTCGAGGAAAGCACTGCTCAGAAGGCCCAGTAATGAGACCGAGCGTGAGTTTCGATTTCCCGTTCATCCGTTCGCTCTATGTTCATATTTTAAATACTTATATTTCATAACTTATGTTCGCTTCACATTTTTTTTATAAAATTGTGTTGATTGCTACATTTTACAATGTTTAACACACACTGAAAAAAATGTTCAGAACCTAATAAAAAAATAATACAAAATATATATTTGAAAAAAATGTCAATCATGTATTTTAAAAAATTTCAAACATACGTGAAACAGATTATTCTAATGTATATGAAAAATATAAAACGCATATGGAAAAAATAGACATCAAAACATATATTTGAAAACAAAATCTTAACATGTATTTGAAAAATGTAAACCATATATAAAAATATTTTTTCAGACGTTTACAAAAATTAGACATAAAAAAATATTTAAAAAATATTAATCACGTATTACAAATATATAAGCATGTGTAAAGAAATATTTCCTGTGTATACAAAAAACATACAATCTATTTTGAAGAAATAGACATCGAACGCATATTAGACAAAAACGTTAATCATGTATTTTAAAAAAGGTTATTTTTTGAATTATTTTGATTGCCTGCCACATTTGTCGAAAATATTTCAGATGTATATGTAAAATGTAAAATGTATATGGAAAAATTACACATCATGACATATATTTAACAAAACTATTAATCATGTACTTTCAAAAATTTCGACGTTGTACAACGTGTAATAAAAAAGTAGACATATATAGAAAAAAGAAAAGAAAAAACTGAAGAAAAACATAAAGGAAAACACAGAAATAGAAAGAAAGGAGAAACACAACTACAAAAACATCCTTAAGGCGAGGGGTAACAGATATCACTACGTGCGACACTAGCTCTGGCGGCAAGATAGCGAACAAGTATTTTCCCCATTGAAAGTTAGGGACACCTATGTTTGCTGGCCCATTCCAGGTCTTCCCAAAGCGGGTTTTTTTCCTTTTTAATTTTCTTCTATGTTTTATTTTATTTTTTATTTTTAAATTTGTGCAATATTGTTTTCAATTCACGAACATTATTTAAAATTCATGAGAATTTTTAAAATCTGACAACGTTTTCAAATTCACGATTTTTGCTGCAAATCAGGATTATATTTTTCAAATTCATGAGCACTTTTTCAAATTCATGTATAATTTTTGACATTCGGAACATTTCATGTATAATTTTTGACATTCAGAACATTTCCATATTCGTGAACATTGTTTTAAATCAAAGTTTTTTTTGAAATTCATGACATTTTTTGGAATTCGAACATTTTACAAAATTATAACATTCTTTGAAATAAGGGAACACTTTTCAAAATTGTGATTTTTTCAAGTTTAGGAACATTTTTTAAATTCAGTAATTTTTGAAAATAAAAAAATAGATATTGGAGAATATTTTTAAAATCCAGAACATGTTTCAAATTCATGATTTTTTGAAATTCAAGAACCCTATTTTAAATTCGAATATAAAAAATTCAAGCACTATTTTTGAAGGAACCATTGCATTTTGCCCTTATTGGGAACCTACCCAAGGGATTTGTCCTTACCTTTTAACTCTCCTTTGTTTTACCTTTAAATTTATCTCACAGGTCGCTCGAATACCCTTCTGTCATGTTTTCGTCTGGTCAAAGGCCATTGACCATCATTTCGGACCAAACTGTTCTTGGTAGTTGGCAGGGGGGCTAGTGACTTACATGCAAGGCGAACCAGAAAAGGAAAAAAAGGAAAAAAAATATCACGTCTCTCTTTATCCTAGTCACTTACATGCGAGACCCACCAAAAATGAAAAAGGAAAAGTCTCCCCCTCTCTCCGGACACAACAGGTGAGGACACATGAGGTGGCACTGGAGGCCATTTCTCCCTCCCTCCTCTCTGTCTCGGGCCATAGATGGACCTTGAGCACCTCTCTCACTGTCTCTCACTCGCAATCTTAGCTCCTCGCCACACCCTCTATCTCCCTCGTTCTCGATCTCCCAGCAAAGAGCGAGCGTCAATGAAAGTGGCCGTAGGTCACCACCGCGGCCAACGGCCTTCCCATGGCAAGAAGTCTTGTCCTTGCAATCCCAATAGCCAATTTTAATAGCTCCACGTGATGAATCGGCGGGGGAATGCCCGGAACCGACGCCAGTCACCATTGCCCTTGTTGATTTGCCGCCTTCCTCCTACCATTGTCCTTCCCAATATTCACATTGAAGACGTCGCAATCCCCTTTCCATTTATCTTCTTCCTCCCCTACTGATTGGTTCCTCAGCTCGCTCCCTACCGTACACCATGTCGGTGTCACCGCCGTCGCGCTTTGGCGGCCCTGTTTCCCCAGCGACTCATACCACCACCCATGGATGCGGCTTGCTCCAAGAGTCTGTAGGACTAAATCTATGCTCGACTTATCGTCGGCAGAGGAATCCCGAGCCTATCCCCTTTGGATCCTGATCGCTGACATCTTAATGTCGTTGGTCAAGTTTATTAGTGTCCTTTCTTCCGAATAAGTTAATTACTCCCTTCGTCCCATAATATAAAAGTGTTTTTGACACTAAACTAGTGTCAAAAAAGCTCTTATATTATGGTACTAAGGGAGTAGGTTCTAAGGAGGATTAGCCAGGAACATGGCGTGTGGGCCCAACCTTGTAGCATTAGGATTAGCTAGGAACCGAGCCATTTAGAGCGGCCCACGAGGTGATATGGTATTCGGTGAGACCTCCTACGAAGCTTATAGGCCGGTCCATGCGTGGGGTGCGACGCCCTGTTTTTTTTATCTTATTTTCGTTTTTTCTTGTTTGTTCTTTTTCCTTTTTTAACTTCAATAATTTTACGAATCCTAAATTCTAAAAATGGGATTTCTCAAAAGGTTCTAAATTTCAAAAACGGGCATGAATTTTATCCCCCCCCCCCCCCCATTTCAGAAAAAAGTTCATGAATTACAAAAATGGGACAATTGCATTTTTTTGCTCTTAGTAGAGACCTACCTATAGGGTTTGCACTTACATTCCGACTCTGCTCAATTTTGCCCTTAGATTTGTTGCCAAGGTCACCCCAATGCCCTTTCGTCGCCGTGCCATCCGGTTAAAGCCCTTTGATCATATTTTGGTGACCCCTCCCCCATGGCTAATGACCAGTACCATTGGAATTAGAAATCCCCACCCAGAATCACATGAGTGGAGGGAAACCAGGCAAACCAACCAGACGATCGAAATGGCAGGGAAGAGTGCAACTAGTGAGCACTTGCATCATACACGCCAGTAGGATGTCGTGAGCAGAAGGAATGCAAGAGAACCGACGAGCCAATCGACGGGGACATGAAGAGTGCAATCAGCGAGCACGTGGAGTGCACATGCCAATCAGCCAGGCCGCAACTATGAAAGGCCGACAGAGATGGAAAAACACACATTCCATCCCGGGGGAGCTCGCAGAACACGTCATCCGGCAACCGCATCGGTCAAAATCCGGGTAGACGTGGCAAGACACGCACACCCCATTTAGCAAAGCACAAGCAAAAGGAAGCACCATGTAATATTGTGTCTGTATCAATAACCATTTGAAGGACACCCCCTTGTATAAGCATCATCGACACCTTCATAATCACGCCCTTGGATCAAAGACCGATTGGAGCGAAGGAGTGAAGCAACCTACGGACAACATATTTTATGAATGATCCACAAAGAGACAAAAAATAATGCATCGGAGAATTTAGATGAACTATTTGAAGGACGTTTCTCATGAATTATCTGCAACTGATTATGTTTGTCTTGTGTTTGTATTTGCCTTGTGTATGTACTAACAACAGACAATGATAATTGTTTCTCGTATCCTTCTTTGGCCCAGGGCAATCTAGCAGGCGGGTCGATAGAAAGTCTCAATAAGTGTCATCTTCGTCCAGCCAGTGAAGTGCCTTTTTTGTCTAGTTTCCAATTTAGATCTCGGCAGCGTGGTTGTCGAGTCCCCGATAGTCTATACTATACAATTGTTCTACAGTAATTTTCGTTAATTAACTTCAAGAAAGAATATTTACAAAGAAACAAAAAAGAAAAACACACCAAGGGCTACTTATCCAATTCCTAGTCTCGAGAACATGATAACATTAAGGATCAATAACTATATCCTCTACAAACATCATAGATGTGTAGCAGTCCATTCCATAAAACTGTCCAAATTTTTTGCTTTGATTATGTGTTGTAATAGAACCAAATCTTCTTTGACCCAAATTTCCAGCAGTTAATACTTGGCACCTCATGTCTAAAAATCTTTCCATTTCTTAGTGTCAAATTCCTCAACATCCTTGGATAATAATGTCCAGGGCAAATTCTTTTGGGAGAGAAGATTGTAGTATCATAATGTCATCGAAGCTTGATATTCCTAGTTTTCTATTTTGAACAATGCACTCCTAGCATTCTTGTGCAAAGGTACAATCCCAGAAAAGATGCCTCAAGGGTTCTTCCGTGTACTCTCTACGTTGAATACAATTATAGTTGTCTAGATGCATATTCTTTCTCCTCAACAAACTTCTGATGTTGATTCTATCATGTGATAGTAGTCAGAAGAATTTTTTGCCTTAGTCTGTTAGAAGTCTTCTAGATCCATTTGAACAGCAAATTACTTTCAGTCTTCGGCTAAATAGCTTTATACATTCTATTTGATGAATAGCGTTGGCCTTGCCTAGAGCCCTTCCATTTATCCCTTCTTTTCTCATTCCAATGCCTAGTTACTAGACCTTGAAGATCATTCAGTTGGCTGTATGCTAGTTTTGAAAGTAGAGTGTGAAGCGGTAGATGGGGTTTTTCATCTGATATCCATGTGGCTACTGAGCGTGTATCCTTTTTGACAAAGGAGTGCAACTCTGGGAATTTGTTGATAAGAGAAGAATCTAACCACTTGTCATGCCAAAAAAGGACAGTTTGTCCATTACCCATTGTGCATTGGTAATACTCTTTGAAAAGTGGAAGGAGCTTTAAACGACTCTTCTACCAGCTGGAACCTTCCATCTTTTTCCCTGGAAGTTGTGTGTTGTAGTAAGTATCCCAGATTAATTTAACCCATGGCAATCCTCTTTATTGAAAAACTTGTGGAGGTTTTTCATCAAGAGTGTCTTGTTATGTAGAGCAATATCTAGTACGCCTAACCCCCCTATTCCTTTGGTTGACACACCTTCTTCCAGGAAATAAGAGTTGGTCCCTATTGTTCTTGTCCATATTTTGTCCAAAACAAATGCCTTAAATATTTGTCGATTTGTTCAGTGGTGCTCGCAGGAAGAGACAAAGTACTCATGAAGAATATAGGCAGAGCAGAGAACACAACTTTAGCAAGGAGTAGTCTACCATCATAGTGCAGTAGGCTAGAGTATCCACTCAATCTTCTTTCAATTTTTGGGCATATGGGATTGAAATCTTCCAATTTTAGTCTGTGGTCACTCAGGGGCAGCCCCAAATAGGTAAATGGAAAACTTCCTTGTTTACATCCCAATTCATTAAGAATCATGGTCAAAGTATGAGGGTTCACATTAAGAGAGATTGTCACTGATTTTCCATAATTTATTTTCAACCCAGTTTGTGCAGCATAGTGCTTCAAAAGATTATTGACTTGCTAATCTAACTAGGCACTGCGGGAAAATCATCACTGTCGCATCAGCATATTGGATGACTAGAAAGTCTGAGTTTAATTGACAGGGAATAGGGGCTTGAATGATATTTCCTTTCATTGCATTGTCTAGCACAGTTTGTAGTAGATCAGCTGCCAACATAAACAACAAGGGAGAAACAGGATCCCCTTGTCTAACTCCCTTTGCCTAAAGGGTTTAGGCTGAGCACCCTTCGCCGAGATCTAAACTCGGCAAACTCTCTGCCAAGTTGGAATCGTCTTTTGCCAACTTTTCGAAAACTACAACAAACATGAGTGGTTGGAGTGCTTACCTCCGTGAGTCGTCGGCAACGTGCATGCATGGACGGTCTCCGGCGGCGAAGAATCGACACCAAAATAGTCAAGCCCGCTTGCTGTCACCAAGAGAAATGGAGGGGATGCGTGAGAGAACTGCAGCAATGCGACTCGCAAAAATTCAAACACTAAAAGCAGAGCAGGTGGGTAGTGGTTTCCGTTCCTCAAAACCGTGCGGCCCGTTGCCTCCCTGCGGAGTCATCCATCAAGATCAGACGGCTCACGCAGGGTGGGCATGATGTTGGCAAATAGTGCAAAGACATTAGAAAAAAACAATGTATCAAGGTAGATATAGAGGCGGTGTATATCCCTTAGTTCCCAAGGTTTTCGTTTTGAAAAGGAGGATAACCTCCGCCCTCTACATTAGTATGATGCATGCGGCCGTATATTGTTAAGAATGCAAAATCTAGCAGACGACCAGCATCGACCCAAAAATAAAGCGAAAAGAAAACCCGAGTCTGCATGCCTCACGACAGTAACTCCACCAAATAGCCACTAACCCTATGTTAAATGATGACATGAAAACAAAAATTACACAACTCCTGGGCTACACCTTTAAGAAGGAATCACCACACGTGCGCCGATGTTGGCGGGTCCAACAAAAGTTTGAACTTTGAATTCTCATCTCCAAAGACAAGTTTCAATCCATCACCTTCAGCAAGGCGTCGACATAGCCTGATCAGAGATCTTGTGTTTCCACTGGAGTGCATAAACTCGTTTTCGAAACCGTATGTACCATCATCCCTTATTCAGCTACGGACACCTCAATAACCAGATACCTCTGGAGAAGACACCATAGGCAGACGTCCCATACCGCCTACCCCCCGTCACTATCGCACCACCATCGATCCAGTAGCAACAGGCTAGACATGAGACATCCGCCAGAGCCACTGTGCAGCACGTGCTGGTAGCAGGCATGACTTAACTTCCCGCATGAGACGTCGTGTGTAGCATCTGCTGGAGGCTTCACCTGCCGGCAATAGGCACTACCCGACTATTCTGAGGGAAATGCATGTGTCACATGCTGAGCCGCATCGAACCCGGCCTGTTGATGGACGGGACGTCCCATACAGCCACAAGCCTCACAAAGGCTGTCACCAGTTAGAGGTCCAGACTTCGGGTTGCCCACACGACCCCGGAGTATGCCGCCGCTCAGATTTTGGGTGCTACAACGAGCACCCACAGCCGTGCGAGCCACTATCATCGCCCATACAGTGGCAACTATCGCCGCGACCGTCAGATTCGGGAAGTAGGTCTCGGACCCCACGTGTGGTGCTCCATGGTCTCCGCCGCTGTTTCATGCCATTGCAGATCTGAACCGGGACAACAAATGAGCACCACAAACACACACACATTTATCTGAGACCCATCGACCGTCTGAGCGTCACTGCAGCTAACACCAGCTGTGCCCGTGCAAAACCCACCGTTGCCAAGCTACCGCCACGCGTCCTTCCGCACCCACGCCGCCCCCACCGAGACGCCATGGCTCCCCTGCCACCGGTGAGTACCTCGCACCAGAGACAAGGCTGTTTGCCGCCACCTGCTGATGCATGAGCCCCCTCCCCCCCTCCCCCCGGTCGGTCGAATCCTCCACGCGAGCTTCGCCCGTGGGGGCGCCGGTGCCGGGGGGAGCATGCAGGTGTCCTTTTACAATTCATCCTCCTTCCATGTGTGGGGCGCGCCACCCCTATGTGGGCTGGTGTGCCTCCCTCTTATGCCCCATATCTTCCCTCGGGGGGTTTTGGTAACCCCTCCGGTACTCTGAGATGTACCCGGTACATTTCGGGACACTTCCGGTGTCCGAATACTACCTTCCAATATATCAATCTTTACCTCTCGACCATTTCGAGACTCCTTGTCATGTCCGTGATCTCATCCGGGACTCCGAACAACCTTCGGTCACCAAAACACATAACTCATATAATACATATAGTCATCGAACGTTAAGCGTGCGGACCCTACAGGTTCGAGAACTATGTAGACATGACCGAGACACCTCTCCGGTCAATAACCAATAGCGGAAGCTGGATGCTCATATTGGTTCCCACATATTCTACGAAGAGCTTTATCGGTCGAACCGCTATGTCAACATATGTTATTCCCTTTGTCATCGGTATGTTACTTGCCCGAGATTCGATCGTCAGTATCTTCATACCTAGTTCAATCTCGTTACTGACAAGTCTCTTTACTCGTTCCGTAATGCATCATCCCGCAACTAACTTATTGTCACAATGCTTGCAAGGATTCATATGATGTGCATTACCGAGAGGGCTCAGAGATACCTCTCCGATACTCGGAATGACAAATCCTAATCTCAATCCATGCCAACCCAACAAACACCTTCAGAGATACATGTAGAGCATCTTTATAATCAGCCAGTTATGTTGTGACATTTGATAGCACACAAGGCATTCCTCCGGTGTCCAGGAGTTGCATAATCTCATAGTCAGAGGAATATGTATTTGACATGAAGAAAGCAGTAGCAATAAAATTGAACTATCATTATGCTAAGCTAACATATGGGTCTTTTCCATCACATCATTCTCCTAATGATGTGATCCCGTTCATGAAATGACAACACATGTCCATGGCTAGGAAACTTAACCATCTTTGATCAACGAGCTAGTCTAGTAGAGGCATACTAGGGACACAGTGTTTTGTCTATGTATTCACACATGTATCAAGTTTCTGGCTAATACAATTCTAGCATGAATAATAGACATTTATCATGAATAAGGAAATATAAAATAACAACTTTATTATTGCCTCTAGGGTATATTTCCTTCAGTATCCCACTTGCACTAGAGTCAATAATCTAAATTACATTGTAATGAATCTAACACCCTTGGAGTCTTGGTGTTGATCATGTTTTGCTCGTGGAAGAGGCTTAGTCAACGGGTCTGCCACATTCAGATTCGTATGTATTTTGCAAATCTCTATGTCTCCCTCCTCGACCAAATCTCGGATGGAGTTGAAGCATCTCTTGATGTGTTTGGTCCTTTTGTGAAATCTGGATTCCTTTGCCAAGGCAATTGCTCCGGTATTGTCACAAAAGATTTTCATTGGACCCGATGCACTAGGTATTACACCTAGATCGGATATGAACTCCTTCATCTAGACTCCTTCATTTGCTGCTTCCGAAGCAGCTATGTAGTCCGCTTCACACGTACATCCCGCCACGACGCTCTGCTTGGAACTGCACCAACTGAAAGCTGATATGTCCATTTTGCATCATGTTTTCGTACTGTTATTTATATTGTTTTATTGTATAAAAATGCTTTTTGGAGTAATTCTAATGCCTTTTCTCTCATAATATGCAAGGTATGCACCAAGGGGCAGAATTCTGGTAGCTGGAAATTTGGACCTGAAAAAGGTAGATCAAGCTACCTATTATGCACAACTCCAAATGAGCTGAAAATCCCCGAGGAATTTTTTAGGAATATTTAATAAATATTGGAGCAAATAAGTACCAAATGAGGGCTACCAGGTGGGCACAACCCACCTGGGCGCGCTAGGAGGCACAGGCGCGCCCTGGTGGGTGATGCCCTCCTCGGCCCACCTCGGTGCCCATCTTCTGGTATAGAAGTCATTTTGACCTAGAAAAAATAAGGGGAGGAAATTCGGGACGAAGCGCCGTCGCCTCGAGGCGGAACTTGGGGAGGAGCACTTTTGCCCTCCGGCGGAGCGATTCCGCCGGGGGGGACTTCCCTCCCGGAGGGGGAAATAATCGTCATCATCATCACCAATAACTCCCCCAACTTGGGGAGGGCTATCTTCATCAACATCTTGACAGCACCAACTCATCTCAAACCCTAGTTCATCTCTTCTGTTCAATCTTTGTATCAAAACTATAGATTGGTGCTTGTGGGTGACAAGTAGTGTTGATTAATATATGGTTTATTTGGTGGAAGATTATATGTTCAGATCCATTATGCTATTCAATACCCCTTTGATCTTGTGCATGTTTATCATTTGGGAGTAGTTACTTTCATTCTTGAGGTCACGGGAGAAATCATGTTGCAAGTAATCATGTGAACTTGATATGTGTTTGATATTTTGATGGTATGTTTGTTGCCATGCTCTTAGTGGTGTCATGTGAACGTCGACTACATGATACTTCACCATATTTGGGCCTAAGGGAATGCATTGTGGAGTAGTTATTAGATGGTGGGTTGCGATAGTGACAGAAGCTTAAACCCCAGTTTATGCGCTTTCCGTAAGGGACCGATTGGAGCCAAAAATTTAATGCTATGGTTAGAATTTATTCTTAATACTTTTCTCGTAGTTGCGGATGCTTGCGAGAGGGTTAACCATAAGTAGGAGGTTTTTTCAAGTACAACACCTAAGCACCGGTCCACCCACATATCAAATTATCAAAGTACCGAACACGAATTAAGCCAACATGATGAAAGTGACTAGATGAAATTCCCGTGTACCCTCAAGAACACTTTGCTTATCATAAGAAACCGTTTTGGCCTGTCCTTTTCCCCAAAAGTATTGGGCTACCTGAAGGAAATATGCCCTAGAGGCAATAATAAAGTTATTGTTTATTTCCTTAATTCATGATAAATGTTTATTATTCATGCTAGAATTGTATTAACCGGAAACTTAGTACATGTGTGAACACATAGACAAAACATATAGTCCCTAGTATACCTCTACTTGACAAGCTCGTTAATCAAAGATGGTTAAGTTTCCTAACCATAGACATGTGTTGTCATTTGATGAACGGGATCACATCATTAGGAGAATGATGTGATGGACATGACCCATTCGTTAGCTTAGCATTATGATTGTGTTAGTTTCGTTGCTACTGCTTTCTTCATGACTTATACAAGTTCCTCAGACTATGAGATTATGCAACTCCCGAATACCGGAGCAACACTTTGTGTGCTACCGAAGTCACAACGTAAAAGGGTGATTATAAAGGTGCTCTACAGGTGTCTCCGAAGGTGTTTATTGGGTTGGCATAGATCGAGATTAGGATTTGTCACTCCGTGTTTCGGAGAGGTATCTCTGGGCCCTCTCGGTAATACTCATCACTATAAGCCTTTCAAGCATTGTGACTAATGAGTTACTTGCGGGATGAAGTATTACGAAATGAGTAAAGAAACTTGCCGGTAACGAGATTGAACTAGGTATTGAGATACTGATGATTGAATCTCGGGCAAGTAACATACCAGTGACAAAGGGAACAACATATGTTGTTATGCGGTTCGACCGATAAAGATCTTCATAGAATATGTAGGAGCCAATATGGGAATCCAGGTTCCACTATTAGTTATTGCCCAGAGAGGTATCTCGGTCATGTCTACATTGTTCTCGAACCCGTAGGGTCTGTATGCTTAACGTTCATTGACGATATAGTATTATATGAGTTATGTATGTTGGTAACCGAATATTGTTCGGAGTCCTGGATATGATCACGGACATGACGAGGAACTCCGGAATGTTCCGGAGATAAAGATTGATATATGGGATAATAGTGTTTGGTCTCCGGAAGGGGTTCCGGATGTTTCCCAAAATGTTTGGGTACGAGAACACTTTATTTGGGCCAAAGGGGAAAGCCCACAAGGTTTTCAAAAGCGCAAAAAGAAGTTTTGCGGAGTCTAGGGGCCAGACGCCGGGAACCCTGGCGTCTGGCCCTGGAGTCCGAGAAGGACTCTTGCCTTTTGGGTGAAACCAACTTTGTGGAGGCTTTTACTCCAAGTTTCGACCCCAAGGCTCAACATATAAATAGAGGGGCAGGGCTAGCACCCAAGAGACATCAAGAAACACCAAGCCGTGTGCCGGCAACCCCGTCCCCTCTAGTTTATCCTCCGTCATAGTTTCCGTAGTGCTTAGGCGAAGCCCTGCAGATATTGTTCTTCACCAACACCGTCACCACGCAGTCGTGCTACCGGAACTCATCTACTACTTCGCCCGTCTTGCTGATCAAGAAGGTGAGGACATCATCGAGCTGAACGTGTGCTGAACGTAGAGGTGCCGTACGTTTGGTACTTGATCGGGACGGATCGTGAAGGTGTACGACTACATCAACCGCGTTGATAAACGCTTCCGTTTTGTGATCTTCAAGGGTATGAAGATACACTCCCCCTCTCGTTGCTATGCATCACATAGATAGATCTTGCGTGATCGTAGGAATTTTTTTGAAATTACCGCGTTCCCCAACACTACCTTGCTGCACTTCTGCTACTACTATTGTTACTTGGTCGTTACAATTTATCTTGCTATCAAACTACTCCGCTACTCACAATTTTAGCACTTGCAGACATTACCTTGCTGAAAACCACTTGTTATTTCCTTCTGCTCCTTGTTGGGGTCGAAACTCTTACTTATCTAAAAGGGCTACAATTGACCCCATACACTTGTGGGTCATCAAGGCTATTTTCTGGCGCCGTTGCCGGGGAGTGAAGCGCTCTTGGTATGTGGAAATTGGTAAGGAAACATTATTACTACGTGCTGAAATTTATTGTCACTTGCTACTATGGAAAACAATCCTTTGAGGGGTTTGTTCGGGGTATCTTCACCTCGACCGGAACCACAATTAGTTACCCCTCAACCTACTGCACCTACTGAAAATATTGAATATGAAATTTCTTCGGGTATGTTAGAGCAACTGCTAGCTAATCCTTATGCAGGAGATGGAACCGAACATCCTGATATGCACTTGATATATGTGGATAAAATTTGTGGATTGTTTAACCTTGCAGGTTTGCCCGGAGATGAAGCTAAGAAGAAGGTTTTCCCTTTATCTTTTAAGGGAAAAGCATTTACATGGTATAGGCTATGCGATGATATTGGATCTTGGAACTGGAACCGTTTGAAATTGGAATTTCATCAGAAATTTTATCCTATGCATCTAGTTCATCGTGGTCGGAATTATATATATAATTTTTGGCCTCGTGAAGGAGAAAGTATCGCTCTAGCTTGGCGGAGGCTTAAGTCAATGTTATATTCAATCCCCAATCATGAGGTCTTGAGAGAAATTATTATTCAGATTTTTTATGCCTGGCTTTCTCATAATGATCAATCCATGCTCGATACTTCTTGTACTAGTTCTTTAATGAAGAAGACTATTGAATTACGGTGGATCTTTTAGAAAGAATTAAACATAACTCTGAAGATTGGGAACTCGACGAAGGTAAAGAGTCAGGTATTGAACCCAAGTTTGATTGTGTTAAATATTTTATGAATACCGATGCTTTTCAAAAGTTTAGCACTAAATATGGACTTGACTCTGAGATAGTAGCTTCCTTTTGTGAATCTTTTGCTACTCAGGTTGATCTCCCTAAGGAAAAGTGGTTTAAATATCAACCACCAATTAAATAAGAATTTAAAGAGCCAGTAAAAGCTAAACAAGAAACTATCATTTACAATGTTGATCCAGTTGTCCCCACTGCTTATATTGAAAACCCACCTTTTCCTGTTAGGATGAAGGAACATGCTAAAGCTTCAATTGTGGTTAACAAAAGTTATGTTAGAACACCCAAACCATCTGAACAAATCAAAGTTGAACCTAGTGTTGCTATGGTTAAAGATCTCTTAGTGGATAATATTGATGGGCATGTTATTTACTTATGTGGTGAAGCTTCTAGAATTGCCAAACCTGAATGAAAAGATAAACATAGACCAGTTGTTGGCATGCATGTTGTCTCAGTTAAGATAGGAGATCACTGTTATCATGAGTTATGTGACCTATGTGCTGGTGTGAGTGCTATTCCTTTCTCCTTATACCAAGAAATTAAAGATGAAATAGCACCTGCTGAAATAGAAGACATATATGTTACTATTAAACTTGCTAATAGAGATACCATATCACCAATTGGGATTCTTAGAGATGTTAAAGTCTTGTGTGGGAAAATAAAATACCCTAGTGATTTTCTTGTTCTTAGCACCCCACAAGATGACTTTTGTCCCATTATATTTGGTAGACCTTTCTTGAACACCGTAAATGCTAAAAGAGATTGTGAGAAACAAACTGTCGGTGTTAGCTTTGGTGATGAATCTCATGCATTTAATTTTTCCAAGTTTAGTAAACAACCTCATAAGAAAGATTTGCCTAATAAGGATGAGATTATTGGTATTTCTTCTATTGTTGTGCCTCCTACTAATCCTTTAGAACAATATTTGCTAGACCAGGAAATTGATTTACATATGCATGAAAGAAATGAAATAGATAGAATCTTTTTCCAACAACCACCTCTTCTTAAACACAATTTGCCTATTGAAATTCTAGGAGGTCCTCCTCCACCTAAAGGTGATCTTGTGTTTTAATTAAAACAATTGCCAGACACTCTGAAATATGCTTATCTTGAGGAAAAGAAGATATATCCTGTTATTATTAGTGCTAACCTTTCAGAACATGAAGAAGAAAGATTATTGGAAGTTCTAGGGAAGCATAGGGCTTCAATTGGATATACTCTTAATGATCTTAAGGGAATTAGTCCCATCTATGTCAGCCCAAGATTAATATGGAACTTGATGCTAAACCAGTTGTTGATCACCAACGCCGGTTAAATCCGAAAATGAAAGTAGTGGTAAGAACTGAAATATTGAAACTTCTGGAAGCAGGAATAATCTATCCTATAGCTGATAGTAGATGGGTAAGTCATGTTCATTGTGTCCCTAAGAAAGGAGGTATTACTATTGTTCCTAATGATAAGAATGAGCTTATTCCACAAAGAATTGTTAGAGGCTATAGAATGGTAATTGATTATAGAAAATTAAACAAAGCTACTAGAAAAGATCATTACCCTTTGCCTTTTATCGATCAAAATTTATAAAGATTATCTAAGCACACACATTTTTGCTTCCTTGATGGATACTCTGGCTTTTCACAAATACCCGTTTTACAATCTGATCAAGAAAAGACCACTTTTACTTGTCCTTTTGTAACATTTGCTTATAGACGTATGCCTTTCGGTTTATCTAATGCACCTCCTAACTTTCAAAGATGTATGATTGCTATATTCTCTAATTTTTGTGAAAAGATCATTGAGGTTTTCATGGATGACTTCTCTGTTTATGGGAAGTCTTTTGATGATTGTTTAAGCAATCTTGATCGAGTCTTGCAGAGATGTGAACAAACAAATCTTGTCTTGAATTGGGAGAAGTGCCATTTTATGGTTAATGAAGGTATTGTCTTGGGCCATAAAATTTCCGAAAGAGGCATTGAGGGGAGACAAAGCCAAGGTTGATGCAATTGAGAAAATGCCATGTCCTAAAGATATCAAAGGTATTCGTAGTTTCCTTGGTCATGCTGGTTTCTATAGGAGGTTTATCAAAGACGTTTCTAAAATTTCTAGGCCTCTTACTAATCTTTTGCAAAAGGATATTCCGTTTGTGTTTGATGATGATTGCATGGAAGCCTTTGAAACACTAAAGAAAGCCTTAATTACTACACCTGTTGTTCAAGCACCTGATTGGAACTTGCCTTTTGAGATTATGTGTGATGCTAGTGATTATGCTGTTGGTGCTGTTCTAGGACAAAGAGTTGATAAGAAACTAAATTTTATTCATTATGCTAGTAAAACTCTAGACAGTGCTCAACGAAACTATGCTACTACTGAAAAAGAATTCTTAGTAGTGGTGTTTGCTTGTGATAAATTCAGATCTTACATTGTTGATTATAAAGTAATTGTTCACACTGATCATGCTGCTATAAAATATCTTATGGAAAAGAAAGATGCTAAACCTAGACTCATTAGGTGGGTTCTTCTGCTACAAGAATTTGATTTGCATATTACTGATAGGAAAGGAGCAGAGAACCCCGTAGCCGATAACTTGTCTAGACTTGAAAATATTCTTGATGACCCACAACCAATTAATGATAGCTTCCCTGATGAACAACTAGCTGCAATAAATGTTTCTCATAGTACACCTTGGTATGCTGACTATGCTAATTATATTGTTACTAAATACATAACACCTAGATTCACATACCAACAAAAGAAAAAATTCTTCTATGATTTAAGACATTACTTTTGGGATGACCCACATCTTTATAAAGAAGGAGTAGATGGTATTATTAGATGTTGTGTATCTGATCATGAACAGGAACAAATCCTATGGAAATGTCACTCTGAAGATTATGGAGGACATCACGCAGGAGACAGAACCGCTCATAAGGTATTGCAATCTGGTTTTTACTGGCCAACTCTCTTCAAAGATGCCCGTAAGTTTGTCTCATCCTGTGATGAATGCCAAAGAATAGGTAATATGGGTAAGCGTCAAGAAATACCTATGAATTATTCACTTGTTGTTGAACCATTTGATGTTCGGGGATTTGACTTCATGGGACCTTTTCCTTCCTCTAATGGGTATACACATATTTTGGTTGTTGTTGATTATGTTACTAAGTGGGTAGAAGTTATTCCAACCAGTAGTGCTGATCACAACACCTCTATTAAAATGCTTAAGGAAGTTATTTTCCCAAGGTTTGGAGTCCCTAGATATCTAATGACTGATGGTGGTTCACACTTTATTCATGGTGCTTTCCATAAAATGCTTGCTAAGTATGATGTTAACCATAGAATTGCGTCACTTTATCATCCTCAGTCTAGTGGTCAAGTTGAACTTAGCAATAGAGAAGTAAAACTAATCTTACAAAAGACTGTCAATAGGTCCCGGAAGAATTGGTCTAAGAAATTAGATGATGCACTTTGGGCTTACAGAACAGCTTACAAAAATCCTATGGGTATGTCTCCATATAAAATGTTTTGTGGAAAAGCTTGTCATTTACCTCTTGAGTTAGAACACAAAGCATTTTGTGCAATAAAAGAACTTAATTATGATTTCAAACTTGCTGGAGAAAAGAGGTTATTTGACATTAGCTCACTAGATGAATGGAGAACCCAAGCTTATGAAAATGCTAAGTTTTTCAAAGAAAAATTTAAAAGATGGCATGACAAAAGAATCCAAAAGCGTGAGTTCAAAGTAGGAGAATATGTTCTTTTACACAACTCTCGTTTCAGATTCTTTGCAGGAAAACTCCTCTCCAAATGGGAAGGACCCTATGTCATCGAGGAAGTCTATCGATCCGGAGCTATCAAAATAAATAATGCCGAAGGGACTAACCCGAGGGTTGTCAATGGGCAACGAATAAAACACTATACCTCAGGTACGCCCATAAATGTTGAAAGCAGTGTTATACAAACTTTGACACCGGAAGAACACATAAAAGAGTCCTTTCGGAACACTCTAGAATCTTGAAAATATGGAGGTACGTGATACGAAAAGTAAACAGACTCCAAAAAATCCACAAAAATATTTTTGTCAGTTTTCGACTATTTAGAAAATTAGGAAAATAAGAAACTTCCAGGAAAGTGACCCTGGTGGGCACGATACACCAGGGCGTGCTAGGCATGCCTGGCACGCCCAGGTGGGTTGTGCCCACCTTGGGTACTCCTCGGTCTCTGTTTTTCTTCCCCTCTGCTTGTTGCCCAAGATAAACATTCTATATATATCTCCCGAACCTGATAACCTCCATATCACGGAGAAATCTCCTGTTTTCTTTTCTTGTTGTTTTCTATCAGATCACTTGAGCCAGGCATCATGTCTTCTTCCCCCTCTGATCGTATGGAAGAGGATGCTTGGTTGATGAAGATCGAGCTGAAGAGAGAAGACCCCATCGGAGCAGCTAAGGAGGATAAGGGCAAGGAGGCCACTGGAGATCAAGTGCCGATGGATGAGCAAGACTTGCCCGCAAATGAGGAAGATGAAGATATCCTTGAACCCTACTATGCTCATCTTACCCCTGTTGAGATTGCAGCCTTCAGGATCATTAATACGGTTCGTATACAAAATAAGTATCTCAATCATGAAAATATTTTGCATATGGAGAACATTGCTTCCCTGTGGAGAGTCATCCGAAGATTGGAGAGCCTCTTGATCCTTAAAGACCGGATTGCTTCTACTTCATCACCACCAAAAGAAAACTGAGTATTGGGTATGGGCACTCCCCTTGGCTTTCCCCAAGCATGGGGGAGGTGCCCCGGTATCGTATCAATCTCCACTAACTTTTGCCTTTACTTTCTTAGTTTGATCAATGGCTATCTTTTGCTATTAGATGAATAAAATTTTAGTTCGATCCTTTCTTTCTGTGAGTCTACTTAGCGATCAATCCTTGTAAACATGTGCGAGATATAATAAAGTCTAGTTTTAGTTTTGCCTTCTTTACTTTCTTGCTGCAATAAAAAGAAAGGAAATAAAAGAAAAATGTCTTATGTTAATCTTATGGTAAGTGATGACATTACAGAAGGAAAATTATAAGTAGAAAAAATTATTGTAGATTGACAAACATAGCATTGGTCAATGATGCAACCCATGAAAGAATTAATAAGGGAAGAGAAGATTCACATATAATATATTATCATGAAAATCTTTTGTGATTGTGAGCACCCATCAAAATATTATATGCCAAAATTGTTGACGTTGGACAAGGAAGACAACTTAATGATTTATGTTTGTTCATATTCACATAGAAGTCATATCGTCATAGATCCTTCAACATGTGGTGCTTGCCCCTATCTTTGCTAGCCAAAAAAACTCCACACTAAGTAGAGATACTACTTGTGCATCCAAAACTCTTAAACCCTATCTTGTTTGAGAGTCCACCATACCTACCTATGGATTGAGTAAGATCCTTAAAGTAAGTTATCATTGGTGCAAAAAGGGCAATAAAAATTGCTTATAAAAATGTGAGATCATTTAGTGTAAGGGAAAATTTATCGTTGTACGAACTTGTGATGGTGAAGAATAAAAGCGACAGATTGCATAATAAAGGTCGCCATCACAAGGGGCAATATAATGTGATGTTCTCTTGCACTAAGGGGGTTGGGCATACAAACAAAGAGCGCATGTCAACCTCTGCTTCCCTCTGCGAAGGGCCTATCATTTACTTTCATGTATTTACTTTTATGCAAGAGTCAAAGTTTTTCCCTCTATTCATTTTATTTTTCTCCTTTGTCAAGCATCATGCGGTGAGGAAAGATCTAGGCACATATGTCCAGTTGAATATGGGTAGCATGAGTTATTATTGTTGACATCACCCTTGAGGTGAGTGTGTTGGGAGGCGAAACTATAAGCCCCTATCTTTCTTTGTGTCTGGTTGAAAGGTTTTGCTCATGTGTACGCGGTGAGTGTTAGCAATCATAGAAGACTAAATGATGGTTGAGTATGTGGACTTGCCTAAAGGCTCCGATACATGACCCTTCCTGAAAAGATGATGAATTGTAGTTGCAAAGTTGACTAAGAACCTAGTTTGTCGGTTTCCAATAGAGTTTTTCCTTTATACTTCGATGTTGTGATGAATTGTCACTTGTTCATAAGAAGTATATGATAAAAGTTCTATGATAAAAGTTTTATATTAAAGTTTGTTGCTGTTATAATAAGTTACATGATACTACTATGTACGCATTTTTTTTCGACACCTCTCTCTCTCTTGGAATGTGGGCATGTTTTTCGATTTCGGTTCTCGCTTGAGGACAAGCGAGGTCTAAGCTTGGGGGAGTTGATACATCCATTTTGCATCATGTTTTGCAACTGTAATTTATGTTGTTTTATTGTATAAAATGCTTTTTGGAGTAATTCTAATGCCTTTTCTCTCATAATATGGAAGGTATGCACCAAGGGGGAGAATTGTGGCAACTGGAAATCTGGACCTGAAAAAGCTACATCAAGCTACCTATTCTTCACAACTCCAAATGAGCTGAAACTCCCCGAGGATTTTTATGGAATATTTAATAAATATTGGAGTAACTAAGTACCACAGGAGGGCCACCAGGTGGGCACAACCCACCTGGGCGCGCCAGGAGGCCCATGCGTGTCCTGGTGGGTGTTGCCCTCCTCGTCCCACCTTTGGTGCCCATCTTCTGGTATATAAGTCATTTTGACCTAGAAAAAATAAGGGGAGGACATTCGGGACGAAGCGTCGCTGCCTCAAGGCGGAACTTAGGCAGGAGCACTTTTGCCCTTCGGCAGAGCAATTCCGCCGGGGGAACTTTCCTCCAGGAGGGGGAAATCGCCGTCATCATCATCACAAACAACTCTCCCATCTTGGGGAGGGCTATCTTCATCAACATCTTCACAGCACCAACTCCTCTCAAATCCTAGTTCATCTCTTGTGTTCAATCTTTGTATCAAAACTATAGATTGGTGCTTGTGGGTGACAAGTAGTGTTGATTACTATATGGTTTATTTGGTGGAAGTTTATATGTTCAGATCCATTATGCTACTCAATACCCCTCTGATCTTGAGCATGTTTATCATTTGTGAGTAGTTACTTTTGTTCTTGAGGTCACGGGAGAAATCATGTTGCAAGTAATCATTTGACCGTGATATGTGTTCGATATTTTGATGGTATGTATGTTGACATTCTCTTAGTGGTGTCATGTGAACGTTGACTACATGATACTTCACCGTATTTGGGCCTAAGGGAATGCATTGTGGAGTAGTTATTAGATGGTGGGTTGCGAGAGTGACAGAATCTTAAACCCCAGTTTATGCGCTATTCCGTAAGGGACCGATTGGATCCAAATGTTTAATGTTATGGTTAGAATTTATTCTTAATACTTTTCTCTTAGTTGTGGATGCTTGCGAGAGGGTTAATCATAAGTAGGAGGTTTGTTCAAGTAAGAATATCACCTAAGCACCGGTCCACCCACATATCAAATTATCAAAGTACCGAACACGAATTAAGCCAACATGATGAAAGTGACTAGATGAAATTCCCGTGTACCCTCCAGAACACTTTGCTTATCATAAGAAACCATTTTGGCTTGTCCTTTGCCTCAAAAGGATTGGGCTACCTTGCTGCACTTTTGCTACTACTATTGTTACTTACTCGTTACAATTTATCTTGCTATCAAACTACTCCGCTACTCACAATTTTAGCACTTGCAGACATTACCTTGTTGAAAACCACTTGTCATTTCCTTCTGCTCCTCGTTGGGTTCAACACTCTTACTTATCTAAAAGGACTACAATTGACCCCATACACTTGTGGGTCATTAACAGCTCCACCATTCAGTAAAAATATGTATCCAGTTTGTGACTTAGAGTCATCCGGATCAGTGTCAAAGCTAGCATCGACATAACCACTTACGACAAGCTCTTTGTCACCTCCATAAATGAGAAACATATCCCTAGTCCTTTTTAGGTACTTTAGGATGTTCTTGACCACTGTCTATTGATTCACTCTTGGATTACTTTGGTACCTCCCTGCTAAACTTATAGCAAGGCACACATCAGGTCTGTTACACAGCATAGGATACATGATAGAACCTGTGGCTGAGGCATAGGGAATGACTTTCATTTTCTCTCTATCTTCTATAGTGGTCGAGCATTGAGTCTGACTCAACTTCACACCTTGTAACACAAGCAAGAACCCTTTCTTTGACTGATCCATTTTGAACTTCTTCAAAACTTTATCAAGGTATGTGCTTTGTGAAAGTCCTATCAAGCATCTTGATCTATCTCTATAGATCTTTATGCCCAATATATAAGAAGCTTCACCAAGGTCTTTCATTGAAAAACTTTTATTAAAGTATCCTTTTATGATATTCAGAAATTCTACATCATTTCCAATCAACAATATGTCATCCACATATAATATTAGAAATGATATAGAGCTCCCACTCACTTTCTTGTAAATACAGGCTTCTCCAAAAGTTTGTATAAAACCATATGCTTTCATCACCTCATCAAAGCGTATATTCCAACTCCGAGATGCTTGTACCAGTCCATAAACGGATCGCTGGAGCTTGCACACTTTGTTAGCACCTTTAGGATCGACAAAACCTTCTGGTTGCATCATATACAACTCTTCTTTAAGAAATCCATTAAGGAATGCAGTTGACATCCATTTGCCGGATTTCATAATCATAAAATGCGGCAATTGCTAACATAATTCGGACAGACTTAAGCATCACTATGGGCGAGAAAGCCTCACCATAGTCAACTCCTTGAACTTGTCGAAAACCTTTGCAACAAGTCAAGATTTATAGACAGTATTACCATCAGCGTCAGTCTTATTCTTGAAGATCCATTTATTCTCTATGGGTCGTCGATCATCGGGCAAATCCACCAAAGTCCACACTTTGTTCTCATACATGGATCCTATCTCAGATTTCATGGCTTCAAGCCATTATTGGAATATGGGCTCATCATAGCTTCTTCATAGTTCGTAGGTTCATCATGGTCAAGTAACATGACTTCCAGAGCAGGATTACCGTACCACTCTGGTGCGGATCATGCTCTGGTTGACCTACGAGGTTGTGTAGCAACTTGATCTAAAGTTTCATGATCATTATCATTAGCTTCCTCTCTAGTTGGTGTAGGCATCATGGGAATGGATTTCTCGGATGAGCTACTTTCCAAATTGAGAGAAGGTACAATTACCTCATCAAGTTCAACTTTCCTCCCACTCACTTCTTTTGAGAGAAACTCCTTCTCTAGAAAGGTTCCATTCTTGGCAACAAAGATCTTGCCTTTGGATCTGTGGTAGAATGTGTACCCAATTGTTTCCTCAGGGTATCCTATGAAGACGCACTTCTCCGATTTGGGTTCGAGCTTATCAGGCTGAAGCCTTTTGACATAAGTATCGCATCCCCAAACTTTAAGAAACGACAACTTAGGTTTATTGCCAAACCATAGTTCATACGGTGTCATCTCAACGGATGTTGACGGTGCCCTGTTTAATGTGAATGCAGCTGTCTCTAATTCATAACCCCAAAACGATAATGGTAAATCGGTAAGAGACGTCATAGATCGCACCATATCTAATAAAGTGCGTTTACGACGTTCGGACACACCATTACGCTGTGGTGTTCCAGGTGGCTCCAGCTGTGAAACTATTCCACATTGTTTTAAATGAAGGCCAAACTCGTAACTCAAATATTCACCTCCACGATCAGATCGTAGAAACTTTATTTTCTTGTTACGATGATTCTCCACTTCACTCTGAAATTGTTTGAACTTTTCAAATGTTTCATACTTGTGTTTCATTAAGTAGATATACCCATATCTTCTCGAATCATCTGTGAAGGTGAGAAAATAACGATACCCACCACGAGCCTCAACACTCATCAAACCGCATACATCGGTATGTATTATTTCCAATAAGTCATTAGCTCGTTCCATTGTTCCGGAGAATGGAGTTTTAGTCATCTTACCCATAAGGGACGGTTCGCAAGTATCAAATGATTCATAATCAAGTGATTCCAAAAATCCATTTGCGTGGAGTTTCTTCATGCGCTTTACACCGAGATGACCTAAACGGCTGTGTGACAAATAAGTTGCACTATCATTATCAACTTTGCATCTTTTGGCATCAATATTATGAATATGTGTATCACCATGATCGAGATTCAACAGAAATAGACCACTCTTCAAGGGTGCATGACCATAAAAGATATTACTTATATAAATAGGACAACCATTATTCTTTGATTTTAATGAATAACCATTTCGCACTAAATAAGATCCAAATATAATGTTCATGCTCAACGATGGCACCAAATAACAATTATTCTGGTCTAAAACTAATCCCGAAGGTAGATGTAGAGGTAGCGTGCCTACGGTGATCGCATCGACCTTGGAACCATTCCTGGCGCGCATCGTCACCTCGTGCTTAGCCAATTTTTGTTTAATCCGTAGTCCCTATTTCGAGTTACAAATATGAGCAACCGAACCGGTATCAAATACCCAGGCAGTACTACAAGAATTAGTAAGGTACACATCAATAACATGTATATCAAATACACCTTTGTTCACTTTTCCATCCTTCTTATCCGCCAAATACTTGGGGCAGTTCTGCTTCTAGTGACCAGTCCCTTTGCAGTAGAAGCACTCAGTTTCAAGCTTGGGTCCAGCTTAGGTTTTCTTCCCAGCAGTGACAACTTGCTTGCCATTCTTCTTGAAGTTCCCTTTCTTTCCCTTGCACTTCTTCTTGAAACTAGTGGTCTGATTAACCATCAACACTTGAAGCTCCTTCTTGATTTCTACCTCCGCAGCCTTTAGCATTGCGAAGAGCTCGGGAATAGTCTTTTCCATCCCTTGCATATTGTAGTTCATCACGAAGCCTTTGTAGCTTGGTGGCAGTGATTGAAGAACTCTGTCACTGACACAATCATCTGGAAGATTAACTCCCAACTGAGTCAAGTGATTATGGTACCTAAACATTCTGTGTTTGTGTTCACTAACAGAACTGTTCACCTCCATCTTGCAGCTATAGAACTTGTTGGAGACTTCATATCTTTCGACTTTGTCATCTTCTTGAAATATTAACTTCAACTCCTGGAACATCTTATATGGTCCATGATGTTCAAAACATCTTTGAAGTCCCGATTCTAAGCCGTAAAGCATGGCATACTAAACTAACGAGTAGTCATCAACACGCGACTGCCAGGAATTCACAATGTCTGCAGTTACTTGGGAGGTACACCTAGCGGTGCATCAAGGACATAATTTTTTATGCAGCAATGAGGATAATCCTCAAGTTACGGACCTAGTCCGTGTAGTTGCTACCATCATCTTTCAACTTAGCTTTCTCTAGGAACACATTAAAATTCAAGGGAATGGTAGCACGGGCCATTGATCTACAATATAGATATGCAAAAATATCAGGACTAAGTTCATGATAAATTAAGTTCAATTAATCAAATTAAGAACTCCCACTTAGATAGACATCCCTCAAGTGATCTAAATGATACATGATCCAAATCAAGTAAACCATGTCCGATCATCACGTGAGATGGAGTAGTTATCGATGGTGAACATCTCTATGTTGATCATATCCACTATATGATTCATGTTTGACCTTTCGGTCTCCAGTGTTCTGATGCCATGTCTGTACATGTTAGGCTCGTCAAGTTTAACCTGAGTATTTCAAATGTGCAAAACTGGCTTGCACCTGTTGTATTTGAACGTAGATCCTATCACACCCGATCATCACGTGGTGTCTCGGCACGAAGAACTTTCGCAATGGTGTATACTCGGGGAGAACACTTATACCTTGAAATTTAGTTAAGGGATCATCTTATAATGCTACCGACGTAATAAGCAAAATAAGATGCATAAAGATAAACGTCACATGCAATCAAAATATGTGACCTGATATGGCCATCATCATCTTGTGCTTTTGATCTCCATCACCAAAGCAACGTCATGATCTCCATCGTCACCGGCTTGACACCTTGATCTCCATCGTAGCATCATGGTCGTCTCACCAACTATTGCTTCTACGACTATTGCTACCGCTTAGTGATAAAGTAAAGCAATTACATGGCGTTTGTATTTCATACAATAAAGCGACAACCATAAGGCTCCTGCCAGTTGCCCATAACTTTTACAAAACATGATCATGTCATACAACAACGTATATCACATCATGTCTTGACCATATCACATCACAACATACCCTGCAAAAACAAGTTAGACGTCGTCAACTTTGTTGTTGTAAGTTTTACGTGGCTGCTACAGGCTTCTAGCAAGAACCGTTCTTACCTACGGCACAAAACCACAACGGTGATTTATCAAGTTTGTTATTTTAACCTTTAGAAGGACCGACCACAGTCAAATTCAATTCAACTAAAGTTGGAGAAACAGACACCCGCCAGCCACCTTTATGCAAAACTAGTTGCATGTCTATCGGTGGAACCAGTCTCATGAACCTGGTCATTTAAGGTTGGTCTGGGCCGCTTCATCCAACAATACCGCCAAATCAAAATAAGACATTGGTGGTAAGCAGTATGACGATCACCGCCCACAACTCTTTGTGTTCTACTCGTGCATATCATCCACGCATAGACTTGGCTCTGATACCACTGTTGGGAAACGTAGCATGCAGTTTCAAAAAAAATTCCTACGCTCACGCAAGATCTATCTAGGAGATGCACAACAACGAGAGGGGGAGAGTGTGTCCACGTACCCTCGTAGACCGAAAGCAGAAGCGTTTCCTTAACGCAGTTGATGTAGTCGAACGTCTTATCGTTCTGACCGATCGAGTACCGAACGTACGGCACCTCCGAGTTCCGCACACGTTTAGCGCGATGACGTCCCTCGAGCTCTTGATCCAGCAGAGGTTGAGGAAGTAGACGAGTTCCGTCAGCACAACGGCGTGGTGACGCTGGTGGTGATGTGATCCGCGCAGGGCTCCGCCTAAGCATCGCGAGAATATGACCGGAGGCGTAAACTGTGGAGGGGGACATGATAACCCACAAGTGTAGGGGATCACAACAGCTTTCGAGGGTAGAGTATTCAACCCAAATTTATTGATTCGACACAAGGGGAGCCAAAGAATATTCTTAAGCATTAGCAGTTGAGTTGTCAATTCAACCACACCTGGATAACTTAGTATCTGCAGCAAAGTATTAGTAGCAAAGTAGTATGATAATAAAGGTAACAGTGGCAAAAGTAAAGATAATAGTTTTGTAGTAATTGTAACCGTAGTAACGGAAAAGTAAATAAGCGAAACACAAGATGTGAAAAGCTCGTAGGCATTGGATCAGTGATGGATAATTATGTCGGATGCGATTCCTCATGTAATAGCTATAACATAGGGTGACACATAACAAGCTCCAATTCATCAATATAATGTAGGCATGTATTCCGAATATAGTCACACGTGCTTATGGAAAAGAACTTGCATGACATATTTTGTCCTACCTTCCCGTGGCAGCGGGGTTCTAGCGGAAACTAAGGGATATTAAGGCCTCCTTTTAATAGAGTACCGGAACAAAGCATTAGCACATAGTGAATACATGAACTCCTCAAACTATGGTCATCACCAAGAAGTATCCCGATTATTGTCACTTCGGGGTTGTCGAATCATAACACATAATAGGTGACTATAGACTTGCAAGATAGGATCAAGAACACACATATATTCATGAAAACATAATAGGTTCAGATTTGAAATCATGGTACTCGGGCCCTAGTGACAAGCGTTAAGCATAGCAAAGTCATAGCAACATCAATCTTAGAACATAGTAGATACTAGGGATCAAACCCTAACAAAACTAACTTGATTACATGGTAAATCTCATCCAACCCATCACCGTCCAGCAAGCCTACGATGGAATTACTCACGCACGGCGGTGAGCATCATGAAATTGGTGATGGAGGATGGTTGATGATGACGACGACGATGAATCCCCCTCTTCGGAGCCCCGAACGGACTCCAGATCAGCCCTCCCAAGAGAGATTAGGGCTTGGCGGCGGCTCCATATCGTAAAACATGATGAAACTTTCTCTCAGATTTTTTTCTCCGTGAAACGGAATCACTACAAGAAATATGTCAACTTATGACCTTCTGTCAGTGACCCTGGAAAAATTGGTCATAAATTTATGACCATTTTAGACTAATTGGTCAAAAGCTATTCAGGGGGCTCCAAAGCCTAACCCATAACGACCATTCTGGTCAGAAATGTCGTAATTTCATTAGAGGAAATGGTCATAAAGTAGACAGCCCTGGTTCATGCCTCATTTCTAACAAATTACGACCCATATGAATGGTCGTTACACTTGAGTTTTAATGTAGTTGTATGATTAGGCGGCCACATCAGCAGTCTCGCCTATGCGGAGTGCTTAGTTGTCATTTTCGCTTACATGTGTATATTCAACAAGAGCTCGTTTACAGGAGGGGCCGACTTGACAGGCCCTAAATTTGTTAGTAAAACAGATGCGCGAGGCGGGACTCGAACCCACAACCTCGCGTTGTTTAACTTGTTCGCTACCACTAGGCTAGAGACTTGCTGACCATCTAGCGGAATGGCTCTATATATTATATAAAACAGCGGTTGTCTCTTGCCAAATCTAAGTCATTGACAAGTGGGACCTATTCCCAGGATCGGACAGAGCCAACACTTAGCCAATAATTTCAAGGTCTTCCGACCAGGTGGCGGCGGGCTGCGAGCAGGGGCGTGGCCGGCGGCCGAAGCGACAAGCAGGGGCGGGGGTGACCGGTGGTGGGCGGCAGGAACGGCCTCGCCGCACTTGACCTCGCCCACGGCCTCGCCGCAGGTGACCTTGCCCACAGCCTCGCCGCTCGCCTTGTCCACGATAGGAAATCGGCGGGGGCGGGGGTAGGGCCGGCAGCGGAAGCAACCAGCGGGGGTGGAAGCGGGGCTGGCTACCGAAGTGACCAGCAGGGGCGTGGGCAACCTGCGGTGATGGGGGCGGGCGTAGGAACGACGCCCACACAAGGAGAGGCTCTCCGAGCATGGGGGACTCGCCGCCGCCGAGCATGGGGGACTCGCCGCCACCGAGCATGGGGGACTCGCCGCCGCCGCAAGTAGACCTCACCCACGTATGCACTCCTCTCCTCCCCCTCTCCTCTCCCTCTCTCCTCTCTGTTGATGTCATTGATTTGATGTAGATCTGTTAGGTGAATCTCCACACACACACACACACACACACTGATTTGATGTAGGTTTGTTGTAATCTTGGAAAAATCTCTTGGAAATGGCATTGATGAATTCGCTCGAAATTGTGAAGAGAATTTCTGTTGATGAATTTTTTAGGAGAATTGCTATTGATGAAATTGTTAAGAATTCTTTTTAATTGAGTCAATTCATAGTGGTAAATTATGTTGTCAGCTATCAATAAAGTAGAGCTCTCTGTTCTATTTTGTCCAAGAGTAAATTGTGTTGATGAAATTGATGTTGTTCTTTCCCTGAAACAGGATCCTGAAATTGTTGTTGCTCTCTGTTCTAAATTCCTGATTTATTTTGTCCACGAGTAAATAATGAATGCTGAGTAAATAGGATGTTGATCCATTTGACTGATTCATGCCATGAATAAATATTGAATGCTGATTTATTTTGTCCACCAAGTTGGACTAAAGTAGTGAGAAATTGGAAATAGTTGAATGTTGTGGTTAGGCAGTTAGCATATAAAGTTGGGTGCCATTAAGTAACTTCCATCCATTTTCATTAATTAATGTTGATGGATTTATGTTGATTTGCTATGTTGCAACAATTTGTTGTCTTTGGCAGATGGACAGAAGCTGGATTAGAAAAGGAGTTAGAAAGTTTTCGAAAGAACATATGAAAGGAGTTGATGATTTCATGACATTTGTTCGGGCAAATTATGCCAACGATGCTCACATTCTTTGCCCATGCTGCGAATGCCTCAACCGTTCAAGAATGGCTCAAGGAAGAGTGGAAGATCATCTGCTTCTTAATGGGATGTCCAGCACATATGATAGATGGATATATCATGGAGAACCTTTAGACAGTCAACCTCAACATTTTGAAGCTGATACAGAGGCCCCTCATATGATGGGTGGTGGTGATGCTGGCATTGATTTCATGAAAAAGGTTTTGTGAGATAATGCTGTTTTGGAGGAAGAGGATGGGCATGAAGATGATAGGATTCCTGACCTATTGAAGGATTTGTACAATGCTGAAGATCGTGCTGATGGATAGAAGTCGTTGTTTGCTGAGGTGTTAGAGGAGACAAAGCGCGCAGCTCATGAAGGGGGTAAATTTTCAAGATTTACCTTCACCGTGAAGTTACTCCACATCAAGTCTTTCTACCGGATTAGCAATGCTGCATTCAACACAATACTCCGTCTTTTGAGCTTGCAATTCCCTGAAGTTGTGTTCCCAGATGTTATGATGAAGCATTGAGCATAATCCGCAGGCTGGGGTTAGGTTATGTGTCAATACATGTGTGCCCAAATAACTGTGTCTTGTTTCGGAAGGATTTAGCAAAGCATGACAACTGTTCAAAATGCAATGCATCTAGGTGGAAAGATGCTGATGTGAAGAAGTCAATACCGGAGAAGGTACTGAGGCACTTTCCCTTGATACCAAGGCTGCAGCGGATGTTCATCTCGAAAAAATCATCACGTGAGGTATGGTGGCACAAGCTAAAGCGGCACCCTGTGGACAATGAGCTGAGCCATCCAGCGGACGGAGAGACATGGAAAGAGTTTGACCGTATACGTATAGATTTTGCTGCAGATCCAAGGAACATAAAACTTGGCATTGCCACAGATGGGTTTAATCTATTTGGGAACATGAGCACGTCTTATAGCTTGTGGCCAGTTTTTGTGGTGCCGTACAACCTGCCACCATGGGCATGCATGGATCAGTCGAACTTCATGATGTCATTGCTTATCCCGGGTCCAGAGTCTCTAGGAAAGGATTTTGATGTCTTTATGGAGCCCCTCGTAGAAGAACTGCTCCAGCTCTGGACTGGTGTACCTACATACAATGCCTTGAGTCCGGAAGAAAAGTTCAATCTACGTGCTGCAATCATATGGTCCATCCATGATTTCCTGGCTCTGCACATTCTGTCTGGGAGGATCACAGCGGGTTATCAGGCTTGTGTCCATTGTGACAAAGACCCTTGCTCAAAGAGAATAAGGAGCAAGATCTGCTATATTGGGCACCACCGCTTTCTTCCCCGAAACCATCGCTGGCAAAGAAGCAAAGATTTTAATGGTGAGAATGAAACCAGTGACAAGCCAGCTGAATTCACTAAAGAAGAGCTGGAGCAGCAACTTGAAAAGGTGAAAGATGTGAGACCAGGAAAGCTGGCAAAGAAAAGAAAGCGTGAGGAAGGTCAATGTTGGGACCGGAGGTCTTGTTTGTGGGACCTGCCATACTGGGCTGATATGAAATTAAGGCATAATCTCGATGTAATGCACATTGAGAAAAACATACGCGAGAATCTGCTAGGGACGTTTCTGAACATTAAAGGGAAGACAAAGGACACGGTTAGTTCTAGTCTTGATTTGGAGGACATGGGCATAAGAGAAGATTTGCATCTACAGCACAATGAAGATGAAGATTCATTTGAAATGCCATGACCATGGTATACAATGAGTAAAGAACAAAAGCTTGCATTCTGTGAATTCCTAAGAACGGTGAAATTTCCAGATGGTTATGCTGCTAACCTAGCAAAGTGTGTTACTTCTGATGGATTCAAGCTTTCAGTACTGAAAACCCATGATTGTCACATCCTCCTCCAAAGGATTTTACCGGTGGGCCTCCAAGGAATCATGGACAAGGATATATATGAAGCGGTTGCTGAGCTGGGAAATTTCTTTAGAGAACTGTGCTGCAAAACACTCAAGTTAACTGTCTTGGAAAGACTTGAAAAAGAAATCCCAATTATTGTTTGCAAGCTCGAGAAGATTTTCCCTCCAGCTTTCTTCACCGTGATGGTCCATTTGGCGGTGCACTTACCAAAAGAGGCAATGCTTAGAGGCCCTTTGCAATACGGTTGGATGTACCCAATCGAAAGAAGGCTGCTTACTTGTAAGCGTTATGTGCGAAACACGGCAAGACCTGAAGGTTCTATTGCTGAAGCATATGTCATTGACGAGTGCTTGAATTTTTTCTCTAGATACTTTGGCGATGTGGAAACAAGATGGAACCGGCCGGGCAGAAATAGAGAGCGGTCTGATTTGCAAAGTGGTGATGTCTCTGTTTTCAACCATGGTGTGAACTTTCTTGGAGCCTCACAATACTTGGAGGCTGGTGATGAGCATGACAAGATGGTTTGGTTTGTGCTCAGCAATTGTGCCGAGGTTCTACCATATATCGAGTATGTTATATCTTGTGCACTCATTATATATATTTTTTTCTTGGGTTGGCACCAGCCTAATGTTTTAATTCACATGTTTTGTTGGCATTGCAGGAAATGCAAGGAAGAGTTAAATCAGGAAGAAAGCAATATCCATGTTGATAAAAGGGTTGCCAAGGGGTTTGCTAAGTGGTTTAAGAATCATGTGAGATCTTTAGCCACATGTTTTATGTTTTCTGTGTTATTCACCAATTGTTAAATACCATTGTTTGCTAAATGGTTTATTTGTGCAGATTGGAAAGTTGCATGAGGAGAAGAAGGTCAGTGATGATCTATTTGCTTTGGCATGCTTACTGGATAAGCGAGTGAGAGTGTATTCAGCATGCATTGCTGATGGTGTCCGGTACCACACCATTGACCGCGAGGAAAAAAGGAAGACACATAATAGTGGAATCGTCATTGAGGGGTCACATGATCGTGAGATCATTGACTTCTATGGTCAGTTGAGAAGCATTGTAGAGTTGTAGTACAACTATAGTGGAGGCATCCATCGCTCGGTTGTCTTATTTCGCTATGACTGGTTTGAGCTTGGTAGCAAGAAGAAGAGAGACTCTTTTGTTAAATATGATGGCCACTTCAAAAGCATCAACACTGCAAGGTGCTGGTATAAGAGTGATCCCTTTATTCTAACAACACAAGCAACAATGGTGTTTTAGCTGCCAGACACTCTTTTGCACGGAAAATGGCGAGTTGTGCAAAACTTTGAGCACAGACACTTGTGGAGTGTGACTGAAACAGAAGTGGAAAATGGCCCCGGTGATGGTGGACTAACATACCAAGATGATGACTCTACGGAAGTTCCGTTGCAAGTTGATGATGACTCTATGGAAGTTTGGTGCAAAGCAGAGTGCGAAGGGACCGGGAATGTGTGATCGTTGGTGCTGCAACAGTTAAAGGCATCAAGAAAAGAAGAAAGGTGGTAGCGGATGAACATGAGAGCGAGGATGAGGAAAACCGGACTGATCATACTATGCTGCAATATTGTAGTGATGATGAGGAAAACAGGAGTGTGCATAGAGTTCCTTGTTTTCGTATCGATGACGATGAGTAGCGAATGGACTGGCAAAGCTAAATACTATTACTTAATGTTCTTTGTTTTGGTATCTATGGGACTGGTGACCTGATGTGATCAATCTACTCTCCAGGTAGAAAAATCCTTGAAGATTCTAGGAGCAAAATGATGATCCTGATGGTTGTAGCAAAATGATGATCCTGATGGTTGTACCAAAATGATGATCCTGATGGTTGTAGCAAAATGATGATCTTGATGGCTGTAGCAAAATTGAGATGTTATGCTTGCTGTTTTGAACTGAATTGAGATGTTATTCTAGTTGTTATGCTTGCTGTCAAAATGTTGTCTTGTAATGAAGATTTTTTGAACATCTTTAGTTCAAGTTTTGGTCAGAATGTTGTCTTGTACTTGTTATGATCATTTAGTAGTTGTTGTGATCATCTTGTAGTTGTTTTGGTCAGAATGTTGTCTTACTGTTCTAACTGAATTTTGGTCAGAACTGAAGATGCTATTTTAACTGAATTTTGCTTCAACTGAACCCATTTCATTGTGAGCAAAAAAATATGCGCCAACGGGGACTCGAACCATGACCGTGCGCTTGTTTCACTATGTTTCTACCACTAGGCTAGGACGAGGCTATTAGTCTTACACTCTATGCCAACCTTTTTGAATATATCAAACTAGTCAAGTATCAAGCACACACCTCACTGAGAAGTGGGCCACTCGACCCACTCACTGACAAGTGGGTCATTTTGCTATTGTACCCAAGCTATCCAAAAATATGCGCGTGGCCAAAAAATATGCGCGTGCGGGGGCTTGAACCCACGATCGTGCGCTTATTTCACTGTGTTTCGACCACTGGGCTAGGAAGAGGTTGTTGGTTTTGTACTCTATGCCACTCTTTTCAATATATCGAATACAGAACTCGCTGACAAGTGGACCCACTCCTCCTCTCCACTTGACCCACTCCTCCTCTCCACTTGACCCACTCCTCCTCTCCATGATCCACTCGACCCACTCCTCCTCTCTACCGCTAGCATCCCCTTCTCCTCCATCGACGGCGACAACCTCCCTGGCGACCCACTCCTCCATCGACGGCGACGGTGACGACCTCCTAAGGTATGAATCCGCCGACTCCTTCCTGTTCCTCTTCCTATTGATTAGATTAGGGTTCCATGGCACTGATTAGGGTTCCTCTTCCTAAAGAACCACGGGATCAAGAGGAGGCAGTCCGCGACACCCTTTGCAGTCGCCGTCCCCCCAGGTCCATTCCGTTCCCTCCCTCTACAGATTAGGGTTCTTTTAGTACGAGCCCAGCTTGGTGTTTCTGATCTTAATTAGAGTAGCTAATTGGTGTTTTGATCTTGATTTTGGGCGCCTAGCTCGGTTTCCATGTAGTTCTGTACTAGTGGAGTGTAGGTTTGACTTGCCATCAGGAATTTTTGTTATTTTTGGTTGGGGTTAGATGCACTAGGCTGTGTTTAATTAAAGTATCAGGAATGCTCAATGACAGATTTGATGATGCTCAGTGACAGATTTGATGAGTGGGGCTACATTATGTTGATCAGTGGGGTTACATTTTGATATACCATCATGGTTTAGGTTGTCTGCTGGCACATTTTGTATTGGATTAGGTTGTGTAAGATTTGTTGGTGTCTGTCTTGATAAGTGGGCCACTGCTTTGTTCATACCATCATGGTTGATTCTAATAGCAGCCATTCCTTTTAGCAACTCTTTTGTTTATCAAGTGTTGTTTGCCATGCTCGTGCCCTTTTTTGATTTACGATTCGATTGTTACATGTACTACTAAATTGGGGATCCTGTTGCATATGATTTTACAAAGCTGCTCCTGTGTCGGTGTTGGCATAAAGAGAGCAGGGTATATGTATAACTCAGTGCTCCATTTCCTTGTTGGCTGTTTGAAAGCATCAGCTGCTTATTTGAGCAGGGTATATGTTGGGGCTACATTTTTGGTTGGGTTTAGATAGGGATATTTTCTGTCATTTATGTCAGTGTTCAGATATGTTCATTTATAGATATGCAACAATGTCCATTTATAGTAGATATGGTTCTAGTTGTGTTCTGGTCCATTTATAGTAGATTTTAGTGCCGTTGTTGTTGCTGTTGATGTTTTTGCCACATGTAGTAATATTCTACTGTTTTGAAATGCTCGTTTCCTATTTCTGTCCAGTCCTGTTGTTTAATTTACAATGCTACTTTTCAGATAAGTGAGATGGCTGTCTTGGAAGGTTTTGAGTTCTTCGAGATCGTAATTGAGAAATCTTGCAGTAGGCAGGTATGTTTATCATCACTCATTTCTTTATCACCACTCTGTTGTTTAGTGCTTGATTGCCACAATTAACCACTACTTGACCCCCGCTGCAGAGGCTGCCTGACAAGTTTGCGAAGATGCTCGCCGGCCGTGAGCCCCACAACGTGAAGCTGCGGGAGGCCGACAGCGGGCTTCACAGGCTGTGGGACGTGTTGGTGGTGTTCGATGGTGAAGGCCACATGTACCTAGGGCCCAACTGGGAGCATTTCGCCCGCGCCCATGAGCTACAGCTCGGGTACTTCCTTGTCTTTCGCTACGACGGCGACGTCATGTTCACAGTGAATATGTTCGACAACACCATGTGCCGCATGTACTACCAGCACGACGACGATGCCAGTAAGCTCTCTGCCTCTCTTCTTCCTGTCCTTTTGGCTTCCTCTACCAGCATGACGACAACACCATGTTCACACTTTGTTGCATTTGTCCAGGCAATGGGAGCAGCAGCGGGGATGATGAGGAGCAGAGCGGGGATGACGAGGAGCAGAGTAGGCAAGAAGAGGAGCAGAGCGGGGATGACGACCTTGCTATGGTGGTGGCTGACGACGACCTTGCTATGGTGGTGGCTGACGACGACCCTGCTATGGTGGTGGCTGACGATGACCCTGCTATGGTGGTGGCTGACGACGACCTCGCGATTGTGGTGCCTGACGCTGACCTCACGATGGTGGTGCCTAACGATGACCTCGTGATGGTAGTGGCGCCGGCGATTCCACAGCTGGGCGACAGGACCATGCCAATTGTGGTAGAGGAGTACATCCGCGTTGGGATTCGCCACTCTGAGCGCACCAGGTTGATGAAGGAGAAGAAGGAGGAGTGAATATGTTAAGAAAATGAAGTGGCAATGTTAAGCATGTTGGGTTTAAGCTTGTTAGTGTAATCTGAACATGTCAATGTTAAGTATGTCAGGTTTAATTTTGTGCATGCTCATGGATGCTGTATGACAGTGTCATCTAAACATGTCAATTTCTTAACAATGAATATTTAATTTGGTAATTGATGGGAATTGAAATTTTTTATGCATGCTCATGGATGAAAGATAAAATTATGGGTTTTTGTGCATGCTCATGTATGAAACTATATAAGTTTCATTTTTTGAATGCTAAAAACATGACTCAAACCCTAGCCACGGACGACTGCCGTGACGAAATCCGCCGGTTTTTGAAAACATCGTAAAAAATTCAAAAACCGTTTTTCATTTTTTGAATGTTAAATACATGCATTTTGTCGTGAAGCGGCTACAAGGTAGGCATTTCATCACAGAATCGACAACAGATTTGCACAACTCAAACCCTAGCCACAGACGGCCGCCGCGACGAAATCCGCCGGTTTTTGAAAACACCGTAAAAATTCAAAAAAAATCAAAAAAACAGGAGACCTCCGCATCACATCATCAAATGTGGCCTACCAACTAGCAAAAATACTAAACTTGCAATACCGGCATTTTCTTAAAAAAGTTTTCTCAAAAACGACCTACCATGAACGAAGATTCATGGCTTTCAAGCCAAACTAGCAATGATATGGCCATATCCGATGAATAGTTTCTGATAATATGCCCAAATTGGGCGCATGCCTCCGTCTTGTGATGGCAAACAATGTTGCCAAAAGCGAGGTTCCAACTTGTTTAACAAGAAAAAACATTTTTCATTTTTTGAATGCTGAAGACATGCGTTTTTCATGAAGCGGCTACAAGGAGGGTCACCGCAAACGGCGCCATTCCATGTCTATCTTAAAGTAGACCCTATTTTACGAACGGTCGCCAAAAAGCATGCATTTCCTACCCTCGTAGCTATTCCCGGCAATTCAGACCACCTTCGGCCGATTCAGTTGGAACCGACTGGAATTTGAACTGCGGGTCCTCCATAGCTTGCCCGTTATTTTCACTAAAAATGCTTTTTAGCTTCACAGGTAGGCATTTCATCACAGAATCGACAACAGATTTGCACGGCCCAAACCCTAGCCACGGACGGCCGGCGTGACGAAATCCGTCGGTTTTTGAAAACACCGTAAAAAATTCAAAAAAAATCAAAAAAATGGGAGACCTCCGCGTCACATCATCAAATGTGGCCTACCAACTAGCAAAAATACTAAACTTGCAATACCGGCGTTTTCTTAAAAAAGTATTCTCAAAAACGACCTACCATGAACAAAGATTCATGGCTTTCTAGCCAAACTAGCAATGATATGGCCACATCCGATGAATAGTTTCTGATAATATGCCCAAATTGGGTGCATGCCTCCGTCTTGTGATGGAAAACAATGTTGCCAAAGCGAGGTTCCAACTTGTTTAACAAGAAAAACCGTTTTTCATGTTTTGAATGCTGAAGACAAGCGTTTCTCGTGAAGCGGCTACAAGGCGGGTCACCCCAAATGGCGCCATTCCATGTCTATCTCAAAGTAGACCCTATTTTACGGACGGTCGCCAAAAAGCATGCATTTCTGACCATCGTAGCTACTCCCGGCAATTAAGACCACCTTCGGCCGATTCAGCTGGAACCGGCTGGAATTTGAACTACGGGTCCTCCATAGCTTGCCTGTTATTTTCACTAAAAATGCTTTTTAGCTTCACAGGTAGGCATTTCATCATAGAATCGACAACAGATTTGCACGGCTCAAACCCTAGCCACGGACGGCCGCCGCGACCAAATCCGTCGGTTTTTGAAAACACCGTAAAAAATTCTAAAAAAAATCAAAAAAATGGGAGACCTCCGCGTCACATCATCAAATGTGGCCTACCAACTAGCAAAAATACTAAACTTGCAATACCGGCGTTTTCTTAAAAAAGTGTTCTAAAAAACGACCTACTATGAACGAAGATTCATGGCTTTCAAGCCAAACTAGCAATGATATGGCCACATCCGATGAACATTTTCTGATAATATGCCCAAATTGGGCACATGCCTCCGTCTTGTGATGGCAAACAATGTTGCCAAAGCGAGGTTCAAACTTGTTTAACAAGAAAAACTGTTTTTCATTTTTTGAATGCTGAAGACATACGTTTTTCGTGAAGCGGCTACAAGGAGGGTCACCCCAAACGGCGCCATTCCATGTATATCTCAAAGTAGACCCTATTTTACGGACGGTCGCCAAAAAGCATGCATTTCCGACCCTCGTAGCTACTCTCGGCAATTCAGACCACCTTCGGCCGATTCAGCTGGAACCGGCTGGAATTTGAACTGCGGGTCCTCCATAGCTTGCCCGTTATTTTCACTAAAAATCCTTTTTAGCTTCACAGGTAGGCATTTCATCACAGAATCGACAACAGATTTGCACGGCTCAAACCCTAGCCACAGACGGCCGCCGCAATGAAATCCGCCGGTTTTTGAAAACACCGTAAAAAATTAAAAAAAAATCAAAAAAATGGGAGACCTCCGCGTCACATCATCAAATGTGGCCTACCAACTAGCAAAAATACTAAACTTGCAATACAAATGTTTTCTTGAGCTACTCGGTATGATTTTAACCATGATTTCTATAAAGTTTAGAAAAAACCTATTTTTCTGCCTCAAAACCTCTAAAAACTGGTGAAAATTTCCCTCCCACCCCACCAAAATTTCCCTCCTAGCACCAAATTTTCCCTCCCACAACACGAAAATTTCCCACCACTTCTCTCCCACTACCATTCGGGACCTACCACCCCTCTCCCACTAAACACGCGGGATCCTCCCCTCCCACTCCCCAAAATTTCCCCATTCCATTCCCCTCCCCGATGAACCCTAGCTTCTCCCTCCCTCCCCTGCTCCGCGCCGCCTCACTCCCTCCCCTGCTCCGCGCCGCCCTGCGGCCCCACTCCCTTCCCTCCTCCGCGTCGCCCCACCGCCCCACTCCCTCCCCTCCTTCGCGCCGCCCCACCGCCCCACTCCCTCCCTTGCTCCGTGCCGCCACGCCGCGCCGCGCCGCCCTCCCCGACGACGAATCCCCTACCCTCGACGGCTACATCGCCCGCATTGACTACATCGACTACATCGACAACGACGGCGGCTACATCGACTACATTGACGGCGGCGGCGGCTACATCAACGACGTCCACCGCTGCATCATCAACATCATCCGCCCTTAGGTACTTCTCCATCTCCCCTTGATATTCGGGTGATCCATCTGCCTTCCTCTGTTGGATCCATCTCCCCTCTAGTTTGGTGGATCTTCTATGGTTAGGATCTTCTAGGGTTAGGATCTTCTAGGGTTAGGATCTTCGTCTGGTTCATGGGGTTAGGGTTAGGGTTCATGGGGTCAGGGTTAGGTTTCATGGGGTTCGTGGGGATGATCTCCCTCTGGTTCATGGCTAGAACATGATGGGGTTAGGGTTCTTGTTGCACGCCATTGCAGCAGATGTTGTAGGGGTTTGCATGGTTTCATTGTACCAACAGCCCATCCTGATTATTCAAGTAGAAGACTTCTTTTATGTTGTGCCCATGGGGTTTGTAGCAGTGTTCTTCTTTTATGATATGTGCATGAAGCTTGTGTTCTTCTTTCCAGTGAACAAGAGAATGCTTAGTACTTATTGTGGTATTGGAGTTCCTGGTGTGTTAAGGCAGTATGACTAGTTTTAATATATACCATATTGGTGCTAGATAATTTTGGGTGTTTTAATATAAAAGGTTTATTCTAATTGTCACAATGTCTGAATTTGTGTTCTTCTAGTCTGTAGCCATGTTTGGTGTGTATAGGCAACATAATCAATAGTTGAGTATAGTTTTTTCATCTGCTTTTGTACTTCTGCAAGTATAGTTGTTTCATGCTTTACTAGTGGCAACATCTAGTTGTTTTGAAAGTCCTCATGATATACTCTTCGAAATTGCCTGCATAAGCATGATTTCAAGGCCTACTATTATTGTTAACACTGCTTTCTTCTTTATTCATCAACTGTTGGGCAATCAGTTCCTCTGAGTGCATAAGCTTGCCTCCATTAGGGAAAACGATTGAGTAATTCATTTGCTTATAGATGATTGCAGGTACATGGATAAAATTGCAAGTTAAAACATAAAAGTAATTGTTGTGAATAGTTGTTTTTGAAGGAAATATGCCCTAGAGGCAATAATAAAGTTATTATTTATTTCCTTATATCATGATAAATGTTTATTATTCATGCTAGAATTGTATTAACCGGAAACGTAATACATGTGTGAATATATAGACAAACAGAGTGTCACTAGTATGCCTCTACTTGACTAGCTTGTTAATCAAAGATGGTTATGTTTCCTAACAATGAACAAGGAGTTGTTATTTGATTAACGAGGTCACATCATTAGTTGAATGATTTGATTGACATGACCCATTCTGTTAGCTTAGCACCCGATCGTTTAGTATGCTGCTATTGCTTTCTTCATGACTTATACATGTTCCTATGACTATGAGATTATGCAACTCCCGTTTACCGGAGGAACACTTTGTGTACTACCAAACGTCACAACATAACTGGGTGATTATAAAGGTGCTCTACTGGTGTCACCGAAGGTACTTGTTGGGTTGGGGTATTTCGAGATTAGGATTTGTCACTCTGAATGTCGGAGAGGTATCTCTGGGCCCTCTCGGTAATGCACATCACTTAAGCCTTGCAAGAATTGCAACTAATGAGTTAGTTGCGAGATGATGTATTATGGAACGAGTAAAGAGACTTGCCGGTAACGAGATTGAACTAGGTATTGGATACCGACGATCGAATCTCGGGCAAGTAACATACCGATGACAAAGGGAACAACGTATGTTGTTATGCGGTCTGACCGATAAAGATCTTCATAGAATATGTAGGAACCAATATGGGCATCCAGGTACCGCTATTGGTTATTGACCGGAGACGTGTCTCGGTCATGTCTACATTGTTCTCAAACCGTAGGTTCCACACGCTTAAGGTTTCGATGACAGTTATATTATGAGTTTATGTATTTTGATGTGCCGAAGGTTGTTCGGAGTCCCGGATGTGATCACGGACATGACGAGGAGTCTCGAAATGTTCGAGACATAAAGATTGATATATTGGACGGATATATTTGGACACCGGAAAGGTTCCGGATGAGATTGGGACTATACCGGAGTTCCGGGAGGTTACCGGAACCCCCCGGTAAGTATATGGGCCTTATTGGGCCTTAGTGGAATGGAGGGAGAAGGAGAAAAGGAGGGGGCGCGCCCCCAAGCCCAATCCGAATTGGGAGGGGGGACGGCCCCCCCTTTCCTTCTTCCCTCCCCTCTCTTCCTTCCCTCTCCTACTCCTAATAGGAAAGGGGGGCCAAACCTACTTGGAGTAGGTTTGGCCCCCCTAGGGCGCGCCTCCCCTCTTGGCCGGCCCCCTCGTCCTCTCCCCCTTTATATACGGAGGAGGGGGGCACCCCATAGACACACAAGTTGATCTTCGTGATCATTCCTTAGCCGTGTGCGGTGCCCCCTCCACGATATTACACCTCAATCATATTGTAGCGGTGCTTAGGCGAAGCCCTGCGACGGTTGAACATCAAGATCGTCACCACGCCGTCGTGCTGACGGAACTCCTCCCCGAAGCTTTGCTGGATCAAAGCCCGGGGTGCGTCATCGAGCTGTACGTGTGTCAAGAACTCGAAGGTACCGGAGTAACGGTGCTTGGATCGGTTGGACCGGGAAGACGTACGACTACTTCCTCTATGTTGTGTCAACGCTTCCGCTTCGGTCTACGAGGGTACGTAGACAACACTCTCCCCTCTCGTTGCTATATCATCACCATGATCTTGCATGTGCGCAGGATTTTTTTTGAAATTACTACGTTCCCCAACAGTGGCATCAGAGCCTAGGTTTTATGGTTTGATGTTATATGCACGAGTAGAACACAAATGAGTTGTGGGCGATATAAGTCATACTGCTTACCAGCATGTCATACTTTGGTTTGGCGGTATTGTTGGATGAAGCGGCCCGGACCGAAATTACGCGTACGCTTACGCGAGACTAGTTTTACCGCCGTGCTTTGCACACAGGTGTCTAGCGGGTGTCAGTTTCTCCAACTTTAGTTGAACAAAGTGTGGCTACGCCCGGTCCTTGCGAAGGTTAAAACAACATCAACTTGACAAACTATCGTTGTGGTTTTGATGCGTAGGTGAGATTGGTTCTTGCTTAAGCCCGTAGCAGCCACGTAAAACTTGCAACAACAAAGTAGAGGATGGTAACTTGTTTTTGCAGGGCATGTTGTGATGTGATATGGCCAAGACATGATGCTATATTTTATTGTATGAGATGATCATGTTTTGTAACCAAAGTTATCGGCAACTGGCAGGAGCCATATGGTTGTCGCTTTATTGTATGAAATGCAAACGCCCTGTAATTGCTTTACTTTATCACTAAGCGGTAGCGATAGTCGTAGAAGCAATAGATGGCATGAACGACAAACAATTCTACGATGGAGATCAAGGTGTCGCGCCGGTGACGATGGTGACCATGATGGTGCTTCGGAGATGGAGATCACAAGCACAAGATGATGATGGCCATATCATATCACTTATATTGATTGCATGTGATGTTTATCCTTTATGCATCTTATCTTGCTTTGATTGACGGTAGCATTTTAAGATGATCTCTCATTAAAAATTATCAAGAAGTGTTCTCCCTGAGTATGCACCGTTGCCAAAGTTCGTCGTGCCCAGACACCACGTGATGATCGGGTGTGATAAGCTCTACGTCCATCTACAACGGGTGCAAGCCAGTTTTGCACACGCATAATACTCAGGTTAAACTTGACGAGCCTAGCATATGCAGATATGGCCTCGGAACATGGAGACCGAAAGGTCGAGCGTGAGTCATATAGTAGATATGATCAACATAAGATGTTCACCATTGAAAACTACTCCATCTCACGTGATGATCGGTTATGGTTTAGTTGATTTGGATCACGTGATCACTTAGATGACTAGAGAGATGTCTATCTAAGTGGGAGTTCTTAAGTAATATGATTAATTGAACTTAAATTTATCATGAACTTAGTACCTGATAGTATCTTGCTTGTCTATGTTGTTTGTAGATAGATGGCCCGTGCTGTTGTTCCGTTGAATTTTAATGCGTTCCTTGAGAAAGCAAAGTTGAAAGATGATGGTAGCAACTACACGGACTGGGTCCGTAACTTGAGGATTATCCTCATTGCTGCACAGAAAAATTACGTCCTGGAAGCACCGCTGGGTGCCAGGCCTGCTGCTGATGCAACTGACGACGTTAAGAACGTCTGGTAGAGCAAAGCTGATGACTACTCGATAGTTCAATGTGCCATGCTTTACGGCTTAGAACCGGGACTTCAACGATGTTTTGAACGTCATGGAGCATATGAGATGTTCCAGGAGTTGAAGTTAATATTCCAGAAAAATGCCCGGATTGAGAGATATGAAGTCTCCAATAAGTTCTATAGCTGCAAGATGGAGGAGAATAGTTCTGTCAGTGAGCATATACTCAAGATGTCTGGGTATTGTAATCACTTGATTCAACTGGGAGTTACTCTTCCGGATGATAGCGTCATTGACAGAATTCTCCAATCACTTCCACCAAGCTACAAGAGCTTCGTGATGAACTATAATATGCAAGGGATGGATAAAACGATTCCCGAGCTCTTCGCAATGCTAAAGGCTGCGGAAGTAGAAATCAAGAAGGAGCATCAAGTGTTGATGGTCAACAAGACCACTAGTTTCAAGAAAAAGGGCAAAGGGAAGAACAAGGGGAACTTCAAGAAGAACAGCAAGCAAGTTGCTGCTCAAGAGAAGAAACCCAAATCTGGACCTAAGCCTGAAACTGAGTGCTTCTACTGCAAGCAGACTGGACACTGGAAGCGGAACTGCCCCAAGTATTTGGCGGATAAGAAGGATGGCAAGGTGAACAAAGGTATATGTGATATACATGCTATTGATGTGTACCTTACTAGAGCTTGCAGTAGCACCTGGGTATTTGATACTGGTTCTGTTGCTAATATTTGCAACTCGAAACAGGGACTACGGATTAAGCGAACTAGCAAAGGACGAGGTGACGATGCGCGTGGGAAATGGTTCCAAAGTTGATGTGATCGCGGTCGGCACGCTACCTCTACATCTACCTTCGGGATTAGTATTAGACCTAAATAATTGTTATTTGGTTCCACGTTGAGCATGAACATTATATCTGGATCTTGTTTGATGCGAGACGGTTATTCATTTAAATCAGAGAATAATGGTTGTTCTATTTATATGAGTAATATCTTTTATGGTCATGCACCCTTGAAGAGTGGTCTATTTTTGATGAATCTCGATAGTGGTGATACACATATTCATAGTATTGAAGCCAAAAGATGCAGAGTTGATAATGATAGTGCAACTTATTTGTGGCAATGCCGTTTAGGTCATATCGGTGTAAAGCGCATGAAGAAACTTCATACTGATGGACTTTTGGAACCACTTGATTATGAATCACTTGGTACTTGCGAACCGTGCCTCATGGGCAAGATGACAAAAACGCTGTTCTCCGGTACTATGGAGAGAGCAACAGATTTGTTGGAAATCATACATACAGATGTATGTGGTCCGATGAATGTTGAAGCTCGTGGCGGGTATCGTTATGTTCTCACCTTCATAGATGATTTAAGCCGATATGGGTATATCTACTTAATGAAGCATAAGTCTGAAACATTTGAAAAGTTCAAAGAATTTCAGAGTGAAGTTGAAAATCATCGTAACAAGAAAATAAAGTTTCTACGATCTGATCGTGGAGGAGAATATTTGAGTTACGAGTTTGGTCTACACTTGAAACAATGCGGAATAGTTTCGCAACTCACGCCACCCGGAACACCACAGCGTAATGGTGTGTCCGAACGTCGTAATCGTACTTTACTTGATATGGTGCGATCTATGATGTCTCTTACTGATTTACCGCTATAGTTTTGGGGTTATGCTTTAGAGACGGCAACATTCACATTAAATAGGGCACCATCAAAATCCGTTGAGACGACACCTTATGAACTATGGTTTGGCAAGAAACCAAAGTTGTCGTTTCTTAATGTTTGGGGCTGCGATGCTTATGTGAAAAAACTTCAACCTGATAAGCTAGAACCCAAATCGGAGAAATGTGTCTTCATAGGATACCCAAAGGAGACAGTTGGGTACACCTTCTATCACAGATCCGAAGGCAAGACATTCGTTGCTAAGAATGGATCCTTTCTAGAGAAGGAGTTTCTCTCGAAAGAAGTGAGTGGGAGGAAAGTAGAACTTGATGAGGTAACTGTACCTACTCCTTTGTTGGAAATTAGTACATCACAGGAACTGGTTTCTGTGACGTCAAAACCAACTAGTGAGGAAGTTGTTGATGATGATCATAGAACTTCAGATCAAGTTACTACAGAACCTCGTAGGTCAAACAGAATAAGATCTGCACCAGAGTGGTACGGTAATCCTATTCTGGAAGTCATGCTACTAGATCATGATGAACCTACGAACTATGAAGAAGCGATGGTGAGCCCAGATTCCGCAAAATGGCTTGAAGCCATGAAATCTGAGATGGGATCCATGTATGAGAACAAAGTATGGACTTTGGTTGACTTGCCCGATGATCGGCAAGCAATTGAGAATAAATGGATCTTCAAGAAGAAGACTGACGCTGACGGTAATGTTACTGTCTACAAAGCTCGACTTGTTGCAAAAGGTGTTCGACAAGTTCAAGGGATTGACTACGATGAGACCTTCTCACCCGTAGCGACGCTTAAGTCTGTCCGAATCATGTTAGCAATTGCCACATTTTATGATAATGAAATTTGGCAAATGGATGTAAAAACTGCGTTCCTGAATGGATTTCTAGAGGAAGAGTTGTATATAATGCAACCAGAAGGTTTTATCGATCCAAAGGGAGCTAACAAAGTGTGAAAGCTCCAGCGATCCATTTATGGACTGGTGCAAGCCTCTCGGAGTTGGAATAAACGCTTTGATAGTGTGATCAAAGCATTTGGGTTTATACAGACTTTTGGAGAAGCCTGTATTTACAAGAAAGTGAGTGGGAGCTCTATAGCATTTCTAATATTATATGTGGATGACATATTGTTGATTGGAAATGATATAGAATTTCTGGATAGCATAAAGGGATACTTGAATAAAAGTTTTTCAATGAAAGACCTCGGTGAAGCTGCTTACATATTGGGCATTAAGATCTATAGAGATAGATCAAAACGCTTAATTGGACTTTCACAAAGCACATACCTTGACAAAGTTTTGAAGAAGTTCAAAATGGATCAAGCAAAGAAAGGGTTCTTGCCTGTATTGCAAGGTGTGAAGTTGAGTAAGACTCAATGTCCGACCACTTCAGAAGATAGAGAGAAAATGAAAGATGTTCCCTATGCTTCAGCCATAGGCTCTATCATGTATGCAATGCTGTGTACCAGACCTGATGTGTGCCTTGCTATAAGTTTAGCAGGGAGGTACCAAAGTAATCCAGGAGTGGATCACAGGACAGCGGTCAAGAACATCCTGAAGTACCTGAAAAGGACTAAGGATATGTTTCTCATATATGGAGGTGACAGAGAGCTCATCGTAAATGGTTACGTTGATGCAAGCTTTGACACTGATCCGGACGATTCTAAATCGCAAACCGGATATGTGTTTACATTAAACGGTGGAGCTGTCAGTTGGTGCAGTTCAAAGCAAAGCGTCGTGGCGGGATCTACATGTGAAGCGGAATACATAGCTGCTTCAGAAGCAGCCAATGAAGGAGTCTGGATGAAGGAGTTCATATCCGATTTAGGTGTCATACCTAGTGCATCGGGTCCAATGAAAATCTTTTATGAAAATACTGGAGCGATTGCCTTAGCGAAGGAATCCAGATTTCACAAGAGAACCAAGCACATCAAGAGACGCTTCAATTCCATCCGGGATCTAGTCCAGGTGGGAGACATAGAGATTTGTAAGATACATACGGATCTGAATGTTGCAGGCCCATTGACTAAGCCTCTTCCACGAGCAAAACATGATCAGCACCAAGACTCCATGGGTGTTAGAATCATTACTATGTAATCTAGATTATTGACTCTAGTGCAAGTGGGAGACTAAAGGAAATATGCCCTAGAGGCAATAATAAAGTTATTATTTATTTCCTTATATCATGATAAATGTTTATTATTCATGCTAGAATTGTATTAACCGGAAACATAATACATGTGTGAATATATAGACAAACAGAGTGTCACTAGTATGCCTCTACTTGACTAGCTTGTTAATCAAAGATGGTTATGTTTCCTAACCATGAACAAGGAGTTGTTATTTGATTAACGAGGTCACATCATTAGTTGAATGATCTGATTGACATGACCCATTCCGTTAGCTTAGCACCCGATCGTTTAGTATGTTGCTATTGCTTTCTTCATGACTTATACATGTTCCTATGACTATGAGATTATGCAACTCCCGTTTACCGGAGGAACACTTTGTGTGCTACCAAACGTCACAACGTAACTGGGTGATTATAAAGGTGCTCTACAGGTGTCACCGAAGGTACTTGTTGGGTTGGTGTATTTCGAGATTAGGATTTGTCACTCCGAATGTCGGAGAGGTATCTCTGGGCCCTCTCGGTAATGCACATCACTTAAGCCTTGCAAGCATTTCAACTAATGAGTTAGTTGCGAGATGATGTATTACGGAACGAGTAAAGAGATTTGTCGGTAACGAGATTGAACTAGGTATTGGATACCGACGATCGAATCTCGGGCAAGTAACATACCGATGACAAAGGGAACAACGTATGTTATTATGCAGTCTGACCGATAAAGATCTTCGTAGAATATGTAGGAACCAATATGGGCATCCGGGTCCCGCTATTGGTTATTGACCGGAGACGTGTCTCGGTCATGTCTACATTGTTCTCGAACCGTAGGGTCCGCACGCTTAAGGTTTCGATGACAGTTATATTATGAGTTTATGTATTTTGATGCACCTAAGGTTGTTTGGAGTCCCGGATGTGATCACGGACATGACGAGGAGTCTCGAAATGGTCGAGACATAAAGATTGATATATTGGACGGATATATTTGGACACCGGAAAGGTTCCGGATGAGATTCAGACTATACCGGAGTTCCGGGAGGTTACCGGAACCCCCCGGCAAGTATATGGGCCTTATTGGGCCTTAGTGGAAAGGAGGGAGACGGAGCAAAGGAGGCCCCCCCCCCCAAGCCCAATCCAAATTGGGAGGGGGGCCACCCCCCCTTTCCTTCTTCCCTCCCCTCTCTTCCTTCCCTCTCCTACTCCTAATAGGAAAGGGGGGCCAAACCTACTTGGAGTAGGTTTGCCCCCCCTAGGGCGCGCCTCCCCTCTTGGCCGGCCCCCTTCTCCTCTCCCCCTTTATATACGGAGGAGGGGGGCACCCCATAGACACACAAGTTGATCTTCGTGATCGTTTCTTAGCCGTGTGCGGTGCCCCCCTCCACGATATTACACCTCGGTCATATTGTAGCGGTGCTTAGGCGAAGCCCTGTGACGGTTGAACATCAAGATCGTCACCACGCCATCGTCCTGACGGAACTCCTCCCCGAAGCTTTGCTGGATCAAAGCCCGGGGTGCGTCATCGAGCTGTACGTGTGTCAAGAACTCGGAGGTGCCGGAGTAACGGTGCTTGGATCGGTTGAACCGGGAAGACGTACGACTACTTCCTCTATGTTGTGTCAATGCTTCCGCTTCGGTCTACGAGGGTACGTAGACAACACTCTCCCCTCTCGTTGCTATATCATCACCATGATCTTGCGTGTGCGTAGGAATTTTTTTGAAATTACTACGTTCCCCAACAGTTTTTGCTAATCCACATTACTGAAGTATAATTCGTGTGCACTGTATTTGTATCCAACTATATATAATTGTAATACATGTGAGTTCTGTTCTTGTCTCTGGTACCACAACCTTAATTCACTTAGCTTGATGTAGTTTGCTTCACATATATTACTGCTGATGCATTGCTTCACATATATAGTTTGATTCAATTCAGTTGCTTGCTAGCATACATATGGTTAGGGTTTGCATCAGCAGTACTACTAGCACTTTGCTTGCTTGTTGTGTACTTTATATGAGGCACTAGGAAGATTTCTTGATGTACATTACTACCTCCTGCTTGATGTAGTGAAGATATTAAGAGATGCTTCACATCTTTCCAGTGGTACGTGCATGCTTGTTTAGTGCACTTACATGTTTGCTTAATTAATAACACTAGATCACTATATTGTTGATCCATCAAGTTTGTTTCACATGTATTACATGTATGTGCATGATGGTCCAAATGCTTTCCTTTATTGATACAAGTGCATCATTTTACTTTATCCCTGTTGTATCTGATTGTTGTTTATTCTATTTTGCAAGCACCACCTCAAGATCATCCATGGGAAGGATAACAAGGTCAAACATGAGGCCAACCGTTGGTATGCAACTTGCTCCTTGTGGTTATACTGTCAGTTTCATAAAATCTGTGTCTTAACATGCTAAGTGAAATGTATTGTTGCAATCTGAATAAGCTGGCTTAATTGTGCCTGTGTGTTGTTAGTCTTCCTTACCTGAATAACTTGGATTAAATGATAATAAAATTTCATAAGATATGTTTGGTTGTCTGTCCATGCATTCCAAACATTCACCTAATAGTTACGTTTCCTTTATCATGCAAAGAAGAGCCTCTCACCGAGTACGAGAAGGTTAGGGCTAGAAATATCATGAGGAACAATCGGATGTTCCAGTCCCTTGGCATCGGTGCAATAGCATCGATGATTAGGAAAACAAATGGTGTACAAGAAGGTAGAAGTTAGGAGGTTCAAGAAGGTAGTGGAGTTATCAATGATGACCCAGAGTACAATCCTAAGGAGGATGAAGTTATTGATGGAGAGGAAGTGGATGATGTTGTAGTGAACAAGACTGTTAAGGTGCAAACTTTGTCTTGCTTGGAGGGCTGGGGTTCTTTTATGCTATGTTATTCCTTGTGCTCACATATTTCTCTTGTGATCTAATGTTTTTTTCCGTGCTGTTTATACGAGGCACTAAAGGGATCTAGGACGAAGAGGCCTGGTGTTAAGAAGATAGTCAGCAAGAAGAAGAAGAGCTCAGAAACATCTGCTGCAATGCCTCCAGGAAGGGTGATGGCCCCAGCTCCAGGACAAAAAAAGAGGATCCTGGAACCTGATGAACCTGCCCTTGATAGAGTCACAAGGCAGAAAGCAAAGATGGCGACTGCGATGGACCATCAGGAAAGTCTGCTGCGCATGGACTCTGAGACCTTGGTGCAAATGGGTGATGAGTTGCCGCCCATGGATGAAGGAACCACTCTCAGCATGGATGGAAGTGGCATTGTCTGCCTAGATGAAGGAGGAACCATCTGCATTGATGAAGCAGGCACTATCCACATAGACCTCAACCCTGTTGCACCTTCTATTGACAGGAATGCTGTCATCAATGAAGAAGAACAACAGATTGTGCTTCAATCAGGTAAGTTGACGTTTGCAATGCTATCTTTTACTAGTGCATTTTCCAAATGAAATGATCATGTATGCTTTTGTCGATTCCTGCATTTGTCGATTTCTATTCTAATTTGTGAGTTCAGTTTCATTTTCAGATGCAATGACTACCAAGACTAGACTTAGAAAGGGCAAAGGGCTAGAGAGGATCACCAAGTCGCTTGGTAGCAAGGTGCCTATCCAAATTGCCGAAGGGATGAAGCATCCAGAGAAGCCTCTGCAGTCAGCAAAGCTTGCTTCTGAGTGTGGACTTGTTGCAAGAAGCCATCTTCCGGTTCTTCCTCACTTCAAGCTATACAAAAAATGCTAGTCTATTGGAGAACTACATTGGGAAAGTTGTTGTAAGCTACTTGTTTCATAGGTAATGTGCTATCTATTTTCTGTTACACCTATGCATGATCACTAATATTGTTCCTACCTTGTTTGCTGTCTTGGTAGGAAAATTTTGAGATGAACACGGACTCGGAGACCATCAAGACCGCGTGCAAAGATATTTTGTAGAAAAATTCAAAGAACAGACGCCATCAGATCAAGAAGAAGTATTTTGATACCGTAGCCGCAAATAAAGTCAGCATTAAGTCTCCGGTGCCTGATCTGACGGATGGTGAATGGCAAGCTCTGGTGGAGATGTGGTCTACCCCAAGACACAAGGTTTGTCTCTGCTTTGTTTGATGCTTTATGTACTGCACATGATCATGTTGACAGTATGCTTTTTTGTAGGAAACCTGTGTGTCAAACAAGATGAATCAAGAAAAAGTCGTGTACAATCAGAGAACTGGTTCCAGGCACTACACAACACACATTTTTGCCATAGTGAGAACTTTTCTCTAGAGACCTTACCGTTTGATCCTCGTTGAATAACATTTATGATTCTTGCTGAATAACATTTTGATTTTTGTTGAAAAACATTTCAGAAGGAAGAGCGTAAGGGTGAGGAGATGTCTGCGATTGACTTGTTTAAGGCCACCCACAACAGCAAGAAGCACGGGTTTTCGAAGCCAGTCAAGACGGGTATAGTAAGTCACTCCATGCTTTGTCCATGCCCTGTTTGATTCACAGCCAGCTTTGATGCTGTTTGATGCTTTGATGATTTGATGATGTTTGATTCACAGCCAGCTTTGATGCTGTTCCATGCTTTGATGCTGTTTGATAGTTCCATGCTTATAGTTCCATGTAGGCTTAATGAAGATATCAGAACAGCTTAATGAAGATAGTTCCATGCTGTTTGATTCACACACTCTATGTTCCATGCTTTGATGTTGTTTGATAGTTCAACAAAGATATCAGAACTTGTTGTAGCTATTTGTTGCATTTTTTATGATATGATGAAATTTCATCTGAATGTTAGTCGGGAAGCCATCTTATATAGAACCACCATTCTAGGCTTAATGAAGCGATCATATTGTTCCAATTGCATGTCTCCAGGTCACTAGTCATCATCTTCTTGTATAGATTTTGTGTGCTGGTTTGGTTACTTCAAATAATCCATTTGTGTGCTGGTTTGGTTTCTCCACTAATGCCTATCATTTTCCTCCATATGCTAGATTGAGATGGAAAAAATGAAGGACGCGCCGGTAACAGAAGGTGAAGAGCCAAAGTCTACTGTTCAAATTGTCGAAGAAGTGCTGTTGAAATCTGTCAAGCAAAGCACATTCCTCACCAATGTTGGGCTCCAGTCATCTAGGAACAACTCCCGCAAAGCAACTGCTGAAGTGGACGCTCATGTTCATGACCTTGAGCAGAAGCTGGAGAGGTCCGAGCTTCAAGCTGAAGTGGTGCAAGAAGAATTGGCGGCAATCAAGATGAAGGCGGCAGAATCTGAAGCTGCACGCGACAAGGAACTTGAGCTTCTGCACAAGAAGTCTCAAGAACAGGAAGAGAAGTTAGCCCGCTTGATGGCTCTCTTTGGAGCTAAGGCAGTTTGATGGTTGTGCTATTTGAACCTCTTTGTCTGAACTTGAGCTGTGAACCTGGAGCTGTGAACTGAGGTAGTTGATGCATTTTGAATTGAGCTGAGCTTAGGTAGTTGAGCTGTTGCATTTTGTTGCATTTTAAAGCTGTTTGAACCTGCTTGATGTGATCTTGGGAAGTTATGTGATCACTTGATGTGAACCTGTGGAGCTGTGAACCCGTGTTTATTTTCTGTGAAGTTATGTGGATCACTTGTGCACCTAGGCTTGTGGATCACGTGTGGCCTTTCTGTTTATAGTTATGCAAAATGAGAACTTGAGCTCTAAAAAGGCCAAGGCCTAAACAAGAATTAGACCAAAAAGGCTTGGGCCTAAAAAAAGAAATGACTGTAAGAAAAAAAATTATAAAAGGCTGCATAACAGAAAATAAAAAGGCCAAGGCCCAAATTCGAACTAGACTAAAAAGGCTGTGGCCCAAAACAATAGTGGACTATAAAAAAATTCATCAGAAAAAGGCTCCATTCCCAGAAAATAAAAGGCCAAATTATTGGGCCAGGCCCATGCACATAAGCAAAATAAAGAGAAAAGAAGAATTAAATGGGCCGAATTATTGGGCTTGGCCCATGTAGACGGCTGAAATGGACCGGGCTGATTCTATTTTATGACCTTTTTATTTGGTCATAATTCTGCCACGTCAGCTTGCCACGCTGGATCTGATGTGGTGTGGTCGGATTGCTAGTGAACAAAATAATTGGTCGTTAAATCTATGACCTTTTTTGGTCATAAACATCTACGACCATTCCAGAAGGAAGGTCGTTATAGTCAGCTAACGACGGCCAGCTTTTGACCTTATGTTTTTTGTCACAAAAAGGTCACAAATTGAAAACAGTGACCATTCAATGACCAATAGTGGTGGTCACAAGTTGACATATTTCTTGTAGTGAATATATGGAGTTGGAGTTGAGGTCGGTGGAGCATCAGGGGGCCCATGAGACAGGGGGGCACGCCCAGGGGGAGAGCACGCCCCCACCCACGTGGACAGGGTGTGGGCCCCCTGGTCCTGATTCTTTCGCTAGTATTTTTTATATTTTCCAAAACTTATCTCCGTGGATTTTCAGGTTATTCCGAGAACTTTTGTTTTCTACACATAAAACAACATCATGGTAGTTCTGCTGAAAACAGCGTCAGTCCGGGTTAGTTTCATTCAAATCATGCAAGTTAGAGTCCAAAACAAGGGCAAAAGTGTTTGGAAAAGTAGATACGTTGGAGACGTATTAACTCCCCCAAGCTTAAACCTTTGATTGTCCTCAAGCAATTCAGTTGATAAACTGAAAGTGATAAAGAAAAACTTTTACAAACTCTATTTGCTCTTGTTGTTGTAAACATGTAAAGCTAACATTCAAGTTTCAGCAAGTATTATGAACTAACCATACTCACAATAGCACTTAGGTCTCACAATTACTCATATCAATGACATAATCAGCTAGCGAGTGATAATAATAAAACTCGGATGACAACACTTTCTCAAAACAATCATAATACGATATAACAAAATGGTATCTCGCTAGCCCTTTTTGAGACCGCAAAACATAAATACAGAGCACCTTTAAAGATCAAGGACTGACTACACATTGTAATTCATGGTAAAAGAGATCTAGTCAAGTCATACCCAATATAAATAAATAATAATGAATGCAAATGACAGTGTGCTCTCCAGCGGGTGCTTTTTAATAAGAAGGTGATGACTCAACATAAAAGAGCTCGATTTTAAAATAGAGATGAATAACATTTTGAGCGGCATACTTTCACTATCAACGCAACAACTATGAGATGGCGATATCTTCCTTACTACGTGCATTATAGGCAGTTCCCAAACAGAATGGTAAAAGTTTATACTCCCCCACCACCAACAAGCATCAATCCATGGCTTGCTCGAAACAACGAGTGCCTCCAACTAACAACAGCCCTGGGGGAGTTTTTTTTAATTATTTTGATTTGCTTTGATCTTTTTGGATCATGGGACTGGGCATCCCGGTTACCGACCCTTTCTCGTGAATGAGGAGCGGAGTCCACTCCTCTTGAGAATAACCCACCTAGCATGGAAGATATAGGCAACCCAAGTTGAAACATGAGCTGCTCGAGCATACAAAACAGAATTTCATTTGAAGGTTTGGAGTTTGGCACATACAAATTTACTTGGAACGGCGGGTAGATACCGCATATAGGAAGGTATGGTGGACTCATATGGAATAACTTTGGGGTTTAAGGAGTTTGGATGCACAAGCAGTATTCACACGTAGTACAGGTGAAGGCTAGCAAAAGACTGGGAAGCGACCAACTGAGAGAGCGACAACAGTCATGAACATTCATTAAAATTAATTCAAACCGAGTACAATCATGAGTAGGATATAATCGACCATGAACATAAATATCATGAAGGCTATGTTGATTTGTTTCAACTACATGCGTGAACATGTGCCAAGTCGAGTCACTCAATTCATTCAAAGGAGGGTATCATCCCATCATACCACATCACAATCATTTTAATAGCATGTTGGCATGCAAGGCAAACCATTATAACTCATAGCTAATCAAGCATGGCACAAGCAACTATAATCTCTAAATGTCATTGCAAATATGTTTACTTCATAATAAGTTGAATCAGGAACGATGAACTCATCATATTTACAAAAACAAGAGAGGTCGAGTTCATACCAGCTTCTCTCATCTCAATCAGTCCATCATATATCATCATTATTGCCTTTCACTTGCATGACCGAACGATGTGTATAATAATAATAGTGCACATGCATTGAACTAAGCTGGAATCTGCAACATTCAACTTAAGAGAGAAGACAAGGTAATATAGGCTCTAAGTTAAATAAACAATCATGCATATGAGAGCCACTAAACAATTTCAATATGGTCTTCTACTCTCGACCCCCAAAGGAAAGAAAATAAAATAAAACTATTTACACGGGAAAGCTCCCAACAAGTAAGAAGAAGAACGATAAATCTTTTTGGGTTTTCATTTTAAGTCTACTACAAGCATGGAAATTAAACTAACTAATTTTTTTGGTTTTTCTTAAGGTTTATCAAACACACAAGAAGAAAACTAGAAAAAGAAATTTAAACTAGTATGGATAATACAATGAAAGAGTATGAGCACCGACGACTAGAATAGTGTGTGAACATGAATGTAAAGTGTGTGAGAAATACATACTCCCCCAAGATTAGGCTATTGGCCTAAGTTGGTCTATTGCCATAGACCGCGGCTACTCTCCCCGGTGTACTGAGAGGTGTAATCAGGATACCACTGGCTAGTCATCTCCTCCGGATCCCACTGGTAAGATGATGCACGATAAGGGTCAAGTGAAGGTTCCGGTTCAGGCTCAGGTTCTGGAGTGGATGCTTGGCCTCGATGAGCGTACACCGCTCCGGCGTGACAAGAAAATCATCTGCAGTCAAATCAAACAACAGAGGCGCATGCAGAATAATAGTCTCATTGTGTTTCTTATTAAATCTCATGTTATACAGAAGCATCTTATCTTCGTTGTCAACAATAAACTCATGCGCTACCATGCTCCTGTAATCTAAGATGTAAGGAGGAAATATTGTCTCCTCTTTCTCAAGGTGCCTAATAGGTATCTCAAAATGTCTAGCAAGACGTGCAACATAGATACCTCCAAAGATGGGGCTTTTCGTATGATTCAGGCTTAGCCGTTTAGCAATAACGGCACCCATACTAATACTATTATCACAAAACAAGGCATGGTGAAGAATAATAATATCAGGAACATTGAAGTTTCCACTATTTCCACGACCAATTAAGCATCTACTAGCAAATAAGGTAAAGTAGCGTAAAACAGGAAAGTGTATGCTAGAGATTCTTGCATCGGAACCCTTCTTTGGATCCCCTACAGTGATAGTGTTAACAAAGTCATCCACATCTTTACGACGTGGTTCATCTAATTTTCCCTCAAAGGGTATCCTACATACCGCACAAAAATTATGTAAAGACATTTCCCTGAATTCATCATATAAATGAAATGATACTGAAGGCGGTGAATTCTTAGGATAATAATAAAAGTTTTGCATGAAAGTATTAGTGAGTAAGACATACTGATCGATCCGGTCGTGAAGGAAATCGGTGAGGTCTGCATTCTCGATCAAAGAATAAAAGTCTTCATAAATTCCAGCTTCTCTCAACAAATTGTCACAGAGCCATTCACACGGTCGTACTTCCACTATGCGAGGAAGATTATACTTGGCATTTTCCTTCTCTTTAGCTTGTTTTTCCTGGGAGCCTTGGCTAGAAGAGCCCCTCAAAAATCTCCTTAACATTTTCTGAAATTTTCTGAAATTTTAGTAACTTCAAAATAAAAGTGAATAAAACTAAACAAGATTGGTAGCAACTACTCCTACAAGTGCCTAGAGCCTATATCAAGCATTAGAATTACTTGGGACCTCATAAATTTAACATGCAAGCTCAACAACATGGTCACCTATGCAACAAAAATTTGCAATGAATAAAGCACTAGAACAAAAACTAATTGGAACAATGGAGAAGTCACCTACCAAGCAACAATCTCCCAAAGCAGTTTTGTGAATGGTGCTTTCAGCAAGGAGATCAAAAATCGCAGCAAAATGAGCTAGAACTCGTGCTTGAGCTGGATGAGGATTTTTTTTGGGAAGAAGATGGAGTGTGTGGGTGCAGGAATAAGTGGAGGGGGGCCACCGTGGGCCCACAAGGCAGGGGGACGCGCCCAGGGGGTGTGGGCGCGCTCTCCACCCTCGTGGCTAGGTGCTTGCCCCCTCTGCAGTGTTTTCAGTGCCTAAAATCCTCAAATAATCCATAAAAAATCATACTAAATTTGCAGGGCATTTGGAGCACTTTTATTTTCAGGATATTTTTTATTGCACGGATAAATCAGAAAATAGATGTCTAATACTATTTTTGCTTTATTTATTCTAAATAACAGAAAGTAAAAAAAGGGTACAGAAGGTTGTGCCTTCTAGTTTCATCCATCTCATGATCATCAAAATGAATCCACTAACAAGGTTGATCAAGTCTTGTCAACAAACTCATTCCGAATAACACGGAGCCGGAGAAATTTCGAATAACACTAAGTTACCTCAACGGGGATATGAACATCCCCAACAATAAGAATATCATACTTTTTCTTGACAGTAGGAAGAGGAAATTCAAAACCTCCAATAATAATAGTCAAAACTTTTCCAATAGAATTGATGCTATGAACTTGAGATTGTTTCCTCGGAAAGTGTACCGTATGCTCATTACCATTAACATGAAAAGTGACATTGCCTTTGTTGCAATCAATAACAGCCCCTGCAGTATTCAAAAAGGGTCTACCAAGGATAATCGACATACTATCGTCCTCGGGAATATCAAGAATAACAAAATCCGTTAAGATAGTGACGTTTGCAACCACAACAGGCACATCCTCACAAATACCGACAGGTATAGCACTTCATTTGTCAGCCATTTGCAAAGATATTTCAGTAGGTGTCAACTTATTGAAATCAAGTCTATGATATAAAGATAGAGGTATAACACTAACACCGGCTCCAAGATCACATAAAACAGTTTTAACATAATTTCTTTTAATGGAGCATGGTATAGTTGGTACCCCTAGGTCTCCAAGTTTCTTTGGTATTCCACCCTTAAAAGTGTAATTAGCAAGCATGGTGGAAATTTCAGCTTCCGGTATCTTTCTTTTATTTGTAATGATATCCTTCATATACTTAGCATAGGGATTTAATTAAGCATATCAGTTAAGCGCATACGTAAGAAAATTGGTCTAATCATTTCAGCAAAGCGCTCAAAATCCTCATCATCCTTTGTCTTAGATGGTTTAGGAGGAAAGGGCATGGGTTTCTGAACCCATGGTTCTCTTTCTCTACCGTGCTTCCTAGCAACAAAATCTCCCTTATCATAACGTTGAGTCTTTGATTGTGGGTTATCAAGATCAACAGCAGGTTCAATCTCTACATCATTGTTTTTGCTAGGTTGAGCATCAACATGAGCATTATCATTAACATTATCACTAGGTTCATGTTCATCACCTGATTGTGTTTCAGCATCAGAAATAGAAATATCATTGGGATACTCAGGTGTGTCTACAACAGGTTCACTAGAAGCATGCAAAGTCCTACCGTTTTTCTTTTTCTTATTTTTGGAAGAACTAGGTGCCTCTAAATTATTTCTCTGACAATCTTGCTCGATTCTGTTAGGGTGGACTTCAGGATACAAAGGTTCCTGAGTCATTCTACCAGTTCTAGTAGCCACTCTAACAGCAAGGTCAGGTCTATTATTCAATTCATCAAGCAAATCATTTTGAGCTTTAAGTACTTACTCAGCTTGAGTAGCAACCATAGAAGCATATTTGCTAATGAGTTTAAGTTCACCTTTAACTCTAGCCATATAATCACTCAAGCGTCCTATCTCAAAAGCATTATTCTTTAATTCTCTACCAACATAAGCATTAAAACTTTCTTGTCTAGCCATAAAGTCATCAAATTCATCTAAGCATGGGCTATGAAATTTAGTAGAGGGAATTTCAACTTTATCATATCTATAGAGAGAATTTACCTTTATTACCTGTGTCGGGTTATCAAGACAGTGTGGTTCATCAACAGGCGGTATATTAAGACCATGTATTTCTTCAATAGGTGGTAAATTCTTAACATCTTCAACTTCTATACCTTTTACTTTCGTTGATTTCTTTGCCTCTTGCGTATCTTTAGGACTGAGAAATAGAACACCTCTCTTCTTCGGAGTGGGTTTAGGAATAGGCTTAGGAGTTGGCTCAATTGGTTCAGGAATTGCCTCAGGAATTGGCTCAGGAAGAGTCCAATTATTTTCATTAGTCAACATATTATTCAATAGTAATTCAGCTTCGTCGACTGTTCTTTCCCTGAAAACACAACCAGCACAACTATCCAAGTAGTCCTTGGAAGCATTGGTTAGTCCATTATAAAAGATATCAAGTATTTCATTTTTCTTAAGAGGATGATCAGGCAAAGCATTAAGTAATCGGAGAAGACTCCCTCAAGCTTCTGGGAGACTCTCTTCTTTGATTTGCACAAAATTATATATTTCCTGCAAGGCGGCTTGTTTCTTATGAGCAGGGAAATACTTAGCAGAGAAGTAATAAATCATATCCTGGGGACTACGCACACAACCAGGAGCAAGTGAATTAAACCAAGTCTTAGCATCACCCTTTAATGAGAACAGAAATATCTTAAGGATATAATAATAGTGAGACTTCTCATCATTAGTAAATAGGGTGGCTATATCATTCAACTTGGTAAGATGTGCCACAACAGTTTCAGATTCAAGGCCATAAAAAGGATCAGATTCAACTAAAGTAATAATCTCAGGATCAACAGAGAATTCATAATCCTAATCAGTAACACAGATAGGTGAAGTAGCAAAAGCAGGGTCAGGTTTCATTCTAGCATTAAGAGATTGTTGCTTCCATTTAGCTAATAAATTTTTAAGATCATATCTATCTTTGCAAGCAAAGATAGCTCTAGCATCTTCCTCATCCATAACATAACCCTCAGGAACAACAGGTAATTCATAATTAGGGGGAGAACTTTCATCATCACTATCATCAATAATAGCATCTTCAATATTTTCATTCTCTCTAACCCTAGCAAGTTGTTCATCAAGAAATTCACCTAATGGTAATGTAGTATCACGCACAGAAGTAGTTTCATCATAAGTATCATGCATAGCAGAAGTGGCATCATCAATAACATGCGACATATCAAAATTCATAGCAGTAGCAGGTTTAGGTGTCGCAAGCTTACTCAAAACAGAAGGAGAATCTAGTGCAAAGCTAGATGGCAGTTCCTTACCTCCCCTCGTAGTTGAGGGAAAAATCTTGGTTCTTTCGTCTTCAAGTTCCTCATAGTGATCAATAGATATAAATCCCAAGTGACTCAAAGAATAGAGCTATGCTCCCCGGCAACATCGCCAGAAATTAGTCTTGATAACCCACAAGTGTAGGGGATCGCAACAGCTTTCGAGGGTAGAGTATTCAACCCAAATTTATTGATTCGACACAAGGGGAGCCAAAGAATATTCTTAAGTATTAGCAGTTGAGTTGTCAATTCAACCACACCTGGATAACTTAGTATCTGCAGCAAAGTATTTAGTAGCAAAGTAGTATGATAATAAAGGTAACAGTGGCAAAAGTAAAGATAATAGTTTTGTAGTAATTGTAACAGTAGCAACAGAAAAGTAAATAAGCGAAACACAAGATGTGAAAAGCTCGTATGCATTGGATCAGTGATGGATAATTATGTCGGATGCGATTCCTCATGTAATAGCTATAACATAGGGTGACACAGAACTAGCTCCAATTCATCAATGTAATGTAGGCATGTATTCCAAATATAGTCATACGTGCTTATGGAAAAGAACTTGCATAACATCTTTTGTCCTACCCTCCTGTGGCAGCGGGGTCCTAGCGGAAACTAAGGGATATTAAGGCCTCCTTTTAATAGAGTACCGGAACAAAGCACTAGCACATAGTGAATACATGAACTCCTCAAAGTATGGTCATCACCGAGAAGTATCTCGATTATTGTCACTTCGGGGTTGTCGGATCATAACATATAATAGGTGATTATAGACTTGCAAGATAGGATCAATAACACACATATATTAATGAAAAACATAATAGGTACAGATCTGAAATCATGGCACTCGAGCCCTAGTGACAAGCATTAAGCATAGCAAAGTCATAGCAACATCAATCTCAGAACATAGTGGATACTAGGGATCAAACCCTAACAAAACTAACTTGATTACATGGTAAATCTCATCCAACCCATCACTGTCCAGCAAGCCTACGATGGAATTACTCACGCACGGCGGTCAACATCATGAAATTGGTGATGGACGATGGCTGATGATGACGACGGCGACGAATCCCCCTCTCCGGAGCCCCGAACGGACTCCAGATCAGCCCTCCTGAGAGAGATTAGGGCTTGGCGGCGGCTCCATATCGTAAAATGCGACGAAACTTTCTCTTTGATTTTTTTCTCCATGAAATGGAATATATGGAGTTGGAGTTGAGGTCGGTGGAGCGTCAGGGGGCCCACAAGACAGGGGGGCGCGCCCCCCACCCTCGTGGACAGGGTGTGGCCCCCCTAGTCTTGATTCTTTCGCCAGTATTTTTTATATTTTCCAAAACGTATCTCTGTGGATTTTTAGGTCATTCCGAGAACTTTTGTTTTCTACACATAAAACAACATCATGGCAGTTCTGCTGAAAACAGCGTCAGTCCGGGTTAGTTTCATTCAAATCATGCAAGTTAGAGTCCAAAACAAGGGCAAAAGTGTTTGGAAAAGTAGATACGTTGGAGACGTATCAGGGTGCCGCACACGGCTTGGAACAATTGATGTGTGTTCTAGGGGCGCCCCCCGGTATATAAAGGAGGGAGGGAGAGGAGGTCGGCCCTATGCGTGCCCCAAGTAGGAGGAGTCCTACTTGGGGTCCTAGTAGGATTTGCCCCTCCCCCCTTCCTCTTACCGCAGGGTGAAAGGGGGAAGGAGAGAGGGAGGTAGAAGGAAAGGGAGGCGCCGCACCTCTCCTTGTCCAACTCGACCTCCTTCCCTGTGGAGGGCGCGCCACCCTATGTGGGCTGGTGTGCCTCCCTCCTATGGCCCATATCTTCCCCCAGAGGGTTCCGGTAACCCCTCCGGTACTCCGATATGTACCCGATACATTCCGGAACACTTCCTGTGTCCGAATACTACCTTCCAATATATCAATCTTTACCTCTTGACCATTTCGAGACTCCTTGTCATGTCTGTGATCTCATCCAAGACTCCGAACAACCTTCAGTCACCAAAACACATAACTCATACAAAACATATCGTCATCGAACGTCAAGCGTGCGGACCCTACGAGTTCGAGAACTATGTAGACATGACCGAGACACCTCTCCAGTCAATAACCAATAGCGGAACCTGGATGCTCATATTGGTTCCCACATATTCTATGAAAATCTTTATCGGTCGAACCGCTATGTCAACATACGTTATTCCCTTTGTCATCGATATGTTACTTGCCCGCGATTCGATCCTCGGTATCTTCATACCTAGTTCAATCTCGTTACCGGCAAGTCTCTTTACTCGTTCCGTAATGCATCATCTTGCAACTAACTCATTAGTCACATTGCTTGCAAGGCTTCATATGATGTGCATTACCGAGAGGGCCCAGAGATATGATACTCGGAGTGACAAATCCTAATCTTGATCTATGCCAACCGAATAAACACCTTCGGAGATACCTATAGAGCATCTTTATAATTATCCAGTTACATTGTGACGTTTGATATATATAGCACACAAGGCATTCCTCCGGTGTCCGGGAGTTGCATAATCTCATAGTCGGAGGAATATGTATTTGACATGAAGAAAGTAGTAGCAATAAAACTAAACGATCATTATGCTAAGCTAACGGATGGGTCTTGTCCATCACATCATTCTCCTAATGATGTGATCTCATTCGTCAAATGACAACACATGTCCATGGCTAGGAAACTTAACCATCTTTGATTAACGAGTTAGTCTAGTAGAGGCATACTAGGGACACAGTGCTTTGTCTATGTATTCACACATGTATCAAGTTTTCGGTTAATACAATTCTAGCATGAATAATGAACATTTATCATGAATAAGAAAATATAAAATAACAACTTTATTAATGCCTCTAGGGCATATTTTCTTCAGCAGGTTCCTGGCGCCGCCTAAGGTTGGGGCCGCTGCCCGTGTCGCTCTTGGGGATAGAGCGACGCGAAGGCCGATCCGGTTTTCTCGGGGATACCTATGAGATCAAATAAGCATGCTTTCAGTTATGAAACTATCCTAGTCAATGTGGCACAGATAACCAGTGCTTAGGAATAATCAACTCCCAGTCTTTGGCGAGTCTACTATTGAGTAAGTGTCTGATTCATGTTGAGTCATCCGTTGTCATATCCTATTTTTTTTAGTAGTCAATCTATCGTAAAATCAGCCTTTGGTGCGTTCAAAATCTCGACTTCCCCCGTTGGCACCGGTGGCTAGGCAGGCATCCATCTCACTTCACAGTTCAGCAAATTGTTAGCAAAAAATGGTCCAACTAAGTGTCAGTTTACATCAAACATGAATAAAATATGTGTCAGTTGGCTGATAGTACATGTCAAAAGGTCAAAAGTGAAGAGTCATTGGTTTCATGGTGAGCTAATTATTATCATATGTCGAATTAACCTCCAAGCTTGTGTATACATATGTCACCTTCTTCGCTTTTGCACCAAATGGATATTCTTCTCTTTTGCACCAAATGAAAATACTACACTATTATCTCTTCCCCTTACAGTTATGCATGGGAAATCACTATAGCAGGCAAGCTTCTTTCACACCCAGTCGGGTTGGTGTTGTCTCTTTCGCTTCCTATTTTGCTGGCTCCTTCCTCGCCAGTATCGTTGTTGGTCATTTGAGTGTGACAAGTTGCTGTAACTTTGGAGCAATTGCTGACTGCTTGTAGGCTTTGACTTTGCGGTGGATCATCCACCCCATGAATCCTGCGTTGCCAATCAAAATTAACATGGTAAGGATCAGAGACGTAATTCGGCAACCTACATCTGAGTGAGTTACCTCTATGGATCGACGTAAAATCCAAAGCTAAAATTTGGAGTATTGCATAGTAGTAGTAATGAGTTGATTTGCATCTCACATACGTGCCCGGGAGATGACGAGTCGCCCGTTGTAACAGAACATTGGCGTTGATGAAGATCAGGATGCCGTAGTAGGAGTCGACGGCGTCCTGCATGTCACGAAACCGGGTCGCCATGCTCCTGCCCCACCGGACGCGGCGCCACAGCGTGCTCTTCTTGTAGTCGTCGACGAGGCCGGCCGCGTCGACCAGTGCTTTTACAGCGGGGCCTCCCATCTCCGATTGCAGCAGCACAGCCCCGCAGCCCGTCGGCCACTGCAGCAGCACACAGAGCCTTCGGCTGCACCGCTCGAGCTTGGCGCACTCCCGCTTGCTCTGCGGGACGCGTAGCAGGCTCGCCACCACGGCTACCAGCATGACGGCGTGCAGGCCAGACATCTGCGCCAGGTTGGCAGCCTTCGATAGGGCGTCCCACAGCGCCGCCGCCATCCCCATCGTGGTTTCGAACTGTCGCTCGATCACCCTATTGCTAGCTAGCTTGCTCCGGCGTTGTCGCGTGTCCGGCCGGCCTTGTGGATGGATGGCACCCCTGGAGAAGATATATATATACCCTTTGTGGCCGCACCGCCGGGCACGCGGTACAGTCGACCAAAGCATTGGTACAGTTGACACTGTATCGGCAACAGCACTGTACTGTTGCAGGAATCGGCAGCAATGGTGGGTGTGTGGTGTCCGTCGCAATCGTGTGGCGGTAAAAGAGAAAAAGGTGGTGTCATGGCCCTTCGCTTGAAAAAGGTGGTGTCATGGCCCTTCGCTTGAAAAAGGTGGTGTCATGGGTATGCTCCTGACGAGTGCCGACGAGTGCGTGCATGTGACGCGTCGGTCAAGGTCGGGGAATGATGTTATGCACCTGAAGCTTCCGCTCGGTAGCGAAGACTCGAGCATGGATGATCTCTCTGCATGCCGCTCGTTTTGGCAGTAGTCTTTTGTTTCTAATTGCTGTTATCTCAGATTTGATGGCGATTCTGCGCCATGTAATAGGGTAGTTTGGATTTGGTGCTGACTAGGTTTTCGTCCCATAGCACTCGTTTTGATGGCAGACGAGTGTTGTGGGTTTCCTAGTAGTGCGTCGAACTTGCTCTCCCCTCGCCGCGCTTCTTGTTCCCGTCCGATAAAAATGATGTGTTTCCGTTCTTGGTAATGGAAAAAGGGGATATCCCTGTTCAATTTTTTTTTCGTTAGGTGCTATTCCCTCAGGCATGTATAATGGTCGATAAGAAGGTCTTATCTTAAGTTTTGTATGTAGTTTAGAGATGACAAAAAAAATATGTCTATAATGGGTCATCTTTTAGCCTTATCTTCAATAACGAGCTATTTCTAAAAACATGGTGAGACAAATTGTGCTAAGAGATCATCTTTTGTCCTCTCTTAAATAAAAGAAGACACGCCTTTTTTATGATTTCTCTCTCCTTCACCTCATCAATCCTACGTGGCAGTTCTAAGATAGAACCATTGTACATGCCCTTCTTAGTTCAGGTGTCCATTTTATTTGAGGCGCTATTCCTCGTTGTTTGAGGAGCTATATTCCCTCATGTACTGTAGTGACCTAAAACGTTTATAAAAATGTAGTGAGGGAGTACTTTCGTACTTTAGTACTTTGACCACGCGGTACCCTTAATAACGAAGATCAATCCAAGTTTCTACTCTAGGGTGAGTGGAGTGACCCGTGCCACGAAACAATAATTTATGACAGCAGCTTCGACACGATCGAGTATAAAGAATTCGGAGAACTGTTTCGGGTTGTCTACAGGAGCAGGAGTAATGCGTAACCGCATCACGCTACGGCGCCCGTTCCCCGAGCCAGTAGCCGTCGCAATCCCGGTCGAACATCACGTCTTCATCGTCTTCCTTCGTTTGTAAGTGCAATGCCACACACTCATCACCCTTTACTTCGTTTTTCACCTTTTCCTTTCGACGGCATCACCCTTTACTTCGTTTTCACCTTTTCTTATCGACAGCATCACCCTTTTTTTCGACGACATCACCCTTTACTTCGTATTAGTCCGCAGGAGCAGGTGTTTGTAGGAGCTCCATCATCTGAAGGGTTTTCTACATTGCTGTATTTGGCACACCCTGTTAACAAGTTTGCTATTGTTAGAATTGTGCCGATTATTATTGTATAAGATAGGTTACAGTAATATTTAAAGTTGCACGGTGTGTAGATACGATGATGGAGTCGTGTGCATGTAGTGTACTTGTATTTTAGGCCTTTTATATAATGAGGGGTAGACATACGATGATCTATGCCAACATAATAGCACATGCATAGGGGGAGCCGACAGCATGTGTCGACGCCCTAGTGGCTGGGGTGTGGTATTGTGACGGTGTCATGAAAAGAAGCGTCCGTAGTCAGGCCCCAGAGATATAGCCATATCAATGAACCTCGTTAACAAATATTGATGTCGTGTTTGTGTGATTGTTTAATCCTCGATAGATCGTCTGTACGCCTTGAATTTATTTAAATAAATGGTATCATGAGATAGGTCGTTTGAAGGCTGCAGATTTGATCTAGAGGATGGGGCGGAAGAACTCGTCGAATCGGTAAAGACGTGTCATGTACGGCGACTGAAAAGTATCGATGGAGTAGCGAGAGGCTTCTGTTCGTTTAGCAGTCGGAGAAACCGTCCGCGTGGACGGTGGCAGCAGGAGGCACGCATCTCTCGGCGGAATCGGGTTGCGGCAGCGCGTGCACCAGATACGCGCAAAGCCCTAGCATACGAGCACGGACGCTGCGGGCAAGCTGGCCAAGCGGTGGCGGGCTGCAGGCCGGGGCGGACAAGGCCCGAGCCAGTACAAGGCCCATATCTGGTTTTCCTTGGCCAACCTTGACTGCTGCTTTTTTTTCTTAGTTTTTCACCTGTCTTTCTTAACTTTTGGGCCAACAAAAAAATTTGCGCGAGAAAACGTGTTTTTTTGGCTTCCTCAAGAGCCATGGTTGTACTCCGCGAGAGGCACGGCCGTGCCTCCTGAAAACGGAAAAATTGTGCTTTTTTGTTTTTTTCCTTTCGTGAGAGACACGATTTTGCTTCGCAAGAGGCACGGTTGTGCTTTCACGAGAGGCACGGCCATGTCTTTTGAAAATAGAAAAAAACATGTTTTCTGTTATTTTTTCCTTCCACGAGAGGTACGGTTTTGCTTCCTCTAGAACCATGGTTGTGCTTTCATGACAGGCACGGTTGTGCCTCTTGGAAACAAAAAAAACACGTTTTCTGTATTTTTTTCCTTCTGTGAGAGACACGGTTGTGATTTCGTGAGACGCACGTCCGTGCCTCTTTTAAAAATGGAAAAAAACTTGTTTTCTGTTTTTCCTTCCATGAGAGGCACGGTTGTGATTTCGCGAGAGGCACGGCCGTGCCTTTTTCGGAAAAAGAAAAGCCATGGTCCTGGTTCGGTTTTTTCATCCGGTTTTTTTAAAAAAATTGTTAAAACCTATCAACATGGGATCTAATTTTAAAGATCTCTACGCGAGGAATCCAATGATGAAAACGGTTTGAGATTTGGACGCATGATTTAAGAGATAAAATGTTTTGAATAAGCGAATCTATAAAAAAGAGAAAACTCCCAAGTTGTGACAAGTGGCGCACATGCAGCACGCTACTTATCACAACTTGGGAAGGTGAGGGTGATCTTTGCGATGAGTACTCCTCAATTAATGATTTCGACAAAATACTGGTGCTATCCATTGGAGGAAAAAGATAGAAAAAGCTAATTGAGCTACAGCCTAGTTCAATCTTCACGGTGCGGGAAAGCATATGTGATGGAGTTGGCTTTAGTTCCTTGTACATGGTTGCGTACGAGGATGGTATCAAGGGTCTTTTAGCCGCGTGGCAGTATGGCGACACGCGTATAAGATTCGGACAGAGTCTGGAGCGCGTCGTGAAGTATCATGCAAATACAGGGCGTCAAGCAATGCATGAAGATGTGCGGGTAGACACGACGCATGGTGAAGCATGGTTGCAGTCGGATAAGTTTGGCTCGGTCGGACTAGACAGTCTGATGGATCGACATTGATGTTGGTCAAAAACAGAAGATGGCGGTGATTTCAACGACGACAGCATAGGAGTGCAATGTTGATGGTGGTCGACTTCTGGGGCATGGAAACACGTGGTGCCCGTGGGCTTGTGCGGCTTCAACAAGACTATGGCGAAGGGTTGATTCAAGGCAGTGCACACATGGGAGCTTGAAGTCAACGGGGTCCGGGGTGGATCCCCATACCTAGTTCAATCTTGTTACCGACAAGTTTCCTTACTCGTTCCATAATACATCATCTCGTAACTAACTCCTTAGTCACTTTGCTTGCAAGCTTCTTGTGATGCTGTATTACCAAGAGGGCTCAGAGATACCTCTCTGTTACGCGGAGTGACAAATCCCAATCTCGATCCATGACAACTCAATAGACACTTTAGAAGATAATTGTAGAGCAACTTTATGATCATCCAGTTACGTTGTGATGTTTGATAGCACACAAGGTATTTCTTCGGTATCTGGGAGTTGCATGATCTCATGGTCGAAGGAATATGTATTTGACATTAAGAAAACAATAGCAATAAACTTGAACGATCAACGGTTGGGTCTTGTCCATTACATCATTCTCCTAATGATGTGATCTCGTTATCAAATGACAACTCATGTCTATTGTTAGGAAATCTTAACCATCTTTGATCAACGAGCTAGTCTAGTAGAGGCTCACTAGGGAATTGATATTTGTTTATGTATCCACCCATGTATTTAAGTTTTTGATCAATACAATTATAGCATAACTAATAAACATTTATCATGATTAAGGAAATATAATAATAACTATTTTATTATTACCTCTAGGGCATATTTCCATCAAATATTAGGAAGGCCAGTCATAGGTGGAAGGCGGCAAATTGATGAAGGCAACTGTGACTAGCATCGGGCCATATGAAGCGTATGGCGGTTCTCGGCGTTCCCCCGCCGATTTATCGGGTGGAGCTATTAAAATTGGCTATTAGGATTGCAAGGACAAGACTTCTTGCCGTGGGAAGGCCGTTGGCCGTGGTGGCAACCTACGGAAACATTCACTAACGCTCGCTCTTGGCTGGGAGAGCGAGAGAGAGGGAGGCAGAGGGCACGGCGAGGAGCTAGGATTGCGAGCAAGAGAGACACACATACAAAGAGAGAGAGAGAGAGAGAGAGAGAGAGAGAGAGATAGATAGATAGATAGATAGATAGATAGAGAGAGAGAGAGGCGCTCATGGACTGTCTACGGTCGAAGGTAGAGAGGAGGGAGGGAGAAATGGCCGTCGACGCCGCCTCATGTGTCCTCACCTGTTGTGTCCAGAGAGAGGGGGAGCCTCTTCTTCCTTTTTCATTTTTGGTGGGTCTCGCATGTAAGTGACTAGGATGAACAGAGAGATACCGAATTGGGAACTAGCATACTCAAATGCGCACTCTACAACATCGCTGAAACAGAAAAGCTTGCTCTTATGAAAATTAATTTTGAGACCAAAGAGCTCCTCAAATGCACATAAAAGCAGCTTGAGGTTTCTTGCCTTATCTTGGTGATCCATAAATTTTTTTAGTGTCATTCACATATTGTAGAATAGACAAATCTTCTTCTACCAAATGAGGTATGCCACCGCTAATCTGACCGACCACCTTAGCCCACTCAACAAGGGTAGCTAACATATCAGCCACAATGTTCTAAAAAATAGGGGATAGGGGGTCCCCTTGGCGAAGCCCCTCCCTAGGCTGAGAGTAGTTGCTAACATCATCTCAACCTTGATAGCCACACCACCTCAGGAAAAAAAACTCTCTACCCATCAACACCATTTTGGAGAAAACCCATTCATGCATAAAGTTTGCAATAGAAAGGGACATTTGACTTTATCATAGGCTTTTCCGAAGTCTATTTTGAAGATGCCTCCACTCAACTTTTTACGGTGAAGCTCATCTATAGTTTCATGTGAAGGAAATATGCCCTAGAGGCAATAATAAAGTTATTATTTATTTCCTTATTTCATGATAAATGTTTATTATTCATGCTAGAATTGTATTAACCGGAAGCTTAGTACTTGTGTGAATACATAGACAAAACATATTGTCCCTAGTATGCCTCTACTTGACTAGCTCATTTATCAAAGATGGTTATGTTGCCTAACCATATACATGTGTTGTCATTTGATGAACGGGATCACATCATTAGGGGAATGATGTGATGGACATGACCCATCCGTTAGTTAGCATTATGATCGTTTCAGTTTCATTGCTATTGCTCTCTTCATGACTTATAAATGTTCCTCAGACTATGAGATTATGCAACTCCCGGATACTGGAGGAACACTTTGTGTGCTACCAAACATCACAACATAAAAGGGTGATTACAAAGGTGCTCTACATGTGTCTCCAAAGGTGTTTGTTGGGTTGGCATAGATCAAGATTAGGATTTCTCACTCCGTGTTTCGGAGAGGTATCTCTCGGCCCTCTCGGTAATACTCATCACTATAAGCCTTGCAAGCATTGTAACTAATGAGTTAGTTGCAGGATGTAGTATTATGGAACGAGTAAATAGACTTGCTGGTAACGAGATTGAACTAGGTATTGAGATACTGACGATCGAATCTCGGGCAAGTAACATACCGATGACAAAGGGAACAACATATGTTGTTATGCAGTTTGACCGATAAAGATTTTCGTAGAATATGTAGGAAGCAATATGAGCATCCAGGTTCCGCTATTGGTTATTGACCGGAGATGAGTCTCGGTCATGTCTACATAGTTCTCGAACCCGTAGGGTCCGCACGCTTGACGTTTGATGACTATTGTTATTATGAGTTTATGTGTTTTGATGTACCGAAGATATTTCAGAGTCCCGTATATGATCATGGACATGACGAGGAGTCTCGAAATGGTCGAGACATAAATATTGGTATATTGGACGGCTATATTCGGACACCAGAAGTGTTCCGGGTGATTTCGGAGAAAACCGGAGTGCCGGAGGGGTCACCGAAACCCACCGGGGAAGTATTGGGCCTTAGTGGGCCTTAGGGAAGAGAGAGGGCAGCAGCCCAGGAGGTGGCACACCACCCCCAAGGGGAGTCCGAATTGGACTAGGGGAGGGGGGCGCGGCCCCTCTTTCCCTCTCCCTTTCCCTCTCCTTCCTTCCCCGTTCCCCCTCCTAGTTGGACTAGGAAAGGAGGAGTCCTACTCCTACTAGGAGGATAACCCCTCCCCTCGTTGGTGAGGGAGTCCTGGATAAGGGGGTATCCGGACAGCCGGACTATATTCTATGGCCGGACTATATGCTATGGCTGGACTGTTGGACTATGAAGATACAAGATTGAAGACTTCGTCCCGTGTCCGGATGGGACTCTCCTTGGCGTGGAAGGCAAGCTTGGAGATTCGGATGTAGATCTCCTTCTCTGTAAACCGACTTTATGTAACCCTAGCCCCCTCCGGTGTCTATATAAACCGGAGGGTTTACTCCGTAGGACATAACAACAATCATACCATAGGCTACCTTCTAGGGTTTAGCCTTTATGATCTCGTGGTAGATCAACTCTTGTAATACTCATATCATCAAGATCAATCAAGCAGGAAGTAGGGTATTACCTCCATCGAGAGGGCCCGAACCTGGGTAAACATCGTGTCCCCAGCCTCCTGTTACCATTAGCCTTCGACGCATAGTTTGGGACCCCCTACCCGAGATCCGCCGGTTTTGACACCGACATTGGTGCTTTCATTGAGAGTTCCTCTGTGTCGTCGTTGTAAGGCTCGATGGCTCCTCCAACCTTCAACAACGCCATCTTGGGTGATACTTTCCTCCCTGAATAGATCTTCGTGTTCGGCGGCTTCGCACTACGGGCCAACTCGCTTGGCCATCTGGAGCAGATTGACAGCTATGCCCCTGGCCATCAGGTCAGGTTTGGAGACCTAAACTACACTGCCGACATCCGCGGCAACTTGATCTTCGACAGATTTGGGCCCATGTCAGGAGCGTCGAACGATCGCGACGTGCATGACCTAGATCTGCAGTCGGACAGTATTCAGAATGTCGCACCCGCTATGGCTCCGGACTTCGTTCCAAAGCAGGTCGTGCTTTCCGAGGACGGGTGGATGGACCCCGCCCTGGAGGCCGCGTACTCATCGGCGTTGGAGCCGAACACAGACTCCGCTCCTAAGGAGATCTGTGTCTCCGGACCCCCGGACTTATCTCCGGCCGTGTGTTCCGGACCGCGCGCATCCGTGCCCATCAAATCTAATTGGGCTCCGGTTATGGAGTTCACCGTCGCGGATATCTTTCAGCACTCACCCTTCGGAGATGTGCTAGATTCATTAAGGTCTCTCTCTCCGACAGGAGATTCCTGGCCGAACTATGTTCGGCTCGAGTGGGAAGCTGGCGACGAAGAAATTCGTTACCCACCCACCACCCACTTAATAGCCACGGTCGATGACTTAACCGACATGCTTAACTTCGATTCCGAAGACATCGACGGTATAAACAACGATGAGGGAGAAGAACAGGAACCACCGCCAACAGGGCGCTAGACTGCCACCTCTTCATATGATATATATATATATGGTGGATACTCCTAAACAAAACAATGGCGATGAGGCAACAGGAGATAACCCCTCAGGGAAGAAATCAAAGCATGGGCGTCACCGGCGCCGCTCCAGACCCCGCCACAGCAATAACGGCACTGGAGAAGATAATCCAAATGGTGTCGAAGAGGAATACGATCCTGATCAACCAACCTTTGAGCAAGCCGAACAGGAACACGGGCAGGCCAGCCCAGATGAAAAGGTGACGGGCGGATACATGGAGGACGATAACTATATGCCTCCCTTTGAAGATGAGGTGAGCCTTGGTGATGACGAATTCGGCGTACCAGAGGATCCCATAGAGCAGGAGCGCTTCAAGCGCCGGCTTATAGCCACTGCAAGAAGCCTGAAAAAGAAGCAGCAGCAGCTCCAAGCTGATCAAGATCTGCTCGCAGACAGATGGACTGAAGTCCTGGCGGCCGAGGAATACGGACTTGAGCCCCCCATCAGGGGATACCCAAAGCACAAATCACTAGAAGAAGAGGCCAAAGAGCCTGAACTTCCAGCACAAGATTAGGCTGACCGGCCACCCCATTGCCGGGATAAAATGGCATATAAGGCCGGATACCAGCCCGCACCCCCACGCCGGTTCTCTACGGCCCAGGGCAATACTCAAGACCTGCAAGACATATTGGAAAACAACACAGGACAACCAAGATCGATCTATGGATCACGGGGGCGCGCCACTGATCGTTATGCCGGATACAATACTGATAAATCCGGCCGGGCCGAACACAACCGACCAGACCTAATCGGACTGCGCCGCGACATAGCTTAGCACAGAGGCGCCGCACACACCCTCTTCTTCACTGATGAAGTAATGGAACATGAATTCCCAGAAGGGTTTAAACCCGTCAACATCGAGTCATACGGTGGCACAACAGACTCCGCGGTGTGGATCAAGGATTTTCTTCTCCACATTCACATGGCCCGCGGTGAGGACCTACACACCATCAAGTATCTACCACTCAAGCTTAAAGGGCCAGCCAGACATTGGCTGAATAGCCTCCCAGCAAACTCCATTGGCAGTTGGGAAAATCTTGAGGACGCATTCCTCGATAACTTCTAGGGCACCTACGTGCAACCACCGGATGCCGATGATTTAGTCATATTACCCAACAGCCCGGAGAGTCAGTCAGGAAATTCTGGACTCAGTTCCTAACTAAAAAGAACCAAATTATTGACTGTCCGGATGCCGAGGCCCTGGTGGCCTTTAAGCATAATATCCGCGACGAGTGGCTTGCGCAACACCTCGGCCAAGAAAAACCAAAGTCCATGGCGGCCCTCACGATACTAATGACCCGCTTTTGCGCGGGTGAGGACAGCTGGCTAGCTCGTAGTAACACCGCGCCAGGAAACCCTGGCACTTCAGATATCCATGACAGTAATGGAAAGCCACGGTGCAACAGACACAAGTGTCAAAACAATGGCGACAATGCTGAAGATATGGCAGTCAATGCCGGATTCAGCAAATCCGGTCAGCGGAAGAAGCCGTTCAAAAGAAACAATCAGGGATCGTCCAGTCTGGACCGCATACTCAACTGCTCATGCCAGATCCACGGCACTCCCGATAAACCAGGCAATCACACTAACAGAGATTGCTAGGTGTTCAAACAGGCCGACAAGATAAATGCCGAGAACAAGGACAAGGGGCTACACAACGATGATGACGAGGAGCCCCGGCGTCCGAACACTGGGGGACAGAAGAAATTTCCCCCCAGGTGAAAACGGTGAACATGATCTATGCCACTCACATCCCCAAACGGGAGTGAAAGCATGCACTTAGGGACGTCTATGCGATGGAGCCCGTTGCCCCAAAGTTCAACCCATGGTCATCCTGCCCGATAACCTTTTATCGTAGGGACCATCCTACCAGCATCCGTCACGGCGGCTTAGCCGCATTGGTCCTTGACCCAATCATCAACGAATTCCACCTCACGCGAGTCCTCATGGACGGTGGCAGCAGCCTGAACCTGCTTTATCAGGACACAGTGCGCAAAATGGGCATCGATCCGTCACGGATCAAACCCACCAAAACCACCTTCAAGGGTGTAATTCCAGGGGTAGAGGCCCACTGTACGGGCTCAATAACACTGGAAGTGGTCTTTGGATCTCCGAATAACTTCCAAAGCAAGGAGTTAATCTTCGATATCGTCCCTTTCCGTAGTGGCTATCATGCACTACTTGGATGAACCGCGTTTGCTCGATTCAATGCGGTACCACATTATGCATACCTCAAGCTCAAGATGCCAGGACCTCGCGGGGTTATAATGGTGAACGGAAACACAGACCGCTCCCTTCATACGGAAGAGCACACTGCGGCCCTCGTGGCAGAAGTACAAAGCAGCCTCCTTCGACAAACTTCCAATTCGGCAACGACAACCCCGAACACCGTCAAGCGAGTCCGGAGCACCCCGCAACAGGACCGTCAGGCATGCCAGGAGCTCGATTAGCAACTCGTCCTCCACCCTAGCTCCATTCAGGCGGCGTTCGTGCCACGCGTACACAACTATGCACTCAAAATACCATGGGCATAGGTGGAGGCGAGACGACAATGTGGCCTGCAGTACGGTTCAGCCGCCACGAGGCTCGCATACCATTTTTCATTCATTCTTTCAGGACCCTACTTTCGGGCAGCACCTTCAGCGAGATCGGATAACCAGACTCATTATAGGAGGGAACACCAAGGAGGCGAGAGGCTTCGCAAACAAGGGAGTACCCAGGTGGTCTCTGTTAGTGACTGTTATACCTGTTTTACATACCTGCATGCAGCCTGCCATTGGATAGGACATGTCAAATGATCCTATTTATTTTCGCTTAATACATTAATTGTAAACATACGCCTTGACGTATTATACAAATAACAATGGGAAATAGTATAACAGCGTCAGCTTCTTACTAATATCTTTATATTTTCCCTTGAATATTTATTTAATATTGCATCCGGACATGTCAAATGTCCTATTTATTTTCGCTTAATACATTAATTGTAAACATACGCATTGACGTATTATACAAATAACAATGGGAAATAGTATAACAACGTCAGCTTCTTACTAATATCTTTATATTTTCCCTTGAATATTTATTTAATATTGCATCCGTACATCTTGGTACACTCAGTTTGCCAGGGGCTTCTTATCGAGCCCCATAATATGGCAGGAAAAGTCCGAACACTTTCGACAGTGCGGCACCCCGAACTTATAGCATTATATGCATCAGCTCTGAATCATGTCTTACATCAATAGTTGGGTTAGCCCGGCTCCCTTGTTTTGGTACCTTACATTCCGTTATATCGGCTAAGGTAGCGCAGGGAGAACTATTGCGATTGTGTCCCGGTTCTTCCGGACGAGCACCTCAGTAGAGAAAGCCGAAAACTGACCGTCATGATGCGGCGAGAGCTGGTCGCTGTTCGCGAGGTACTAAGTACTTAAAGTTTTTTCTCCTTCATGCGAGGAATCGGCCTTGCCCGATTTAGGCATGTATAGCGCCCCAGTTCGGCCTTCCGAATACTAGGGGCTTCGCCGAAATTTAAAATTATAGACTTCAATGGCCAAGTGAGAGTTATAAAGCCGAATAGTCTGATTGCCTTGTTCGCTGCGCTAAACACCTCCTTAAAGGACCAAGAATTTGGATAAAGAGTGTTTGGTTTTCCACGAACACCCCAGTACTAGTTACAAGGGGGCGGAAGTCGACGACTAGCCTACTTTCAAATTTTGATAAATGGCCGCAGAGAAGGTAATATTTTAAATCAAACAAAGTGTTATATAGGACAAACAAACCTGTTCTCATATTACAAGGACGACATGAGTACATTCACTCAAAAATTGTGTTCTTAGGACATTCATTTGCCACAAGCCGAGCGCCTTTCATAACGCCATCATAATATTTTTCGGGGTAGCGATGCTCCTTACCCTCTGAGGGTCCATCCTTCACGAGCTTCTCAGCATCCAGCCTAGCCCAATGCACCTTCACGCAGGCAAAGGCCCGTCGGGCACCCTCAATACAGACGGACTGCTTGATAACCTCTAGCTGTGGACAGGCATCCACCATCCGCTTTATCAGGCCAAAGTAGCTGCGGGGCAGGGGCTCGCCAGGCCACATCCGGACTATGAGGTCCTTCATGGCCCGTTCAGCCACATTGTGAAGTTCGACCAGTTGCTTCAGTTGGTCACTTAGAGGCATCGGGTCGGTTCCAATGTATTGGGACCAGAACAGCTTCTTCGTTGAGCTCCCCTCTTCAACACGATAGAACTCCACGGCATCCGAAATGCTGCGTGGCAGATCTGCGAAAGCCCCTAGAGAGCTCTGAATTCGTGTAAGTAACAAAAATGACTCCTCCACATGCTTGCTTTGCATAAAGAATGCCTTACCCCCCGCTTTCTTATTGGTCACCTGGATCTCCTGGAGGGCCTTTTGGGCTTCGGCCCTGGCGTCTGTCGCACTCTGGAGGGCCTTCGCAAGCTCAGACTCTTGCATCTTGAAGTCATGCTCCAAGGACTCGAACTTCTTGCCGAGCTCCTGGATCTCTTGTTGTACCTATCCTACCCGAGCATCTTGTTTCTCGCGCTCGGTGCGCTTCGTAGCCGCCTTGGCTTCGGCTGCAGACATCGCTTTCTTTAGGGCTGCCACTTCGGTCGCGGCTCCTATCAAAAACCATGATGATTTTTGTTAGCATCATCACTTTTTTCTTCTCTATATGACACACGGACGGGGTTTCACTTACCTTTGTTCTCCTCGAGCTGCTTCTTCACGAGGCCAAGCTCTTCTTCGGCCTGCCCCAGTTCACACTTGAGTCCGGCAACCTCAGCCGTGCATGCAGCGGCGGTCAACTGCAATGCCTGTTTGTTCACATAGACAAGTACTATTAGCTTCCTGTGGTTTTCTTTAGTTGACCCTCCGTTTGGCTTTTTCTACCGCACACCAACCAGAGTATCAGGGGCTAATGTCTATTGGGTGATATTTCCTCACACTTCTTCATTACTTACCTCAAAGCCTGTTAGTAGGCTGGTGCAGGCTTCCGTCAATCCGCTCTTGGCGGACCGAACTTTTTCAATCACCGCACTCATAAGAGCACGGTGCTCATCATCAATGGAAGTGCCTCGAAGCACTTCCAACAAATTATCCGATGCCTCCGGCTGGGCGGAGGTCATCGGCACGGCCGGCTCGCTCTCCTTCGCGAGGGGCTGCCTTCTGGAATCCGGAGCCTTTGGAGGCTCCGGCGCAGTAGTCGGCTGGGAGCCATGCTTGCTGAGGCTCCCGTCAGCATAATCCATGGGGGTCTTACCCCCCATGCGCCCGGCGTCTGGGATCTCGCCTTGGGGCGTCTCCGGAGCCGACGCCTCCTGCTCTGGTATCCTTCGGGACAACACCTCGGTGTCATCCGCAGGTCACGGGGAGGTGGCCGTCGGGAGTGAATTCATCTCCGACTTGCCCAGAGACTCCTCCGAAGAGGACACCCCGAGATGGGACCCGACCGGACTGCATATATGTGTTTGGCGTTATGGAAAGCCATAAGGTCAAAGCCGCACAGGCAAAAATATATTACAGAATGCGGATACTACGACCTCGCCCGGGGCTTGCCCCGGGGCAGCCACTCCTCATCGCTATAAGCAGCGGTTGAGGAGTGATCTGGAAGGGACACCTTTCCCTTCTTCGGCGTAACGACCTCCCCCCATGGGGCGACCTTCCTTTTCTTCTCCTCCCTAGTACAGGGAGGGGGCATGTCTTCATGTTTTCCCCCTTCTTCGGGGGGGGGGGATCTTCCTTATCATCTTCGGATGACGATTCTATCACGGCCTTGCACCGGAGACCTTTTTTGGTCCCCGCGGCCGCCTTCTTGGACCTTTCGGCCCCCTCTATTGAGGCGGCCTTCCTCTTTCTCTCCTCCTCTTCATGGGAGGAGTGCGCCTCGTCCTCTTCTGGCGAGGCGTCTGGTGCGGCCTCGCGCCAGAGACCCTTCCGGGTCCCCGCAACCTTCTTTTCGGCCTTTTTCTCCGGCACCTTGTAAGGCGTCGGAACCAGCATCTCCGCTAGGAGTGCGTCTACTGGGTCCTCAGGTAATGGAGCCGGACAGTCAATCCGCTTCGCCATCTCCACCCAATCCTGTTTGGTTAGCATGGTGACTTAAGAATCCTCCCACGAATGTACTAGGAAGGCAACATCTTGTAATAATCAGAGGACTTACCGGACTGGCGATGCGCTTTGCGCTGAGCCCACGGTCCTTGGAAAGGGGAGGAGGAACTTCGCCGGTCTTGAACATCACCTTCCAGATTTCTTTGTGCGTTGTGTCGAAGAGCTCCAACAGCATCTGGTGTTCGGCCGGGTCGAACTCCCACATATCAAATGCCCGTCTTTGACACGGGAGAATCCGGTGCATGAGCATGACCTGGACCATGTTGACGAGCTTGATCTTCTTGTCCCTCATACTTCTGATGCAGGTCTCGAGTCCGGTCAGCTCTGTGGGTTCGCCCCAGGCCAGGCCCTTCTTCTCCCAAGAAGTGAGCCGCATGGGGATTCCAGACCTGAATTTGGGGGCCGCCACCCAGTTGGCGTCGCGCGGCTCGGTGATGTAGAACCACCCTGATTGCCACCCTTTTATGGTCTCCACGAAGGAGCCGTCAAGCCATGTGATGTTGGGCATCTTGCCCACCATGGCGCCTCCGCACTCCTCCTGTTGGCCGCTCACGATCTTCGGCTTCACGCAGAAGATTTTTAGTCACATGCTGAAGTGGGGCTTGATGCGGAGGAAGGCCTCGCACACGACGATGAACGCCGAGATGTTGAGGACGAAATTTGGGGCTAGGTCGTGAAAATATAGCCCGTAATAATACATGAGCCCGCGGACAAATGGTTGGAGTGGAAATCCTAGTCCGAGGACGAAATGAGGGAGAAATACTACTCTCTCCCGAGACTTTGGGGTGGGGGTAATCTGTCCCTCTGCCGGAAGCCTGTGCATGATGCTCTCGGCTAGGTATCCGGCCTCCCGAAGCTTGGTGATGTCCTCCTCTGTGACCGAGGAGGCCATCCACTTGCCTCCCGCTCCGGACATGCTGCGGTCCTACGGAGAAGGTGAGAACTTGGGTGCTGGAGCTTGAGGGTGCGAGAACGGATGAGCAAAGGAGAAATAAGGCGTGGGTGAAAATGGGGATCCTTGTCCTTTTATAAAGGCAATGCAGAATGTGCGCCTCCCCACTTGCTTCTCTAAATCATTTATTTTCCAAGCGCCTCGATTGATGGCGTTGATTGGGTTACCCATACCCGTGTTGATGGAGATCCCGCAATAAGGGGACATGATCTCTGCTTTGACAAGACGTGCCAAAGAAACCGCCTCGCGATGTGTGTGGGAGCTGGATGTGTAAAACGGTTCGAATAATTACCGGGCCACGACGTGCTGTTACGCTACGAAGGACTGTCAGCAGATTAGATTCGTGGATTATTGTTCTCTCTATGGCAGTATGTGAAGAGCCGGACACGTCCCTTGTGTTCGGAATTTATCTTGGAGTATTTGGAGAAGAACCCGCCTCGCAATGCCGAAGACAATCTACGCGTCGGACTCATCGTCATTGAAGCCTGGTTCAGGGGCTACTGAGGGAGTCCTGGATAAGGGGGTATCCGGACAGCCGGACTATATGCTTTGGCCGGACTGTTGGACTATGAAGATACAAGATTGAAGACTTCGTCCCGTGTACGGATGGGACTATCCTTGGCGTTGAAGGCAACTTGGCGATTCGGATGTAGATCTCCTTCTCTGTAAACCGACTCTGTGTAACCCTAGCCCCCTCCGGTGTCTATATAAACCGGAGGGTTTAGTCCGTAGGACATAACAAGAATCATACCATAGGCTAGCTTCTAGGGTTTAGCCTCTCTGATCTCGTGGTAGATCAACTCTTGTAATACTCATATCATCAAGATCAATCAAGCAGGAAGTAGGGTATTACCTCCATCTAGAGGGCCCGAACCTGGGTAAACATCGTATCCCCAGCCTCCTTTTACCATTAGCCTTAGATGCATAGTTCGGGACCCCCTACCCGAGATCCGCCGGTTATGACACCGACAGTTGGCGCGCCCCAAGGGCTGGCCGGCCTCCCCCTTGCTCCTTTATATACGGGGGTAGGGGGCACCCTAACACACACAAGTTGACATTATTTAGCCGTGTGCGGTGCCCCCCTCCAAAGTTACACACCTCGGTCATATCGTCGGAGTGCTTAGGCGAAGCCCTGCGCTAGTAACTTCATCATCACCGTCACCACGCCGTCGTGCTGATGAAACACTCCTTCGGCCTCAATTGGACCAAGAGTACGAGGGATGTCCCCGAGCTGAACGTGTGCCGATCGCGGAGGTGCCGTACGTTCGGTGCTAAGATCGATCGGATCATGAAGACATACGACTACATCAACTGCGTTTTCATAACGCTTCCGCTTTCGGTCTATGAGGGTACATGGACACACTCTCCCCTATCATTGCTATGCATCACCATGATCTTGCATGTGCGTAGGAATTTTTTTGAAATTACTGCATTCCCCAACGGTGGCATCCGAGCCAGGTTTATGCGTAGAAGTTATATGCACGAGTAGAACACAAAGAGTTGTGAGCGAGAATAGTCATACTTCTTACCAGCATGTCATACTTTGATTAGGCGGTATTGTTGGATGAAGCGGCTCAGACTGACATTACGGGTACACTTACGCGAGACTGGTTCTACCGACGTGCTTCACACACAGGTGGCTAGTGAGTGTCTATTTCTCCAACTCTAGTTGAATCGAGTGTGGCTGTGCCCGGTCCTTGTTGAAGGTTAAAACAACACACTTGACGAAAAATCTTTGTGGTTTTGATGCGCAGGTAAGAACGGTTCTTGCTAGAAGCCCGTAGCAGCCATGTAAAACTTGCAACAACAAATTAGAGGACGTCTATCTTGTTTTTGCAGGGCTTGCTGTGATGTGATATGGGCAAACATGATGTGATATAAATTGTTGTATGAGATGATCATGTTTTGTACCAAAGTTATCCGCAACCAGCAAGAGCCATATGGTTGTCGCCTTATTGTACGCAATGCAATCGCCATGTAATTGTTTTACTTTATCACTAAGCTGTAGCGATAGTCGTAGTAACAATAGGTGGCGAGACGATAACGATGCTACGATGGAGATCAAGGTGTCGTGCCGGTGACGTTGGAGATCATGACGATGCTTCGGTGATGCAGATCATGAGCACAAGATGATGATGGCCATTTCATGTCACATATTTTGATTGCATGTGATGTTTATCCTTTATGCATCTTATTTTGCTTAGTTCAGCGGTAGCATTATAAGATGATCCCTTACTAAATTTCAAGGTATAAGTGTTCTCCCTCAGTATGCACCGTTGCTATAGTTCTTCATGCTAAGACACCACGTGATGATCGGGCGTGATCAGCTCTACGTTCACATACAATGGGTGCAAGCCAGTTTTGCACACACAGAATACTTGGGTTAAACTTGATGAGCCTAGCATATGCAGACATGTGATACATCTCCAACGTATCTATAATTTATGAAGTATTCATGCTATTATATTACCTGTTTCGGATGTTTAATGGGCTTTACTATACACTTTTATATTATTTTTTGGGACTAACCTATTAACCAGAGGCCCAGCCCAGATTGTTGTGGCCTATTTCAGTGTTTCACAGAAAAGGAATATCAAACGGAGTCTAAATGGAATGAAACCTTCGGGAGAGTTATTTTTGGAACGGAAGCAATCCAGGGGACTTGGAGTAGACGTCAGGGAAGCTTCGAGGAAGCCACGAGGCAGGGATGTGCACCCTACCCCCTGGGTGCGCCCCCCACCCTCGTGGCTGCCCTGACCGACTTCTTTCGCCTATATATGGCCATATACCCCAAAACCAGCCAGAGGCACAATAGATCGGGAGTTCCGCCGCCGCAAGCCTCTATAGCCACCAAAAACTAATCGGGACCCTGTTCCGGCACCCTGCCAGAGGGGGGATCCATCACCAGTGACCATCTTCATCATCCCGGCGCTCTCCATGATGAGGAGGGAGTAGTTCACCCTCGGGGCTGAGGGTATGTACCAGTAGCTCTGTGTTTGATCTCTCTCTCTCTCTCTCTCGTGTTCTTGATATGACACGATCTTGATGTATCACGAGCTTTGCTATTATAGTTGGATCTTATGATGTTTCCCCTCCTCTACTCTATTGTAATGGATTGAGTTTTCCCTTTGAAGTTATATTATCGGATTGAGTCTTTAAGGATTTGAGAACACTTTATGTATGTCTTGCATGTGCTTATCTATGGTGACAATGGGATATTCACATGATCTACTTGATGTATGTTTTGGTGATCAACTTGCGGGTTCAGTGAACTTATGCATAGGGGTTGGCACACATTTTCGTCTTGACTCTCCGGTAGAAACTTTGGGGCACTCTTTGAAGTACTTTGTGTTGGTTGAATAGATGAATCTGAGATTGTGTGATGCATATCGTATAATCATGCCAACGGATACTTGAGGTGACATTGGAGTATCTAGATGACATTAGGGTTTTGGTTGATTTGTTTCTTAAGGTCTTATTCTAGTATGAACTCTATGATAGATCGAACGGAAAGAATAGCTTCGTGTTATTTTACTACGGACTCTTGAATAGATCGATCAAAAAGAATAACTTGAGGTGGTTTCGTACCTTACCATAATCTCTTGTTTGGTTATCTGCTATTAGTGACTTTGGAGTGACTCTTTGTTGCATGTTGAGGGATAGTTATATGATCCAAGTATGTTATTATTGTTGAGAGAACTTGCACTAGTGAAAGTATGAACCTTAGGCCTTGTTTCCTAGCATTGCAATACCATTTACGCTCACTTTCATCATTAGTTACTGTCGGTGTCAAAACCGGCGGATCTCGGGTAGGGGGTCCCGAACTGTGTGTCTAGCCGGATGGTAACAGGAGACAAGGGACACGATGTTTTTACCCAGGTTCGGGCCCTCTCGATGGAGGTAAAACCCTACTCCCGCTTGATTAATATTGATGATATGGGTAGTACAAGAGTTGATCTACCACGAGATCAGAGAGGCTAAACCCTAGAAGCTAGCCTATGGTATGATTGTTGTTCGTCCTACGGACTAAAACTCTCCGGTTTATATAGACACCGGAGAGGGTTAGGGTTACACAGAGTTGGTTACAATGGGAGGAGATCTTCATATCAAATCGCCAAGCTTGCCTTCCACGCCAAGGAAAGTCCTATCCAGACATGGGACGAAGTCTTCAATCTTGTATCTTCATAGTCCGGGAGTCCGGTCAAAGGTCATAGTCCGGTCATCCGGACACCCCCTAATCCGGGACTCGCTCAGTAGCCCCTGAACTAGGCTTCAATGACGACGAGTCCGGCGCGCAAATTGTCTTCGGCATTGCAAGGCGGGTTCCTCCTCCAAATACTCCATAGAAGACGTTGAACACAAGGATAGTTTCCGGCTCTGCAAAATAAGTTCCACATGCCATCGTAGAGAGAACAATATCTGCACAAATCTAATCTGCTGACATACTTCGCAGCATGACATCACGCCACGGCCAGGCCTTTATTCGAATCGTTTTACTGTTCCACCTCAGCGCGCTTAGCAAGGCGGTTTCCTTGGCACGCCTTGTCAAAGCAGAGATCGTGTCCCCTTATTTCAGGATTATCATCAATACGAGCGTGGGTAACCCAACCGTGCCTTTTGGTATGACTCCCTAATTGAAAACGAGTCCCAAACGGTTACGGGGAGGGCTCTTGGTATTCAACCTCTTTATAAAGAGACCAAGGCTCGACTCCTTTTAACTCAATCGAATCCGCCCTTTGCCTTGAACTCCAACATCCATAGCTCTAGCTTTAGGCGCCTCGGACCCTCGATGATGTCCGGCTCCGACCTTAAAGGCCGGTGGATGCCTTCCTCCATTATGGAAGAAGACGTGCGAAAGCTGAGAGATGCCAGGTATCTGACCGGTGAAATCTCGCATAGGCTGCCTGCACAAGGGCAAGTCATTCCCACTCCCCAGCCTGGTGAGGGCGTGGTGTTCATATCTCACTTCCTTTGGGGGCTAGGCTTCCCGATTGATCCCTTCATGAGGGGGCTTATGTTTTATTACGGGCTGGAATTTCATGACTTAGCTCCGGAGTCCATCCTCCAGATCTCATCGTTCATTGTCATGTGTGAGGCCTTCCTCCATATTACTCCTCACTTCGGATTGTGGCTGAGAACCTTCAAGGTGGAACCGAAGATAATCGAGGGGCAGCACGCTGAGTGCGGAGGAGCCATCGTAAGCAAGATGGCCGACGCTCCATGGACCGAGGGCTCTTTCGAAGAGGAGTTCGGCTTATGGCAACGGGACTGGTTTTACATCATAGCCCCCAAGGGCACCACATGGATGGCGCCACCTACTTTTCGCTCGGGTCCCCCACCACGGCTAGCGTCATGGGTCAATGAAGGGCTTATCTGGGGGCCGTCCAAAGACGTGCCCTTGCAGCAGGACCGCATTCGAGATCTTCTAGAAAGAGATATCAACTTGACCATAGTGGCGCAAGTTATGCTGATTCGCCGCACGCTGCCCTGCAAATGTCGCCCTCTCCGCCTGTGGGAATTTAACCCGGAGGTACCGCGAGTCCTCCAACACTTTATGGGCACGACACCGTGGAGATGTACAAATTGTTCTTCAGATCACAAGCAAGGTGTCCGGATTTGTCCGAGGACGCAGGTCTGAGCTGCAATCGCCCGGATGCTCGAGTAAGTAGCCCCGTATTTGGACACGCCATCCGTATTTTCATCATAAAATTACCCTGCCTAAGATAGCGGAGGTAAAGCTTATCACGTGTCTAGCCCCCCTGCCTGAGACCGCGCCGGATCCCGTGTTAACCAGGATGCTAGAGGTCGTGCTTTTGGCAGAAGGCAAAGGAGGGAACCAGGGAGCTACCGCCTCCGCGAAGGAGGCTGTTGGGAAGGGAGGAATCAAAAATTCCCCCGACCAGGGAAAGAAAAGGACTGCCTCTGAAGACCCGGAGGGGATGGCCTCAAAACGGGGGAAGAAAACTTCGCTGGAGGGTTCGGCACCGGAGAATGCCCCGGACGCATTGCGCCCTCAAGGGATACGCTCTCCCCCGAGCCGTAAGTGAAGAGAGGGGTTCCAAAATGAATGACATTCCTGTTTTATTTCTGAGGAAGATAACCGAAATATTACCTTGTAGTTCGGATCTCAACCCTTCTCAGCAGAGCTCATCTTCAGGGGATCTTCGTCCGGAGATGATAGAGAGCGAAACACCTCCCCCTGTTGCACTGTCTCACGAGGCAGGCGACCCTGAGGTGTCGTCTCGGAGGGTTTTTCCGAGTCTGGACCCTGAAAAAGGTTGTTAGGCTAGTCTGGCACCCTCTAGTGCACGGTCGAAGGGGTTGAAAGATCTGCTCGGGGGGGCATCCATCTCAGAAGAACACCGTATGTTGATGAACACGGTGATTGGAAGGATTTCATCCGCGGAAAGCGGACTGTACGAGGCTGCCAGGAGTTTACTAACAAGCTTTGAGGTACGTAAAAAGGTGTACTGTCGGTGTCAAAACCGGCGGATCTCGGGTAGGGGGTCCCGAACTGTGCGTCTAGGCGGATGGTAACAGGAGATGAGGGACACGATGTTTTTACCCAGGTTCGGGCCCTCTTGATGGAGGTAAAACCCTACTCCCTCTTGATTAATATTGATGATATGGGTAGTACAAGAGTTGATCTACCACGAGATCAGAGAGGCTAAACCCTAGAAGCTAGCCTATGGTATGATTGTTGTTCGTCCTACGGACTAAAACTCTCCGGTTTATATAGACACCGGAGAGGGTTAGGGTTACACAGAGTCGGTTACAATGGGAGGAGATCTTCATATCAAATCGCCAAGCTTGCCTTCCACGCCAAGGAAAGTCCTATCTAGACATGGGACGAAGTCTTCAATCTTGTATCTTCATAGTCCGGGAGTCCGGTCAAAGGTCATAGTCCGGTCATCCGGACACCCCCTAATCCGGGACTCGCTCAGTAGCCCCTGAACTAGGCTTCAATGACGACGAGTCCGGCGCGCAAATTGTCTTCGGCATTGCAAGGCGGGTTCCTCCTCCAAATACTCCATAGAAGATGTTGAACACAAGGATAGTTTCCGGCTCTGCAAAATAAGTTCCACATGCCATCGTAGAGAGAATAATATCTGCACAAATCTAATCTGCTGACGTACTTCGCAGCGTGACATCACGCCACGGCCAGGCCTTTATTCGAATCGTTTTACTGTTCCACCTCAGCGCGCTTAGCAAGGCGGTTTCCTTGGCACGCCTTGTCAAAGCAGAGATCGTGTCCCCTTATTTCGGGATTCTCATCAATACGAGCGTGGGTAACCCAACCGTGCCTTTTGGTATGACTCCCTAATTGAAAACGAGTCCCAAACGGTTACGGGGAGGGCTCTTGGTATTCAACCTCTTTATAAAGAGACCAAGGCTCGACTCCTTTTAACTCAATCGAATCCGCCCTTTGCCTTGAACTCCAACATCCATAGCTCTAGCTTTAGGCGCCTCGGACCCTCGATGATGTCCGGCTCCGACCTTAAAGGCCGGTGGATGCCTTCCTCCGTTATGGAAGAAGACGTGCGAAACCTGAGAGATGCCAGGTATCTGACCGGTGAAATCTCGCATAGGCTGCCTGCACAAGGGCAAGTCATTCCCACTCCCCAGCCTGGTGAGGGCGTGGTGTTCATATCTCACTTCCTTTGGGGGCTAGGCTTCCCGATTGATCCCTTCATGAGGGGACTTATGTTTTATTACGGGCTGGAATTTCATGACTTAGCTCCGGAGTCCATCCTCCAGATCTCATCGTTCATTGTCATGTGTGAGGCCTTCCTCCATATTACTCCTCACTTCGGATTGTGGCTGAGAACCTTCAAGGTGGAACCGAAGATAATCGAGGGGCAGCACGCTGAGTGCGGAGGAGCCATCGTAAGCAAGATGGCCGACGCTCCATGGCCCGAGGACTCTTTCCAAGAGGAGTTCGGCTTATGGCAACGGGACTGGTTTTACATCATAGCCCCCAAGGGCACCACATGGATGGCGCCACCTACTTTTCGCTCGGGTCCCCCACCACGGCTAGCGTCATGGGTCAATGAAGGGCTTATCTGGGGGCCGTCCAAAGACGTGCCCTTGCTGCAGGACCGCATTCGAGATCTTCTAGAAAGAGATATCAACTTGACCATAGTGGCGCAAGTTATGCTGATTCGCCGCACGCTGCCCTACAAATGTCGCCCTCTCCGCCTGTGGGAATTTAACCTGGAGGTACCGCGAGTCCTCCAACACTTTATGGGCACGACACCCGTGGAGATGTACAAATTGTTCTTCAGATCACAAGCAAGGTGTCCGGATTTGTCCGAGGACGCAGGTCTGAGCTGCAATCGCCCGGATGCTCGAGTAAGTAGCCCCGTATTTGGACACGCCATCCGTATTTTCATCATAAAATTACCCTGCCTGAGATAGCGGAGGTAAAGCTTATCAGGTGTCCAGCCCCCCTGCCTGAGACCGCGCCGGATCCCGGGCTTAACCAGGATGCTGGAGGTCGTGCTTTTGGCAGAAGGCAAAGGAGGGAACCAGGGAGCTACCGCCTCCGCGAAGGAGGCTGTTGGGAAGGGAGGAATCGAAAATTCCCCCGACCAGGGAAAGAAAAGGACTGCCTCTGAAGACCCGGAGGGGATGGCCTCAAAACGGGGGAAGAAAACTTCGCTGGAGGGTTCGGCACCGGAGAATGCCCCGGACGCATTGCGCCCTCAAGGGATACGCTCTCCCCCGAGCCGTAAGTGAAGAGAGGGGTTCCAAAATGAATGACATTCCTGTTTTATTTCTGAGGAAGATAACCGAAATATTACCTTGTAGTTCGGATCTCAACCCTTCTCAGCAGAGCTCATCTTCAGGGGATCTTTGTCCGGAGATGATAGAGAGCGAAACACCTCCCCCTGTTGCACTGTCTCACGAGGCAGGTGACCCTGAGGTGTCGTCTCGGAGGGTTTTTCCGAGTCTGGACCCTGAAAAAGGTTGTTAGGCTAGTCTGGCACCCTCTAGTGCACGGTCGGAGGGGTTGAAAGATCTGCTCGGGGGGGCATCCATCTCAGAAGAACACCGTATGTTGATGAACACGGTGATTGGAAGGATTTCATCCGCGAAAAGCGGAATGTACGAGGCTGCCAGGAGTTTACTAACAAGCTTTGAGGTACGTAAAAAGGTGTACTGTCGGTGTCAAAACCGGCGGATCTCGGGTAGGGGGTCCCGAACTGTGCGTCTAGGCGGATGGTAACATGAGATGAGGGACACGATGTTTTTACCCAGGTTCGGGCCCTCTTGATGGAGGTAAAACCCTACGTCTTGCTTGATTAATATTGATGATGTGGGTTACAAGAGTCGATCTACCACGAGATCAAGGAGGCTAAACCCTAGAAGCTAGCCTATGGTATGATTGTTGTTCGTCCTATGGACTAAAGCCATCCGGTTTATATAGACACCGAAGAGGGCTAGGGTTACACAGAGTCGGTTACAATGGTAGGAGATCTACATATCCATATCGCCAAGCTTGCCTTCCACGCCAAGGAAAGTCCCATCCGGACACGGGACGAAGTCTTCAATCTTGTATCTTCATAGTCTTGGAGTCCGGCCGATGATGGTAGTTTGGCTATCCGGACACCCCCTAGTCCGGGACTCCCTCAGTAGCCCCTGAACCAGGCTTCAATGACGACGAGTCCGACGCGCATATTGTCTTCGGCATTGCAAGGCGGGTTCCTCCGCCGAATAATTTATAGAAGATTGTGAACACCAGGATAGTGTCCGGCTCTGCAAAAATAAATTACACATACCACCGTAGAGAGAATAATATTACACAAGATCAATCTGCTGACGTATTATGTGGCGTAACGTCACACCACTTCCAAGCCTTTACTCGAATTGTTTTTGTTGTTCCACCTCAGCGCGTTTAGCGAGGCGGTTTCCTTGGCACGTCTTGTCGAAGCAGAGATCGTGTTCCCCTTATTCCGGGATTCCCATCAATACGGACGTGGGTAACCCAACCGCGCCATTGATTGTGACGCTTGGGAGATAAGTGAGTTTTACCAGGCCGGTGGGGACGCGTGTTTCTGTCCGCCCATATAAGGGGATAAAGATCCAACCTTTTTACCTGCGCCTTCTTCCTCCTTGGCTTATCCATCTCCGCGAACTCGAGCTCTAGCGCCCAAGCCCGCACATCTCACCTCAACCTTCTCCAAATGGATGGCCTCCTCCGTCACGGAGGGGCATATCCAGAAGCATCGGCTCCTCGACGAGGGAGAGCTCATCCCCACCCCCAGGCCCCATGAGAGGGTAGTATTCCTTCCCCATTTCCTCCGCGGACTGGGCTTCCCACTTCATCCCTTCGTCCAGGGGCTCATGTTCTACTACGGCCTAGATTTCCACGAAATGGCCCCGAATTTTATTCTCAACATCTCGGCGTTTATCGTCGTGTGCGAGGCCTTCCTCTGCATCCAGCCCCACTTCGGCTTGTGTCTCAAGACCTTCAGTGTCAAGCCGAAGGTTGTGAAGGGCAGCCAAGCGAAGTGCGGAGGCGCCATGGTGGGCAGGATGTCCCACGTTACGTGGCTGGAGGGCACTTTTGTAGAAACCATCAAGGGGTGGCAATCGGGGTGGTTCTACATCACCGAGCCGCGCGATCCCGAATGGGCAGCGGCCCCCGAATTCAGATCCGGCATCCCCACACGGCTCACCTCCTGGAAAGAGAGCGACCGGATTTGGGGGAATTCGGAGGAGCTGACCGGACTCCAACCTGCATCAAAAAGCCGGTGGACAAGAAGCTCAAGCTTGTCAACGTAGTCCAGGTCATGCTCATCCGCCAGATTCTCCCGTGCCAACGACGGGGCTTCAATATGTGGGAGTTCGATCTGGCGCAGCACCAGACTCTGAATGGGCTCTTCAACACTACGTACGAAGAGGTCTGGAAGGTGCTATTCAAGGGCGCCGAGGCTCCCGCATCCGCTACCGAAGATCGCGGATTCAGCTTGGAGCGTCCAGCTGATGAAGTAAGTTATTTTGTCCTTTAAGGGACGCTTGTTTTCCGTAGTTTGACTCTATGCGGGATCTAAACTCCCTTTCCTTTGACAGGACTGGCTGAAGAAGGCCGCACAGGCTATCTATCCGGCCCCATTGCCAGAGGACCCACCTGACGCCCGCCTAACGGGGCTGCTGGCTCCGGCACCCCACGTGTGCCAGAGAAGAAGGCTAAGAAGAAGGCCACGGGGACTCGGAAGAGTTCCCGTTTTCAGGTGCTTTCGGATGATGAATCCGAGGCCGATTCCTCCCACCAAGGCAAGGAGGAGAACAAGAAAGCCTCTCCCCCAGCGGGGGGAGGGAAGAAAAGGAAGGCCTCCCCAACAAGGGAGGCCGAAGGGTCCAAGTGGGGAAAAACTCTTCCCCCGGACTGTTCCGCCAACGCCAGTGATGACGACGAGGACTGGCCTCCAAGGGCCAAGCCTCTGGCGAGATCGTAAGTATCCGGACTCCCGAATAACTTCAAGGTTTTTGTTTTCCGCCACGTTATGTCTTCCTAATGCCGCATACAACCCTGCAGTCCGCCTAAGTATGATCTTCCCACTTCGTCGAGCGGGTCCTTAGGGGCGTCGGATATGGATTCTCTTCCGACTGCCTCCACCCCCCGTGATGCGGACGATGCCGCGGTGGGATCCCAGGAAGGGACCCACCAGGAGGAGAGGGCCTCGGAGGTGTCGCAGGACAACCTCCCGGACTATGCACCGGACTCAGCCCCGGAACCCATAGTGGCTCCGGAGTCCGGCGGGCGACCCCTTCGTAAGAAGGGCAAGACCGCGACGCCGGCTACCTCCGTCCAACCGGAGGTGCCGGATAATTTGCTGCAGGCGCTCAACAGCGCCTCCATCGAAGAGGAACACCGCACTGTTATGAGTGCGGTGATTCAGAAGGTTCAGCTCGCCAAGAGCAGGCTGACCGAAGCCTGCAGCACCCTTCTAACAGGCTTTGAGGTAAGAATTTCAATATATGCAAAATGGTACCGCATAGATAGTAGCCCCTGATGCTCGGTTCGGTGTTCGGAATGAAAAGCCGGACTGAGGATCTTTAGAAAGATAAACGCAGGAGTCATGAAAATATGTCAATATGGGATTGTAGGCTGTGCTGCTGACCTCTGCAGCACTGACTGCGGAGGTCAATACTTTGAAGGAAAACCTCGAGCGGTCCGAGAACGAGCTCGGCCATGCCAAGAAGAAGCTCGAGGAAAAAGAAGGTGAGTAATACCTTATGAAAATTGTACCTTACAGAAAAGGATTTGGTTGCAGGAAAAATGACAAGGATAACTGGGGTATTGCAGGGGCCACTAACGAGGTGGCGACCCTGAAGGAGGCGGTGGCTGCGGCCGAACGCAATGCGGCTGCGGAGCGCACCGAGCGAGAGAAACAGGAGGAGCGGGTGGCGGTGGTACAGAAAGAGCTCCAGGATCTCGTGAAGAAACACGAGAGCCTGGAGCATGACTCGAAGACTCGAGAGTCTGAGCTTGCAACGGCTCTTGAGAGTGCCAAAGCCGCTAAGGCCGAAGCCTACAAGGCCCTCCAGGAGATCGAGGCGGTGAAGAAAATAGCAGCGGGTAAGGCATTTTTCATGCAAAGTAAGCATGTGAGTGTTAATTACCTGTCTCTTACCCGGATTCGGAGCTCTCCAGGAGCGTTCGCAGATCTTCCTCGTAGCATGTCCGATGCTGCCGCGTTCTACCGGGACGAGGAGGGGAGCTCGACGGAGAAGGTCTTCTCGTCTCAGTATGCTGAGGCCGAACATCTAGTGCCCCTTAGCGACCAGCTGAAGCAGCTGGTCGAGCTCCACAAGGCGGCCGAACAGGCCATGAAGGGCCTCATAGTTCAGCTACGGTCTAAGGAGGCCATGCCTGGGAGCTACTTCGGCCTGGTGCGGCGGCTGGTGGATGCGTGCCCGTGGGTTGAAGTCATCAAGCACTCTGCCTGCATTGAAGGTGCCCGTCGGGCCCTTGCCCGCGCAAAGGTGCACTGGGGCAAGATGGATGCCCAGAAGCTTGTGACGGACCCACCACCAGAGGGCAAGGAGTATCGTACGCCCGAGATGTACTATAAGAGTGTGATGAAGGGAGCCCGCACTATTGCGGGTGAGTGCTCCAAAGATGTAATATTTGAGTAGACTCGCATTTTGTTATCCTGTGCGTTGAAAAGTTAGTTCATATGCGCTAAGCAACGCTTGTTAATTTAAAATATTACCTTCTGTGAGGCTGTTTATCAAATCTGAGAGATGGCAAGTCGACGGCTTTAGCCCCCATGCCACGAGTGCTGGGGTGTTCGCGATAAACTCGAGCGCTCTTGTTCCCATTTTTGGGTCCATCTAGGGAGGCGCTCGACACAGCGAACAAGGCAACCGGACTTATAATGCTTGAACACTCTCACTTAGCCATAGAATTCTATAATTTTAAATTTCGGCGAAGCCCCTAGTCTTCGGAAGGCCGAATTTGGGGCGCTATCCACGCCTTGGCCGGACAGGATCCGGCTCCTCGCTCTAAGCGGCATAAGTCTTTAAGGACTCGCAAAAAACCTCTCCAAACAGCGACCGGCTCTCGCCTCATCATGACGGTCAGTTTTAGCTTTCTCCACTGAGGCGTTAACCCAGCTCAACTGGGGCGGAATCGCAGTGGTGCTCCCAGTGCTACCTTAGCCGATATAATGGAACGTAAGGTACCAAAACATGGGAGCCGGGCAAACCCAACTATTGACCCATGAACATGATTTGGAGCCGATGCATATAATGCTATAAGTTCGGGGTGCCGCACTTGTGGAAGTGTTCGGACTTATCACACCATAACGCGGGAAACATGAGCCCCTGGTGTATTTGAGCCGTACCAAAACGTACGGATGCAACATGTCATAGATGAATATATGTATAAAAAGAAAATGCAATTAAAAGCAAAAAGGTGCTGCATTGTTTTATTCAATAAGTGCTGCTACGAATGCAGAACGATGCAAATAGTGCAATAAGCAAGGGATGGGACTGTTAAACATGTCCCCCTCCAGGGGTAGGCTGCGAAATGGTGTATAAAAATGCTCGTAATGGAGACCACCTATATTTTTGTTGTAGCTTTTATCCTTCCCTGGCTGTTGCATCGTGAGTTCGGCAAATCTACTGCCGGACAGGTCCTCTGACGAACGGAGTCCTGTGGGTAAAAAATAAAAAGAAAAGAAAAAAGAAACGACACACTTAAGAGCCCCTAGTGTGGTTGAGCCGCAGTCTGGGCTTATCATGGTCGAGCCCCTTGCCCTATGCCCATGGTATCTTCGGAGCGTAATGGAGTACGCGAAGGGTCTGCCTTAATGTTTGACAGGGGCTGGGGTTGGGGTCGCACTGCTACGCGTGCTCGGAACGTGCCAGGTGGTTGTGTTGTGGGTTACTCCGGGCACGCTTAGCTGTGTCCGGCCACTTGGCAGCCGGACTCGAGAGTTGCCTTAAAAGGCTGCTTTGTACTTCTGCCGCGAGAGCCGCTGTATGTTCCTCCGTTCGGAGAGAGCGTTCAGTGTTTCCGTTGACCGTGATGACTCCTCTAGGGCCTGGCATCTTGAGCTTGAGGTATGCGTAGTGCGGCACCGCGTTGAACTTTGTGAACGCGGTACGTCCGAGCAAGGCATGATAGCCGTTGCGGAACGGGACTATGTCGAAGATTAACTCCTCGCTTCGGAAGTTATCTAGGGATCCGAAGACCACTTCCAGTGTAACTGAGCCTGTACAATTGGCTTCTACACCTGGTATGACGCCTTTGAAGGTCGATTTGGTAGGTTTAATCCTTGAGGGGTCTATGCCCATTTTGCGCACCGTGTCCTGATAAAGTAGGTTTAGGCTGCTACCGTCGTCCATCAGGACTCTGGTGAGATGAAATCCATCGACGATTGGGTCTAGAACCAATGCGGCGAACCCACCATGGCGAATGCTGGTGGGGTGATCCCTTCGGTCAAAGGTGATCGGGCAAGAGGGCCATGGATTGAACTTCGGGGCAACTGGCTCCATCGCGTATACATCCCTGAGTGCACGCTTCCGCTCCCTTTTGGGTATGTGCGTGGCATATATCATGTTCACCGTCCGCACCTGTGGGGGGAAACCCTTCTGTCCTCTATGTTTCGGCGGTCGGGTCTCTTCCTTGTCGTCGCTATGTAGCCCCTTGTCGCTGTTTTCGGCAATTAACTTGCCTGCCTGCTTGAACACCCAACAGTCCCTATTGGTGTGGTTAGCTGGCTTTTCAGGGGTGCCATGTATCTGGCACAAGCGGTCGAGAATTCGGTCCAAATTGTACGGACCCTGAGTTATTCTTTTGAATGGCTTTTTCCATTGACCGGGTTTAGAGCCTCTGAATCCGGCATTGACTGCCGTATCCTCACTGTTATCGCCATTAATGCAGCGTTTGTTTTTGTTGCGACGCGACCTGCCACTACGGTCCTTGATATCCGGACTGCCAGAATTTTTGTTGAGGTTGTTGCTGCGTGCTAGCCAGCTGTCCTCACCCGCACAGAAGCGGGTCATGAGTGATGTAAGGGCTGCCATGGATTTCGGCTTTTCCTGTCCCAGGTGCCGGGCAAGCCATTCGTCGCAGATGTTATGCTTGAAGGCCGCGAGGGCCTCGGCATCCGGACAGTCGACGATTTGGTTTTTCTTGGTTAACAACCATGTCCAGAATTGTCTGGCCGATTCGTCTGGCTGCTGAATTATGTGGCTTAGGTCATCTGCATCTGGTGGTCGCACGTACGTGCCTTGGAAGTTATCGAGGAATGCGGCTTCCAGGGCCTCCCAACTCCCAATTGACTCTGCTGGCGAGTTGTTGAGCCAATGCCGGGCTGGTCCTTTAAGCTTGAGGGGGAGGTATTTGATGGCGTGGAGATCGTCTCCGCGGGCCATGTGGATGTGGAGGAGATAGTCCTCGATCCAGACCGCGGGGTCTGTTGTGCCATCATAAGATTCAATATTGACGGGTTTAAACCCTTCTGGGATTTGATGATCCATTACCTCATCTGTGAAGCACAGTGGGTGTGCGGCGCCTCTATACTGGGCGATATCGCGACGGAGCTCAAAAGAGCTTTGTCTGTTGTGTTCGGCCCGGCCGAACTTACTGTGTCCGGGGTGACGGTGATCGTCACGTATCGTCGGGCGCCCACATGATCCATAGATCGATCTTTATTGTCTTGCCTTATCCTCCAATATGTCTCGCAGGTCCGGACTGTTCCCCTATGGCCTTGTGCTTTTCGAGGGATGCCGGGGTACGGTTCTAGTGAAGGGCCTTGAGGCCTCTCTGTCGCGACCACGGGGTGGTCGATCAGCCGTATTGTCTCCTGGTGAAGCGGGATCATATGCCTCCACCTCTAATCGGGGGAGCAGCTTACGTTTGGGGTAGCTTTTGGAGGGGTGTTCGAGTTCATGCTCTTCGGTCGCGAGGACTTCGGTCCATCTGTCGGCTAGCAAATCTTGATCAGCTCTAAGCTGCTACTCCTTTTTCTTGAGGCTGTTTGCCGTGGCCATAAGCCTGCGTTTGAAATGCTCCTGTTCGACGGGTTCCTCAGGCACGACGAATTCGTCGTCGTCGAGGCTTGCCTCGTCTCCGGAGGGAGGCATATAGTCCTCTACCTCTTCTTTGGCCGCTCTCTCATGAGGGCTGGCGTCTCCCTCCTCCTGTGCTGGATCTTGCTGGAGTGGGTTGTCTTCGGCGCTATCCGGTGTATTATCGTCTCCGGTGCCGGAATCCTCATTCTTGCTATGGCGGGATTTAGAGCGGCGCCGCTGACGCCGGCGCTTGGGCTGTTTCTTGGAGGGGTCATCCTCCGTTATTCCTTTGTCGTTCCCATCCTTTGGGATATCCACCATGTATATGTCGTATGAAGAGGTGGCTTTCCAGTGCCCGGTGGGCGCTGGTTCTTGGTCGTCTCTGGCATCGTCGTCCATACCGTCGATGTCCTCAGAGTCGTAATCTAGCATGTCGGTTAGATCGTCGACAGTGGCTACCAAGTGGGTGGTGGGTAGGCTCTGAATTTCTTCGTCGTCCGCATCCCAACCGTCCTGGCCGCAGTCCGGCCAGGCCTCTCCTGATAAGGAGAGGTACTTTAGCAAACTCAAGATGTCGCCAAAAGGTGAGTGTTGAAAGATGTCGGCCGCGGTGAACTCCATGATCGGCGCCCAATCGGATTCGACTGGAGGGGCGCGGGAGGTTCGGAGTCACGAGCTTTATGGGGGACAAGATCGGTGTTCGGCTCTATCGCTGTAGAGGTTGCAGCCCCCGAGGCGGTGTCTAGGCATCCATCCTCGATCTGCGGAGCCGGCTCCGAATTGAAGATCGGAGTGGTTTCGAGTGCGGCCTCCAGGGTACTGTCCGGCTGTAGAGCTAAATCATGCCCATCGCGACAGTACGGCACGCTCGGCTGTGGCTCGAATCCGTCGAGGATCAAGTCCCCGCGGATGTCAGCCGTGAAGTTCAAACTTCCAAATCTAACCTGACGGCCGGGGCGTAGCTTTCGATCTGCTCCAGCTGGCCAAGCGAATTGGCCCGCAGTGCGAAGCCGCCGAATACGAAGATCTGTCCGGGGAGGAAGGTCTCACCCTGGACTGCGTCGTTGATGATGATCGAAGAAGCAATCGAGCCTATCGGTGACGACACAGAGGAACTCTCAATGAAAGCACCAATGTCGGTGTCAAAACCGGCGGATCTCGGGTAGGGGGTCCCGAACTGTGCGTCTAGGCAGATGCTAATAGGAGACAAGGGACACGATGTTTTTACCCAGGTTCGGGCCCTCTTGATGGAGGTAAAACCCTACATCCTGCTTGATTAATATTGATGATGTGGGTTACAAGAGTAGATCTACCACGAGATCAAGGAGGCTAAACCCTAGAAGCTAGCCTATGGTATGATTGTTGTTCGTCCTATGGACTAAAGCCATCCGGTTTATATAGATACCGGAGAGGGCTAGGGTTACACAGAGTCGGTTACAATGGTAGGAGATCTACATATCCGTATCGCCAAGCTTGCCTTCCACGCCAAGGAAAGTCCCATCCGGATACGGGACGAAGTCTTCAATCTTGTATCTTCATAGTCTTGGAGTCCGGCCGATGATGGTAGTTCAGCTATCCGGACACCCCCTAGTCCGGGACTCCCTCATGTACCTTTTAGTAGAGCCGCATATAAAATGCGCCCTGTATAAATAGTAGCCCCTGAGACTCTGTGTGTCGTCAAAAGTGACGGCGCGCAGAGGATCATAACCCCAGGTATAATATGTCACCTATTTTATGAAGGTGGCGAGGCGTTCGGTGGCTAGCCGGACTGATGAATCTGCCGAGCTAAAGCGGCAACTTGACGTGGCGGATGACGTCATCGCACTTGTAAATAAGCGGCTAGATGAGGCACAAGGTATGTTCCAAAGACATCTGATAAGAGGAGTTTGATGCTCGTGCCTTATAAGATATGTGCTTAATGTAGATAGTGCTACTGCCGTGGAGAACCTTCGAGCGGAACTTGCCCGAGCCAAGGAGCAAGCAAGAGAAAGTGATGCGGCTGCCGGTAAGGCGGCTGAAGAGCTAAGAGCCGAACAGGATGCTCACTACCAGAGCAAGAAAGTAATAGCCGAGATGGCTATAAAATTGAAGGATGCTACCGACCGCTGTATATTTCTTGAACAAGGAGATAAGGCGGCTTAGAAGGATCTTGAAAAGATCACTGCTGAGGCCAAGGAGACTCGCTCTGCAATGAGAGCTATAAAGGAGGAGCTACGTCAGGCCAGAGATATCACGGCTGGGAAGCACTATATGCTGCGGATGAAGTTCGGGGACCCCAAGTATGCTTCGTTAGACCGGCAGTGGAGTGCGGAAAACACGTATCTGGATTTGGTAGCTAGTGCGGCACACGTGACCGAACACTTCCCCGGCCGAGGTGACCATGGATTGGAAGAGCTGATTTGGTCGCAGTTCCACAATCCAGAACGCCCGCTTTCGGTATCCGACCGGTTGGCCGCCTGGGCAGAGTTGAACAGGTTATCCGGACTCGCCATGAGGTATGTTGCAAGTCGTCTATGGCCGGAGAAGCCGGAGCCAAAGAGTTATTTTGGCTGGGTGCAGCAGTTCCTTGGTTCGGTGCCGCATGCTGATGCAATGAAGAGGTTGGTGTGCATAGAGGGTGCACAGATGGCTCTTGCCCGTGTCAAAACATACTGGGCGGATATGAAGGCCAGTATTGTTGCATCCCGGGATTCGGACGAAGGCCGAGTACCTGCCAAGCACTACTTTGAGGGAGTTCTTCAGGGCGCTTGTTTAATAGAGTCGCAGTGCTGGAAGGATATTGTGTTCGAATAGCATGTGCTATTGTAAAACGAATATTTTGATAGAATATAAAAGCTTTTTATACTTGTGCTTGCAAGAATTATAATGCCTCTTCTGCGGCCGTTAATGTATATGTGTATATAACCTGGAAGATGGCAGTCGTTGGCTTTAGCCCCCACGCATAGAATGCGGGGGTGTTCGCAAAAAGGCGCCTTTTCATACTTAATCCAACGTCTTGGTCCTATAAAGGAGGTGGTAGCGCAGCGAACTAGGCAACCGGACTACAATGCTTTATCACTTTCACTTAGCCATAGGAGTTTGACAGTGGGGCTACTGAATAGCCCCTAGGGGCACCGCACTCGCCCGAATTCGGGCGCGTGTGTGCCTGACCGGGAAGCGGCCCTTCGTTAATGCGGAGGAATCCTAAAGATTCCGGAAGTCATCGAGTGGTTGACCAGTCTCTCGCTCTATCATGACAGTCAGTTTTCGGCTTTCTCTACTGAGGTGCTCGCCTGGCCGAACCGGCGCACAATCGCAGTAGTTCTCCTGGTGCCGCCTTAGCCGATAGAGCGGAACGTAAGGCAGCAAAACACATGAGCCGGGCAAACCCAACATTTGACCAAAGACATGATTCGGAGCTGATGCATATAAGGCCAAACTCGCGACGCCGAACACTCCCGAAGGTATTCGGTCTTTCTGAGGACGGGCCGAACAATAGTCCTTTGGTAAAAAAGCCCCCGGTGTCCAGGTACGTGCAAAATTATGGCGTGGCCACATGCCAGGACGCCAGCCTCCTCCTCGGCTATAGTGAAAACCGGGGGATGGTATCAACAAGAGACAGTAAGAATGGTTTACGCAGGGTCTTAATCTGAAGAGAATCCTTAGAACGGGTCCCTACTGCACGTCTGCGCCTGTGTCTCCGTTGTGCCGTATCCTGGACGGGCGTAGCACGATGTTTGTCTGCGAAAGAGAAGGACTTGGTGAAAAATAATCATGCGAGAAATCTATAACAAAATATAACACAGAGGCATGAGTAAGATTGGGACGTATTTATCTCCTCGTGTAAACACGTGGAGCCCCTTGTACTGGGTTATGCAGTTGCTAGGCCTTTGTATGTTTACGCCGGACTTGTCGAACTGTGTCCGGGGTAGTGAAGCTGGATTAGTGTGCGGCTGTCAAGGCGGCCGCACCATTGTCCGTACTTCAGGGATCAACTGATATTTCCCTTTAATGAGATGATGCCACGTGGACCGGGCATTTTGAGTGTGAGGGATGCATAATGCGGTATTGCGTTAAAGCGGGCAAAAGCTTCACGTCCTTGTAGCGCTTTATAGCGACTTATGAATGGGGCGATGTGGAAGGTTAGCTTTTTTCTTCGGAAGTTGTCGGGTGAGCCGAACATGACTTCTAACACCAGGGAACCCATGCTTTGGGTATCTGGGCCCGGCGTGATTCCTTGAAAGGAAGTGTTGTCATGGTGAATTGTTGCTAGGTTTACCCCCAGTTTGTGGAAATTGTGTCCTGATATAATAGGTTTAGGTCACTGCCGCCGTCCATTAGGACTTGTGTAAATTGGAGTTTGTCAATTATCGGATCCAAGACCAAGGCAGTCCAGCCTGCGTTCCGGATACCTCTGGAGTAATCCTGATGATCGAAGGTGATTGGTTGTAACAACCAGTGACGGTGCTCCTCTGGGGCGGGCTATGTGGCGCGTATCTTCGTGGGCGCCGTTCTGTTTTTCCATTTTATCACCTGAAGTGAATTTACTGTTTTGACCTCCTTTGGGAACTTCTTTTGTTCTCCGTTGTTCTGCTTGGGGCGCGTCATCATCCTTGCTTGGTGTGTCGAGCCCCTTGTGTTCGGCATTGAGTTTGCCGGACTGCTTGAAGACCCAACAATTACTGTGGGTGTGGTTTGTAGGTCTCCCGGGAGTACTGTGGATTTGACATATTTTGTCCAAGATTTTGTTGAGGTTGGATAGCTCGTCCCTGTCATCTTTGGGGGCGGATTTTTCTGATTTTGCCGAGAGCTTTTGAATTCGGTGAGTACTGCCGTGCTCATCGGGCTGTTGTCCTTGATCTGGCGCGGTTCTTTGTTACGGTGCGGTTTCTCGTTCCCATCTCTGGGTTCGGACGTATTCGGGTCGCTGGTGCTGCTTCTTGCCAACCAGCTATCCTCTCCTGCACAAAAGCGAGTCATGAGGCTTGTTAATGCAGCCATTGTTCTTGGCTTTTCTTGGCCGAGGTGTCTGGCGAGCCATTCGTCTCGGACACTATGTTTGAAAGCTGCTAGGGCTTCGGCGTCCGGACAGTCGACTATCTGATTCTTTTTAGTAAGAAATTTGTTCCAGAGTTTCCGGGCTGACTCCCCGGGTTGTTGAGTTATATGACTCAAATCATCTGCATCCGGGGGTTGGACATAGGTCCCTTGGAAATTTGCCCGAAAAGCATCCTCGAGCTCTTCCCAACTTCCCATGGTGTTTTCGGGGAGGCTTTTAAGCCAATACCAGGCTGGCCCTTTGAGCTTAAGGGGTAAATATTTTATGGCGTGAAGGTCATCTCCTCTGGCCATGTGTATATGGAGGATATAATCCTCGATCCAGACTCCAGGGTCTGTTGTTCCGTCGTATGCTTCTATGTTTACGGGCTTGAATCCCGCTGGTAATTCATGATCCAGTACATCATCGGTAAAACATAGGGGGTGCGCGGCGCCCCTGTATGTAGGTGTGCCGCGATGTTCGGATATTTTTTGCGTTGCATTGCTCAATGGAGCTTGCTTTCTTGGCCCATAGATGGATCTGGTCGGGCTGTTTTTCTGATGCGAATCTTTGTGCGGCTCGCGTGTCGCATTGAATGCGGCGCCCTTTGTTGGTTGAGGTCGATCGTGGGGTCGTCTATCCAACCTGGTGACTTCCTTGTTTTTTGATTGTGGGGGCTCTAGGGCCTCATCATCAAATTCCGGTAGTAATTTCCTCTTCGGAAAGCTCTTTGTGTGACGACTGTTGCCGTACTTGTGTGCGGTATTGAGTACTTTGCTCCATCTTATTCTGATTGCATCTTCTGCTGTTTTGAGCTTCCGCTTATGCTTTTTCAGGCTACGTGCAGTGGTGACGAGCCTTTGGTGGAGGTTCTGGTGCTCCAGCGACTTGTCCGGCGTGAGGTCGTCCAGACTATTATCTTTGATGGGGCCAGATTGTTCGGTTTGTCCGCCTTGTTTGGACGGTTGCTCGATGGCATGTTCGTCTTCTGTTGATTCTCCCTGCTCCATGGCCGGGTCTCTGTCGAGGTGGGGCTTGGCGCGGCGCTTACGCCGAAGCTTTGATTGTTTTTTGAGGGAACGATCCCTGGTTGTGCCCCTTTGATCCTTGTCGTTGCTTCTTTTAGGTGTGTCCACCATGCATACATCGTGTGATAAGGCGATTGTGCGGTGCTCTATAGGCGCTGGTTCTTGGTCGTCTCCTTCATCGGCGTCCATACCGTCGATGCCTTCGGAGTCAAAGTCGAGCATGTCGGTTAAATCATCGACAGTGGCTACGAAGTGGGTGGTGGGTGGGTTTCGAATTTCTTCGTCGTCCGCATCCCAACCATGCTGACCATAGTCCAGCCAGGGCTCTCCTGACAAAGAGAGAGACTTTAGTGAATTCAGGATATCGCCAAAGGGCGAGTGCTGAAAGACGTCCGTGGCGGTGAACTCCATGATCGGAGCCCAATCGGGTTCGATCGGAAGAGGTGCGGGAGGTTCGGAATTCGGAACAAAGTCCGACACCCTGGAGTCACAGCCCTCACAAAGGACTAGGCTGGTGTTTGGCTCTATCGCCGTAAAGATTGCGGCTCCTGGGGCGGCGTCCAACCGTCCGGCCCCAACTGGGACAGTCGACTCTGAACTAATGGTCAGAGCGGGCGCCTGAGCGACGCTCTGGGCGTTGTCCGGTGGCAGAGCTAAATCATGCCCATCGTGACAGTGCGGCGTGCTCAGCCGTGGCTCGAATCCGTCGAAGATCAAGTCCCCGCGGATGTCGGCCGTGTAGTTTAAACTTCTGAACCTGACCTGATGGCCAGGGGCATAGCTTTTGATCTGCTCCAGATGGCCAAGCGAATTGGCCCGCAGTGCGAAGCCACCGAATACGAAGATCTGTCTAGGGAGAAAAGTCTCACCCTAGATCACGTCGTGGTTGATGATCGAAGAAGTCATCGGGCTTAAAGGTGACGACATAGAGGAACTCTCAATTTAAGCACCAATGTCGGTGTCAAAACCGGCGGATCTCGGGTAGGGGGTCCCGAACTGTGCGTCTAGGCGGATGGTAACAGGAGACAAGGGACACGATGTTTTTACCCAGGTTCGGGCCCTCTCGATGGAGGTAAAACCCTACTCCTGCTTGATTAATATTGATGATATGGGTAGTACAAGAGTTGATCTACCACGAGATCAGAGAGGCTAAACCCTAGAAGCTAGCCTATGGTATGATTGTTGTTCGTCCTACGGACTAAAACTCTCCGGTTTATATAGACAAAGGAGAGGGTTAGGGTTACACAGAGTCGGTTACAATGGAGGAGATCTTCATATCAAATCGCCAAGCTTGCCTTCCACGCCAAGGAAAGTCCTATCCGGACATGGGACGAAGTCTTCAATCTTGTATCTTCATAGTCCGGGGGTCCGGTCAAAGGTCATAGTCCAGTCATCCGGACACCCCCAAGTCCGGTCATAGTCCGACCATCTTCATCCTACTCCTCCCATGGATTGATAAACCTTAGGTCATCCACTTGAGGGAAATTGGCTACTGTCCTACAAACCTCTGCACTTGGAGGCCCAACAACGTCTACAAGAAGAAGGTTGCGTAATAGACATCAAGCTCTTCTCTGGCGCCGTTGCCGGGGAGGTGAGTGCTTGAAGGTATATCTTTAGATCTTGCAAACGAATCTTTTAGTTTCTTGTTTTATCACTAGTTTAATTTATAAAAGAAAACTACAAAAAAATGGAATTGAGTTTGCCTCATACGCTTCATCTTTTTAATATCTTTCGTGAGAATGATGGAAAGGAAAATTGTGCTCAATTGCTAGAAGAAGAATGCATTAAAATGTTTGGTACTAGATCTTTGTATGATGAGCATGATTGCAATGTTATTAGTATGAATTCTTTGAATATCCATAGTACTAATGATGATTGCACTAGTCATGATGAAAATGTCTCTTATAAGCATGTCAATTTTTGTGGAGTGCATAGAGTTTGCAAGTACATACCAAATAGAGAAGATAGATTTTGCAAGAGGCAGAAGTATTTAGAAACTAAATGGTTGCAAGAAAGTATAGATGTGAGTGCTGAAAATTTAAAATTTCTTTGCTGTACTTGTGAACTTTGCAATGAACATGGTCATTTACATCTCCAATGCAAATTGTTTCATGATCAAATCGTGTCCAAAAATTGTGATGACTTGATTTCCCTTGCGCATGATAATGAACTTAGTTTGCTTTTGGTTTATGAATAAATGAAATGTTTAACTAAGCATATTCCAAAATTTAACCTTGGGAAATTTCTTGATATTGATCTAGAGTAAATTTATATGTATTGTGCGGTGAATTGCACTGAAAATCCTTATATTGCCAATTACATAAAGAAAAGAAAGCAAATACAAGATGAAGAGGATACTAATGAAAGGGAAGAGACTTCCCAATATCCTCCTATTATTTCTTATGATGAATCAGGTAACAAGGAGGAGCCTTCTATTCAACCAATCTCATTAATAAGGAGCTCAAAAAAGAGGGTTAAACCCACACATGATGTGAAGAAGAAAAAGAAAAGACGGAGAAGCAAAGGTAGAAAGGTATCCCTCTCAAATGATGTTGCTCCTACTACTCATTGTGATGAAGATAATTGCTATACTATTGGTGCTATCCATACTATTAATGATGAGAGTGATTATGCTTATGATATGAAAAGGCCCAAGCTTGGGGATGCTATGTTTGATGAGAATGGCATATTTGAGAATATATTTGCTGCAATTAATGTTCCTCCCAAGCTTGGGGATGTTATGTTTAATGAAGATGATATTTTTAGCCTCCCAAGTTTTGATATGCAAATTTGTTATGATGATAGCATGCCTCCTACTTATGATGATTATATTGATGAAAGTGGGTTTGGAAGAGTGTCAACTTTAGGATGTAATGATCCCACTATTTTGGAGGATGCTGAATATTATTGTGATGAATATGAAAGTGGATTTGGAGAGGTCATGACTTTATTTAGTGATGATTCCACTATCTTGGAAGAGATTTCAATCGATTATGATGAGAACAAAGTTGCTACTTATGATGATTATTGTGATGGAACTTATGCTATAAAAAGTAGTGATGATTATATTTACAAAACTTGTCATGATTATGATTACCCTTTTTCTGAACACTACTCTTTTAATGTGGAAACAATTTATAGTATTCGAGTCTCTTATGATACGCCCACTATCCCGAATGAGAATAATTTTGCTTATGTGGAGAGTAGTAAAGTTTCTAAGCAAGTAGATCATGAAAAGAATGCTTTAGGTGCTGGTTATATTGTTGAATTCATTCATGATGCTACCGAAAATTATTATGAGGGAGGAATATATGCTTGTGGGAATTGCAATAATATCAAGTTTCCTCTCGATGTGCTTAAAAAAAAGTTTTAAAGTTATGCTTGTTTTGCCTTCCTATGCTAGTTGATTATTGTTCCCATAAGTTGTTTGCTCACAAAATCCCTATGCATAGGAAGTGGGTTAGACTTAAATATTCTAGTCATATTCTTCATGATGCTCTCTTTATGTTTCAATTCTTATCTTTTATGTGAACATCATTGAAATTATCATGCCTAGTGTAAGTGCATCTAGTGCCACCCCTAGTTGGTTTTGGAGTATTGACGATGATGATGTTATGTACCTAGGGTAGGGTCATGGACCTACCTAGGATACCATTCCCAAGGACATCCTTAGACGAAGCTACCTTCCAGTCGACCAAGAGGGACTCCACTCGACCGGCTAGAAGACACTCGAAGAACTTAAACACACTCGACCCTGAAGATTCACTCGACCACCAGGAGTTCAGGATCTACTCTATATCCAAACGGTTTGTAATTAAGTAGTCTTAATGGTCATGATGACACTTTCTATAGGGCGTTACCAGTAACGCCCGGCCTTAATGTACTTTAACCCTCTGCTACATGGGTTGGCTGGGGTCCTGGCGTCCTCTATATAAGCCACCCCCCTCCACTGGTAGAAGGGTTCGCACCCCTGTAACTCATATACACATAAACCAGTCGACCGCCTCCGGGCTCCGAGACGTAGGGCTATTACTTCCTCAGAGAAGAGCCTGAACTCGCTAAACACTCGTGTGTACAACTACTCCATAGCTAGGAACTTGCCTCTCCATACCTACCCCCCCCCCATTCTACTGTCACACTTAGAACCGCGACAGTTGGCGCCCACCGTGGGGCAGGTGTCTTAGCGACTTTTTGGAGAAGTTGCAATTTGTCCGATTGCCTTCATCATGGTTTCCCGCGGAGCTCTGGTCGAGGGCCGCGAGATCCATCTCGGTGCACTCGCTTTCATCGCCGACGACTCTGCTTGGCTCCAGGAGGCACCACTCGACATCGAGGCGCTCCCCGTCCGCGGAGCGACGCACTTTCGGGCGTGTGTCCGCGGCGTCCTGCTGCGGCAGCCGTCGACCCCATACCGGTCGACTCCCGTGCCGTCCTCCCTCCCTGTCTCCCGCCAGCGCAAGCGCTCCGGTCGGTCGAGGCTCCAGCGATGGGTGAGACACGTGGTGGCTCGCCAATCGGCCACCACCCAAGTCGCGGCAATTGAGCCTGACGAATCTCTCTACGGCCTGTTCGACTGGCTCCGTAGAGACTGCATCCGAGTGCGATAGCAGTGATACAGCGACGGAGGTCCTGATGGTCAACGGGCCTCGTAGCCCTCCCGGTTTCCCCTGCAATGACGGGATGGACGATGGAGGCGACCCCGCTCAGGCCCACGAAGAGTATCAGCCTGAGCCGCTCACTTCTCAGCAGAGGGAAGAACTTCACCGTCGGAACATGGATACCCTGCATACTCCCATTGCAGGAGAAACCCCTGGGGCTTGTGCCCTGGAAGAGGCGCGTTTGGCCAACTTGGCTGAACGCACTCGACTGGAGATCCTCCAGCGAGCACTCGACGAGCGTGCATGTCAGCGAGCACCCGACTCCCGCCGACGTCAGCTCTTTCCGCAACCGACTCAGGTATATCGAACCCCAATTCAAAATTTGGCAGCTGCAGCCCGTATAGCGGAGTCAATTCAGCCCTCTCAGTCGGAGGCTGGAAGAGGCTTGATGCAGATCAGAGATTTGCTCCAAGCGGCAGGAGATCAGAATTCAGTTGTGTCGCAGTCGCGCAACAGGATTCACAGTCGATCCGTCGCTGTGAATACTGTTCAGTCGGCTCACAGCCCAAGGTCGCCTCCGAGGCGAGTGGGACGTGAAGGCCGGCGAGACCACTATGATGATCGTTTTGATCGTGATGATGGGCGTCGAGTGCCCACTCCTCCCCCGAGAAGTGGATCTAACGCCCATCGGCAGCAAGATGACAGGCGCCAGCTCAGTGTTGGGCAGAGAGCTCCAGTCGAGCCCAGAGAGCCAGGCTTTGACGCGAGATCCATCATCGTGCAAGGTTTGGTCGACTGGAACAGAGCTCATAGAGGTGTCCATGACAGAGATGTGCCCACAAGCAGCCGAGTCCATGTTTCATGTCCAGAATGCTTTAGTAGAGCCATCAGAGCCGCAGTGATACCCCCAACTTCAGGTTGGCGACTGGAGTGAGTAAGTTCACCGGAGAGTCTAAGCCTGAAACTTGGCTTGAAGACTACCGAGTGGCTGTACAAATTGGGGGCGGTAATGATGAGGTGTCCATGAAGCATCTGCCACTTATGCTAGAGGGTTCGGCTAGGGCGTGGTTGAATCAGTTAGCTCCTAGCAGCATTTACACCTGGGAAGATCTTTCCCGAGTGTTCGTCAGGACGTTCAAGGGAACTTGCAAGCGACCGGCCGGATTGACAGAGCTACAAGTTTGCGTACAAAAGTCGAGTGAAACATTAAGAGATTACATCCAGAGATGGATCACTCTGCATCATACTGTAGAGAATGTGTCAGACCATCAAGCGGTCTGCGCTTTCAAGGATGGTGTCAATAATAGAGAGTTGAGCCTGAAGTTTGGTCGAACTGGAGATATGACCCTGAGTCGGATGATGGAAATAGCCGCCAAGTATGCAAATGGCGAAGAAGAGGACCGACTCCGGAGTGGCAAGTATAAGCCGAGTCAGTCGGAGAAAGGAAACTCCAGTCGGAAGCAGAAACGGAAGGCCGAGCCAGCTGCTCCTGGAGAGGCTCTGGCCGTGACTCAGGGAAAATTCAAAGGGAAGCCCAGAGGATCTTGGAACCCCAAGAAGGTAAAAGATAAGGAAGGTAATGACGTGATGGATCTACCGTGTCATATCCACACGAAGAAAGACGAAGAGGGTAACTTCATCTACCCAAAGCATACCACTCGCCAGTGCCGGCTCTTAATCCAGCAGTTTCAAGGAAAACAGCCGAAGGACAAGGAGAAGGAGTCAGACAAGGCCGAGGACAAGGAAGACAGTGATGGAGAGTACCCTCATGTCAACTCCACTCTGTTGATTTTTGCTGATGTAGAGAGCAAAAGTCGACTGAAAGTGATCAACCATGAGGTCAATATGGTCGCCCCGGCGACACCAAGCTATATGAGATGGTCGCAAACTCCCATTACTTTAGACCAGTCTGATCACCCTACTCACATTGCCACCCCTGGGAGGCAAGCACTGGTGGTCGACCCAGTCGTCGAAGGCACTCGACTGACGAAGGTATTGATGGATGGTGGCAGTGGATTGAATATACTGTATGTAGAGACGCTCAGGGGAATGGGCATTCCGATGTCCAGGCTTAGTTCCAGCAACATGAGTTTTCACGGAGTCATCCCTGGAAAGAAGGCTGAGTCACTCGGCCAAATAGCTCTGGATGTAGTGTTCGGCGACTCGAAGCATTTGCGCAAAGAGAAGCTGACATTTGAAGTCTGGATTTCCGAAGTTGACCATGTTATGTGTACCTCAAATTGAAGATGCCTGGCCCCAAAGGCGTGATCACTATCACTGGCAGCCGGAAGAAGGTAGAAGAGTGTTTCCAGAAAGGCTCAAAGATTGCGGATGACCAAATAACAGTGGTAGAACTAGAGGAATACAAGAAGAACGCAGATCCGAGTGATTTGCTGTGGGCCAAGAAACCCGCCATAGAGTCAGCATTTCAGTCGTCTGGGGAGACGAAGCCAGTTCATATCCACCCGACTGACCCCAATGCAGCTCCGACCCATATTTCCACAACACTCGACTCTAAATAGGAAGAATCGCTCATCCAGTTCCTCCGTGAGGACTGGGACATCTTTGCATGGAAGCCAGCTGACATGCCGGGTGTTCCCAGGGGGCTGGCTGAGCATCGCCTTAGAGTCGACTCAAAAGCGAAACCCGTTAAAGAACATCTTCGACGGTCCGCCGTTCAGAAGAAAAAGCCATTGGCGAGGAAGTGGCTCGACTCCTTGTAGCAGAGTTTATCCGAGAGATATACCACTCCGAGTGGCTCGCCAATGTTGTCATGGTTCCCAAGAAGGACAACTCACTTCGCATGTGCATTGATTTCAAACATATCAATCGGGCCTGCCCAAAAGATCATTTTCCTCTCCCTCGCATCGACCAAATTGTCGACTCGACCGCAGGGTGCGAGAGGTTGTCTTTTTTAGACGCTTATTCCAGGTATCATCAGATCCGTCTGTATGGACTTGACGAAATCAAAACAGCTTTCATCACTCCATTCGGGTGCTTCTGCTATATCACCATGCCATTCGGCCTCAAGAATGCCGGAGCCATGTTCATGAGAATGATTCAAAAGTGTTTACTCACTCAAATCAGTCGGAATGTGGAAGCGTACATGGATGATATCATGGTCAAGTCGCGAAAGGGTTCTGACCTATTGATTGACCTAGCTGAAACATTTGCCAATCTCAGAAGGTATGATATCAAGCTCAATCCATCGAAGTGCACATTCGGAGTACCTGGCGGAAAGTTACTCGCTTTTCTCGTTTCAGAATGAGGAATCGATGCTAACCCAGAAAAAGTTGGCACCATACTCCGAATGAAGCGCCCTGTGCGTGTGCACGACGTCCAGAAGCTTACTGGATGCTTGGCCGCGTAAAGTCGATTCATCTCTCGCCTCGATGAAAAGGCATTGCCCCTTTACCGACTGATGAAGAAGGCAGACAAGTTCGAGTGGACTCCAGAAGCTGATGCAGCATTTGCCGAGTTAAAAACTCTGCTCTCCACCCAGCCGGTGCTTGCTGCTCCAATCAGCAAAGAGCCTCTGTTGCTTTATATTGCAGCCACAGGACAAGTCGTCAGTACAGTACTTACGGTCGAGCGGGAAGAAGAAGGGAAAGCCTTCAAAGTTCAGCGCCCAGTGTATTATCCCTCTGAAGTTTTGACCCCATCGAAGCAAAGATATCCTCATTATCAGAAGCCTGTATATGGGATCTACATGACCATGAAGAAGGTTGCTCATTATTTCTCTTATCATGACATTACAGTCGTCAGTGACGCACCATTGTCAGAGATTCTGCACAACAAAGATGCAACTGGTCGAGTGGCTAAATGGGCGATTGAACTCCTTCCCCTTGATGTCAAATTCGAGGCAAAGAAAGCCATTAAGTCCCAGGCTATAGCAGATTTCCTTGCCGAGTGGATTGAGCAACAGCAGCCGACTCAAGTTCACTCGGAGCATTGGACCATGTTCTTTGATGGCTCTAAGATGTTAAATGGTTCTGGTGCTGGGGTTGTTTTGGTTTCCCCCCGAGGAGACAAGCTCAGATATGTGCTCCAGATCCACTTTGATTCCTCCAACTATGAAGCAGAATATGAAGCACTCTTGTATGGGTTGCGCATGGCCATTTCACTCGGCATCCGTCGCCTTATGGTCTATGGCGATTCAGATTTGGTGGTCAATCAGGTGATGAAGGAGTGGGACGTTAGAAGCCCAGCCATGACTGGGTACTGCAATGCAGTGAGGAATCTCGAAAAGAAGTTCGAAGGGTTAGAGCTCCACCACATACCCCGACTGAAAAATCAAGCAGTTGACGATCTGGCGAAGATAGGATCCAAGAGACAAGCCATCCCCAGTGATGTGTTCTTGGAGCATATCCACACCCCCTCAGTCGTAGAAGATCCTTTTACCGATGAAGCTCCACAACCTAAGAGTGTTACGGATCCGACTGAGGTTGAAGTCCCAGTAGTGGTCGACCTGATCATGAAAGAACTCCCGGAGGACGAAGAAGAGGCACGGCAGATCGTCCGCCGATCTAAGGCCTTTACTGTGATAAGGGGACAGTTGTACAGAGAAAGCGCGACTGGAGTTGATCAGAAATGCATAACACCGGAGGAAGGTCGAATAATCCTTGATGACATCCACTCGGGGACCTGTGGCCATCATGCGTCCTCTCGGACCATCATGGCCAAAGCATACCGAGCCGGATTTTATTGGCCAAGAGCGAATGAAATGGCGAACGAGATAGTCGACAAGTGCGAGGGATGTCAATTTTACTCCAATATGTCACACAAGCCCGCGTCAGCTTTGAAGACTATACCACTCGTCGGGCCCTTTGCAGTGTGGGGTCTGGATATGGTCGGTCCTTTGAGAACAGGCAGAAGCGGTTTTACCCATGTGCTGGTAGTAGTCGACAAGTTCACTAAGTGGATCGAAGCTAAACCCATCAAGAACCTCGATGCCGGTACTGCTGTCAGCTTCATCAGAGAATTGATATTCAGATATGGAGTCCCGCACAGCATCATCACTGACAACGGGTCAAACTTCGACTCCGAAGAGTTCAGAGCTTTCTGCACGTCTCAAGGCACACGAGTCGACTATGCTTCAGTCGCTCATCCACAGTCGAATGGACAGGCAGAACGAGCCAATGGTTTGATTCTCAAAGGGTTGAAACCCCGTTTGATGGGTGATCTTAAGCATGCGGCTGGTGCATGGGTCGACGAACTTCCTTCAGTGCTTTGGGGTTTAAGCACCACGCCCAACCGATCGACTGGAAGAACTCCATTCTTCTTGGTCTAGGGAGCTGAAGCAGTCTTGCCGAGTGACCTTCTCCACAATGCTCCCTGAGTCGAGCTCTACACCGAAGCTGAAGCAGAACAAGCGCGGCAGGATGCAGTCGACCTTCTAGAGGAAGAAAGGGAGATGGCTCTGATCAGATCGACCATTTACCAACAAGACTTGCATCGCTTCCACGCCAAAAACATGAAGAGTCGAGCCTTCCAGGAAGGAGATTTAGTTCTCTGAGTGGATCAGCAGAAACCACACAAGCTTGCTCCTTCTTGGGAAGGTCCCTTCATCGTCACCAAGGTTCTCCACAATGGAGCATACCGTCTTTACAATGTCGAGCATCAGATCGACGAGCTCCGAGCTTGGAACGCGGAGCTTCTCCGCCCCTTTTACACTTAAGTATTCACTCGAATGAGTTGTAATAAAAGTACTTCTGTAGTTTATTTATCAAAGACAAGAGCTTTATAATTTTCCCAGTAATCGTTGTTTCTTTTGTCTACACAAAACAATCCCCCAGTGGTTGGCTTGGCTGCGAATCCGATTCGCCCAAGTCTGTAAAAAAAATCCTGTCGAGTGGTAAGCCAGCCTTCCACTCGGAGGCTTAGCTGCGAAATCCATTTCGCCTAAGGTAAACAAAATCCTACCGAGCGGTAAGCCAGCCTTCCACTCGGAGGCTTAGCTACAGTCCAAGTACTCGCCTAAGATAAACAAAATCCTGTCGAGTGGTAAGCCAGCCTTCCACTCGGAGGCTTAGCTGCAGTCCAAGTACTCGCCTAAGATAAACAAAATCCTGTCGAGTGATAAGCCAGCCTTCCACTCGGAGGCTTAGCTGCAGCATTGCGCTCGCCTAAGTACAAATACAACATGCGCTCTGCAAGGAGGACGAGGTGCAGGTCGACTGTTACCCTCTCCTTCCGAGCTACGCCACAAGTACAACGTGCGCTCTGCAAGGAGGACGAGGTGCAGGTCGACTGCTACCCTCTCCTTCCGAGCTATGCCACAAGTACAACGTGCGCTCTGCAAGGAGGACGAGGTGCAGGTCGACTGCTACCCTCTCCTTCCGAGCTGTGCCACGAACACAACATGCGCTTTGCAAGGAGGACGAGGTGCAGGTCGACTGCTACCCTCTCCTTCCGAGCTACGCCACCAATACAAAATCCTACCGAGTGGAGAGCAGACCTCCCACTCGGGGGCTTAGCTGCAGCCCAGTGCTCGCCTAAGTATCTAAAAATCCTGCCGAGTGGAGAGAAAACCTCCCACTCGGGGGCTTAGCTGCAGCCCAGTGCTCGCCTAAGTATCTAAAAATCCTGCCGAGTGGTGAGCAAACCTCCCACTCGGGGGCTTAGCTGTAGCCCAGTGCTCGCCTAAGTATCTAAAAAATCCTACCGAGTGGAGAGCAGACCTCTCAAGCGGGGGCTTAGCTGCAGCCCAGTGCTCGCCTAAGTATCTAAAAATCCTGCCGAGTGGAGAGCAAACCTCCCACTCGGGGGCTTAGCTGCAGCCCAGTGCTCACCTAAGTATCTAAAAAATCCTACCGAGTGGAGAGCAGACCTCTCACTCGGGGGCTTAGCTGCAGCCCAGTGCTCACCTAAGTATCTGAAATCCTACTGAGTGGAGAGCAGACCTCCCACTCGGGGGCTTAGCTGCAGCCCAGTGCTCGCCTAAGTATCTGAAATCCTATCGAGTGGAGAGCAGACCTCCCACTCGGGGGCTTAGCTGCAGCCCAGTGCTCACCTAAGTGTTTTGGGGAGCAAGTCGATTGCAATGAGCACTTCGCTTTAACCTGCAAAAGACACCTCAAACCGAATGAAAACATATTCAACGTTGAATCCAAGTTCGGATAACACCTAATGGAACCGAAAGTGCTCAAGCGCTAAGCCTGTTAAGGTTTGTCGGTTACAAAACTCACTCGGCATACCTAGGCAAATTTAAAGTATCAAGATCATAAGTTTTTCACCCCACTTGTGGAGGGCTGGAAGGCGCAACAAACTCGTCCAGGTCGATTCCATCAAAAATTCGAGTGGCGGCAGCAATAAAGGTCTCCATGAAGGATCGGAAATCGTGCTTCTTGGTATTAGCCACCCTAAGAGCCACCAGCTTGTCCTCTCGTGCATCCTTTCAGTGAATGCGGACCAGAGACAGGGCAACATCCGCACCGCACCTGGCCGAAGACTTCTTCCACTCCTGCACTCGACTTGGGACCTCGTTCAGTCGAGTCATCAAAGACTCGAGGTCGTTCCAGAGCGTCTCTCTTGGCCAGAGTGTTGTGTCGATGCGAGAAGTTGCGACCTTCAGCCTTGCGAGATAGTCGATGACAGCAGCAACACGAGATTCAAGCCGGAGCACATTCATGGCGACTTCATCTTTCACGGGAGAGTTGAGAGTTGATGGGGTCCAGGTTTACTTCCAGTCGACCAGTCTCCTCTTCAAAGTTCTGGCAAAATTCTGCAAGCACAACCACCGAGTCAAGACAACAGCCGGAGGTTACAATTAAAATATTTGTTTGATACAAAGGATTACCTTCAAGCATGAGGAACAAATTCTTGGCGAGTCCACCCAGATAAGCCTCTAGATCGTTCTTCTTTCTCATCAACTCACTAGCCTTGTCATTCAGGGTGGTCTTGTCACTTTTCAGTCGACTGACCTCCTGGTTGGCAGCATCAAGAGCAGCTTTCAGATTGGTGTTTTCTTCTTCAAGCTTGGTCACTGAAGCCAGCTTCTCATCAGCAAGCCTGGTCTTCTCTAGAGCAGTTTTTTGCATCTCAGCCAAGTCAAGCTCTTGCTTCTTCAGGGCATCCCTCACTTTGTCTGCAAAGTTATAGTGAGATTAGATTCGGAAACAAGTAAGAGGCAAAGGCAGTCGTCAAAGGCCTCACCAAGCATCCTTTAGCTTCCTCCTTCGCCTTCGTCAAGTTCTCTTGGGCCAGTTTCAGATCGAGCTTGAGCTGAATGTGTTTGTTCTCCAACTCAGTATAACGAGCCGCAAGGTCACAGGATTTCTACGAAGAACCAATCGACAGATGTCAAAGACAATTCACTTCCGAGTGAGTAAGGAAAAATCATAGCGTTTCTAAGACTACGGCCGAACACAAACATTCGACCATAGTCTCGGGGACTACACCCAGTGGGTGCACTCAGCGTGCCCCCACTAGTTTCATCAGTTAGAGTCGACCAGTCGACCAACAAAAAAAAACAACAAAAAAAACGGGAGATGTTCTTCAGACTATAGTCGACTGCTAGCAGTCGACCACAGTCTTGGGGACTACACCCAGTGGGTGCACTCAGCGTGCCCCCACCGGTCTATGAATCTATTCGACCTAGTCGAGTAAGGAAAAAACTTAAGACATAAAGCCTATGGTCGACTGCCAGCAATCGACCATAGCCTTGGGGACTACACCCGGTGGGTGCACTCAGCGTGCCCCCACTAATCCGGAATTTCAATCGACACACCCAGTGAGTGTAAGACAAACTCTAAGAATTTCAAAAAGAAGAGTTTTCAGATATCATATCCTAACAGAACAGGCAGTGACCGACTGACCTGAACATTACTCTGAAGAGCTGAACTGGCGTCATAGGCTGCCTGGCTGGCTTCTCGTATTGCCTTCACTTGCTCCATCATGACCCCCGCTTGGCGTATTGCTTCTTTGGCAGCACTAGCTTGGTCTTCTGGAACGGGGTAGGTTGAGAAAAGCGAGGGTTGAGCAGCACTCAACGACGAAGGACGAGCACTCGTCAATGCCACCGCAAAGGTTACGGTAGGCCAAGTGACATTGTCTCCCTCCACGGCCAACGTCTTGGGTGCTCGCACGTCCTGAGTCGCCTTGCCAGCAGACGCCTTCTTGCTCCTCCTCTGCCTTGGTGGTTCCTCGTCATCGTCGTCAGGAAGATCAATAACAATGTTGGATGAAGCTGCAGAAAGAATCGAAATTAGAGACAATAAGTCAATCGACTGAAAACGGCATCGCAAGATTCATACCAGGTTTTGAGGTAACAACATCCTCCATCTCGTGGTCTTCAGCCCTGGCCGAAGTATCAGAAGTAGCAGCACTGCAGTTCTAGAAGTCAGTCGATTGGCCCATGAGTCGACCATGAACAAGTTCATGAAACGGGAAAACTTAAGACTACCATTACCCTGAGATAGTGGGGATCACCATCTTCATCTTTGGCAGCACCTTCGTCGGCTTCGACGGCGCCACTCGAGATTGCTTCGGAGCTTTCTCAGTCGATGCCGGAGAGGTAGTCCGAGGGCGCTTGGACGACTGCGTGACGGTTGCGACCCCCTTACCGCGCTCGACCGCGGGATCATGGACAAGCTTCGAGTGTCTCTCCGAGCGAGGAGGTACAACTTCCTCCTCCTCCTCATCTTCTTCCTCCTCACCAGAGTCATCGCCCTCATCATCATCGTCAGCATCCGAATCCCACTCCTCCGGGCTTTCGCCCCCACTTCCTTCCTCCTCCTCAGTCGGCGTCTGTGCTCCATTGGGCATCGAGTATAACTCAGTGGTGGCCTGTCAGGCAACAAAGCAAAACAAAGATCAATCGACCAATTCCCGGCAAAGCAGAATGGATAAATCAAGATTACAATCAGAGATAAGTGGTCATACGATGTCCGGCGTATATGTACTGTCGAGTGGCGGGATCCTCCTAGCCCCTCGAGGGTTGTCCTTGTTCCTTGTGATGGCGGCGTCATCAACCGCTTCTGGATGGACCCGAGTGGTGTCTTCGGTACCGCAGTACAGCCACATCAGGTGGCCTCGGTACTGAAGCGGTTGGATGCGCCGCCTAAGGAAGACTTCCAGAAGATCCATGCCAGTCACTCCGTCCCGAACGAGTTGGACCACGCGCTCCATCAACATTTTTACCTGGGCTTTCTCCTCAGGAAGCACCTTCAGAGAAGATGGTTTGTCCACTCGGTCCATGGAGAATGGAGGGAGACCAGTCGACTGCCCCGGCGTCGACTCGTCTTGGCAGTAGAACCAAGTCGACTGCCACCCTCTGACCGACTCAGGAAGGGTCATGGCCGGGAAAGTGCTCTTATTCCTCATCTGAATCCCAAGACCCCCGCACATCTGAATAACCTTCGTCCTCTCATCGTCCGGACTCGCCTTTTTCACCGTCTGTGAGCGACAGGTGAATATGTGCTTAAAGAGACCCCAGTGCGGTCGACAACCCAGGAAGTTCTCGCACATGGACACGAAAACAGCAAGATGGGCGATAGAGTTGGGAGTGAAATGGTGGAGTTGCGCCCCAAAAAGTTCAGAAACCCTCGGAAGAAAACACTCAGCGGCAAAGAGAATCCACGATCTATGTGAGTGGCCAGGAGAACGCACTCACCCTCCTGCGGCTGCGGTTGACACTCGGTCCCCGGAAGCCTTGCTGACCCGTGGGGGATCAGTCCCTCATTGGCCAGGTCATTGAGATCTTTCTGGGTGATGGTTGAGCGGATCCAATCCCCTTGGACCCAACCTTTTGGCAGGCGGGACCTTGACGAAGATCCGCCCCGACTGGACGGTCTCCCCTTCGCTTTCCCCGTCGCCGTCTCCTTCTTCGCGCGCTCCAAGGCCGCCGTCTTCTCCTTCACCATTGTCGTCGGCAAAGTGCACGAGGAGTGGATAGGAGGTGGCAAGAGCAGGCGTAGTGGGCGGAGGCAAAGAGGGCAGAGAGAAGAATGGGGAGGCACTGTTCAAAAAACCCTCGCCCGGCGCTTTATATAAGGACACTTCCGAGTGGCTGACGAGTAGGCCCGGGCGGTCCCGTCACATCTCGAAACAGGCGTGCACGCACGATACGTGGCGAAAAAGGCGGCATGGAAATCGAGGCGTCCACGCCTTATCCCATCCGAGTACCGCGGTTCGCCCCGCTTCGCGCGTTTCCCAAAATTTGGATCCCATAAAATCCGCTAACAGCAGATCAATCTGTCAGACGATATCTTTCCTACGATCCGTCGCTCGGAAGTTCACTAAAGTTCAAAAGTTCACTCGACAGAAGACAAGAATGGATCAAGGAGACTGAAGTAAAAGTTGACGCCAACGCCAAAAGAAAAATTGCCGATCCAAGATACGACATATTCAAAGCACGGAGAATGGGTCGGAGAAAATCATCAACTCCTTCCTCACTCGAACCTCGATCCATTCGGGGGCTAATGATGATGTTATGTACCTAGGGTAGGGTCATGGACCTACCTAGGATACCATACCCAAGGACATCCTTAGACGAAGCTACCTTCCAGTCGACCAAGAGGGACTCCACTCGACCGGCTAGAAGACACTCGACGAACTTAAAGACACTCGACCCTGAAGACTCACTCGACCACCAGGAGTTCAGGATCTACTCTGTATCCAAACGGTCTGTAATTAAGTAGTCTTAATGGTCATGATGACACTTTATGTAGGGCGTTACTAGTAATGCTCGGCCTTAATGTACTTTAACCCTCTGCTACGTGGGTTGGCTAGGGTCCTGGCGTCCTCTATATAAGCCACCCCCCTCCACTGGTAGAAGGGTTCGCACCCCTGTAACTCATATACACATAAACCAGTCGACCACCTCCGGGCTCCAAGACGTAGGGCTATTACTTCCTCAGAGAAGGGCCTGAACTCGCTAAACACTCGTGTGTACAACTACTCCATAGCTAGGATCTTGCCTCTCCATACCTCCCCCCATTCTACTATCAGACTTAGAACCACGACAGACGACAAAGTTGGTTGAGGGACTAATGCGTTTGTGAGAATTGCAGGATAACGCAGGTAGTGTCCCTCATTGATTCGGTTTACCTACCGGAGATGACCCCTAAAAATGTATGAAGACATTGACGACAATGGTGGTATATGAAGATATTCATATTGAAGACTATGACATGAGAAGACAATGAGTGAAGACTATGGAGCGCGAAGACTGTGTTGTTTCGTTGTTTCCTTTTCTTCTTTGTTGAGTCATAGGAACCACCATACTGTTAAGTGGGGTCCAAGTGAACAAAGTCAGAATGACTGAAGTGATGCTCAACCCAAATCATATGTCTTCGAGCGAAGACAATGAGAGAAAATCTTATCCAGAGCTGGATGAGTCAGCTTTGCTTGTAGCCCAAGTAAAGTTGTCGTGTGTGTTTGAAATCTAACCGTTGGAACACGTGTCAGTTCCTTAGTGACCTAGGGTCATTTCAAACATATCAGGTCGGGTTGCCTTGTGGCTATAAATAGCCCACCCCCTACGCCATAAATTGCTGGCTGCTCAGAGTTAGTTCACGGCTTTTGTCGTCTGAGATCAACCCACCTCGAAGCCTTTGAGAGAGGGAAATCCTTGCGAGGACAAAGCCCAAACACCGAGAGCCAAAGAGTGTTAGGCATCACTGAAGTCTTTCTGTCTGAGTGACCTGAAGACTTATTACACTTGAGGACTGTGTATCCTCCAACCGGTTAGGCGTCACGTTCTGAGCATCCAAGAGTCTTTGTGGATCGCTGGTGAACGAAGTCTGTGAAGGTTTGGAAGTCTACCTTGAAGACTTACCAGAGTGATTGGGCGAGGACTGTGTGTCCTTAGCTCAAGGGGAATAAGGTGAAGACGCAGTCTTCTGAGTTGAATCTCAGCCTCCCTAACCAGACGTACAGTTGTCACATCAACTGGAACTGGTCCAACAAATCCTGTGTCCTCAACAAGTGACTGGGTCTATCCTCTAACTCCCTTTACCTTAAGTTTGTCTTCGTGAAGTCATTGCCTATTTATCATACCTGTTTGACTTCATTGATTGACTACTATCATTGATTGGCTTCATACTATCTTCCATCCTGATCCTTACTACCAAGCTGCTATTAGTCTTTGTACTTTCACATTATTGCATACTTGACTATGGTTTGCTTGTTGTAGTTTATCTTCCGCTGCATATCAATTAGGTCATTTCTATTGCTTGTCTTCGAAACTTCCATGTTTTGAAGACTTTGATAAAAATCGCCTATTCACCCCCCTCTAGTCGATAAATAGCACTTTCAATTGGTATCAGAGCAAGGTACTCCCTTGTTCTGTGTGATTCGGTTTAACCACCTGGAGTTTAGCTATGTCGACTGCAGGATTGAGGAATGTATCTTGCCCCACCTTTGACGGTCATGAGTATCCTCGGTGGAAGGCCATGATGAAGAAGCGACTCATGGCTATGAATAGTGAACTGTGGACCGTCACTGAGATTGGTCTTACCGATCTATGCAAGATGGCAGAGGCTGATGACATTCGCAAGTACACTCTACTGAACCTCACAGCGAAGGATGTCATCTGCTCCTGTCTGTCCCGAAATCAGTTCAGGAACGTCATGCACCTCAATCACGCGAAGCTAATCTGGGACCGGCTTTCTGAGGTCTATGAAGGTCATCTTAATCGTCATGATCCTTGGCTTGATGACTACAAGGAGTCTCTTAAAGAGATGACCTTTCCACCTGAATCGTCTTCATCTTCACCATGCCTCATGGCAGGGGGTGCTAAGGTAACTGAATGCTACCTCTCTGAAACTAGTGATGATGAATTAGGTGATGAATTTGGCCCCATCTATGTCAAACCTTCTTCCCTTGCCACCAAACAACAAAGAGCCTTGGAAAAGGTTCAAAACATGCTTAGTAAGAGCGATGATATGTTGGGCGAAGAAATGGATCAGTCAAAAGCATTGGCTGAGAGTCTTCAGAGACTTCATTCCAAGTTTGACGCCCTTCAAGATCAACATAATGCTCTCTTGTCTGATCATGAGAAGCTTTCTTCTGAATGTCATCAAAGAAAGCAAGATCTTGAAAAGATAAGAGTGGACTATGGAGATCTTCAGAAGGAGCGCGATTCATTACTTGCTCAACAAATCAGTGTTACACAGGATGGATTTGAACCACCATATCTGAAATGCATTGAGCGTGATAACGCTACCTCTCTTGCTGAATGTTCCACTGCTGCTACTGTTGCTTTGTCTTCAACTACTATTGCTGATGAAAATGCTAGGTTGAAGACATTGCTTGAAACAGGTATGTATAAAAGTCTGAAAGGACATCAGACACTTTGGGATGTCCTCAAAAAGCAGATTCTGAACCGAAACCCTAGGAAAGAGGGTGTTGGGTTCGAGAGGAAAATGAATGTTGATGGTTCCTACTGGAAGCCTGAGCAGTATCCCAAAACCACATGTGTTGCTGCAAAGGAACCTTCAGTGGATCCATCCACCTTATCTGGCTTTACCTCTGCTAATCCTATTATCATTGATGAATCCTTTGATCCAAACTATAAACTGTTCAAAAATCAGAATGGTGAAGTGTTTGCCAGGTATATTGGTACTAACTGCAAGAATGGACCACCTATGAAGAAGATCTAGGTTCCCAAAAGCTGTCTTGAGAATCTTCCTGTGAATGTGGTCATGACACCACCAGGGGAGAAGACAAACCCCAGACCTAAGGCATCATATGGTCCAACGACTTCATACAGATACAGGACTCACCTGAGTCACCCTAACGCCTATGTTTTGCAGGGAAATCATACTCAAACTTATGAATATGAGCATGTGTCTTCAAACCGCTATGTTCATAGGACTAAGAACTTTTCTGCTTATTCATATGAGTATCATTCATCTCCTGCAAGGCTATTTGCTAGGGCTCCAAAGGCGAAATTCTCAGATGCTGCACTTAGACTCATTGCTTCTAAGCCACCCCTGAAGATGTGGGTAGTGAAGAAGAATTAACTTTCTTTTGCAGAAAAAGGTCTCCATCCAGCAATCAAAGGCGTCCGATACTATTTCTGGGGACCTAAAACACAATAAGGGACGCGTGATAAAATGGTCTTACTATGTATTTCACATGAGAATCGCTTACCAGTCATACTATGAGTTCTAACCTTGATCAAAGCTGTAATAATCCTTGTGTGCATTAATTGCTTATGCTTCACAACATACTTTGTGAAGCCTATCCTCCTAACTACACTGTAGGGTATGACACCTCGTGCTTCAGAATGGATTATGGACAGCGGATGCACTAATCATATGACTGGTGATCGAAGTCTTCTCATGGACTCAACCTTACGTCCATCAGACAAGAGTCACATCACATTTGCTGACACTGGTAAAAGCAAGGTATTGGGTCTAGGTAGAGTTGCAATCTCAAAGGATCAAAACATGGATAAAGTGATGCTTGTTGAATCCCTTGGGTTCAACTTAATGTCTGTCTCAATGCTTTGTGACTTGAACATGATTGTGCTATTTGGAAAATATCGTTGCCTTGTACTAATGGAATCTGACAAGTCTCTAGTCTTTGAAGGGTATCGGAAAGATGATCTATACATGGTAGATTTCTCAGCAGGTCCACAGCTTGCCGTATGTCTTCTTGCAAAAGCTTCAAAATGCTGGCTCTGGCATCGGAGGCTGGGGCATGCTGGCATGAGGAACTTACACACACTCGTCAAGAAGAAGCATGTCATAGGCATCGAGGGTGTCAAGTTCAAGAAGGATCATTTGTGTGGTGCCTGCGAAGCTGGAAAAATGACTAGGGCAAAGCACCCCTCGAAGACAATCATGACGACATCTCAACCCTTCGAGCTGTTACACATGGACTTATTTGGCCCTACTCACTACTCTACCCTCACAACAATAGCTTGTCTCTATGGCTTCGTCATTGTTGATGACTACTCAAAATATACATGGGTGCACATAATTCTCTACAAGACTGAAGTACAAGATGTCTTCAGACGCTTCGCCAATCGTGCCATGAACAATTATGGCGTCAAGATCAAGCATATCAGAAGTGACAACGGCACTGAGTTCAAGAACACCGGGCTTGATCTTTATCTGGATACAATGGGAATCACTCATGAGTTTTCTGCTCCATACACACCTCAACAAAATGGCATTGTAGAGCGCAAGAACAGAAACCTCATTGAGATGGCCTGAACAATGCTCGACGAGTACAAGACACCAAGAAAGTTCTTGCCTGAAGCTATTGATACAGCATGTCACATCATCAATCGTGTCTATATCCATAAGCTTCTGAACAAAACATCCTATGAGCTCCTTACTGGCAAGAAGCCAAATGTCAGTGCTAGGTGCTGGATCAAGGATCCCCATCACAAGTCAAAATTTGCACCTAAAGCTCACGAAGGCTTCATGCTCGGTTACGGAAAGCACTCGCACTCTTACAGAGTCTTCAACCTCTATCACTATAAAATCGTTGAAACTCTGGACGTGCGATTTGATGAAACCAATGGTTCACAAAGAGAGCTCCAGCCAACTACACTAGATGAAGCTCCGCCCAGTGAATCTATCAAGCTGATGGGAACTGGTGAAATCATGCCTTCTGAAGCACAGCCTGAAGAGGAACTTATCATTTCTGCACCAAACCAACCTGAAGACAATGCTCATACCGAAGAGAATCCTCCCAATGATGACAATGATCAGCATGAGCAAGGTCTTCGTCCAGTTCATCCTCGTGTTGCAAATGAAGTACAAATTGAGAAGATAATTGATAGCATCAATGCACCTGGACCACTCACTCGCTCAAGAGCGACATAGTTAGCAAATTTCTGTGGGCACTTTTCGTTTGTGTCAATATCAGAACCCAAGAAAGTTGTTGAAGCCTTTATGGAACCTAAATGGATTCAAGCCATGCAAGAAAAACTTCAACAGTTCAAGCTGAATAATGTTTGGGAACTCGTCAAGCGCCCTGACCCTCGCAAGCATAACATTATTGGCACTAAATGGATATATCGGAACATGCAAGATGAGCATGGTCAAGTCGTCAGAAACAAAGAACGTCCTGTGGCTCAAGGATATACTCAAGTTGAAGGAATTGACTTCGATGAAACATTTGCTCCTGTGGCTAGGCTTGAAGCTATTCGCATACTGCTAGCCTATGCTAACCACCACAACATCTTACTATATCAAATGGACGTGAAGAGTGCATTCCTCAATGGCAAGATTGAAGAAGAAGTGTACGTTGCTCAACCACCTGGCTTTGAAGATCCAAAACATCCTGATATGGTGTGCAAGCTGAACATAGCACTGTATGGCCTCAAACAAGCTCCTCGTGCTTGGTATGATACGATCAAAGACTTCCTGAAGAGCAAAGGCTTCAAACCTGGATCCCTCGATCCCACACTCTTCACGAAGACATATGATGGTGAACTATTTGTATGCCAAATATAGATGGATGACATTATCTTCGGCTGCACCAACCAGAAGTATAGTGATGAGTTTGAATACATGATGCAAGAGCAATATCAGATGTCCATGATGGATGAGCTGAAGTTCTTCCTTGGTCTTCAAATTCGTCAGCAAAGGAACGACATCTTCATATCTCAAAGACTGTTTGAAGAAGTTTGGAATGCAAGATTGCAAAGGTTACACGACGCCAATGCCAGCTAAACACCATCTGGGTCCCGACGACAATGGTAAATAGTTCGATCAAAAGGTATACCGCTCCATGATTGGTTCTTTACTTTACCTATGTGCATCTAGGCCAGATATTATGCTTAGTGTTTGCATGTGTGCTCGATTCCAAGCGGCACCAAAGGAATCGCATCACTTAGCTGTGAAGCGAATTCTTCGATATTTGGCTTACACCCCAACACTCGGATTATGGTATCCAAAGGCTCAAAATTTGATCTGGTTGGATTCTCGGATGCTGATTATGCTAGTGACAAGGTGGATCGCAAGTCTACATCAGGCACATGTCACTTTCTGGGATGATCACTTGTCTGTTGGTCTTCAAAGAAGCAAAACTGTGTATCACTCTCAACTTCTGAATCTGAATACATTGCTGCTGGATCTTGCTGCGCTCAGCTTCTATGGATGAAGCAAACTCTCAAGGACTATGGCGTCAATCTGAAACAAGTACCTCTCTTCTGCAACAATGAAAGCGCCATCAAGATTGCCAACAATCCAGTCCAACACTCGAAGACAAAGCACATTGAAATTCGTCATCACTTTCTCAGAGATCATGTCATGAAGAAAGATATTGACATCATTCACGTCAACACTGAAGAGCAACTGGCAGATATCTTCACAAAGCCCTTGGATGAGAAAAGGTTTTGCAAGTTACGGTGTGAGCTAAATATCTTGGAATCCTCAAATGTCCTGTAATCAGGCACACATCCTAACACGTATGCATGTTGATGACTTAGATGTGCAACACACGAAGTAAAGTATATCTTCAAACAATGACGACTTACATTCTGAGTGTGAATACATTAACGTGGAATTTGACTTCCGAGCGCCACAATAATTGTGCGCCGTGTCTAGGTCTAATACTTCCTATACGGTGGGTAACGCCACCACCAAATTTCTTGGTTTGAAGTGTTTCACTCATGGCGTTATTATTGCAATGTCTTTGCATTTGGTTTTTCTTCCTATTTCAACTTATCTTCATGATTTGATTGCTTTCTGATATACATACTAGTATTCTGTCCTCTACATCATTCAATTATAGCTATGTCTTCCTTGTTGAATCTTTTGAACTAAGTGAATGTGATCGGACCCTAATCTCTCCATGCTTTCTATCTCAAACTCTATCTGTCCAAATCATATGCATTCTATTGAAACTGTCGAATGTATTCTCTGCATCCTTGTCAGCAGAAGGCACAGAGACAAACATTAAGTCTGTTTTTAAATGATTCATCCTTATTGTTTGAAATCCGGAGAAGCCAGAACAACCATTCGACAAACTTGGCGGGTGTGGGAACGTGGGAAAACTCTGAGTATGTTGCATGCTTGCCACGTGTCCCTCAGATGTGAATAGGCAGGGGCACCTGCGGAATTGCGCTATGCCGCACCCCTTCTTATAAATACATGTCCCCTGCGGCAAAGAAAACCTTCTTCCACCTCTCCACCTCGTCAAAACCCTAGCGCCACCGCTAACTCTCGACGACGCCGGCGACGAAGCGCTTAGCTGCCACGACTTCTACGACGCCGTCCTCACGCCGGCCGCGGACATCGTCCTCTCCGCTGCCGGCGTAGGTGTCCTCCATTGCCAAGTTAGGGCACAGTGGATTGAACTGCTCGGTCTCCTATTCAACCCATCTAGCAGTTCTTTGTTTGGTAAATATAACTCTATTTTTACCACCTTTTTGATCCTCAATGATTCATCCTATTTACCAAAATTGGTTTCTGCCTATACAATGTTAGATCTATTCTGTCTGCATCTCACACTGCCTAGTATATTCACTTAAGCTTCATATCTAGTTAGATTCCTCACTTGTACTTATTCACGGATTCGTACAAATCTGGAACCAACTCTCAACATATAAGGGAATGTCTTCGCAACATGAGGTCAATGTCTTCAAACTGATTTATCTTCAAAATCTTCTGAGAATGCATATGACTTCTTCCCCCTCCCTCGCATCTCTAATGCTGTCACAGGTACATGTCCGTCGGAGAATCCCTTGGTTCTCATAGTTTGCATTCGTTTGCAGCATTCTTACAGCAACACATTAACTCTCCTGAAGCTAGTTCCTGTTTGTCCAGCAAGCGAAAACCTTTGAAGCCTTCGAACGTATTGAAGCCATTTAGTTTGAAGTTCATGGCTGCAGAGAAATCAGTAAGGAAGGGTGGCAGACAGCGTCGAGGGGGAACATCAAAAGATTTGCCTGATGACCTCGCAGAAATTTACAAGACAGATCCTGAAGAGGATTACAATCAGCGCAAGACACGAATCCAATGGATTCGACGATATTGGGCTGAACAATGGTTCAAATACAAGTTCGTGACCCAGGAATACGCTGAGAAGAATGCTATCAAAAGTCCTTGGGGTGATATTCTCTATCGAGGCCTTCCACCCAAGAATAGAGCTGAAGCTATTGCACAGGATTTCTATCCTTGTATGGTCCGTGGACCACAGCCTGAAAATGCCGACCCATCATCATTGCTCTCGTGTCGTGACGATAATCTCTTCAAGTGCAACTTCCAGCATGCAAAGGCATCGGCCAAGGAAAACAAGAAGTCATTTGGATTAGACTTCAACCCTGGTCCCTCTGCTCCCCATACTGACGGCTCACGTGATGCATAACCCAATGTCATCGGCCCCTTTTCAAACCTTGATGGTCTCATCACATACATCTTGGTCCAAGGTGCCAGAGTGGATCATTCTGATAATGATGCTGACACTGATGAAGCCCCAGCTCCTCCTCCAAATCCGGAGAAGCTAAAGAAGTCTAAGGCTTCCCAATCAGCTGCTCCTCCAAAAGCTTCACATGCGAAGCCACTGGCCACTGCACCTCCTGAAGACAGTGTGCAGTCTGAAGATCTATCACGCATCTCCAAGAAGACGGAGAAGAAAAAGAAAATCATCAAGAATACTGATCAGACATTGACTCCTGCTGCCATTCTACGAGAAGAGCACATTGATCTATCCATTGATGAAGATCTTGCAGATGATGCTCTTGAGCAACTGATCAAGAGCAAGGAAGAAGCAGAGATCTTCAATAATTTGCCTCTCTTTGATGTGGCAATCATCCATAACTTCATTGATGAGTGGTTTGACACCCCAAATCTCACTTTGATGATCTGCAACTTCCCATTGGCCTCAGCGTCGCCTTCAATGGCGCCATTGCTTCTGAGTTAGCTCTTGCTCAGCGCATTGTTGAACTGAAGCACAAGATCGACTATGAGAAAGCTCAGTTCAAGAAGCATGTGGCCAAGCTCAGTGTGCAAGATGTCAAAAACTTCAAGATCATACTGCACGAGCTCAAAGAAGCTTTTCACAAGTAGCGCGAAGAAGCTCGAGGCTCTCGTGAGCGCATGAAGAATCTGGCTGACAAGTGTGTGCTAGCCTACAATGAGGCTGAGAAGCGCAAGGCTCTTGGTCGTCATGGCATTGACCCCAGAATGGCTGCAAAGAAGAAGAAGCTATCAACTGTCCAATCTGCACCTTCAAGGCAAGATGAACCTCGCATAGTCTTCCCAAGCAGCATGACTGGCTCGAAGACAAAGGTCATGTCAACCGCTTCAGAACTGAAGAAGACGAGGGCTGCCGAGGCTGAAGCCAAAAAAAGGAAAAACACAGAAGCCTCTGATGCTGCTCCCTCCAAGAATAAGCGCAAAATCAAGAAGAGTTGGGCTGCTCCCACAGAGCCCTTAGTTGTTGAACCTATCTCAATTGTTCGCCCTGCATTTGAACACCAAGAACCACGGATGATTGTTCATGAGCCTGCTTCCACAGAGGCTTATGAAGCTGAAGACATTACATTAGTTGATCCCATTGCTGCTGAAGACATTGGTCACCATGACAATGTTGAAGATGATGAAGTTCTTCCTCAGATTGAACACAACTTGGTATCATCGCCTGTTCTCACGAACAGCGAAATCATGTGCATTGGTCGTCCTCTGACGCCAATTGCTCAGGATGCATCATGGGCTGATCGCCCACAACAACAAGACTCCCCAGTACTCAACAACAACAACAAGTCACACCACCTATGCAAGTTGAAGAGGATGAGGCCCAGCCAACTCCATCTCCAAAGGCGTCGCTTGTATTACAGAGGCTTCGCAAAGGACCAAGGCCTCAAGTCCCTCTTTCGAGCGTTCCACAAGGAGAAGTGCACCACCATTCTGTTGCACGTCAAGTGTTTCCAGAAGCCACTCCAACTGTGAATGTCTCCGTGTCTAAAGCCAAAGCTGCTGAAGACAATCCGGCTGCATCAGCAGATGACGAACAAGAAGAAGAACGTATCCCTACTCCCCGCATCACTGAAGAAGTTGTTCCTGAAGTGAACGTGCCAGTGCCAGACCCTCCAGCTCATCAAGTGGAGGTTGAAAATCTTGAGGCTGCCACCACCAATACAAATGAAGCCCATGACGTAGTCATGGCTGAAGGAAGTGTGGAGCCTGCACCAACCAATGTACCAGAAGCCAATGTTGCAACTGCTCCTGAAGCTCCTGTTGTGCAGCCTGAAACCACTGTTGTTGCCACTGCTCCTGTTCCCCCACCAAGGCCCCATACAATTGAGCAAGCATACAACCATGGCCAGCTTATTACTGTCAGATGGCCCATTCTGGTCCCTCCGCCTAATGTCTCAGGTCCTCAGTTATCACATTGAACATAGGCCTCAGGTCCAGAAACCAAAGCCAAGACTGCCAAGGTTATGAATCACTTGATTATGAATCACTTGGTGCTTGCGAACCGTGCCTTATGGGCAAGATGACTAAAACTCCATTCTCCGGAACAATGGAACGAGATAGTGACTTATTGGAAATAATACATGCTGATGTATGCGGTCCAATGAGTGTTAATGCTCGTGGCAGGTGTCATTATTTTCTTACCTTCATAGATGATTTGAGCAGATATGGTTATATCTACTTAATGAAACACAAGTCTAAAACATCTGAGAAGTTCAAAGAATTTCAGAGTGAAGTGGAGAATCATCATAACAAGAAAATAAAGTTTCTACGATCTGATCGTAGAGGAGAATATTTGAGTTACGAGTTTGGCCTTCATTTAAAACAATATGGAATAGTTTCACAGCTCACGCCACATGGAACACCATAGCGTAATGGTGTGTCCAAACATCGTAACCGCACTTTATTAGATATGGTGCAATCTATGATGTCTCTTACTGATTTACCACTATCGTTGTGGGCTTATGCATTAGAGACAGTTGCATTCACGTTAAAGAGGGCACCATCTAAATCTGTTGAGATGACACCGTATGAACTGTGGTTTGGCAAGAAACCTAAGCTATCGTTTCTTAAAGTTTGGGACTGCGATGCTTATGTGAAAAAGCTTCAACCTGATAAGCTCAAACCCAAATTGGAGAAGTGCGTCTTCATAGGGTACCCAAAGGAAACTATTGGGTATACCTTCTATCACAGATTTGAAGGCAAGATATTCGTTGCTAAGAATGGATCCTTTCTAGAGAAGGAGTTTCTCTCGAAAGAAGCGAGTGGGAGGAAAGTAGAGCTTGATGAGGTAATTGTACATTCTCCTGAATTGGAAAGTAGTTCATAACAGAAATCAGTTCCAGTGATTCCTACACCAATTAGTGAGGAAGCTAATGATGATGATCATGAAACTTCAGATCAAGTTACTACAAAACCTCATAGGTCTTCCAGAGTACAGTTTGCACCAGAGTGGTACGGTAATCCTATTCTGGAAGTCATGTTACTAGACCATGATGAACCTATGAACTATGAGGAAGTGATGATGAGCCCAGATTCCGCGAAATGGCTTGAGGGCATGAAATCTGAGATGGGATCCATGTATGAGAACAAAGTGTGGACTTTTGTGGATTTGCCTGATGATCAGCAGACCATAGAAAATAAATGGATCTTCAAGAGGAAGACGAACGATGATAGTAGTGTTACTATCTACAAAGCTCGACTTGTTGTGAAAGGTTTTCAACAAGTTCAATGAGTTGACTATGATGATACTTTCTCAACTGTAGCGATGCTTAAATCTGTCCGAACCATATTAGCAGTCGCCATATTTTATGAAATCTGGCAGATGGATGTCAAAACTGCATTCCTGAATAGATTTCTGGAAGAAGAGTTGTATATGATACAACTAGAAGGTTTCGTCAATCCAAAGGATGCTAACAAAATGTGCAAGCTCCAACGATCCATTTATGGACTGGTGCAAGCCTCTCAGAGTTGGAATAAACGTTTTGATAGTGTGATCAAAGCATATGGTTTTATACAGACTTTTGAGAATCCTGTATTTACGAGAAAGTGAGCGGGAGCTCTGTAGCATTTCTAATATTATATGTGGATGACATATTGTTAATTGGAAATGATATAAAATTTCTAGATAGCATACAGGGATACTTGAATAAGAGTTTTTAATTAAAGACCTCGGTGAAGCTGCTTACATATTGGGCATCAAGATCTATAGAGATAGATCAAGACGCTTAATTTAACTTTCATAAAGAACATAACTTGGTAAAGTTTTGAAGAAGTTCAAAATGGATCAGCCAAGTTGAGTAAGACCCAAAGCCCAATCACGGCAGAAAATAGAAAGAGAATGAAAGTCATTCCCTATGCCACAGTCATAGGTTCTATAAAGTATGTTGTGTTGTGTACCAGACCTATTGTGTACCTTGCCATGAGTTTTGGCAAGGGGGTACAATAGTGATCTAAGAGTAGATCACTGGACAATGGTCAAAATTATCCTTAGTGAGGACTAAGGAAATTTTTCTCAATTATGAAGGTGATTAAAGAGCACGTCGTAAAGAGTTACGTCGATGCAAGCTTTTACACCGATCCAGATGACTCTAAATCTCAATCTGGATACATATTGAAAGTGGGAGCAATTAGCTAGAGTAGCTCCATGTAGAGCATTGTAGACACAGAATATTTGCAAAATAAATACGACTCTGAATTTGATAGATCGTTGACTAAACTTCTCTCATGAGCAAAACATGATCACACCTTGATACGTCTTCAACGTATCTATAATTTTTTATTGTTCCATGCTATTGTATTACCCGTTTTGGATGTTTATGGGCTTTACTATACACTTTTATATCATTTTTGGGACTAACCTACTAACCGGATGCCCAGCCCAAATTGCTGTTTTTTTGCCCATTTCGGTGTTCCGAATTAAAGGAATATCAAACCGAGTCCAAACGGAATGAAACCTTCGGGAGCGATTGTCGGTGTCAAAACCGGCAGATCTCAGGTAGGGGGTCGCGAATTGTGCGCCTAAGTCTAATGGTAATAGGAGGCTGGGGACACGATGTTTACCCAGGTTCGGGCCCTCTCGGTGGAGGTAATACCCTACTTCCTGCTTGATTGATCTTGATTATATGAGTATTACAAGAGTTGATCTACCACGAGATCATAGAGGCTAAACCCTAGAAGCTATCCTATGATTATGATTGTTCTTGTCCTACGGACTAAACCCTCCGGTTTATATAGACACTGGAGAGGGCTAGGGTTACACAGAGTCGGTTACAGGGAAGGAGATCTAATATCCGAGTTGCCAAGCTTGCCTTCCACGCCAGGGAGAGTCCCATCCAGACACGGGATGAAGTCTTCAATCTTGTATCTTCATAGTCCAACAGTCCAGCCAAAGTATATAGTCCGGCTGTTCGGATACCCCCTAATCCAGGACTCCCTAAGTATCCCTCGAACCAGGCTTCAATGACAATGAGTCCGACACGCAGATTGTCTTCAGCATTGCAAGGCGGGTTCTTCTCCAAATCGAGAGTACCTGTCAAAGCGAACAGTGTCCGGCTTCCCATTAATGTTGTACAACTCAGCTTCTGTGCTTCAATACTGGCTATCTCCACGTGTCAAGTGAATACGAGGAGCCGGGGCATTTTTACATTTGCTACCCTGACCCTGTAAGCGAACCGTCTATTTGAAGAGACGGGGATCCTCAGATCCAAATCTCACCTTCTTCCCCCAAGCAAGCATTCAATAGAGCGCATCCGGAAAAACCATTCCATCATGGTCGGTCGCCGCAGCTCCTCTTCTCGCTCCCTTAGCTCTAAGCCAGGTGATTGGGAAAAGTGTTCTATCCCCCACAGCCATTTAGTAGAGTTGTAGACCCAAGGGTTTCTTCCACCTGCATGTATGGTCCCCGTACGAGCCGGACTAGCAACCTATAATGGCGGGGAGCAAGCGGAGGGCTTTCCTAACCCATCTCAGGGGGAGCGGGTATGCCTTGTCCCATTTTGCTTAGAGGACTCGGGTTTCCAATCGACCCGTTTCTCCGCTGGCTCCTGGAGTACTACGGCCTCCAGCTGCATAACTTCACCCCCGCCTCCGTACTGCACACCGCAGGTTACGTTGCCCTCTACGAGCTATTTTTGGGCTGCAAGGCTCATTTCGAGTTATGGAAGAGGCTATTCTGCCTCGTCCCTCGTAATCAGGAGGGATCTATATATCAAGTGGGCGGAGCTGAAATATGGCGCGTCGCCCAGACCGGATACCTGTCCGGCACTCCAAAGAAGGCATCCGAAGACTGGCCCTCAGAGTGGTTTTATGTAGATGACGTTCCCCTTCAAGACCCAATCCGTACGGGCCTTCCTGAGTTTAATAACGCTCCGCTGACGAAACGCCAAAGTTGGCGCCCTTGGAGCCCCCAGGAGGAAGATGACAGAGAAGTCCACTTCCTGATGGGCAGGATAAAAGCACTGGCCCAATCAAGACTGGCAATAATCAAATTTATGTCAATATGCATAATGTGGGAGGTGCAGCCACTTGAATATCGGGGGAAGCCCATGTGGCACTTCAACGGGGAAGACGATGCCACCCGCTGCGGTCATAAAGGTTCGGATTCCGCCACCTCTCTGGCGAGAATGCTGTCCGATTTATATAAAGGAGAAGAAGAGGAGTTCCTCTGCATTAAGCTGCGGGATGGATTTTCCATGTACCACTCCCCAAGCTGGGTAAGCCGTTACTATTTACTCAACTCTATCCATTTCTGCATCCTTCATCACAATCATTTACCTTGCTGTTTCAAAGCAGGAACTGAGGAAGGCCGTGAAAGAGTTCAACAGCCCCTCTCCGCAGTCAGAGGATCCTGGCCGGGCTCTCGACCCAGGACTTGAAGAAGATCCGGATATATCTGTGGAGCTTGTCGATGGGACATTTCATCAGAAAAGCTGTGCAGACACCTTGGTGGCCATCATCGCTGATTATCCCAGACTGCTCCCTGTATCACGTGTAAGCAAAGCTGAAGTACTAACCTCCGAAAAGGATTCCTCGTTTATACCATACCTTATGCACATATATCGTATTTTTATAGAGATGGCCATCGAGATGCGGTGCCGAGCCCCTATGGGCTCATCAGCAAAGGGCATCCGGGCCAGGCAGGCTCAAGAGGAAGGCGGTCAGGATTGAAACACCGTCGCAGAGGTATAATTTAAATCTGCTCTGTGATTATCATCTTTGAAATGTAACAGCGTCCATCATGTCCTGGCGGAAAGAGTAGTCGCCGGACTATATCCGGAGATCCTGTCGGCCACGCCTCCACCAGCCGGATTCCAGAACCAGCCTCGGAGAGGAGGCTAATGTGGGGACGATGCTGAATTGTCCTCCGACAGAGGATGCGGATAGGCTCTCCACCACGAATTCCGAAGTAGAGAGCGCCATGAATCACCGGCGCCGACGGGCCGTATTCCGTGATGGTATTTTTTTCTAAGAGGCATTCAATGCCTTCAATTCGGGAGACGCATACATCCGAGCTGCTCAAGATGGACTCGCCCGAGCGACGGACCAGTATGCAAAGGATATACGGGTAAGAAAGTTTGATAAGCATGTGTGTCAGTAGCCCCTGAGACTTGAAACAGTTGGAACAACTGATTTAAGGATCATTGTATGCACATGTTCTTGTAGAGAAGAATACCCATTTATCTCAAGAGCTAGAGGAATGCAAGACCCAACTGAGGGCCGCAGTTGCCAAACTAGAGGAACCCCAGAAGTCCTCATCTGGTAATACTTGTCTCAATAGAGAAATTTTAAGGACATATACGAGTTAGTATTTGGCGTGCTTTATAAGTCTAACAGAAGATTCTGCAGACAATCCCGGAGAGAATCCGGAGATCGTAAAAGATAGTGAGTCATATGTCTGAAGACAGCTAAAGGCTGGCGAGCGTGTGCTTACGCAGGTTAGGCAGGAGAAAAACAATCTCCAAGATGCCAATATCCGGCTGAGCGTCGAATTAGCAGATGTTCGAGCTCAGCTTGCAGACTCCGTGAAGGAGAACAGGAGGCTTCGACGCAGCATTTATGATAAGTGCTTAAACGAACTACAGTATAGTTCAGCGAGGAAGCGTATTAATAGAGTTATGTCTATAGGTATGCTGACGGGCTGTCCGGAAGAGGAGATGCCCGGATCTGCAGGCGATTTACTACAAGATCTCTCACAACTGCACGAACAAGCTCGGCAGGTGATGCAGGGTATTGCCCAGGCCTTGTGGCCATCCGCTTCCCTGCCAGGAGGCATGGGGGAGCTTGTGGATATGCTCAAAGGAGCACGACGGCGCTTCCGGTTATGGAAGGTATCAGCCTGCCGATAAGGTGCAAGGGAAGCCTGGGCCATGGTGAAGACGCGATACGCCAAGGCTGACCCGAACCATATGGCCGAAGTCGGACCGGTTGGGTTAGATGGGAAAGAGATTCCCATAAGTCTAGTGTATGACCAAGTAGCATTAGCCGCAAAGTATTCCCAACAGGATTGTAGGCTAGACAGCCTGTTGGATGGTATAGAAGAAGAATTTAGTCAGTCCAAGTGACTATGTACTTCAATGGACGTATGTAGTCCCTAGCCGGATTGTAAATCATTTGTCATGGCGGACCTTTTCGTTTCAGCCTATGGACCCGACAGTCCGAACTGTATTCGAATACCCGCTCAGTTATGTAATATCAGGGTATGCGTGGAAACCAGGCATAGGGGTCATAAGTGCTTGAACAGACAAGTACCCAACTAGTTATGTTATATTACATGGATAGTAAGAAACATCTTCCAGAGAGAATAGTTCTGTGAGGGGTTCCTTTCCCTGGGTACGCATGCATCAATGTGCATGTCCGAACTGCAAACAGAGGCGCAAGATACAATACATCTGGGGATTTATGTTGTAACAAACAAAAAACATCTTTTGTTCACCGACCGAATATTCCCTTAAGAATACTAGCTTTCAGCTTCACCCAGTCTAAGGTACACATCCAGCTGAACCTGCAGTAACAACCACAGAGGTGCTCCCCTTATGCCCTAGCCGAACTAACGGGAGCGTAGGGCATAAACACAAGAGCCAGGCAACCCAGCATGGCCAAAACTTAAGTCATATCAATGCATATAATGGTGAAGAAAAGGCACATATGGAGAGGTGACGCATATGTGGTGGGCATGAAGCCATGAAAATAGTTATATTAAGTTGCCGTATAGGAAGCCCCCAGGTATAATGAGCACGCATAGTGCGACCGGAGCGATCGAAGCGTCCGTAAAGCATTTAAGGATTTGCGTGTAAAAAGAAAAGAGGAAGAGAAGAAAGAACGAGGACATAATTGAAAAGGCGGAGGTAAGGAGACGAACACTAAGTTCGGCACTAGGCGTAGAATCTTCGGAGTCTGGCCGCGTGCCATGGGTTTGGCTCAAGTCTGCTTCTGATGCATTACAAAGATGGTACGCTCCTCTGGTGAGAACTTTATCGATGATGAAGGGACCCTCCCACTTGGGCTTGAGCTTGTCCTTCTTCTTCTCCGGTAGGTGTAGAACAAGTTCGCCAACATTATAAGTTTTGGCCCGTACTTCTATGCTTTGATACCTTCGAACCTGCTGCTGATAGAATGCAGAACGGGCTTTTGCGACATCACGCTCCTCCTCGAGGGCATCTAAGTTGTCCTGCCGATCTAGCTCGGCTTCTTTTTCTTTGTACATGCGCACGCCAGGTGAGTCATGAATTATATCGCAGGGTAGTACTGACTCTGCGACGTACACCATAAAAAAATGGTGTGTATCCGGTGGTGCGATTTGGCGTGGTTCGTAGCCCACAGAGTACAGAGTCGAGCTCCTCGACCCAGTGTGTATATGATTCCTTCAAGGATCGCACTAGTCTGGGTTTGATGCCGCTCATAATAAGACCATTTGCACATTCGACTTGTCCATTAGTTTGGGGGTGATAGACAGAGGCGTAATCGAGCTTAATGCCCATATTGCCGCACCAAGTTTTCACCTCATCGGCTGTGAAATTTGAGCCATTGTCAGTGATGATGCTGTGGGGTACACCATAACGGTGCACAACCCCTGATATGAAGTCTATCACTGGTCTGAATTCTGCCGTTTTAACTGGTTTGGCTTCGATCCATTTGGTGAACTTGTCCACCATGACCAATAAGTATTTTTTTCTTATGGCTTCCCCTTTTAAGAGGTCCGACCATATCCATCCCCCAGACCACAAAGGGCCAAGTTATGGGGATTGTTTGGAGAGTGGTAGGGGGCATATGGCTCTGATTGGCAAAAAGTTGGCAACCGACGCAAGGTTGGACAAGGTCCTGTGCATCTGCCCAGGCTGTCGGCCAGTAAAAACTTATACGGAAGGCCTTGCTTACATGTGCCCGAGCTGCGGCGGTGCCCGCCGAGTCCGGCATGGATTTCAGCCAAGAGTTGCCGCCCTTTCTCTTCGGAGATGCACCTTTGGAGCACTCCGGTGGCGCTTTTCTTATAAAGCTCTCCCTCGTGGACTTTGTAGGCCTTGGAGCGCCGCACAATACAGCGTGCCTCATTTTGGTCCTCGGGGAGCTCTTGCCTATTTAGGTAGGCTAAGAAGGGCTCGGTCCACGGGGCGATGACATCCATGATTTCGTGGGCCGAAGGTGTTATTTCAGTGGTAGAGCCTCTGATTATGTCAGATGGTTCGGAAGCTGGGTTGTATTCGGAGACGGACTGGTATTGCCGGTCTCCCCTTCCCATACCACGGATGGCTTGAACAGCCTTTCCAAGAAGATATTAGGTGGGACGGGGTCGCGTTCGGCGCTGATGCGGGCGAGGATATCGGCCGCTTGATTGTTTTCTCGGACCACGTGGTGGAATTCAAGCCCCTCGAATGGAGCTGACATTTTAAGGACGACATTAAGGTAGACCACCATTTTCGGATCCTTGGCATCAAAGTCTCCATTTATCTGTGATATTGCGAGGTTCAAGTCCCCGCGCACTTCTAGGCGTTGAATGCCCATGGAGACTGCCATCCGAAGACCATGCAACAGAGCCTCATATTCGGCTGCATATTTGGAGTCTGTGTATAATATTTGGAGTACGTATTGGACCGCGTCTCCGGTGGGGGATGTCAGGACAACACCCGCTCCCAATCCGGCCAGCATTTTAGAGCCGTCGAAGTGCATGATCCAATTGGAGTATGCGCCGTACTCTTTAGGGAGTTTGGCTTCTGTCCATTCGGCGACAAAGTCAGCCAGTACTTGCAACTTAATGGCTCGCCGTGGTTTGTATGTTATGTCGAACGGAAGGAGCTCAATAGCCCATTTAGGAATCCGGCCCGTGGCATCGCGGTTATTTATTATGTCATTGAGTGGTACTTCGGAGGCCACCGTAATCAAACACTCTTGAAAGTAGTGTCATAGCTTCCGGGATGCCATGAAGACCGCGTATGCTATCTTTTGATAGTGTGGGTACCGAGATTTGCATGGAGTGAGGACAGTGGACACGTAATATACCGGCTTTTGGAGCGGGAACTTGTGTCTGTCTGCTTCTCGTTCCACGACGAGCACTGCGCTTACAACGTGGTGTGTTGCGGCTATATATAATAGCACAGGTTCACCAATATTTGGCGCGGTCAGGATTGGATTGCTGGCCAAGAGGGCCTTTATTTCTTCCAGTCCGGCCGTGGCCGCATCCGTCCACTCAAAGTGTTCGGTGCATCGAAGAAGGCGATAAAGAGGTAGTGCCTTTTCTCCTAATCGGGAGATAAAGCGGCTTAAGGCAGACACACATCCAGTTAATTTTTCGATCTGCTTGAGGTCTGTTGGGGTAGCCAGCTGTGACAGAGCTCCAATTTTTGCCGGATTTGTTTCAATTCCTCTATTCGAGACGATGAAGCCGAGCAACTTCCTGGAAGGTACGCCGAAGACACATTTTTCCGGGTTTAGCTTGATGTCGTATGTTTGGAGGTTGTCGAACATGAGCCTCAAGTCATCTATTAAATTTTTGACGTGTCTTGTTTTGATGACCACGTCGTCCACGTATGCCTCCACTGTTTTGCCAATTTTTTTTCCAGGCATGTCTCAATCATGCGTTGATAGGTTGCGCCGGATTTTTTAGCTCAAAAGGCATGGTATTGAAACATAAGGGGCCATATGGTGTGATGAAGGCCGTTGCGGCTTGATCGGACTCCACCATCTTGATTTGATGGTATTCCGAGTATGCGTCGAGGAAACACAAGGAGTCGTGTCCTGCGGTAGCGTCGATGATTTGATCAATGCGGGGGAGGGGGAAGGGATCCTTAGGGCAAGTCTTATTGAGGTCCTTGAAATCGACACATAGGCTCCAGGATTTGTCCTTCTTTGGTACCATCACCAGGTTTGCTAGCCAATACAGATGTTTTATATCTCTGATGAATCCGGCCTCAAGTAACTTAGCTAGCTCCTCTCCCATGGATTGTCGTTTAGGCTTTGAGAAGCGCCTAAGAGTCTGCTTGACCAGCTTATATCCCTTCAGTATATTTTAGTTTTTTCGACCAGTCTGCGCGGGATGCCTGGCATGTCTAAAGGATGCCAGGCAAAAATATCCCAATTCTCACGCAAGAAATCTCGCAGTGCGGCATCTATTGTGGGGTTCAGCTGTGTCCCGATGGAAGCTGTTTTTGTGGGGTCCGTTGGGTGGACCTAGAATTTGACTATCTCGTCCGCTGGTTTGAAAGAGGTGGACTTGGGTCGTTTATCGAGTATCACGTCGTCCCTGTCCACTTTGGAGCGCAGCGAGGTTAGTTCTTCGGCCGCGAGGGCTTCGTATAATGCCTCGAGGGCCAGCGCGGCGATCTTATTTTCGGCATGGAGTGCGACGTACGGATCACTAGATAGAGTGATGATTCCATTGGGCCCGGGAATTTTGAGCTTCATGTACCCGTAATGGGATATAGCTTGAAAGCTCGTGAATGCGTCCCGCCTTAAGAGGGCGTGGTATCCTCGCTTCGCATGTAGATCCCGCCACGACGCTTTGTTTAGAACTGCACCAACAGACAGCTCCACCGTTCAATATAAACACGTATCTGGTTTGCGATTTAGAATCGTCTGGATCAGTGTCAAAGCTTGCATCGACGTAACCATTTACGACTAGCTCATTGTCACCTCCATAAATGAGAAACATATCCTTAGTCCTTTTCAGGTATTTCAAGATATTCTTGACCGTTGTCCAGTGATCCACTCCTGGATTACTTTGGTACCTCCCTGCCAAACTTATTGCTAAGCATACGTCAGGTCTGGTACACAGCATTGCATACATGATAGAGCCTATGGCTGAAGCATAGGGAACATCTTTCATTTTCTCTCTATCTTCTGCTGTGGTCGGGCATTGAGTCTGGGTCAACTTCACACCTTGTAATACAGGCAAGAACCCTTTCTTTGCCTGATCCATTTTGAACTTTTTCAAAACTTTATCAAGGTATTTGCTTTGTGAAAGTCCAATTAAGCGTCTTGATCTATCTCTATAGATCTTGATGCCCAATATGTAAGCATCTTCACCGAGGTCTTTCATCGAAAAACTTTTATTCAAGTATCCCTTTATGCTATCCAGAAATTCTATATCATTTCCAATCAACAATATGTCGTCTACATATAATATCAGAAATGCTACAGAGCTCCCACTCACTTTCTTGTAAATACAGGCTTCTCCAAAAGTCTGTATAAAACCATATGCTTTGATCACACTATCAAAGCGTTTATTCCAACTCCGAGAGGCTTGCACCAGTCCATAAATGGATCACTGGAGCTTGCACACTTTGTTAGCACCTTTTGGATCGACAAAACCTTCTGGTTGCATCATATACAACTCTTCTTCCAGAAATCCATTCAAGAGTGCAGTTTTGACATCCATTTGCCATATTTCATAATCATAAAATGCGGCAATTGCTAACATGATTCGGACAGACTTAAGCATCGCTACGGGTGAGAAAGTCTCATCGTAGTCAACCCCTTGAACTTGTCGAAAACCTTTTGCAACAAGTCGAGCTTTGTAGACAGTTACATTACCATCAGCGTCAGTCTTCTTCTTGAAGATCCATTTATTCTCGATGGCTTGCCGATCATCAGGCAAGTCAACCAAAGTCCATACTTTGTTCTCATACATGGATCCCATCTCAGATTTCATGGCTTCAAGCCATTTTGTGGAATCTGAGCTCATCATCGCTTCCTCATAGTTCGTAGGTTCGTCATGGTCAAGTAACATGACTTCCAGAATAGGATTACCGTACCACTCTAGTGCGGATCTTATTCTGATTGACCTACGAGGTTCGGTAGTAACTTGATCTGAAGTTTCATAGTCAATATCATTAGCTTCCTCACTGATTGGTGTAGTTGTCACAGGAACCGGTTTCTGTGATGAACTACTTTCCAATAAGGGAGCAGGTACAATTACCTCATCAAGTTCTACTTTCCTCCCACTCACTTCTCTAGAAAGGATCCGAATTTAGCAACAAAAGTCTTGCCTTTAGATCTGTGATAGAAGGTGTACCCAATAGTCTCTTTTGGGTATCCTATGAAGACACATTTCTCCGATTTGGGTTCGAGCTTATCTGGTTGAAGTTTCTTCACATAAGCATCGCAGCCCCAAACTTTAAGAAACGACAACTTTGCTTTCTTGCCAAACCACAGTTCATAAGGCGTCGTCTCGATAGATTTTGATGGTGCCCTATTTAACGTGAATGTGGCCGTATCTAAAGCATAACCCCAAAACGATAGCGATAAATCAGTAAGAGACATCATAGATCGCACCATATCTAGTAAAGTACGATTACGACGTTCGGACACACCATTACGCTATGGTGTTCCGGGTGGCGTGAGTTGTGAAACTATTTCGCATTGTTTCAAATGTAAACCAAACTCGTAACTCAAATATTCTCCTCCACGATCAGATCGTAGAAACTTTATTTTCTTGTTACGATGATTTTCCACTTCACTCTGAAATTCTTTGAACTTTTCAAATGTTTCAGACTTGTCTTTCATTAAGTAGATATACCCATATCTGCTCAAATCATCTGTGAAGGTGAGAAAATAACGATACCCGTCGCGAGCCTCAACATTGATTGGACCACACACATCGGTATGTATGATTTCCAATAAATCAGTTGCTCGCTCCATAGTTCCAGAGAACGGCGTTTTAGTCATCTTGCTCATGAGGCACGGTTTGCAAGTACCAAGTGATTCATAATCAAGTGATTCCAGAAGTCCATCAGTATGGAGTTTCTTCATGCTCTTTACACCAATATGACCCAAACGGTAGTGCCACAAATAAGTTGCACTATCATTATCAACTCTGCATCTTTGGCTTCAACATTATGAATATGTGTATCACTACTATCGAGATTTAATAAAAATAGACCACTCTTCAAGGGTGCATGACCATAAAAGATATTACTCATATAAATAGAACAACCATTATTCTCTGATTTAAATGAATAACCATCTTGCATCAAACAAGATCCAGATATAATGTTCTTGCTCAACGCTGGCACCAAATAACAATTATTCGGGTCTAAAACTAATCCCGAAGGTAGATGTAGAGGTAGCGTGCCGACCGCGATCACATCGACTTTGGAACCATTTCCCACGCGCATCGTCACCTCGTCCTTAGCCAATCTTCGCTTAATCCGTAGTCCCTGTTTCGAGTTGCAAATATTAGCAACAGAACCAGTATCAAATACTCAGGTGCTACTGCGAGCATTAGGAAGGTACACATCAATAACGTGTATATAACATATACCTTTGTTCACCTTGCCATCCTTCTTATCCGCCAAATACTTGGGGCAGTTCCGCTTCCAGTGACCAGTCTGCTTGCAGTAGAAGCACTCAGTCTCAGGCTTAGGTCCAGATTAGGGTTTCTTCTCTTGAGCAGCAACTTGTTTGTTGTTCTTCTTGAAGTTCCCCTTCTTCTTCCCTTTACCCTTTTTCTTGAAACTGGTGGTCTTGTTGACCATCAACTCTTGATGCTCCTTTTTGATTTCTACCTCCGCAGCCTTTAGCATTGCGAAGAGCTCAGGAATAGTCTTGTCCATCCCTTGCATATTATAGTTCATCACGAAGCTCTTGTAGATTGGTGGCAGTGATTGAAGAATTCTATCAATGACACTATCATCAGGAAGATTAACTCCCAGTTGAATCAAGTGATTATTATACCCAGACATTTTGAGTATGTGTTCACTGACAGAACTATTCTCCTCCATCTTGCAGCTATAGAACTTATTGGAGACTTCATATCTCTCAATCCGGGCATTTGCTTGAAATATTAACTTCAACTCCTGGAACATCTCATATGCTCCATGATGTTCAAAACGTCGTTGAACTCCCGGTTCTAAGCCATAAAGCATGGCACACTGAACTATCGGGTAGTCATCAGCTTTGCTCTGCCAGACGTTCTTAACGTCGTCAGTTGCATCTGCAGCAGGCCTGGCAACCAGCGGTGCTTCCAGGACGTAATTCTTCTATGCAGCAATGAGGATAATCCTCAAGTTACGGACCCAGTCTGTGTAATTTCTACCATCATCTTTCAACTTAGCTTTCTCAAGGAACGCATTAAAATTCAACGGAACAACAACACGATCCATCTATCTACAACAAACATAGACAAGCAAAATACTATCAGGTACTAAGTTCATGATGAATTTAAGTTCAATTAATCATATTACTAAAGAACTCCCACTTAGAAAGACATCTCTCTAGTCATCTAAGTGATCGCATGATCCAAATCAACTAAACCATGTCCGATCATCACGTGAGATGGAGTAGTTTTCAATGGTGAACATCACTATGTTGATCATATCTACTATATGATTCACGTTCGACCTTTCGGTCTCCGTGTTCCGAGGCCATATCTGTATATGCTAGGCTCGTCAAGTTTAACCTGAGTATTCCACGTGTGCAACTGTTTTGCACCCAATGTATTTGAACGTAGAGCCTATCACACCCGATCATCACGTGGTGTCTCAGCATGAAGAACTTTCGCAACGGTGCATACTCAGGGAGAACACTTCTTGATAATTAGTGAGTTATCATCTTAAAATACTACCGTCAATCAAAGCAAGATAAGATGCATAAAGGATAAACATCACATGCAATCAATATAAGTGATATGATATGGACATCATCATCTTGTGCTTGTGATCTCCATCTCCGAAGCACCGTCGTGATCACCATCGTCACCGGCGCGACACCTTGATCTCCATCGTAGCATCGTTGTCGTTTCGCCATCTATTACTTTTACGACTATCGCTACCGCTTAGTGATAAATTAAAGCAATTACAGGGCGCTTGCATTTCATACAATAAAACGACAACCATATGGCTCCTGCCAGTTGCCGATAACTCGGCTACAAAACATGATCATCTCATACAATAAAATATAGCATCACGTCTTGACCATATCACATCACAACATGCCCTGCAAAAACAAGTTAGGCGTCCTCTACTTTGTTGTTGCAAATTTTACGTGGCTGCTATGGGCTGAGCAAGAACCGTTCTTACCTATGTATCAAAACCACAACGATAGTTCGTCAAGTTAGTGTTGTTTTAACATTCGCAAGGACCGGGCGTAGCCACACTGGGTTCAACTAAAGTTGGAGAAACTGACACCCACCAGCCACCTATATGCAAAGCACGTCGGTAGAACCAGTCTCGCGTAAGCGTACGCGTAATGTCGGTCCGGGCCGCTTCATCCAACAATACCGCTGAACCAAAGTATGACATGCTGGTAAGCAGCATGACTTATATCGCCCACAACTCACTTGTGTTCTACTCGTGCATATAACATCTACGCATAAAACCAGGCTCTGATACCACTGTTGGGTAACGTAGTAATTTTAAAAAAATTCCTACGCACATGCAAGATCATGGTGATGCATAGCAACGAGAGGGGAGAGTGTTGTCTACGTACCCTCGTAGACCGAAAGCGGAAGCGTTAGAACAACGCGGTTGATGTAGTCATACGTCTTCACGGCCCGACCGATCAAAGCACCGAAACAACCCCTTGTGCGGAATGTGTTGAGTCCCGGACTCGTGGAGACACTCTCTGATTAACTGCACAACTTCAAGATGTACTTGGGCTTTGGTGGATGATGATCTCGCTCAAAAGTCGGTGGCAACAACCGAACCTAAAGCCAAGCAGTGGCTATTTGCTCTTATGGAAACTTTATCACATGATCAGTTCGTACTAATTGCAGTAGGCTTTGGGCCATTTGGACAACACGGCAGAAAGCTACCATGAGTAGTTTTTCCAAACCCCTCAAACCACCAATTCCTTCGTCAAGAATTTTATCCCAGAGCTCAGCATTCTATCAGATCATTGAGCCACTATCGCTCCAGGAGGTGCAAGGCAGGCACCAAACGCTCGACCGAAGGCCCCTCCAAATGGTTTTGCTAAAGTCCATGTTGATGCTGCAGTACGAGCTAGCTGGCAGAGGAGGTTCAGCCTCCGCGGTGTGCCGCGATCATTTGGGCAACTACTTGGGAAGTTCATCGCTGGTTATTGCAGGCTTGGAGGATCCTTTGATATCGATAACATGTACAAAAGCTCTTGATCTGGCGGAAGACCTCAATCTGCAGAACTTGATGATTGCATCTGACTCAAAACAGACTATCTCTAATATTGGCAGAAGAAGCATGGGTAAGAATGGAGCATTTGTACACGAAATAAACCATAGATCAGCTCTCTTTAATTGTATTTTTACCTTTTGAAGGTCATGCATCCAATATGGAAGCACATAGATTAGCCAAGTTTTCTCTGAGTAGAGGGTCGGGGCGCCATGTTTGGTTGGGTCAACCCCATAACCCTGCTTGTATCCCACACACTGTGGTTTTTGATGAATAAATCGGTTTTACCCCCTCAAAAAAACGTGAATGGAAGCAATTCTATTTAGCCTTCCCTAAAAAAGCTTTTCTTTTTTAGCGGTGATAGCAAGAACTCTGCCTTTTTTCCAAGAAGAGATTAAGATATACAGAAACCTTCTTTCCTGGCAAAAGATTAAGATCTACGGAAATGATAAGTACTTGACGTCAGGTACAAGCACATGGCAAATCGAACGTTTTTGATGACAATTATGGTGACACAAGGATGGCAAGTTAGTGGACACACGGCAATTTTCTGTCAGAAAATAAATTGAAGCACAAAGTTGTCATGCTTGCCAACTAAAGTTGTCATCCTCGCGTAACTAAATTTGTCATCGAAAATGTTCGATTTGTCATGTGATCGTACATGACATTATCTGATTCCAAGATCTATTAGTATAAAAGTTCATAACATTTTTAAAGAAAAATTTCACCATAACTACAAAACCTCCCAAACATAATAAAGATTACGTCGTGGTCCATGAACGACCGAACAACCAGTGTCATGCCAAAATAAGTCGTTCACACGCAGCCATCACTACTTCCATACCGGAGCCAGCCTAACCTTGTAGATGATAGTTGTGAAGGTTTTGTGCATGTGCCCCTATAAGGACCAGTGCCCTGGAGCCACAATTGATGTGGTTTAGCCCATGAATCAATTTTAAGAACCTAACAAATCTTGCAGCCGCGTATGCCCGATGAGAAACCCTAATCCATCTAATTCGTCCCAAAGAACGAACTTGAAGAGGACCGGAACCCGGAAGACTGACTCGAAGAAGAAACATTGCAATCCATCTGAGGGCCGCCCCTGCAAGGACTAAAAGCCTAACCTATATACTAGATTGAGCCGAGGCACCAGGATTCCCTCCTAGCCATCAGACGTTTTGAAAAAGCAGGTAGAGGGGGTGAATCTACAGGCTCGCTAGCAAAGATCGAGGGGATGAAGGTTTTGCCCTATTCACTTTGCTAGAGAGGAAAGAAAGCCATGCTTTGCCATTTTTGTTTTCGAGCATCCAGAAAGAGTGATGCCTTTAGGAGTAGAATTTTTTACAAAGTTATTGAAAGAGCCTTCGGGGTTTTGCAATCTAGATTTGCCATTGTTTCTGGTCCTGCTCATTTTGGGACCAGAAAACCCTGAGCAACATCATGACATGTTGTGTTATTCTTCACAACATGATCATCAAAGATGAGAGGGACATGAACTTGGAGTTCTTCTACGACAATGTCGGTAGCCGTGTGAAGCCAACTAGAGACCCTGACCGCGTACTGGCATTCCTTCAGACATACCGGCAGATCGAAGATGCAAACACCCACCATCAGCTTCAAGACGATCTCATTGAACACTATTGGCAGAGGCATGGCCAAAGGTATTGAGCACCATTGGCAAAGGCACCAGCCAATTTTACATTCATTTCATTTAGGGCTCCTTTGATTCAAGGGAATTCTATAGGACTTTTGGAGGATTGAAATCCTTTGAAAATTTTCCTACGTTTGTCCTTTGATTCATAGGATTTAATCCCATAGGAATCTTTTCAATGGAATCTTTTGTACTACATTTCATAGAAAATCTAACATCCACTCTAACCTCTTTTTACAATCCTTCACTTTTCCCATGAAATCAAATGCTCCTTGCTAACCCCATAGGATTCAAGTGGGCATGACACTCCAATCCTATACTTTTCCTATTCCCGCGTTTTCAAAATCCTGTGAATCAAAGATGTCCTTAATTCATATGTGATCGGTATCATTGTTGTATTTGGGACAATTATTGTATTGAATAATTAGTTTTATTCAGTGATTTGAATAATTATAGTAATTTGGATTCATAATATTCACATTTTATGTTATTTGAATTCATATTACTGTGTAATATGTGAGATATGTGTCAAATTCAGAAGAAGAAAAAACCATGCGTTTTGCAGGCACGCGTGGGCTGCGTCCGAACAGACGCTCTAACTAATAGCTGCTAGTGTCAAAAAAGAAGTCTAAAGTACTTAAACACATGGCAGAGCCGAGATTTGGAAACTTCTTTGCAATTTTTTGAAACATTTTCTTGAAATTATTTATAATTTTGAAATCAGAATATTCCTAAAGGAAAATAGTACTCCCTCCGTCCCATAATATAAGAGCGTTTTTGACACGAGGAGCATTATTGTCAAAAACACGGTTATATTATGGGTCAGAGGGGGTAATTTTAAATCTCCAAATTCTTTTATAAAAATGTAAACAATTTTTTGGAATTACAAACAGTTTTTAAAAAAACACAAACAAATTTTGTAAACATGAATCATTTATGAAATCCACCAGAAAAATTTAAAGTGCAGACACTTTTTGGAAAAAAATAAATAATTTTAAAGACACTATTCTTTTGAAACCTGAACAAAATTTTAAAGTGCGAACAAACTTTCAAAATTTGTTCGTGTTTTTTCTTAAAAAGAAAGTGTTCGCATTTTAAAATTTTGCTCAGGTGTCAAAATGTGTTCCCAATGTTCATAAAATGGTTATGTTCAAAAAATGTTCTTGTTTTGAAAATTTGTTCTCACTTTAATTTTTGTTCAGGTTTTAAAGATTTGTTCATGTTTTCAAAAATTTGTTCACGTTTTAAAAAAGGTTCATGCTTGAGAAATGTACGGGGATTTTAAAAATGGTTCACGTTTTCCAAATCTGTTTGTGTTTTTTTAATATTCGTAATTCCAAACTTTTTTTTATATTCTGTTTGTGTTTGGAAATTGAAAACTTATTTTTGTATTTTAAAATATTTGAATTTCAAAGTTGTTGACAATTTTGAAGAAAGTGTTTTCAAATCTCGACGCTGCTGCTTAAATATTTTGGCGCTTCACCTTTTGTTGTCAACAGCCATCAGTTTGAGTGGTTAGCCAGAGTAGTTTAGTAGCGCTAGATCACATGTTCAATTCCATGTGACCTTTGAAAACCGCCCAAGGTTTAAAATAAACCGGATCATAGAGTTCGGTGTGCTGATTTCAAGGAATAGAATTTTAGGGTTCGATTTAGTTTGCGTTTATAAGTTGAAGGTTTATTTTGGACTTTTTCCCTCGTGGAGACAAGATCGGGCCGGCATACAGATTGGCCGGAGAAACGACCTAGAAATCCGAACAATTGTCAGAACGGCATGACACGGACACCTGGCAAGCAAACTCTGTTCAGCCCAGTTGTGCTTGTGCACCCGTGCGTGTGTGGAGTGTTAAAAGCAGAGGCTAGCAGAGGTTGGCTTTACGCGATTACCAACTAAAACTATCGGTAAACACACTAGCATTCTCTCCTTTCGACTAGCTCCACCCATCTAGGGTAGAAAGTTAGAACTTCGAAATTAAGGATGCGATCAGGATTGATCACCGGGGGTAGCACCCAGGCCGAGGCGGCTTCCATATAATAAAACAAATGTAGGAAGTTGGTTGACGAGCAGGAAAGCGCCTCAAAAAACCTCAGCCGAGATCTATCCACGGGCTTTCAACCCTTTCTGACCCGTTTATGTGCTGAGACCTGAGCGCCCCTTTGCCGATTGCACCACTATCTGCACTTCCGCTTTTCTGCCATCAGACAGCTTTTCGCGATGCCGCGTCAGGACAGCATCATCGGTTTCTGCAGCATATATAAGTCCTATGCAGGGGCGCCATTCTTTGACAATCCGGACACTTGCGACGTGCTCAGTACGTACGACAGTGAAAGCGCAAGCAGGCTAATCCATTAACAAGTAGTAGAAGAAAGGACGATGGGGACGGTGGCGGCGCTGTGGGACGTGCTGGCGAAGGCGGCCAACCTGGCGCAGATGTCCGGCCTGCACGCCGTGATGCTCGTCGCCGCGGGCGTGAGCATCATGCGCATCCCGCAGAGCAGGCGGGAGTGCGCCAAGCTCGAGCGCTGCAGCCGCAGGCTCCACGCGCTGCTCAAGTGGCCGACGGGCTGCGCCGCCTCGTTGCTCTGCTCGGAGCTGGGAGGCCCCGTGGAGCAAGCGCTCGCCGACGCGGCCGGCCTCGTCGACTCCTATAACAGGAGCACGCTCTGGTGCCGCGTCCGAAGCGGCAGGAGCATGGCGATCAAGCTCCGCGACATGCGGGACGTCGTCGACTCGTACTGCGTGCTTCTGCTCTTCATCAACGCTGCACATCTCCACCTCTTGCAGGACCCGACACCTCCTCCTCGGTCTAGCGATAACCCATCAGCAGTGACCAATTGCCCCACAGGAACTAGTAACGCTCAAAGGGCCAACGACATAGGCAGTCAGACATGCAACACCACCGACCTGGCTGGATCCCAAAGAAACGTGCCTGCTGGTGGTAGTGATTTCGCATGCATAACTGTAGAGGGAGGAGACTGGTCCCAGTAGATACATAGGAGGTCCTCAGTGTGACATCGAACCTTAAACCACAACCCCTTGTCTTTTTTTTTCAACCGGGCTCACACCCCTTTCCATTAATTTTGCAATCAACGGAAATACATCAGTCTGTTATCAAGTCTTTGTCATCCAGCCACTTACTAACAAGGAACTAGACCGAAATGAGATAAGCAAAAGGAGACTGAAAGGGGAGGAGCGAGTTGGCGCATCATCAGAAAACCCACCGCCCGATGATCCTAGAACGGACCATCCGCCATGGGGCAAAAACCTGATGACACTTACAAGCCATTGCCCAACTAAGAGAGTTCAATGATGAAACTATTGATAAAGATGCCGAAAGCAAAATGCTACCAAGACGAACAAGTCCAACGGACATCAAACACCAGCGGGAAACAAGACCAAAAGACATCAATAATGCCCCCAGCTAGCCGATCTGGATCCCGTCATTGTCTCCTAAGAGGAGTCTGCCACAAGGGAAGGATCTGTCCGCCAGGGTAGCAGCCGCATGAGCCAATCTCTTCACACCAGCTTGGAGCTTCACCTTGTCTTCTCCTCTAAGCAAACCTGCCCAATATAACATAAACGAACATGCAGTGAAAACAGCCTCCAGCGGAGTGCAAGCAACATGTTTATCAAAAGTAACTTTATTGTGGAGGTTCCAAATCCCCCACCATATGGCAGCAATAATCATCATATAGAACTGCTTTCCTCCTGGAAAGATCTTATATAGCCAAGCCCAACTTTGCCAAAGCGATCGAGGACAGCAAGAGGATCCAACTGTCATCCCCATCACGCCCCAAACCGTGCGGGCAAGCGGGCAAGTAAAGAACAAGTGGTTCGCTGTTTCCACACTTGTACAAAAAGAGCATGTAGGGTTACCAGGTCACTCCTAATGCGCAGATTATCTCTTGTAAGCACAGCATTCTGAAAAAGCTGCCACGAGAAAATTTTGATTTTCAGCGAGATGGGGGCTTTCCACACCCATTTATAGTTAGGGCCGGATAAGTTTCTTTCTAACCACTCGTAAACCGACTTCGTAGTAAATTTTCCTTTACTATCAAGTGCCCATGAGATTGTATCCGAAGAGTTATTCAGAGGCAGCTGTTTGGCCTTCATGACCATCCAAGCCCACTGATCATTCAACTCACCAAACAATCTGCGTCTGAAACCCAGATCATAGTTGTTCTTAACCCAAGATGCAACAATGCTATCCTGATCTTGGCAAATACTAAACAGGTCAGGGAAACGATCACACAAAGTTGTATTATCTACCCAAGGATCATGCCAGACCCTAGCCAGGTTTCCACTATTGATATTAACTTTCCTCCCGGCCATATATGTGTCTTTGACTTTCATGATGGCTTTCGAGCACGGAGAGTCCGAGAAACGACTCCGTATGTTAGCTACTGTCTTGTTTTTGAAATATCTAGCCCTCACAATATGTTGCCACAGTCCATCACTCGTTTCGAGCTTCCACCACCATTTAGCAAGCAAACTAATATTCTGCTTATGAAGGTCCTTAATCCCCAACCCCCCAATCTTCTTAGATCGACATACTCTATCCCACTTTACCATATGGTATCCATGTTTCTTGTTTTTTTTCTCCAAAAAAATCGTCTACAATGTTTATTCATCTTTTCTCAATAAAAGTTTTACTGAAAAGAAACATCGAACAACCCCTTGTCTTTTAGTTCGCTGCAAAAGTGTAGAATGCAACATCCTTATAAGCTTGGGAGTTGATTCTCCTTGATGATGGCACCTTACGTTATCATGTGTCCATGGTTTTGGCGTTGCTGCTCTTGGAATGCCCATACGATGACCCCTGAGTTCGTCTCACAGGGCCGGAAAACCCCCTCCCTCCTCGTGGTTTTTCATATATGATTCTCTAGTTAACCTTCAGGAGCAATCCAACACAAGAGGAAGCTGACACCACCCCGAGCCTCGTGCTGGATATTTATCTTAGACTAGAGATGAGGTGTGTCCTAACCATCTCCACAATCATAGTCGCGGCTTTTCCATCTGCTGACCTACTTTTCTCAAGTGTCAACCGGCCGGTCCTCGGCTGGCCACCATGGATTCCTGGGCATATATAAATCCCGTGGTGACGCTTATACACAAGGTCTGATTTGTGCGCCATGAGGTTCATGTGATGCTGGTCTTCGGGCTGCACGCCGTGATGCTGGTCGTCATGAGCGCAAGGTTCCTGCAATCCTGCGAACCCCGCGGAGCGCCAAGTTCGAGTGGTGCAGCCGTAGGCTACTAGTCTCCGCGCTCTGCTGGAGTGGCTGTGCTCTTGGAGGCTCCGAGATGGAGAGGTGGACGAAGGTTCAACGGACATGTCAACAATTTAAGTTAGACTATTCTACCCTTTAGGATGAAGGGGTAGATTTTAATGGTATATGGCTGAAGAGATTTCTTTGAGCAGGTTGAACATGACTGGTGGCTTGGGATTACAAGCATGGTTTTAAATAGCCGGCTATAGCTTCGCTATAACTCGCTATAGCCTTTTCAGCAGGGTGCCGCTAAATGTTTGCCTTCATAAATAGTGCGCTATAGTCCGCTATAGCTGATTTGAAGGCCCGCTATATTCCATAGCCCACTAATTAAAACATCGATTACAAACGCACCGGCGTTTTCTCTGTAAGATAAGGTATCGGCTGCTCGTGGATTGGCTAGAGAAACAACCCAGAAATTACAGTATGGCGCCTGTCAAAGAGTATCTACCAGGCTACAGTGGACTTTGCGTGCCCGGTCGTAACCCTGCGTGCGTGGAGTTTTAAAAGAAGAAGTTGGCTTTATGCCAGCTGTACACCATGCACCCTCGGCCTTTTTATGTGATGAGTGGTGACCCCTTTTTGCCAATTGTGTCAACTCTCATGCAAGTTGTAGTACATCATGCACCCTGATGAGGAGTGTGCCCTTTGCTGATTGCTCCAATTCTCATTATTATCTCTACTATCAGCCATCTTCAAAACGATTTACAATCTCTGCTTTTCCGGTGATTTCCCGTCACCAAATAGCTTTTCATAGGGCGTGAAAATTGGCTTCTGAAAGGACACAGAGTTTCTGCTCTCGAGCTCAGCTGCACCCGTGCTCACAAAAAAGAAAATTAAAACAAATACTAGAAAAATTAAAAAATATATTTTTTGTGTGATAGATAATTTGATGCGTGAGCTCCATTCCAAATTTCAACTCATTTAAACATTTGAGCAGCTCTCGGCAAAAAGACAAAATCAGGGTCTGTAAAAAAGTTTTCTATTCAGACCCGATTTGTCTTTTTAGCCGAGAACTGCTCAGATGTCCAAATGTGTTGAAATTTGAAGTGGACCTCACGCATCAAATTATCTACAACACAAAAAATAGATTTTTTTTGAATTTTTCTAATATTTGTTTTGATTTTTTTTTTCTGACCAGGAGCAAATAAGCCTGAGCACCGAGTTGGATTTCAGCTTCTGAAATGCATATAAATCTCCTGTAGGGGGTGCCATTCTTTCACAAGGCCGGATAGAAGACACACGACATACGACCGTGCAAGCTGCCAGGTTAATCGATCGACAAGAAGAGAAAGGACGATGGGGATAGTGGCAGCGGTGTGGGACGACGTGCTGAGCCGCGGGCGCGAGCATCAGGCCTTGTACAATGGAAGGTGCTTAGGGAGGTGCTTAAAATATAACCCAAGTTTTTCTGAAGCACCGGTGCCTATTTCTATAGGAGAGACGCTTAGTTAAGCGTCTACCCTGTACAAATAAGCACCGGTGCTTAAGGAAAGCTTGGTTTATTTCTCTAAGCACCTTCCATTGTACAAGGCCTCATGCGCATCCCGCGGAGCAGGCGGGAGCACAGGCTCCAGGCGCTGCTCAAGTGGCCGACTAGCTGCGGCGCCGCATTGCTCTGCTCGAAGCTGGAGGCCCCGTGGTGCAAGCGCTTGTTGACGCGGCCGGCCGGCCTCGTCGACTCCTACAAACGGAGCACACTTTAGAGCATCTTCAACAGGCGCCGAACGCGCCGCGCGCAAAAAACTGGTTTGCCGCGCGTCCATCATTTGGATTGGCGCTGGCTCTAGCAGCTGCGCTAAAATGCAGGGCGCGTGCATCGCTTCAGCAGCACGCAAAATATGCAGCGCGCGCTCATAACATTTTTTTATTTTAGATAAATCGAAAGATAGATAAATAAACTAGATAGATTGCCTAAATAAAAAACGATACAAAGGTATTTTACATCGTCCAACTAGATAGATAGTTTGAAAGCATAGATAAAACTACGGTGCAACTAGGTAAAACTAGTCCAAGTAGCTACCATCATCATCCTCGTCGGTGTCGTCCGAGGTTGAGAGCCATATGTTCAACCAACGATCATCATTTTCCGTGAAGAACGACCTCCCGCCTGCTGCAACGATATCCGTCTGCGCATTCGCCAATGCCTTCCACCGACGCCTGTCCAACCGCTCCTCGCGGCGCCTTCGCGTGTCCTCCTCGCGGCGCCTTGCCCAGTAGACTTGCTCGTAGGCGACGTCCTCCGGGTGGCGCCGGCGCCACTCCGCCATGACCCGCTCGTCCTCCTGGGCGACGAGGAGGCGGCGCTGCCGCGCAGCATGCTCCGCACGGTCTTGTGCCGTGTTAAGCCGAGGCGGCGGGGCGACGTCCAGCGCCTGCTGAAATGTGTAGACGTCTTGGAAATTCATCTGCCCGCGCGGCCTGCCTAGGCGCCACGCCGCCGCGTCGTATGCGCGGGCGGCCTCATGCGCCGTCCCGTAGGTGCCGAGGCCGAGCCGGAGATCGCCGGAGCGTATCTCGGAGTAGTAGCCGTCGTTGGGGCGCAGACGAACGCCGCGGTAGCCCGATGCTCCTCGGCGGCGCGGCGGCATGGTGGCGCGTCGGTGGCCGGGCGCTGGAGCGGTGGAGGCGAGCGTGGCAGAGAAAGAGGAATAGGAGGCGTGGAAAAGACGCGTGGCGAGCGCCGCATTTTATAGGCGCACCGTAAGCGGTGCGGCAAAAATGACGCGCGAGATGCAGCCTTTTCGCGTGCGCGCAAGCGGTTCCCGCGCGCGAGTTTCCCGCCACCGCTGGAGCACGGCAGAACGTCCCGCGCATGCTAAAAGTTGGGTTTACCGTGCGCGCGTCTTTTGACGCGGCCGCTGGAGATGCTCGCCGCATCCGGAGGGGCAAAAGGATGGCCGCCCAACTCCGCGACATGCGGGACGTGCGGGACGTCGTCGACTCCTACTACGGCTTCCTGCACTTTATCGACGCCGCACAACTCCTCTCACAGCACCCAACGCCTCATCCCCTGTCACCGTCATATGGCACCGATACCCATCAGCAGTAACCAATTACCCCACAATTATTACAGGAACTAGTGACGGTCAAAGGGCCAACGATGTAGGCAGTCAGATATGCAAAACCACTGAGCCGGCTGCATGCCAAAGAAACGTGCCTGCTTGTGATGATGCATGATGTATATGGAATCCCCTTAATTAGAAGATCCTCAGTGCTAATTCAAACCTTAAATCACAAACCCTCGTCTTTTCGTTTGCTGCAAAAGTGAAGAATGCAACATCAGTGTATATGAGCTTTTAAAATCATATACCCCCTATCCAAAATATGTGTTGTGGTTTAGTTTAAAATTTAACTAAGACCACGACACTTATTTTTTAATGGAGGGAGTAATATATAGCAAGATACTCCCTCCGTTCCATAATATAAAAGCGTTTTTAACACTACATTAGTGTAAAAAATGCTCTTATACTATGGGACGAACGAAATAGTAGATTGCTGATCCCGCTTGCCGCGGGATCTGTATATATAACCTTGAAAGTTAGTTCTTCGTATGATAAGAAATAGAGCAAAAAAACTGATGACTCTTTATTGGGCCGGTTCTGACATTGTGGAAGCATAGAGCAAAACTATAATAACTGTCCTCTTCATATAAACACCCAAATAATAATCATTATATGAGTATATGGAAAGATCTCTAACAAAACACTCAAAGCGCATCCAAAAGCAATACTCATACCAATTAATTTATTCCTTTTCATAAAAAAGATCTTCTAGCCCTAGATGCGGAGTTACCAATTATAGTATTACTATCAATGTCATCAAATTATTTAATTTCAGTGACATGGTGATCCTCTTAAAAGAACAATTATTAATTGAAAACTAGCGCAAAATGTAAACACTGGTACTACGTAAAGTCTATAACATCTTTATCAGTTATCGTGGAAAAATCGCTGGGGGCATAGGCCACCTTCTCTAAAATCAACCTCTGCCCCTCATCATGTGAATCAACAGCAAGTTATGTCTCGCCTCTAGCGTGACGGAAGTCGAGTTTACCAATAGGGAGCCTGTACTGGGTTGGCCCAGTAGCCACGTGGTTTCATCATGCTAACATCACCAACGTGGTTTTTTTTACTTTTGTTTATAATATGAAAAATACTACTAAATACACACATCACGAAAAAATAGTTGAGTTAATTTTTTTAATAGTGTTCACCCCCCATAAAAATGATCATGCAGTGTAAAGAAATATTCGCTCAACTTTTAGAAAATATCGGTACAATTAAAAAAAAAGTGATATTTCAACAATGTTCGCACATTTCAAAAAAAGTACATAACATTTTTACAAAAAATATACATTTGAAAAAACGCTCATGTAATTCAAAAAAGTGTTTTGTAGCATTAAAAAAAATGTACATTACATTTTAAAAATAGTTCACACGTTTCAAAAATATGTTTGTCATACTTCTAAAACACTGTTTATACAACGTAAATAAAATGTTTGCATAATTTTCAAATGTATGGTATCCTTCAAAAAATGTTTCTATGTGTATTTTAAGAATGTTTAACACGTAATCAAGAAAATGTTCAAAACACGTATTCAAGAAGATGTTTGGGCTGTTTAATTTAAACTGCCCCAACGTCTTATATTTAGGAATGGAGGTAGTATATAGTTAAAAATATTAAATGTATATAAAAATATTTTAGATGTATAAGAAAAATGCACAATGTGTATGAATAAACGTAGAAGTCAAAACACATATTTAAATTGCGAGCATTTTTTAAAATACCAAGATATTTTTGTAATTTGTGAACATTTTGTTAGCCCAAGTAAATTTCCTACTAGAAAGGTTGATTTCTAGCTAGCTCCATATCTCAATACAGGCACTAAAATTGTCATTCCGCTTGTGGTTAATGACATCATTCAGGCCAAGTTAAAGTCTCCCCCTACCAGGGCCTCCTTCGTTTCCTCTCCTCCTCTCGTCAGAGCCGGAAGGCATCACCAGGCAAAGCTCAAACGGTGTTGGCGGCAGTAGGGACCTATGATGGCGCGGAGGTGGTGGATCTGGTGATCTAGTGGCGCAGCAGGCTGTAGTGAAGGCTTTCACGAGAGCAGGTGGAGGTGGCGCATCGGGAGCAAGCGGATGCGGCAACTCGTGTGGTTCGAGCAGTAGTAGCTCACCAGATGGATGCATCCCAGTAATGCGGTTGCCAGGTAGGCGATGTTCGTCCCCAACCGCGCGTTGTGTGTTGTGGTGTGGCCTTGGTTCGTCGCTCGCATTGCACTACATCCACGGCTACGGACCTCGGCAGCAGGTAATCCATGTGTGACGGCGTAGCGCGGCGTCTTACTGGAGCTGGCTTTGGTTGGCCTCCGATGCCTCTCGCTGCATGGCTGGGCCCAAGCCGGTATGCCTACTCTAGCCCATGCAGGCGTTGGTCGATCTGTTCTGGCACTTGGCCTGAAGATCTAACGATGCGGCCTACGTTGATTGGCTCGCGAGGTAGGAGGATGTAGCCATAAGGCTCTCCGGAAAATTTGCCTTCGATGGTCAGATGTAATCTATGTGCGGTGACTTGATGCAAATGGTATGGTTGTGCAGCGATGATGATGAGACTTTTAAACCATCGCATGTAGTTGATGGGATCGTGGAAAAGTGATGGCGACAACTCATGGACTGCAATTGATGGTGCTTGTCGAGTACTCGATCTCGAGCTTCAGGGTGAAAGCCCAAGGTCTAACCCATGTTGGTCATACCTAGCAATGACGACGTTTTTGTGTCGTTACCTTGTTGAAGGCACTGCTCAAATTTGTTCTTAAGGGTTATGTAACACCCCGAAGATCTTGCTACCTTAATCCCAACCCAATGATGCCATGTCATCATGTTTTTCATATTTAAATTGCAATTAGGAATAATTCCAAATCACAAATTCAGTTTAATATATAAAAGCCAAAAATGTTTTTTAATTGTAAAACAAAAATGGGACGTCATCTGGTCAAATTACCAAACTTTTGTAAAATTAAAAAAAACTCTTTTCAATAACTAAAATATATTCTAGCCATATTAAACATGACCGGCAATAATGAATAAAGCCCATTAGGTTCGAAATATAAATCTGAACATTTCCAAATATTCTGGAAACCTTGTGTGTGGTCTAGAAATGTTGTGTGTAATTTCTGTGCCAAGTTTCATTTACATCAAAACTCATTTGCTATGGAAATAAAATAGAAAATAGAAGAAAATGAAAGAAGAAGAAAAGGGTGCACATGGGCCTTAGTGGCACAGTGCCCAGCCCGATCCACTAACGCCGTCATCCCTAACCTCCTGTTCATCTCCGTCGCCCTGGAGGCAGCACGCGCACTCGCATCACCGATGCACGTGCGTCATTGATCCCGTGGTTCCATGGAGGGGATACGACCACCCTCTCCCCTCCCCCTCAAAACCCTAACGCCATTCTTCCCTCTCCCTTGCCTTCCTCACTCAGATCAAACTACACAACCGAATGGAAAAGGCGGCAAGGGTTCCCGCCTCCATCGACGCCGCCGCTAATCTACCTCGGCCTCATGTGGCCTTAGGGTCATGAGGGCGCTGTAGATCCCGGCCTTTTCGAGGGGGGGGGGGAGGGGGCTCCGATTTTGGTGTTTATGAGTTTTGTTAGAGTTTGTGTCCTGCTCAGGAAGGCAAGACAGTGATGGCTCCATGAACATGGAATAAGTGCATCTAGCATCGCCGGAGTGCGTGTTAAGGTGAGTCTCCAGCGGATCTCGCGGGATCCGATGGTTCGTTGTCTTTGATGGATGTGCTCGGATCGGGACATTGTTCGTCTATGTTTGTATCTTTTGATGTTGGATCCTTCTGATCTATGCATCTTTTTGTCAGTGGTGGTTGATTTTCTGATGCGCTGGTCCAATGGAGCCTTATCATGATGACTTCCTGATTGTTTACTACAATAGTTTTTGCCCGACATCGACGGGGGAGGGGCAATGACGGCTTCGCATCTTCGGCTTGCTTCAGTGCTTGTAGTCCTCGCTAGGTGGTCTACGGATATGGACATAATTTTTATTATTTCTGGTGTTCCTTGTATTGCTATGATTGACGATGAATACATCGGAAAGTTTCCGCAAAAAACAGAGATGTAAAAGATTTCATAATATTAAGCAATTTTCTGTTAAGTTTAATCCATTATCATCACAAGTTTACGAACATAGCAAATAACGCATGAAAGACTAAGAACATCTAGCATGTTGTCTTATGAACCAAAAGCACATGCCAACTAAACGAGGTTCATAACATACAAGTTTGCCAGAAACTCTGCCACAACAGCGTCGTCGCCCATGGTAGTAAAGATGAGATAGACGCCCGTCGTGGAGTAAGCTGACGACTAGCTATCAAGATGTAGTCCAACTTGGACTAGAAGTCACGCCAAGACACTCCTCAAAAGATCTTATCGCCCCGTAACTGATGTAGATTGGACGCGGTTCCAGCAGCCTACCCTCTCGTACGGCTGTGCAGGTGCACAGGATGCCATACAATATTTTCAAAATTCTGAAAAAAATTAGCATGTTAATGCAACCTCAATGTATGATATCACAAAATTTCGTATACAATTTTGTAATATTTTTAAGATATAAAAATTGACAAATTTAACATCAGTGTGATAATGGGCCAAATCTAAAGCCAAAATTATGTTATGTACTGTTCAGTGTTCAATTTGTCATTTTTGTTTTTTGAGTTATGTTTCTAATTTTGACTTGAAATTTTGTGTAAATCTACAATGATGTTGTGTGAACATTTTAAACACATAATATGAGTTCGGTGCATCAGTAGCATCACAAGCTCTATTGCACCAGATATTTTTCCTTATGTAGGTAGTTGTCAAGATGAGTCGCAGAAGAGCAATACTACTCAAGGAAGTGTGTATGCTATGGTGTCGTTTGTTCACTTTAATTAGCCTCCCTCCATATTTTCTCACACGGAGAAGACACGTCGGCGAGTGAGAAGATGCAACTAATACACCGTGGAACAAATATTTGGAAGCAAACAACGTGTTCACAAAGAGCTTGAGTTTTGACACTGTTCGCATACGAACACGTCACCGTGTACCTCCAACGTCGAGAGTGATGCACCGCAGCTCACGTTGAAGGAGACCCGTCCGGAAGCGCGGTACGCAAGCAATCCGACGGGCACTTTTGAGGACCCGAAACCCCACACGCCTGGAAGGGACACCGTCAGGGCGCGGCGCGGCTATGGGCTGCCCTAGGTCGGCCTGACCACCCCTAGGGCCACGAGGTTCGTCGCCCTGCAACAAGAAGAACGAATGAAAAACGAGGAAGAAGAAGAACAATGGAGAGAGATAAAAGTAAAGGTAAAAGTGGTAGATGATTTGTTTGATTGGGTGTTGTTCAATCGGCCGTCACCCCTTAGGTATACAAGAGGCGGCTGGACTTCCCGTGCAAGGAAAAAGCTTCAATTCACGTCCAAAACCCTAGTCCAATTTGAATTTGTTTGGTCCGAACTTTCCAAAACTGTTCGGTAAAATCTGGTTGTATCTTGCGGGTCGTTTTTTGGGTAGTAAACGACCTCATTAAAATCACGTAAAAAGTGAATATAACCGTTTCGACGAGATGGACAACTTTCATGTTGAACGTTTTTTAATCCGGAGCCATCTCGAGGGCCGAACTGTTCGCACAAAACAGACTGTTATTCGCGCTACCAACAGCCGGTGCAACAGACCTAAAGCGCACACCACATGCACACGCTTTAGAAGCCGTCATCATCATCGGACCATTGACCCATATTCAGGAGAGACATCCGCATCATCCTTGCCAATCCGGACATCCGTCGACGCCATCATGTCGCCCAACGGGGACACCACCCTGCGCTCATCCTTCCAGACGCGAAGACTCTGGAAGACCGTCGTGCGTAGCACCTGTCAACCAGGCATGACTCAGCGTAGCACCTGTTGGCCAGGCATGACTTGAAAGCTCCACCAAAGCTCCGTGCAAGACGAAGTCGCTCCACCTCCTGCCTCTGCCATCCAGCGCTACTCCACCAAACGATGCTCCCAAAAGAGAAACGGCACCGTAGTACCGCCATCGTCCGATTTGATAGACCAGGTCCTAGGGTTTCCCCCGAAGCAGTGCCCACCACCAGCAACCGTCCAGGACCCACACAGTGCCCACCACCACTTAGCCCTCAAGGCGACGCCTTCGGGAAGGTCATGATGTCAAGGACGCTGCCGCCGCCCACCGGAGTTAGGGTTTGCACCCGAGAGGCAGGAAGTAGAGGAAAAGACGTAAACCGATGTTTCCAAGAAGAAAAGCGACACCCTTGAGCGTCGTCGTCGGTGCGGCCTGGGCCAACCAAGGGGTTTCCCCCAATCTGGATCTCCTCCACCACCTTCACCCGCGGCCACCGGCCAGGGTCCCGACAAGCCACGCCAGCACCGTCAGGAACCCGTAGGAGAGAAGCACACCGATCAGGGCTGGAGGACAGCGGCCAGATCAGGCGCCGCCGGCCGCCAGAGTAGCCACGCCAGGCCCTGGTCCTTTAAGATTGTAGAATTTTTATTGGTCTAAGGTACAAGATTTAGTGAGCCAAGAACCATAAAATCTAACTATCCCTTTCTAGATCTCATAGGCATGCTGAATTACTTTGTTCCAATGTATTGTTTGAATATATGCAGTTCAAAGAACGATTAAGATTCAACACCCACATAGGCAAAGTATCTACACTCATTCACACTATGAACGAACACGTTTCACTAAATGTCATTGATTAATAGTGCATGGCTGCCAAGTCTATCCCGCGAGTGGAGCAAACTAGTCATACTCCTCGATTTTTATGTGCTTATTGGAGATTATCCGACCTCACAGACTATCAGTAGTGCAGCTGATATACATGTGTTCTTTGAAGCCTTCCTTGTAGGGCGACATCTTCGCTTTCATAAGCAAACATTAAGAATAACCAGTCCGCCTTATAGTACCAGTGGGACAATTGCATCTTCTGTGGAGTAACTTTATTAAGTTATCTCACCAACTACAAAGGTTTATTTTAGCCAGATCCTTCTTCATGGGATCTCTAATCATCACATAGGTTGGGTTTCCCATGAGACAACTATTGTGGGACTCAAACTTATCTTCCTTGATGCATTGTCTATCACATTCCTTGATAGACTTTTTGTAAAAAGATCTGCCGGAGCTTTAATAGCTAGAACATAATCCAATGTTGTTACTCAAGAGTTTTTGAACTTCGTAACATATTTTAATCTTGTCTTTACATGTCTTGAACTCTTCGTGTTATCTTTTGAACTGTTCACTTTTATAACTACTCCCTCCGTTCCAAAATAGATGACTCAGCTTTGTACAAAGTTAGTATAAAATTAAGTCATCTATTTTAGAATAGAGGGAGTACAATTCATTAGTTTAGTGCCCCTTTAGGGTATGGCCGATGTCTCTACTGTATTGCACCGATTCAGGAATTTCCCCAAAAGATCAGCTTTTGGTGCGTTGAAGCCTTCCACTTCCCCAATGGCACCGATGGCACCGGTGGCTTTAGGGTCCACCTCACTTTTTAATTCAGCAAATTCTTAGCAAAAGTCAGTCTTGATTTTTTGCATGATTCCCAATAAGTGTCAGTTTGTTGATACATATTAAAAGGTCGAGAGTCGTCCCTTTCCTTGTCGATCTAATTCTCGTCATATGTCGAATAAACTTTCCAAGCAGCGTACGTATACATATTTGTTGCATTCTTCACTTTTGCTTGCATTCATTGAGAAATTTAGTACTGTACCAATGATGGAACTATCGGGATCTGTCTCTTCCCTGTACAGTTATGCATGGGAAATCAGTATAGCAGGCAAGCTCCTCTCACATCCAGCCAGGTCGGTGTTGTCTCTTTGGCTGCATATATTGTTGGCTCCTCCCTCGCCAATATCGTTGTTGGCCCGTTGAGCGTCACGAGTTGCTTTAACTTGGGTGGTTGCTCACTGATTGCACGCTTTGACTTTGCATTGGATCATTCACCTCGTGAATCCTGCATAATCAAGATGATAGTATTGTTCAGGAGCCTGCATCCGACTGTACGTCAATGGATGGAAATCAACAGCTAAATCTATTGCTTTATAATGAGTTGGTAATTTGCATCTCACGTACGTCGGGGGATGATGAGTCACCTGTTGTGACAGGACATGCGCGTTGATGAAGAGCAGAAGCACGCAGTAGGAGTCGACGACGTCCTGCATGTCACGAAGCTGGTTCGCCATGCTCCTTCCCCTCCGGACCCGGCGCCAGAGCGTGCTCTTCTTGTAGGACTCGACGAGGCCGGCAGCATCCACGAGCGCCTTCACGACGGAGTCTCCCATCTCCGAGCGCAGCAGCGCGGCCCCGCAGCCCGTTGGCCACTGCAGCATCGCGCGGAGCCTGCGGGTGCACCGCTCGAGCTTGGCGCACTCCCGCCTGCTGTGCGGGATGCGCAGGAGGCTCGCGCCCACGGCGACCAGCATGACGGCGTGCAGCCCCGACATCTGCGCTAGGTTGGCCGCCTTCGCCAGGTCGTCCCACAACGCCGCCGCTAACCCCATCGTCCTTGCCGTCGATCGATCGATCACCCTGTAGCTAGCTTAGTTTGCTTTGCTCCGTCGTCGCGTCGCGCGTGTGGACGGCCTTGTGAAGAATGGTGCCCCTGCGCAGGGTTTATATACGATGTTGGCTGGCACGCGGCTCGACAAAAGCATTGCTACAGTAGGCATCAATGGTTTTTGTCATTTTAGAAGATCGGCAGCTGCAGTGGCGGGACAGCGATTCTATCGTAGTACTACTTTCTTACACAGTGATCGGCAGCGGTAGTGGCTAGACGGGACAGCGATTCTATTGTGCTTTCGTACACAGCGATCGGCAGCGGTAGTGGACAGGCCCCGTTTCCATCATGGAATCGTCTTTTGTACACAATGAGCGGCAGCAACGGTGTGATATGACAACAACAATCGTGGTAAAGTTAAACACTCCGTCTCAGCACATGTGGAAGGGACCACGGTGGTGTCTTCTTCCTGGGCGCTATCGCCTGCTCGTGGACGTGGATAGATCGGGTCAAGCAGGTGAGGCCTCTTTCTTCCGCTGAGACTGAGCAAAAAAGCCATCTAAATGAGCAGATTGCTCGCCTTTTCCGTGAGGAAGAGATTAAATGATGTCAACGTTGCAAAGCAGGCTCGCTTGTTCAAGATGATGATAATACGAAGTACTTTCAAAGTTGGCTAATGACACACATAGAAAGATACGTATCTTTGCTCTTGAACATGAAAAAGGCCGTATCGAGGGGATGCACCGCTCAGAAATTTCATTACTAAACACTACAAAGAGCTTTTTGGACCTTCGGCTGAAAGTTCTTTTGTGCTGGACAAGTCTATTACTCATGACATCCCTCAAGTTTCGGAGGCTGAAAATGAGTTTGTTTTTGACCTCTTTGTTCTCTGAAGAGGAAATTCGGACTGCGGTGTTTTAAATGGAACAAAACAAGGCTCCGGGACCAAACGATTTCCTGGCGGAGTTTTATCAATGTCTTTTGGATGTGATTAAAGCGGACTTGGTTCAGTTGTTCAACAAATTGCATATCAGAAATCTTGATATTGCCTGATTAAACTTTTGGGGAATTATTCTTCTGTCCAAGACTAAGGAAGCTAGTCGTATTCAACAATATAGACCGATTTGCCTTTTAAATGTGATTTAAAATCGTTATGAAGGTTGTAACTATCCGGTTGAATGGGGTGGCCGACCACATGATCAAACATCGTTATGCAAGGACACAACATATTAGATGTAGTTGTTGTGCTGCATGATGTTGGGGAACGTAGTAATTTCAAAAAAATTCCTACGCATACGCAAGATCCTGGTGATGCAAGCAACGAGATGGGAGAGTGTGTCCACGTACCCTCGTAGACCGAAAGCGGAAGCGTTATGACAACGCGGTTGATGTAGTCGTACGTCTTTACGATCCGACCGATCTTAGCACCGAACGTACGGCACCTCCGCGATCAGCACACGTTCAACTCGGGGACGTCCCTCGTACTCTTGATCCAGTTGAGGCCGAGGGAGAGTTTCATCAGCACGATGGCGTGGTGACGGTGATGATGAAGTTACCGGCGCAGGGCTTCGCCTAAGCACTACGACGATATGACCGAGGTGTGTAACTGTGGAGGGGGGCACTGCACACGGCTAAACAATGTCACCTTGTGTGTGTTAGGGTGCCCCCTGCCCCCGTATATAAAGGAGCATGGGGGAGGCCGGCTGGCCCTTGGGGCGCGCCAAGGAGGGAAGGAGTCCTCCTCCTAGTAGGAGTAGGACTCCTCCTTTCCTAGTCCAACCAGGAGGGGGAAGGGGGAAGGAAGGAGAGGGAGAGGGAGAGGGAAAAAGGGGCCGCGCCCACTCCCCTAGTCCAATTCGGACTCCCCTTGGGGGGGGGCACCTCCTGGGCTGCTGCCCTCTCTCTTCCCTAAGGCCCACTAAGGCCCAATACTTCCCCGGTGGGTTTCGGTAACCCCTCCGGCACTCCGGTTTTCTCCGAAATTACCCGGAACACTTACGGTGTCCGAATATAGCCGTCCAATATATCAATCTTTATGTCTTGACCATTTCGGGACTCTCGTCTTGTCTGTGATCATATCCGGGAGTCCTAACTATCTTCGGTACATCAAAACACATAAATTCATAATAACGATCGTCATCGAACGTTAAGCGTGCGGACCCTACGGATTCGACAACTATGTAGACATGACCGAGACTCATCTCCGGTCAATAACCAATAGCGGAACCTGGATGCTCATATTGGTTCCTACATATTCTACGAAGATCTTTATCGGTCAAACCGCATAACATCATACGTTGTTCCCTTCGTCATCGGTATGTTACTTGCCCGAGATTCGATCGTTAGTATCTCAATACCTAGCTAGTTCAATCTCGTTACCAGCAAGTCTCTTTACTCGTTCCGTAATACTACATCCTGCAACTAACTCATTAGTTACAATGCTTGCAAGGCTTATAGTGATGAGTATTATTGAGAGGGCCCACAGATACCTCTGCGAAACACGGAGTGACAAATCCTAATCTTGATCTATGCGAACCCAACAAACACCTTCAGAGACACCTGTAGAGCACCTTTATAATCACCCTTTTACGTTTTGACGTTTGGTAGAACACAAAGTGTTCCTCCGGTATTCGGGAGTTGCATAATCTCATAGTCTGAGGAACATGTATAAGTCATGAAGAGAGTAGTAGCAATGAAACTGAAACGATCATAATGCTAAGCTAATAGATGGGTCATGTCCATTGTCGTGGTACTAACTCTGACAGTAAGTATAGGGAGTACGAATGAGGAGGAAAGGTCCTAGCTACGACAAGATTGTACGCAAGTGTTTACGAGTTCATGCCCCTCTCAGAGGAGGTAAAAGCCTTATGTCTCGATGCCCGGAGGCGGTCGACTTGATTATATGAGTGTGTGTAACAGGGGGTGCGAACCCTTGTCCCAAAGGAGGGGATGGCTTATATAGATTGCGCTAGGACCCCAGCCATCCCCCGTTACGGAGGGTTCAATGTACATAAAGATGGGGCATTACTGGTAACGCCAACCTTAAGTGCCTTAAATGACCTTAAAGACTACAGAGTGAATGCTTGTCCGTTGCTGTTCTGAGTGACTCCTGGTCCTCAGTAGGTCGAGTGATTTCTTGTATGGTCGAGTGATTGACTGGTCATGTGACTTCAGGATGGAGGGATACCCGAGTGGTTGACTGGCCGAGTGAATCGCACTCGACGCCTTAATTGGGTACTCCCTGTTGTCTCTTGAGCTTCTCTGCTTCTAGGGTAGTGACCTTGGGTAGGGCGTATAGGTCATGCCTATGACCCTACCCTAGGTTTGTATCATCATCGTTAGCCCCCGAATGGATTGAGGTCCGAGTGAAAATAAGGTTGAAGTTGATCTTGCTTCTACTCTTGCGATTCACACGTACTTGTGTTGGACGGAAGGCTCATGTTGGAACTTCGGCTTCGTTTCAGTCGCCTTGATCGATTCAAAAGTTGCCGAGTGGATTTATAACGTCATCCATCGAGTGTTGTTTTTGGGCGCGGAACCTTCAGCGCGATTGGTTGCGGCTTATCCCGGATCTCACGGGATTCAAAAATTTGGGGAAGCGCGCGGGACGGAGCCTGCCGTAGTAAGCGGGATGGATAGACAGGGGCACCTTGATCCCCACGCCACCTTTTTCGCCACGTACCCATCGCGCGACCGTTGCGGGATTTGATAGGATCGCCTGGGCCCACGCGTCAGCCACTCGGAAGCGGGTCTTTAAAAGGTGACGGGGCCGAGGTGCCTGCATTGTGCGCGTCCATTCTCGCCCCTTCTCCTCTGCTTCTCCACCGCATCCGGCTCCTCCGCTCTCGACGCCGCTATTCCGCCACCATGGTGAAGGACAAGACGGTGGCGCTGGAACGCGCGAAAAAGGCGACGGTGGTGGCGAAGGGAAAGAAGCAGAATCGGGGGTCGTCGCCGCGGTCGGCGCTGCCGGCGGGTTGGATCCAGGGCGACTAGATCCGATCCTCGCTCCGGCAGGATGACTTGGACGAGTTGGCTGAGTCCAGTCTGATCGCCAACGGCACCGCGCGGTTGCCGGAGGGGGATACAGAGCCGCAGCCGCGACCGAGTGAGTGTGTTCTGCTCGCCACCCATGTCGACCGTTGTTTCTCGCTTCCTCCGCATCCTTTTTTCCGGGGTTTCTAGAACTTCTTCGGAGCCCAACTCCATCACTTTTCCCCCAATACCATCACATACTAGCCACATTCGTGTCCATGTGCGAGAATTTTCTGGGTTGTCGACCGCACTAGGGTCTTTTCAAGCACATTTTCGCTATCCGCTCCCAGTCGGTAAAGAAAGCTAACACGAGTGACGAGAAAACACACGCCATCCAGATGTGTGGGGGTTTGGGTATCTAGAAGAGGAAGAGGATCTCTTTCCCTTCCACGACCCTTCCCGAGTCGGTCAGGGGCTGGCAGTCGACCTGGTTCTACTGCCAGGACATTGCAACTCCAGGCCAGTCGACTGGACTTCCCCCTTTTACTTTCGATCGTCTTCAGACCCCTTCTTCGTTGAAAGTGACCACTGCAGAGAGGGTGGAAACAAACATGCTGGTTGAGAGGGTGGTCCAGTTGATCAATCAAGGCGTCACTGAAATGGATTTGCTGGAGGTATTTCTCAGTCGGTGGATCCAACCACTCTAGGCTCGCGACCACTCCATGTGGATGTATTCTGGGGTCAACGATACCGCTAGGGTTCATCCAAAGGAAGTACCGGCCAAGACTGTGGCCCAGTGGTTGAGGAGCATCACATGCAACAAGGACAACCCCAGAGGCGCCAGGAGAGTCGACCCCTTCAGCGACAGCAACCAGCCATACAAGGTTCGGCCTCTGCTGTCGACTGAATTTGTGTACATCTTCCGACTATCTTTGAATCCGACTGACTTTCACTTGACTTCTTGTCTTGTAGGTTTATACTGAGATGTACTCGATGCCCAATGGCGAACAGGTTCTGGAGCAAGACCAGGAGGGAGAGGACAACACGGAGGAGAGCGGCGATCGGCAATCTCCAGACGATGAGGACGAGGAGGAGAGCGACGAGTCGGACGACGAAGAGATGGTCGACTCACCACCTCGGTCAGAACGTCGTTCCAAACTACTCCATGATCCAGTGGGAGGGCGCGGCAAGACCGTAGCCTTGAGCACCCAAACTCAGAAGCGTACTCGGACTTCGACTCCCGAGCTGACAGAGAAAGTCGCCAAGCAGCCCAAGGTCGTCCCCCCAAAAGCTCGAAAGACTTTGCCCTGGATTAAGATGGATGTTCCTGTTACCTCTAGGTGAGTGTTTTTTCTATGTTTTCCTCCACCGACTGACTCTTCTGTTCTGACCGAATGGATCGCACACTTTTCCAGCCCTACTTCCACCGCGACTGATATGGACGTTGATAGGGCCCCAGGTGACGAGGAAGCCGATAACGCGACCACCTCCAGAGCTAGTAAGTCCGCTCGACTCGAATTTATTCTTGTCGATTGAGATGTCGGTTGGTTGAATTTCTGATGTTTCTTTTTGTTGCAACTCCACGAGATGTTTTCGTGCTTCCAGATGATGATGAAGAAGAAGTGCCCCTGAGGGAGAGAAGGAGGAAGGGCAAGGGATCAAGCGGGAAAGTGCCTGAGGTTCAGGTCCCTCAGTCGACTCTGGTGCTTGAGACGGTGGTCGAGCGATCCGGAGATCCGGTTCGGACCAACGTCACTTTCGCTAACCTGTTGTCGACTGATCTCCCATCAGGGTCGACTGCCCAGACCCCTGCTTCTCCAGTACAACTCCATGCGTCCGACCCAGTGGTTGCTTTGACTGCCTTGGCACCATCGCTCTTTGCTACGTACCAAACTCCAGACGACTCACCAAGTGCCGCCAGGGAGGCTCTTCTTCAGGTGAATCTTGTGATGGAGCAGGTGAAGGTGGTGCACGAGGCCAGTTAAGTGGCTTATAATGCCAGCATCACTCTGCAGACGAACGTCAAGGTTAGTTGATTCCCGATTGATCTTTTGAAAAATGAAAACTGCCATTGTTGCTTCACTGCCCATATGTGCATATACTATCATGGGTCTGTGTTTCACATCCAATCACCCACTGGGGTGTGTCTGTCTTAGAGTTGAATAGGTCTTCCACTTCAGTCGACTTAGGTTGAGTCGAGTGTTTGTCCGAACCAGTGGGGGCACGCAGAGTGCACCCACTTGGTGTAGTCCATGAGACCACGGTCGTCTGCTGGCAGTCGGTTGGGGTCTGAGAATCTCCTCTGTTGTTTTTTTAACTCACGCTGGGCAGACTATGCTGAGTACTGAACCAAACCAGTGGGGGCACGCTAAGTGCACCCACTGGGTGTAATCCCCGAGACTACTGTTGAATGTTTGATTTAGCGGTAGTCTTAGAGTAACTTTCACTGTGATTGTCTTTTGTTTCTGCTGATTGATATATCTCACTCGCTGACTGCAGAGGTCTTGTGATCTTGGGGCTCAACTTTCTGAACTGAACAAGAAGCAAATCAGCCTCTATCTTGATCTTGAACTGCCGAAGAAGAACCTCAAGACTTCCCAGGATGAAACAACTATCATGGGAGGTAACTAATCATCAACTGTCCATCTTGTGACTCGCGCTTCTCAGTGTTTTTTCTTTCAGTCTCTTTGAACCGAGTGACTTCACTCGAACGGATGTGCGTAGTGAAAACCATCAACTTCAAGCTTGTCGGAAGAATGTTATTTCTTTAGAGAAAATGAAGCAGGCTCTGGAGAAGAAGGATTAGGATCTTGCTGCTGCCCAGAAAGAGGCACGAGAGAAAACAACGCTTGCTGACAAGAAGCTGGCTTCAATCAGCAAGTTAGAAGAGGAGAACTCTAAGCTGAAGACCGCTGTCTCTGATGCCAATGGGAGGTCGAGCAACTGAAGAAAGACAAGGACAACTTGACTAATGAAGTTGTGAGCCTCAAGGCCAAGAAGGGCGAGCTAGAGTCTTATCTGGAACAGCTTGCTACAAAACTGGTCCTGAAGCTTGAAGGTATTATTATTCGATTGATTTGTTGCTGTCGATTGGTATGTCTTGTCATACTGTCGACTCATTATATTTTTCGACTGTGCAGAACTTTGTCAGGACTTTGAGGCTGAGACTGGGCGAGTCGAGACGGGTCTCGACCCCATCAATTGTCCTGTTAAAGATGCTGTGGCCATGAACTTGCTGCGGTTGGAATCACTCATGGACAATGCGGTTGCTTAACTTGCCCGACTGAAGGCGGCGATGACTCAAATTGATGCCAAACTCTGGCCTCAGGTGGAACTCTCACAAGATCTTGAGTCTTTGATGGCTCGACTGAATCAGATACCTGGCCGAGTGCAAGAATGGAAGAAATCGTCCGCTCGCTGTGCTGCTGATGTCGCCCTGTCATTGGTCCGAGTGCATTGCAAGAACGTTAGAGAAGACAAGTTGGCGGGCCTCAAGGTTGTGAACACCAAGAAACACACTTTCCAGTCCTTCATGGACACTTTCCTTGACGCTACCACTTGCATCACGGACAACATTGATCTTGACAGTTTTTGCGATCCAGCAAGTCCTTCTCCTGACGAGTGACCAAAAACATTATGCCCCACCCTTATTTTCCTCAGAATGCCGAGTGGTTATGTAATAGTTAAACTCTTTCAGGCTTGATGCCTGAGTACTTATGCCTGATGTGGTCCTAAACTTTTGTAGGGTTTATCCGAACTTGGATTCCTTCGAATACCATGACTTCTGCTCTGTTTTTCAAACTGTTTCTTATTGTCTTTCGGCTCCGAGTGGACTTGATCTTCCCACTCTTTGCCGACGGAAAGTATATAGTACTTGTGACAGAGCTCAGACGCGGTGTTCAGTCGACCCCTCGTCGTCCTTGTGGATAGGGACGGAACATTGTACTTGTGGCGTAACTCATAGGTGATGTTCAGTCGACGCCTCATCGTCCTTGCGGATAGGGCCAGAACATTGTACTTGTGGCGTAGCTCAGAGGTGAGGTTCAGTCGACACCTCATCGTCCTTGCGGATAGGGATGGTACATTGTACTTGTGGCATAGCTCAGAGGTGAGGTTCAATCGGCACCTCGTCGTCCTTGCGGATAGGGACGGAACATTGTCTCAGAGGATATTTGTGACTTAGGCGATTACGGGGTCGCAGCTAAGCCCCCAAGTGGGAGGATTGCTCTCCACTCGGAGTGTTTTTAACTTAGGCGATTACGGGGTCACAGCTAAGCCTTCGAGTGGGAGGTTTGCTCTCCACTCGGAGTGTTTTGAACTTAGGCGATTACGGGATCGCAGCTAAGCCTCCGAGTGGGAGGATTGCTCTCCACTCGGAATGTTTTTAACTTAGGCGATTACGGGGTCGCAGCTAAGCCTCCGAGTGGGAGGATTGCTCTCCACTCGGACTGCTTTTAAGTTAGGCGATTATGGGGTCGCAACTAAGCCCCCGAGTGGGAGGATTGCCCTCCACTCGGAATGTTCTTAACTTAGGCGATTACGGGGTCGTGCTATGTCTTGAGCTTGCGTTGGTTTTCCTTGAAGAGGAAAGGGTGATGCAGCAATAGTAGCGTAAGTATTTCCCTCAGTTTTTGAGAACCAAGGTATCAATCCAGTAGGAGGCTCCTCAAAAGTCCCACGCACCTACACAAACAAACAAAGAACTCGCAACCAACGCGATAAAGGGGTTGTCAATCCCTTCATGACCACTTGCAAAAGTGAGATCTGATAGAGATAGTATGATAAGATAAATATTTTTTGGTATTTTATAATATAGATGCAAAATGTAAAGATGCAAATAAAAGTAGATTGAAAGCTTATATGATAAAAGATAGACCCGGGGGCCATAGGTTTCACTAGAGGCTTCTCTCAAGATAACATAAGTATTACGGTGGGTGAACAAATTACTGTCGAGCAATTGATAGAAAAGCGAATAATTATGAGATTATCTAGGCATGATCATGTATATAGGCATCACGTCCGTGACAAGTAGACCGACTCCTGCCTGCATCTACTACTATTACTCCACACATCGACCGCTATCCAGCATGCATCTAGAGTATTAAGTTCATAAGAACAAAGTAACGCATTAAGAAAGATGACATGATGTAGAGGGGTAAACTCAAGCAATATGATATAAACCCCATCTTTTTATCCTCGATGGCAACAATACAATACGTGCCTTGCAACCCTTTCTGTCACTGGGTAAGGACACCGCAAGATTGAACCCAAAGCTAAGCACTTCTCCCATGGCAAGAAAGATCAATCTAGCATGATAATTCAAAGAGACTTGCAAAGATAACTCAATCATACATAAAAGAATTCAGAGAAGATGCAGATATTTCTCATAGATAAACTTGATCATAAACCCACAATTCATCGGATCTCGACAAACACACTGCAAAAAGAGTTTACATCGAATAGATCTCCACAAGAGATGGGGAGAACATTGTATTGAGATCCAAAAAGAGAGAAGAAGCCATCTAGCTAATAACTATGGACCCGAAGGTCTATGGTAAACTACTCACAACTCATCGGAAGGGCTATGGTGTTGATGTAGAAGCCCTCCGTGGTGGATTCCCCCTCCGGCAGAACGCCAGCGACGGCTCCAAGATGGGATCTCACGGATACAGAAGGTTACGGTGGTGGAAATATTTCTTCGGTGGCCCCCTGGATGTTTTCGGGGTACGTAGGTATATATAGGAAGAAGAAGTACGTCAGTGGCCTCTCGAGGGGCCCAGGAGATAGGGGGCACACCCAGGAGGGGTGGGCGCGCCCTCCTATCTCCTGGCCGCCTCGATTGCTTCTTGACTTGCACTCTAAGTCCTCTGCATCACGTTCGTTCCAAAAATCACGCACCCGAAGGTTTCATTCTGTTTGGACTCCGTTTGATATTCCTTTTCTTCGAAATACTGAAATAGGAAAAAAAACAGCAATACAGGCTGGGCCTGCGGTTAGTAGGTTAGTCCCAAAAATGATATAAATGTGTAAAATAAAGCCCATAAACATCCAAAAAGGGGTAATATAATAGCATGGAACAATAAAAATTTATAGATACGTTGGAGATGTATCAAGCATCCCCAAGCTTAATTCTTGCTCGTCCTCGAGTAGGTAAATGATAAAAACAGAATTTTTGATGTGGAATGCTACCTAGCATAATTCTCAATGTAATTTTCTTTATTGTGGCATGAATGTTCAGATCCAAATGATTCAAGATAAAAGATTGTAAAACATAAAAATAATAATACTTCGAAGCATACTAACAATAAATCATGTCCTATCAAAATAGCATAGCCAAAAAAGCTTATCCCTACAAAATCATATAGTTCGGCCATGCTTCATTTTCATTACACAAAATACTTCCATCATGTACAATCCCGATGACGAGCCGAGCAATTGGTTCATACTTTTTAACGCACTTCAGCTTTTTTCAACTCTTACGCAATACATGAGTGCAAGCCATGGACATAGCACTATGGTGGTATATGGTGGTGGTTGTAAGGACAAAAGGGAGAAGATAATATCCCATCAACTAGGCGTATCTACGGGCTATGGAGATGCCCATTAATAGATATCAATGTGAGTGAGTAGGGATTGCCATGCAACAGATGCACTAGAGCTATAAATGTATGAAAGCTCAACAAAAGAAACTAAGTGGGTGTGCATCCAACTTGCTTGCTCACAAAGACCTTGGGCATTTTGAGGAAGCCCATCATTGGAATATACAAGCCAAGTTCTATGTGAAAAATTCCCACTAGTATATGAAAGTGACAACTTAGGAGACTCTCTATCATGAAGATCATGGTGCTATTTTGAAGCACAAGTATGGAAAAGAGATAGTAGCAATTCTCCCTTCTCTCCTTTTCTCTCATTTTAATTTTTTATTTCTTTATTTCTTTATTTTCTTTTCTCTTTTTTTTCTTTGGCCTTCCCCCTTTTTTTGGCCTTTCTCTTTTTCTCTTTTCTTTTTTTCTTTGTAAAGTCCGAAGTCTCATCCTGACTTGTGGGGGAATCATAGTCTTCATCATCCTTTCCTCACTAGGACAATGCTCTAATAATGAAGATCATCACACTTTTATTGATTTACAACTCAAGAATTACAACTCAAAGCTAGAACAAGATATGACTCTATATGAATGCCTCCGGCGATGTACCGGGATATGCAATGAATCAAGAGCGACATGTATGAAAATTAAGGTGGCTTTGCCACAAATACGATGTCAACTACATGATCATGCAAAGAGCAATATGACAATGATGGAGCGTGTCATAATAAACGGAACGGTGGAAAGTTGCATGGCAATATTATCTCGGAATGGCTATGGAAATGCCATAATAGGTAGGTATGGTGGCTGTTTTGAGGAAGGTAAATAATGTGTGCATGATACCGGCGAAAGTTCCACGGTATAATAGAGGCTAGCTAAATGGAAGGATGAGTGTGCGTATATCCATGGACTCACATTAGTCATAAAGAACTCATATACTTATTGAAAAGTCTACTTAGCCCCTGAAGCAAAGTACTACTACGCATGCCCCTAGAGTGATAGATTGGTAGGAAAAGACCATCGCTCGTCCCCGACTGCCACTCATAAGGAAGACAATCAAAAGAGCACCTCATGCAACAAATTTGTCACACAACTTTTACCATACGTGCATGCTACGGGACTTGCCAAGTTCAACAGAAGTATTTCTCAATTTCATAATTATCCACTAGCATGACTCTAACATTACTACCTTTATATCTCAAAACAACTATCAAGCATCAAATTGATCCTAGTGTTTAATGCACTTTCTATGATAGTTTTTATTATACCCAACTTGGATGCTCATCATTCTAGGACCAAATTCACAACCATAGAAAATACCATGCTGTTCTAAGAGACTCTCAAAATAATATAAGTGAAGCATGAGAGACTAGCAATTTCTACAAAATTAAGCCACTGCGGTGCTCTAAAAGATATAAGTGAAGCACTAGAGCAAAAACTATCTAGCTCAAAAGATATAAGTGAAGCACATAGCATATTCTAATAAATTCAAATCAAGTGGGGCTTCTCCCAAAAGGTGTGTACAGCAAGGATGATTGTGGTAAACTAAAAATCAAAGACTAATATAATACACGACGCTCCAAGCAAACCACATATCATGTGGCGAATAAAAATATAGCTCCAAGTAAAGTTACCAATGAACGAAGACGAAAGAGGGGATGCCTTCTGAGGGCATCCCCAAGATTAGGCTTTTGGATATTCTTGAATATCTTGGGGTGCCTTGGGCATCCCCAAGCTTAGGCTTTTTCCACTCTTTATTCCATAGTCCATCAAAGCTTTACCCAAAACTTGAAAACTTCACAACACAAAACTCAACAGGAAATCTCATAAGCTCCGTTAGTGAAAGAAAACAAAACCACCACATAAGGTACTATAATGAAATCATTCTTTATTTATATTGGTGTTAAACCTACTGTATTCCAAGTTCTGTATGGTTCATACCATTTAATACTAGCCATAGATGCATCAAAATAAGCAAACAACACACGAAAAACAGAATCTGTCAAAAACAGAACAGTCTGTAGCAATCTGTAACTAACGCAAACTTATAGAACTTTAAAAATCCTACCAAAATAGGAAGTCCTGGAAAATTTGTTTATTGATCAGCAGCAAAAAGAATCAATGCAAAATCACGTTTCGGTGATTTATTGAATTGTTTTTCGTGAGCGCAAAGTTTCTGTTTTTCAGCAGAATCAAATCAACCATCATCATAGGTTATCCTATAGGTTCTACTTGGCACAAACACTAATTAAAACAAGAAAACACATCTAAACAGAAATTAGATGCAGATTTATTACTAAACAGGAACAAAAACAAAAAACACAAAGAAAATTGGGTTGCCTCCCAACTAGCGCTATCGTTTAACGCCCCTAGCTAGGCATAAAACTAAAGATAGATCTAAGTAGTGCCATCTTTGGCACTTGGTTCATAGGTAGCTCGCATGATAGATTCATAAGGTAATTTGACTTTCTTTCTTGGAAAGTGCTCCATGCCTTTCTTTAATGGAAATTGGAATCTAATATTCCCTTCCTTCATATCAATAATCGCACCAATCGTTCTAAGGAAAGGTCTACCAAGAATAATAGGGCAAGAAAGATTGCAATCTATATCAAGAACGATAAAATCTACGGGCACCAAATTTCTATTTGCAACAATGATAACATCATTGATCCTTCCCATTGGCTTTTTAATGGTGAAATCCGCAAGGTGCAAATTTAAAGAGCAATCATCAAGATCATGTAAACCTAGAATATCACATGAAGTTTCCGGAATCGTGGAAACACTAGCACCCAAATCACACAAAGCAAAACACTCATAATCTTTAATTTTAATCTTTATAGTAGGTTCCCACTCATTATTAAGTTTTGTAGGTATAGAAACTTCCAAATTAAGTTTTTCATCAAAAGATTGCATCAAGGCATCAACGATATGTTTGGTAAAAGCTTTATTTTGACAATAAGCATGAGGAGAATTAACAACGGATTGCAACAAGGAAAACATCTTTGTAAAGAATAATTATCATAATCAAATTCCTTGAAATCCGAGATAGTGGGTTCAATACTATTTAAAGTCCTAACTTCTCCAATTGCACTTTTACCAAATTTAGCATCAAGATCTAAAAACTCCAAATTATCGGAACGCTTTTTAACAAAAGTTGATTCACTTCCAGTCCCATTATCATCAAGATTCATATTGCCAAACAAGGATCTAATAGGGGATACATCAATAACTTTAAGATCTTCATCATTATTTTCATGGAAACTAGAAGAACACGCTTTAACAAAGCAATCTTTCTTAGCACGCAATCTAGCGATTCTTTCTTTGCGCTCATCAATGGAACTTCTCATAGCCTTGAGAGACTCATTGATATCATCCTTAGGAGGAGTAGATCTAAGTTTCAAAGAATCAACATCGAGCGAAAGTCTATCAACGTTCCTAGCCAAATCATCAACTTTAAGCAATTTTTCTTCAAGCAAGGCATTAAAATTATTTTGAGAAATCATAAATTCTTTCACACTATTTTCAAAATCAGAGGGCATCTTATTAAAATTACCATAAGAATTATTGTAGGAATTGCCATAATTATTAGAGGAATTACTAGGGAACGGTCTAGAATTAAAGTTTCCTCTATAAGCATTGTTACCAAAATTATTCCTACCAACAAAGTTTACGTCCATAGATTCATTATTATTCTCAATCAAGGTAGATAAAGGCATATCATTGGGATCAATAGAAGCACTCTTAGTAGCAAACAATCTCATAAGCTCATCCATCTTTCCACTCAAAATATTAATTTCTTCTATAGCATGCACTTTTTTACTAGATCGTTCGATGTGCCATTGAGAATAATTAGCCATAATATTATCAACAAGTTTTGTAGCATCTCCTAACGTGATTTCCATAAACGTGCCTCCGACGGCCGAATCTAAAAGATTTCTAGAAGCAAAGTTCAAACCGGCATAAATTTTTTGTATGATCATCCATAAATTTAAACCATGAGTAGGGCAATTGCGAATCATCAATTTCATTCTTTCCCAAGATTGGGCAACATGCTCATGATCAAGTTGTTTAAAATTCATAATATTGTTCCTAAGCGATATGATCTTAGAGGGAGGAAAATACTTAGAGATAAAAGCATCTTTGCACTTGTTCCAAGAATCAATACTATTTTTAGGCAAAGATGAAAACCAAACTTTAGCACGATCTCTAAGGGAAAATGGAAATAACTTCAATTTAACAATATCATTATCCGTATCTTTTTTCTTTTGCATCTCACACAAATCAACAAAGTTGTTTAGATGGGTAGCGGCATCTTCACTAGGAAGGCCAGAGAATTGATCTTTCATAACAAGATTCAGCAAAGCAGCATTGATTTCACAAGACTCAACATCATTAAGAGGAGCAATCGGAGTATTAAGGAAATCATTATTATTGGTATTGTAGAAAGCACACAATTTGGTATTGTCTTGCGCCATGGCAGCAAGTAATCCAACACACAAGCAAACAGAAAAAGGCAAATGAAAGAGAGAGGAAGAAGAAGGCCAGAGAGTTTGAAGAGACTTCCAAAGATAACTCAATCATACATAAAAGAATTCAGATAAGATTCATATATTTCTCATAGATAAACTTGATCATAAACCCACAATTCATTGGATCTCGACAAACACACCGCAAAAAGAGTTTACATCGAATAGATCTCCATTTTTGTTGCCTTTCGGTTGTTTTACGCCACATACATATGTGTTTGCAGGCGAAAGAAACCCCGTGCACCATACTCTACTTGATCAAAGGCCAGAAGGTGGACGTGGGAAAGGGGATGATAATGGACCCCTTGCAACCCATGTTCCACAACCAGCCGATCCCCGTTGGGCACTTCAGGGTTAGCTTGACCAGTGTGAAATCGGGGCACGAGGATTTGCCTCCTCCAGTACAGCATGTGGGAGCGGACGAGGAGACCCCGCCGCGGATTGGAAGCTGCAAGGGTTGGGTGCTGCTATGGCCGAAGAATCTTATTCGTCTGGAGCCGGCCGAGAGCACACCAATAACCACACATCAACAAGCATGTGCGGAGACCACCACCCCGCCTACGCAATTACCAGTTCCTGTAGTGCCGGGTGAGAGCGGCGGACGACATGATGAAGGGGGTGCAGTAGTACTGGCTGATGTAATTTCTCCTGTAGAACAGAGAATGGATGATGAGACAGAGGTCGACCCTGTGGATTTCCTCAATACAAACGCGTATGACTGTGACATAGATATGATGAGTCAACCATATGACGAATCGGGCTATCAGCTTGCTAATGAGGATATGGATGATATGCCCAGGCAGGGTCATATCAGGGATTGCAAAAAGTCTCTCTTCATGAAATACTCACAGGACATGCCTGAAGATGCCGCCTCAACACAGGCTCAACTAGCCGGGCGCGAGGGTTGTACAGTACTTAGCCCAGGAACACTGGGGCAGGGGTTAAGGAAGGGTCTGGAAGGTGTGCCCAAGAAAAAGGAGAGGAAGAGATCAGGGAAGATAACTGCCTCCAAACAAGCCAGAGCACATAGCAGCCAGATGATGCATTCTGAAGAGCGTGTACCCGTGAAAGGTGCGGTCATGTTCCATCTCACGGGCGAGCTGATGCTACCTCCGAAACCGCTGGAGGCACTATCAGGAGATCTCAGGAGACTGCACGACCATGTGCTGTCGACTGAGAAAAGCCTACTAGCCTCAAAGGATCCAGGATATCCGACATACGCGGCTCGTGTGCCTGAGGGGAAGTGCTACGTCGAGACACGGCCCGCGGAGGTGTTCTTCTTGCGGTTGACCATATCTTTGAGATGTTTCTAACAAGGTGGCTCGATTTTACAATCGTCCGCCTTTTTGCGCTACATATGAGCTCCGTCATGAAGAGTGAAGAAGTCTCGCAAATCTGTGTGGCGGATCCGTACTACATGGACGCGTCTTTCTTGAGTCTCGGCGACTTTGAGCGTGAAACTGCTAGGGAGTACCTCCAAAACTTCATGGTATAGAATAAGGACCGGGAAATTGTCCTCGCGCCTTATCATCCAAAGTAAGTCAGTTCCGGACAACCCTTTCGTACATTTCAATCATTCCTTCTCTCTCATATGGGGAATAATTTGAGGTGTCTTTTCCCCGCAGCAACGGGCACGCCGTCCTTATCGTTCTTTACCCGCAAGTCTCCCATGCCGTGTATTTTGACCCTTCCAGAGACTACGAGAAAAAAGACTACATCCACATAATGAATATTCTAGATGATGCTCTCCAAGGCTTCAGCTTTAGAGGTGGCCACGTGCAGATCAGGAAACAAAGGAACAAGAAGATGGGTTTCGCGCATAAAACTAACTTCTCCTGCATCCATGTCCCAAAACCAAGCAAGAAGGATGGATTCTACATCGTCCATCTCATGATTAAGTTCAACACGGATCACCAAAAGCTTCGCATGAGAAGCAGAAATGATGATCATATCCACAAGTGGCTAGAATCTCATGGAGAAGCGGATTATAAACTTAGAGATGACTTCTTTCGCATCCAAAGCGACATTGCGACGATCATCATGAAAGAAGTCGTCGATGAGAAGGGGATGTTCCACCACGGCCCTATATCGCGAGCTGACGTCCGAACTCGCATAGGCATGCAACGTCTAGAACTCACGCCGTTCAAGAAGCTAGGGTTCATCCTCGATGATATGGAAGGATGGAACTTCTAGTGATTTATGATGCCGATGATGATGATATGTGTCGGTTGAACTTGTATACTTTTTGTAGTGATGAAACTTTGTGATGTCCACGGTCCATGCCGAACTTGCGTAATGCTACTTTGTTAGTTTGCGTACGATGACGTGCGTACCTCTAGTTAATTAATTTGCATACTGTATGTTGCATCTAGTTGCTAACCCTTTCTTTTTCGGTGTTGCTCTAGTATATTTTGTTGCATATATATGATTGTACATCCTCTTCATGAACATGCATCTCTAACAGGTACCTAGTTTCTTGATGGCGAGATGGAATTGCTATGTCGTGTACAAAGGGAAGGTTCCGAGGGTGTACAACGAGTGGCATGAGTGTCAGATGCAAGCGAATGGGTTCACGGGTGCCAGGCATAAAGGCTTCAAAAGCAGACAAGAAGGAGAAGCTAGTTACTTGAGGTTCACGCTAGCGCGAGAGAGTACTCGTAACCGCCACCTCATGTACTGCATAGTTCCGCTCTCACTCATAGTGATAGCTCTTCTTGCGTATACCTTTGTTTAGATGGATGAAGTTGTTGTAGTTGCAAGTATTCGAGACTTGCATGTATCGCTATTTTCGAGATGATGACAAGATACCACTTTGTGTTGGATGATGATTATGATGAGACTATTTGTATGTATATGCTATGATTACATTTGTGGTCTCGCAGGCATTTGTATGTGTATCATGATGACATTTCTATGTGCTAAAGATTCTTCTATAAAGCCTGTTCAAATACAAAACAAATATGCCAAAAAAAACAAAAAACTACTTAAATTAGCAATAGCAAGTGTTTAAAAGTTAGCAGCAGTGCCGCGATAGCAGTAGCGCGTCCAGGCAAAGCGCGCTAGAGCTACTAGCAGTAGCGAGCTTTCACTAACCGCGCTGCTGCTACACTTGTGTAGCAGTAGCGCCGATGAGCACGCGCTACTGCTATGTGTTAGCTGTAGCGCCTTATTAGTAGCGCCACTCCCCGCGCTACTGATACACCTAAAACCCGCGTTGCTGCTAGCCTTTTCCCTAGTAGGAATGCCCAAGGCACCCCAAGATAATATTTCAAGAAGTCTCAAGCATCTAAGCTTGGGGATGCCCCGGTAGGCATCCCACCTTTCTTTTTCAACAATTATCGGTTAGTATCGGTAGAACCTAAGTTTTTGCTTCTTCACATGAGAGTCTTCACATAGCTACATAATTTTTTAACTAGTCATTGATCTTCACTTATATCTTTTTGGAGTAGTTTGTCATTTACTCGTGTGCTTCACTTATATCTTGTGAGTAAATGGTTGAATGAGTTGAATGTCATAAATCTGAAATTACATATGTTTCATACGCTTACCCCGTTGGGAGTAATCACTTCACATCTAAGAAGTAGATGTAGTAAATTTATTGAAGGATAGCAAGCATTGTATTGGTCACTTGAACAATTCATGAAAGAATATTGAAGGAAGAGAAATTTCACATATAAATATACTATCTTAGACATCTTCTATGATTGTGAGCCCCATTAATTATTTTCAAACCTGAGCAAATTAGTTGAAATTGGACAAGGAAGAAAACATAATGAGTTATGCTTGGGTATATTAGTATAGAAATTATATTGTTATAGATCCTCCAACATGTGGTGCTTGCTGTTTAGAATCCTTTGCTAGCCAAATATCTGTACTAAGCGGGAATACTGCTTGTGCATCCAAATCCCTTGAACCAAGTTTCTTCCATGAGTGTCCGCCATACCTACCTATATGCGGGTTTTACCTGCCATTCCAATTAAATTTGCATGTGCCAAACTCTAAACCTTCAAATAATAATCTGTTTTGTCTGCCCAAATCGCTCATGTAGCGACTAGGGGCTGTGAGTATCTTCCATGCTAGGTGGGTTATTCTCACGATGAGTGGACTCCTCTCATCATTCATGAGAAAAATGGCTGGTAACTGGGATGCCCGGTCCCATGATCAAAAGATCAAAATCAAATCAAAAATAATTGAAACAAAACTCCCCCCAAGATTGATGTTAGTTGTAAGCACCCGTTGTTTCGGGCATGCCATGGATTGATGATTCTTGGTGGAGGGGGAGTAAAAGCTTTACCATTCTATTTGGGAACCGCCTATAATGTATGTAGTATGGAAGATATTGGGAACTCTTGGTTGTTATGTTGACAATGACAACATACCTCTCAAAATTATTTTCATCTGTACTTCAAAATCGACCTCTGCCACCTCTGCAAATCCCTGCTTTCCTCTGCGAAGGGCCTATCTTTTACTTTTATGAAAGAGTCAGTAGTATTCCTTCTCATTCCTACCTACTCTTTAGTTGGCAAGCATCATGTGTTGGGGAAATATATAAGCATACATGGCCATGCAAATATATTTGATCATGAATTATTATTGTTGACCATTATGTATATGAAAAGTGAGTTGGGAGGTGAAGCACAAAGCCCCTATCTTTCTCTGTGTTCGATGGATGCTATTTGTTCTAAGAATATGCTTTGAGTGGTAGAAATCATGGAAGACTATATGATAGTTGACTATGTGGAGTTTGCTAAATCAAAGCTCTGACATAGACCCTTCCTGAAAATAAGATGAATTGTAATTGTTTGATGATTGAGAATGAAGTTTGCTAGTTTTCAAGAAAGTTTATGGTCTATGCTTTAACATGTGAATAGCTTGTTACTTGATCTTGGGAAGTTTTATCGGATGAACTACTATTATGACATATAATCATGCTAGAAAAGGTGATTGAAATTATCATTGATCAAACTTGTGCACCTGCTAGCATTCAAACTTCATAAATTCTTTCTTTTATCATTTACCTACTCGAGGACGAGCAGGAATTAAGCTTGGGATGTTGATACGTCTCCAACATATCTATAATTTATGAAGCATTCATGCTATTATATTATCTGTTTTGGATGTTTATGGGCTTTACTAAGCACTTTTATATTATTTTTGGGACTAACCTATTAACCGGAGGCCCAACCCATATTGCTGTTTTCTTGCCTATTTCAGTATTTCGAAAAAAAGGAATATCAAACGGAGTCCAAATGGAATGAAACCTTCGGGAAAGTTATTTTTGGAACAGAAGCAATCGAGGGGACTTGGAGTGCACGTAAGGGAAGCTTCAAGGTGGCCACGAGGCAGGGAGGCGCGCCCACCTCCCCTAGGTGCGCCCCACCCTCGTGGGCCCCTCTTGGCTCCCTTGACCAACTTCTTTTGTCTATATATCTCCATATACTCGAAAAACATCGAGGAACACAATAGATCGGGAGTTCTGCCACCGCAAGCCTCTGTAGCCACCAAAAACCTATCGGGAGCCCATTTTGGCACCCTGCCGGAGGGGGGATCCCTCACCGGTGGCCATCTTCATCATCCCAACCCTCTCCATGACGAGGATGGAGTAGTTCACCCTTGGGGATGAGGGTATGTACCAGTAGCTATGTGTTTGATCTCTCTCTCTCTCGTGTTCTTGAGGTGATACGATCTTGATGTATCGCGAGCTTTGCTATTATAGTTGGATCTTATGATGTTTCTCCCCCTCTACTCTCTTGTAATGGATTGAGTTTTCCCTTTGAAGTTATCTTATCGGACTGAGTCTTTAAGGATTTGAGAACACTTGATGTATGTCTTGTCGTGCTTATCTGTGGTGACAATGGGATATTCACGTGATCCATTTGATGTATGTTTTGGTGATCAACTTGCAGGTTCCATGACCTTGGGAATCTATGCATAGGGGTTGGCACATGTTTTCGTCTTGACTCTCCGGTAGAAACTTTGGGGCACTCTTTGAAGTACTTTGTGTTGGTTGAGTAGATGAATCTGAGATTGTGTGATGCATATCGTATAATCATGCCCACTGATACTTGAGGTGACATTGGAGTATCTAGGTGACATTAGGGTTTTGGTTGATTTGTGTCTTAAGGTGTTATTCTAGTAGGAACTCTATGACAGATCGAGTGGAAAGAATAGCTTCATGTTATTTTACTACGGACTCTTGAATAGATCGAGCAGAAATGATAACTTTGAGGTGGTTCCGTACCCTACCATAATCTCTTCGTTTGTTCTCCGCTATTAGTTGCTTTGGAGTGACTCTTTGTTGCATGTTGAGGGATAGTTATATGACCCAGTTATGTTATTATTGTTGAGAGAACTTGCACTAGTGAATGTATGAACCTTAGGCCTTGTTTCCTAGCATTGCAATACCGTTTACGCTCACTTTTACCACTTGCTACCTTGCTTTTTTTATATTTTCAGATTACAAATATCCATATCTACTATCCATATTACACTTGTATCACCATCTCTTCGCTGAACTAGTGCAGCTATACAATTTACCATTGTATTGGATGATTTGGGGACACAAGAGACTCTTTGTTATTTGGTTGCAGGGTTGTTTGAGAGAGACCATCGTCATCCTACGCCTCCCACAGATTGATAAACCTTAGGTCATCCACTTGAGGGAAATTTGCTACTGTCCTACAAACCTCTGCACTTGGAGGCCCAACAATGTCTACAAAAAGAAGGTTGTGTAGTAGACATCAGCCCTCGAGTCGGAGGATTGCTCTCCACTCGGAATGTTTTTAACTTAGGCGATTACGGGGTCGCATCTAAGCCTCTGAGTGGGAGAATTGCTCTCTACTCGGAGTGTTTTTAAGTTAGGCGATTACGGGGTCGCAGCTAAGCCCCCGAGTGGAAGGATTGCTCTCCACTCGGAATGTTTTTAACTTAGGCGATTATGGGGTCGCAGCTAAGCCCCCGAGTGGGAGGATTGCTCTCCACTTGGGAATGTTTTTAACATGGGCGATTACGGGATCGTAGCTAAGCCTCCTAGTGGGAGGATTGCTCTCCACTCAGAATGTTTTTAACTTAGGCGATTACGGGGTCGCAGCTAAGCTTCCTAGTGGGAGGATTGCTCGCCACTCGGAATGTTTTTACCTTAGGCGATTACGGGGTCGCAGCTAAGCCTCCTAGTGGGAGGATTGCTCTCCACTCGGAATGTTTTTAACTTAGGCGATTATGGGGTCGCAACTAAGCCTCCTAGTGGGAGGATTGCTCTCCACTCGGAATGTTTTTAACTTAGGCGATTATGGGGTCGCAGCTAAGCCTCCTAGTGGGAGGATTGCTCTCCACTCGGAATGTTTTAAACTTAGGAGATTACGGGGTCGCGGCTAAGCCTCCTAGTGGGGGGATTGCTCTCCACTCGAAATGTTTTTAACTTAGGCAATTACGGGGTTGTAGCTAAGCCTCCTAGTGGGAGGATTGCTCTCCACTCGGAGTGTTTTTAACTTAGGTGATTATGGGGTCACAACTAATAAGCCCCAGAGTGGAAGGATTGCTCTCCACTCGGAGCGTTTTTTAACTTAGGCGAATTGGGTTCGCAGCTAAGCCACCCACTAGGGGATTTGGACACAAGTTATTATGAGGAACCAATCATTATGATACTGTAAAAATCTTGTCTTTGGAAAACAAACTGAAGTGCTTTTATTACAACTCGTCGGGTCGAGTGATTTTAAGTGTAGAAAGGATGAAGCAGCTCTGTGTTCCATGCGCATGGCTCATCCAATTTCTTGGCTACGTTGTAGACGTGATATGACCCATTGTGAAGCACCTTGGTGATGATGAAGGGACCTTCCCTGACCGGAGCGAGCTTGTGAGGTCGTTTCTGAACCACTCGGAGCACAAGGTCTCCTTCTTGAAACGCTCGACCTCTGACACTGCGGGCGTGGAGTCGACGCAGATCCTGCTGATAAATGGTTGACCGAATCAAAGCCATCTAATGTTCTTCCTCCAAGAGATCGACTGCGTCTTCGTGTGCTTGCTCTGCTTCGACTTCTGAGAATAGTTCAACTCTAGGAGCATTGTGTAGGAAGTCACTCGGAAGCATAGCCTCAATGCCGTACACCAGGAAGAAAGGGGTTCGATCAGTCGACCGGTTGGGTGTTGTTCTCAGCCCCCATAAGACTGATGGCAATTCGGTCACCCAAGCTCCAGCAGCATGTTTAAGATCACGCATCATGCAAGGTTTTAACCCCTGAAGGATCAAACCATTCGCCCTTTTAGCCTATACATTCGACTACGGGTGCACGACAGATGCGTAGTCGACCCGAGTGCCTTGGGATGCATAGAATGCCTTGAACTCATAAGAATCAAAATTGGAGCCGTTATATGTGATGATGTTGTGAGGAACTCCATATCTGCATATCAACTCTCTGATGAAACTGATGGCAGTGCCTGCTCCAAGGTTTTTGATGGGCTTGGCTTCGATCCACTTGGTAAACTTGTCGACTGCTATGAGCAAATGGGTGAAGCCACTTGCACCAGTTTTGAAGGGCCCAACCATATCCAATCCCCAGACTACGAACGGCCAAACGAGTGGAATACACTTTAGGGCAGATGCAGGCTTGTGAGACATGTTGGAGTAGAATTGACAACCTATGCATTTGTCGACTATATCCTTAGCCATCTCATTTGCTCGAGGCCAATAAAATCCTGCTCGGTATGCTTTGGCCATGATGGTTCAAGAGGATGCATGGTGACCACAGGTCCCCGAGTGGATGTCGTTTAGGATCATTCGACCTTCTTCCGGGGTGATGCAACGTTGGGAAATTCTTGTGACACTTCCTCTATAAAGCTGCCCTTTCATTACGGTGAAGGCTTTCGATCGACAGACTATCTGGCGAGCCTCATCTTCATCCTCTGGGAGTTCCTTTCTGAGAATGTATGCAATGTACGGTACTGTCCAATCGGGTGTGACCACCAGGACTTCCATGATCAGGTCGACCACGGCTGGAACTTCGATCTTAGTTGGGTTGGTTGAACTTATTGGTTGCGGGGGCTCTTCCTTGAAGGCATCCTCTTGTATCAATAGGGTGTGAAGATGATCCAAGAACACATTGCTGGGAATAGGCTTCCGAGTGGAACCTATCTTTGCCAGATCATTAGCAGCTTGATTCTTGATCCGTGGGATGTGGTGGAGCTCTAACCCCTCAAACTTCTTTTCCAGCTTTCTTACTGCATTACAATAACCTGTCATTGCGGGACTCTTGACATCCCATTCCTTCATTACTTGGTTAACCACTAAATCAGAGTCGCAATAAACCATTAGGCGCCGGACGCCGAGTGAAATGGCCATACACAACCCATATAATAGTGCCTCATACTCAGCTTCATTATTTGAAGAGTCAAAGTGAATCTGGAGGACATAACTGAGCTTGTATCCTCGTGGGGACACTAAAACCACTCCTGCGCCAGAGCCATTTAACATCTTGGATCCATCAAAGAACATGGTCCAATGTTCCGACTGAATTTGAATCGGCTGTTGTTTTTCAGTCCACTCTGTGAGGAAACCTGCAATTGCTTGAGACTTAAGGGCCTTCTTTGCCTCAAATATGATATCCAAAGGAGGAGGTTCAATCGCCCACTTTGCCACTCGACCAGTTGCATCTCTGTTATTCAGAATCTATGATAATGGAGCATCGCTAATGACTGAAATTGAGTGATCAGAGAAATAATGTGCAACCTTCTTCGTGGTCAGGTAAATCCCATAAAGAAGCTTCTAATAATGAGGATATCTCTGCTTGGATGGGGTTAACACTTCTGAAATGTAATACACGAGGCGCTGAACTTTGAAGGCCTTGCCTTCTTCTTCCCGCTCGACTGTGAGCACTGTGCTAACAACTTGTCCCATGGCTGAGATGTAAAGCAGTAGAGGCTCCTTGCTAACCAGAGCAGCAAGCACCGTCTGGGTGGAAAGCAGGGCTTTGAGCTCTTCAAATGCTGCTTCAGCCTCATCATTCCACTCGAACTTGTCAGATTTCTTCATCAGTCGGTAAAGAGGCAGTGCCTTTTCACCGAGGCGTGAGATGAATCGGCTCAAAGCATCCAAGCAACCAATAAGCTTCTGAATGTCATGTACGCGCACTGGGCGTTTCATTCAGAGGATTGTGCCGATCTTTTATGGGTTTGCGTCAATCCCTCATTCGGAAATGAGAAAACCGAGTAACTTTCCGCCTGGGACTCCAAATGTGCACTTAGATGGATTAAGCTTGATATCATACCTTCTCAGGTTGGCAAAGGTTTCAGCAAAGTCAGTCAGCAGGTCGGAACCTTTGCGTGACTTAACCACTATGTCATCCATGTATGCCTCCACATTCCGACTGATTTGAGTGAGCAGGCACTTCTAAATCATGCGCATGAATGTGGCACCATCATTCTAGAGGCCGAAGGGCATAATAACATAGCAAAAACATCCAAACGGGGTGATGAAAGCCATCTTTATCTCATCGGGTCCAAACAGTCGGATCTGATGGTACCAAGAGTAAGCGTCTAGGAAGGACAGTCGCTCACATCCCGCAGTTGAGTCGACTATTTGGTCGATGCGGGGCAGAGGAAAATGATCTTTCAGGCAGGCCCGATTGATGTGCTTGAAGTTAATACACATTCAAAGTGATTTGTCTTTCTTGGGAACCATAACGACATTGGCAAGCCACTCGGAGTGGTATATCTCGTGGATGAACTCAACGGCCAGAAGCAGAGCCACCTCCTCGCCAATGGCCTTCCTCTTCTCCGTGGTGGACCGACGGAGATGTTCCTTAATGGGTTTTGCCTTGGAGTTGACTCGCAAATGGTGCTCAGCCAGTTCCCTGGGTACACCAGGCATGTTAGCTGGCTTCCATGCAAAGATGTTCCAGTTCTCACGGAGGAACTGGATGAGCGCTTCTTCCTATTTGCTGTCGAGTGTAGTTGAGATGTGGGTCGGAGCAGCATTGGGGTCAGTCGGGTGAATGTGAACTGGCTTGGTTTCATCGGCCGACTGAAATGCGGACTTTGAAGCAGGCCTCTTGGCACGCAGCAAATCACTCGTATCTACAGTCTTCTGGTATCCTTGAAATTCTACTGCTGCCATCTGCTCATCTGCTATCTTTGCACCGTCCTGAAGACAGTCTTCTGCTCTCCTACGGTTGCCTGAAACGGTTATCACGCCCTTGGGGCCCGGCATCTTCATCTTCAGGTATACATAGCATGGTCGAGCCATAAAGCTAGCATACGCGGTCTGCCCAGAATGGAATGATAGGCGCTCTGGATATCTACGACCTCAAACATCAACTTCTCCTTGCGGAAATTCTTTTCATCGCCGAAAACCACGTCAAGAGTGATTTGGCCGAGTGATTCGGCTTTCTTTCCTGGAATGATTCCATGGAATCGCATGTTGCTCTCACTGACTTTGGACATCGGAATGCCCATTCCTTTGAGGGCCTCAGCATACAAGATATTCAGACCACTGCCTCCATCCATCAGGAACTTGGTTAGTCGGGTGCCCCCTATGACTGGGTCCACCACCAGTGCTTGCCGCCCAGGGGTGGCTACATGTGCCGGGTGGTCGGACTGGTCGAATGTGATGGGGTTTTTCGACCATTTCAGATACCTTGGTGTTGTCGGAGCAACCATGTTAACCTCTCTGTTAATGACCTTCAGTCGACTTCTGCTCCCTGGATCAACAAAAATCACCAAGTTTGCATTGACATTGGGATAACCATCTTCGTCGTCCTTCACCTCCTCTTCCTTCTCAGGCTCTTTGTCCTTATCACTGGGTTTACTCTCTCGGAAAATCTGGATTAGTAGTCGACATTGTCGAGTGGTATGCTTGGGGAGAATCAGGTTCCCCTCCTCATCCTTCTTGGTGTGAATATGACATGGCAAATCCATCACATCATTTCCTTCCTGATCCTTCACCTTCTTGGGGCTCCAGGGTCCTTTAGGTTTCCCTTTGAACTTTCCTTGATTCAACACTACTGCCTCGGCAGGACCTGCTGCCTCAGCCTTTTGCTTTTGCTTCCGACTGGAATTACCTCCTCCGGTGTCCTGGGCGACTGTTTTGTGCTTGCCACTCCTGAGCCGGTCTTCCTTCGCAGTTAGCACATTTGGTGGCAATCTCCATCATCCGAGTCAAAGACATATCTCAAGTCCGACCGAATTTAAGATTGAGTCGTTCTCTATAGCGAACGCCTTCCTTGAAGGCACAAACTGCTTGGTGATCTGACACATTCTCTACTGTGTGGTGTAGAGTGATCCATCTCTGGATGTAGTCCCTCTAGGTTTCATTCGGTTTCGGTACACAATGTTGGAGCTCCGGTAGACCAGAAGGCCTCTTGCATGTGCCCTCAAATGTTCTGGTAAACACTCGAGCTAACTCATCCCAACTCAAAATGCTCCCAGGGGCCAGCTGAGTCAACCAAGCCCTGGCGGAACCTTCAAGCATTAGAGGGAGGTGCTTCATGGCCACCTCATCACTGCCAACACCAATGTGCATAGCCAGTCGGTAATCTTCAAGCCAAGTGTCGGGCTTCGACTCTCCTGTGAACTTGCTGGCGCCAGTTGCCTGTCTAAAGTTATGTGGGATCTCGGCAGCTCTGATGGCTCTCCCAAAACACTCTGGGCCGGGAACATGGACCCTGCTTCCACTGGGTCGGTCCCGATCCATCCCTTCTTTGTATGCTCTGTTCCGGTCGACCAAACCCTGCACAAGGACAGACCTTGCGTCTAAACCAGGATCTCTGGGGTCGAGTAGAACTCTGCGGTCGTTTCCATACGGACGCCTATCATTGTTGCACCGGGACGCGTACGACCCGTCCCTCGGAAGGGGCGAAGGCGCTCGATGGTAGTTGTCGCGGGCGTACTCACGATCATATTCGCCATGAGCTCTTCCCAGGTACCGATCTTGGCGGTGATTGCGGCCTCCATGCCGCAAAGGGACCTAGGACTGTGAGCCGACTGAACAGTATCTGTTCTCACTAATCTGCTGTGAATTCTGTTCTGCGACTAGGACACATCGGAGTTCTGGTCTCTCACTGCTCGGAGCAACATTCTGATTTGCTCCAAACCTCTCCCAGCCTCTGAATGAGATGGCTGAATAGACTCTGCAATACGTGCAGCAGCTGCCAAATTCTGAATCGGTGTACGAAATACCTTAGTTTCCAGTGGAAACAACTGTCATGGATGCCGACTGGACTCAGGAATCAGTCGATGGGCACGCTCATTGAGAGAATGTTGGAGATTCTCCAGACGAGTGCACTCAGCCAGAGTGGCTAGGCGCACTGCCTCCAAGGCCCGGGCCTCGGCAGTTTCCTCTATGATGGGGGTCCGGAGAGCCTCCAGGTTGCGGCGGTGCAGCTCTTCCCTCTGCTGCAAGTTGAGAGGTTGGGGCTGGTACTCTTCATGGTCGTGTGATAGACCAGTGCTTCTGCCATCGTCACCGCTGCGACGGAAGCCAGGTGGACCGCGGTGGGAGTCTACCATGAGGACCTCCACCGCGGGGTCACAACTCCCACTCTTAGAAAAGGTATCTGCAAAATCAGTCGACAGGTCGACCGATCTGCGAGAATACATATCGGGCTCAATCGCCGCGACTTGGGGGGTGAAGGCCTAACGAGCCACCGCGTGTCTCACCCATCGCTGGAGTCGTGAAGGACCAGACCGCTTACAGCGGTGTCCAGCGGAGTGAGTCGATGACGTGATGACCGACTAGTATGGTGAAGATGGCTGCCTGAGGAGGACACCGCAGGAACTCACGCGGAAGTGCGCCGAGCCATGAGCCGGGAGAGCCTCGACGTTGAGGGGGGCCTCCTGGAGCCAGGCGGAGCACGCCGAGTCGGAACTCGCGGCCCATGACCAAACCGCCACCGGAAGACATGCTGATGAAGATCAAAGAAAATGCAACCTCGTCGGAAGTCGCTAAGACGCTTTGCCCCATGGTGGGCGCCAACTGTCGTGGTACTAACTCTAACAGTAAGTATAGGGAGTACGAATGAGGAGGCAAGGTCCTAGCTACGGCAAGATTGTATGCAAGTGTTTACGAGTTCAGGCCCCTCTCGGAGGAGGTAAAAGCCTTACGTCTCGATGCCCGGAGGCGGTCGACTGGATTATATGAGTATGTGTAACAGGGGGTGCGAACCCTTGTCCCAGAGGAGGGGGTGGCTTATATAGAGTGCGCCAGGACCCCAGCCATCCCCCGTTACAGAGGGTTCAATGTACATAAACATGGGGCGTTACTAGTAACGCCAACCTTAAGTGCCTTAAATGACCTTAAAGACTACATACTGAATGCTTGTCCGTTGCTGTTCTGAGTGACTCCTGGTCTTTAGTAGGTCGAGTGATTTATTGTATGGTCGAGTGATTGACTGGTCGTGTGACTTCGGGAAGGAGGGGTACCCGAGTGGTTGACTGGTCGAGTGGATTGCACTCGACGCCTTCATTGGGTACTCCCTGTTGTCTCTTGAGCTTCTCTGCTTCTAGTGTAGTGACCTTGGGTAGGGAATATAGGTCAGGCCTATGACCCTACCCTAGGTCTGTATCATCATCATCCATCACAACATTCTCCTAATGATGTCATCCCGTTCATCAAATGACAACACATGTCTATGGTTAGGAAACATAACCATCTTTGATAAACGAGCTAGTCAAGTAGAGGCATACTAGGGACAATATGTTTTGTCTATGTATTCACACATGTACTAAGTTTCCGATTAATACAATTCTAGCATGAATAATAAACATTTATCATGAAATAAGGAAATAAATAATAACTTTATTATTGCCTCTAGGGCATATTTCCTTCAGCCTCCCACTTGCACTAGGGTCAATAATCTAGGTCACATCACCGTGTGATTTAACACAATATTCACATCTGTACGTGATTAACACCCATAACTCACGTCATCATGTGACCAACACCCAAAGGGTTTACTAGAGTCAATAATCTAGTTCACATCGCTATGTAATTAACACCCAAAGAGTACTAAGGTGTGCTACCTCTTGAGCATGCCTTGGTTTTTCCCTTGAAGAGGGAAGGGTGATGCAGCAAAGTAGCGTAAGTATTTCCCTCAGTTTTTGAGAACCAAGGTATCAATCCAGTAGGAGCCTCACGCAAGCCCCTCAGACCTACACAAACAAACAAGAACCTCGCAACCAACGCGATAAAGGGGTTGTCAATCCCTTCACGACCACTTGCGGTAGTGAGATCTGATAGAGATAATATGATAAGATAAATATTTTTGGTATTTTTAAGATATAGATTGAAAAGTAAAGAATGCAAAATAAAGTAGATTGGAAACTTATATGATGGAAAATAGACCCGGGGGCCATAGGTTTCACTAGTGGCTTCTCTTAAGATAGCATAAGTATACGGTGGGTGAACAAATCACTGTCGAGCAATTGATAGAAAAGTGTATAGATATGAGAATATCTAGGCATGATCATGTATATAGGCATCACGTCCGCAACAAGTAGATCGACTCCTGCCTGCATCTACTACTATTACTCCACACATCGACCGCTATCCAGCATGCATCTAGAGTATTAAGTTCATAAGAACAGAGTAACGCATTAAGCAAGATGACATGATGTAGAGGGATAAACTCAATCAATATGATATAAACCCCATCTTTTTATACTCGTGGCAACAATACAATACGTGCCTTGTTGCCCCTACTGTCACTAGGAAAGGACACTGCAAGATTGAACCCAAAGCTAAGCACTTCTCTCATTGCAAGAAAGATAAATCCAGTAGGCCAAACCAAACTGATAATTCGAAGTGACTTGCAAAGATAACCAATAATACATAAAAGAATTCAGAGGAGATTAAAATTTTCTCATAGATAAACTCGATCATTGTCGGAGTAATGGGCCACGGGTAGGCTCACCCGAGTCCCTGGATTTATCAAGACTTTGGGCCAGCTCCGCCTAGCTGGACCCCAAGCTGAAGCTCCGCCCTCTGGGCCGGCTGGCTCAGCGGCCGGCTGCCAGAGGGCGGCCAACCCAAGTCTACGGTGCTCCGGGTGACCGGCTCATGGCGGCCGCCCTCCAAGGAGGGCGGCAACGGGCAGGCGGCCACCTCACAACAACGGTGCGGCCGAGCCCCCATCGAGAGTACAAGTCCGAGCATGGCTACAGTGCAGCACGTCGCCTGCAACGCTCGAGGCGGGCGTGGCTACAGTGCTCCGTACAGACGGAGATCTCTGCACGACGGGGCACGGTGCCGTATCACCCCTGACGTTGCTCCGGGCAGGCGGAGCCCTGTTCCCCACGACGGCCTGTCGGTACCGCCTACCAGAGGCGGGCCCTATCGGGCAGTGACCCCAAGGAAGATGGCGAAAGCTCCACCAGACGGATTCGAGAGGGGCCAGCCTCCAGCAGGCAGCCGTCCCTTGCCCCGAGGCGAGAACGCCATTAAGCTGATAAGACCAGGTGTGGCTACAGTGGCCTCCCACCAGGCGGCAGGACTGTAGCCACACTGAGATGACCAAGCCCCCGTCACTAACGACACGGCTACAGTAAGCAGCCACCAACCAGTCGGCGAGGCCTACCAGGCGGCGGGCCCCAACGGTCGGCGGAGAAGCCGAAGGCTGGAGATGCTGACAGCCGGGCCCAGCACCTGGACGAATTACTATTGTACCCCTGGGGGGTAGGCCTATATAAACCCACCAGTCCACCCATGCAAATGGTTCCCACTCCATTAGAACTAGCCACTCCCCTAGAGTAGGAAGAGAGCTAGCCTTGCCTCCTACTGCCTCTAGCACACAACTCAAGGAGCACCATTGTATCACTTGTGCCTTAGTGATCATGCGGAGACCCCGCAGAGCAGGACTAGGGGTGTTATCTCCTAGGAGAGCCCCAAACCTGGGTAAAGTACGCCGGCGTTCATGTCTAAGCCTTATCCCGCTTCCAGGCACCGGCGACGTTCTACTCGCTCCCACCATGATAAGCCATCCATTGGCATATGTCGCACCCAACCCCCGACATTTGGCGCCCACCATGGGGCGAGGTGCACCATCTCCCGAAGATCTGCTCTGGACGGGAACCCTGTTCCTTCCTGGCGACCGAAGCCAGCCCAGCACGCCTGACGGCGTCAACCCTGACGCGCTGCACGGTGCGGAGATCGCCTACGCAGCGAGCTGCCTCGCCGACCTTGTCGGCGAGATCGACCTCTCCGACGAGACGGCCTCCGACGCGGGCACTAGCTGCCCCGAGAGCCGCCTTGTCAGCCTCCTCGACCAGCTCCATGTCACCAGCGAGCCTGCTATGGACCTGGAGTCCGTCGGCTCGACCGATCCGATGATCGTCGACTCTAACACGGCATCGCTCGACACGTTCCCCACCAATGTGGTGGTCTATGACGAGTCGCCTCCTCGCGAGTACAGTGGAGGGAGCACCGTCACGGAGGTACTCGTCATCAACAGTGAAGAGCACTCGGACAGGAGTGCTCAAGATCCCCTCGATGCCGCTCTGCGCGACCTCACGGCGCCCATTCCCGAGGGCACGGATGCTGAGGCGCTAGAGGCACGCTGCCTCCAGCTTCTCGAAAATGATGGCCGCCTGGCCAGCATGCGCCGGCTTTCGGACGCCTACCGGTGCGAGATGGACCGGGCTGTAGGCGGCACGCCGGCTCCTAGGGGCCTAGTCGCCTCGACACCATTCGGCAGCATGACGTGACCATCACCAGCATGTTCGGGGCAGAGCACCCCGTCTACGCCACACCTGCAGAGAACATCCGGGCCGCCCAGGCGGTAACGGATGAGCTGGACAAATACGACGGCGAAGAGCGCCCCACATGACAGAGCGAGTCCAGCAGCTCCTAGACACGGCTGCCGCGCAGCACGAGGCCGCCTGCCGCGCTGAAGTCCCAGCCCGACGAAACAACGAGCCACCCCCATGCCAAGATCACGGGGCGACCTCCCGGACACTGACTGGTGGCGCCCGTGGAGGAAAGGGCAATGAGCCGACTGCCAGCCGCAGTCGGACGCACCTCTCCATCGAGCGGGACGAGGACGGCCGCCCTCGTGTAGTAGAACGGCGAGGCGACCTGCTGCTTCCCCCGCCTCGTGGAGCAAGGTATCCCACTCCACCTCTTGTCATGCATCCGACACTCGGCGACCGCCTTGGCCATCGAGAGGGAGTCAGAGAGAATGATGCTCGCCATCGGATCGATCGCCTAAACCGATCCTTGGCGCTTGAAGAAGAAGATGCGCTGGGCCCGCCCTGTTTCGGCCCCCGAATCCGAGATGAGCCCTTCCCAAGGGGTTCACCCTCCCGTGAGACGCACCCAAAATAGACCGGCTCCGTGTAGCCGGAGGACTGGCTGGTCGACTACTCCACGGCCGTCAGTATAGCAAACGGCGACAAGCGCGTTGCCGTGAAGTACGTCCCGCTCATGCTTCAAGGCACTGCCCGGACGTGGCTCAACAGCCTGAAGCCCCGCAACATCAACAGCTGGGTTGATTTCACTGAGGTTTTCATCCGTAACTTCACCAGAACCTACAAGCGGGCACCCAAGCCCCGACAGCTCTCCTTGTGTGTCCAAGGGCCCATGGAGTCAACTCGCGACTACCTCACGCACTGGACCGAGCTGCGCAATTCCTGCGAAGGTGTGCACGAGGTGCAGGCGATCGAGTACTTCACCGCTGGGTGCCGAGAGGGCACCCTCCTCAAGCATCGACTCCTCTGTGACGAGCCCGAGACCCTTGATGAGCTGCTGGTCATAGCCGACAAGCACGCCACGGCCGACTCCTCCATGAAGGCGGAAATTCTGGTTGATGCGTCTGGCAGGGTGGCACCTCAGGCCCCTCGGACTCCAGCTGGTGACACCAGTCGGCGGCAACAACCAGGTGATAACAAGTGGAAGGCCACCCAGCCGGCTTCCACCAGCCGGCAGGTGGCAACGGTCGAGGATCAGCAGCCAGAAGGGTAGCCGGCCCCCAAGCAGCAGAAGGGCAGCAAGTCCAATTGGTTGCCTGCTTTCTCTTACAAGCAAACCTTAGATGCACCCTGCAAGTTCCATAGTGGTGCGAAGCCATTCAAGCACACCACTCGGAAGTGTCACTGGCTCACCAGAATCGCCAAGGGAGATGGACTCCTGCCTCCTTCGCCTACCGGACCGCCGCCTCCTCAGCCCCAGCAGCCGGCGGCCCGACCAGTCGGTGCCATACAAGATGAGTACCCAGATGAACATGGAGCCTATGTTGTGTTCACCAGCGTGCCCGGCGACAGGCGCAGCAGACGGCAACAACAACAAGAAGTGCAAGGAGTGGCCTCCAACACTCCAGAGTTCATGCATTGGTCCGAAAAGCCTATCAGTTGGAGCAGGGCCGACCACCCAGAAGTGATGCCTTCCCCTGTTTTGTATGCCCTGGTCCTAGAAGCAACCCTTGCAACGGGGAGGCGGGCTGACCGTTTCTCCAGAATCCTGATAGATGGCGGCAGCAGCATCAATATCCTGTACCGTGACACAATGGAGAAGTTGGGAATCAAGTAGAAGTAGCTCATCCCTAGCCGGACTGTATTCCATGGCATAGTTACTGGCCTTTCCTGCTCGCCAATCGACAAGACCCAGATTGATGTCCTCTTCGGAGACAAGAATCATTTCCGTCGAGAGCCAGTTTGGTTTGAAGTGGTGGACCTTGAGAGCCCCTACCATGCACTGCTTGGCCAGCCCGCTCTTGCCAAGTTCATGGCAGTCCCCCAAAACGCCTACCTCAAGATGAAGATGCCGAGTACCAAGGGGATCCTGACAGTAGTCGGAGACTACAAGAAGTCAGTCGCTTGCGCCGCAGATAGCAGTCGGCTAGCTGAGTCCCTCGTGATTGCAGCCGAGAAGCGGCTCCTTGACCGGGTGGTGGTGTTGGCAGGCAAGAAGCCGTAAATGTCACCCACCCCCCAGGAGTCGGAGGTTGAGGGCTCGTTCAAGCCGGCCAAGGAAACAAAGAAAATACCCTTGGACCCGGAGCACCCGGAGAGGCACCCTATCGTAGGCACCGACCTTGACAGCAAATAGGAAAGCAAGCTCATCGATTTCCTCCATGAGAATCGGGACATCTTTGCATGGTCTCCCAAAGACATGCCGGGTGTTCCGACGGATTTCACCGAGCACAAGCTACATGTCCGACCTGACGTCAAGCCGGTCAGGCAGCCCTTGCGCCGCCTGTCGAAAGATAAGAGAAGAGTTGTCGGAGAAGAGATAGCCCGGCTTCTAGCAGCCGGATTCATCATGGAAGTGTTCTTTCCAGAATGGCTGGCCAACCCAGTCCTAGTGTTGAAGAAAAACAAGTAGTGGCACATGTGCATTGACTACACCAGCCTCAACAAAGCCTTCCCCAAAGATCCCTTCGCTTTGCCAAGGATTGATCAAGTGATAGACTCCACAACCAGATGCGAGCTGTTGAGTTTTTTGGATGCATAATCCGGGTATCACCAGATAAAGCTGAACCTGGCCGACAAGGTAAATACCCTTTCATCACGCCGTTTGGAGCCTTCTACTACCTGACCATGACGTTCGGCTTGAGAAACACCGGCGCCACATTTTAGTGTTGCATGCAGAAGTGTCTCCTCAAGCAACTCGGCAGAAACGCCCATGTATATGTGGATGATGTGGTGGTGAAGACGGAGAAGCATGGTACTCTGCTAGAAGACCTCAAGGAGACTTTTGAGAATTTGCGCCGGTTCCAGATCAAGCTCAACCCGGAGAAATGTGTCTTTGGAGTTCCAGTCGGCCAGCTTCTCGGCTTTCTGGTCTCAGAGCGCGACATAGAGTGCAACCCCATGAAGATCAAGGCAATTGAGATGATGAAAGTACCCACCCGACTGCTAGACGTGCAAAAATTCACCGGCTGCCTAGCATCTGTCAGCCGCTTCATCAGTCGGCTGGTAGAGAAGGCTCTTCCCCTGTATCAACTCATGAAGAAGACCACTTTTTTCAAGTGGAACGACAAGGCGGACGAGGCATTTCTCCAACTCAAGAAGATGTTGGCAACCCCACCTATCCTGGCGGCTCCGACTGATAAGGAGCCCATGCTCCTCTACATTGCAGCCACCAGTTGGGTTGTCAGCGTACTCATGGTAGTAGAGCGCAAGGAGGAGGACAGAGCATTGCCGGTCTAGAGACTGGTGTATTACTTAAGCGAAGTATTGTCCGCCTCCAAGCAAAACTACCCCCATTACCAGAAGATGTGTTACGGCGTGCACTTTGCCGCCAAGAAGCTGAAGCCTTACTTTCAAGATCACCCAATAACCGTTGTCTGCACGGCTCCACTTGCTGAGATCATTGGGAGCAGAGACGCCTCCGGCCGAGTGGCCAAGTGTGCTATTGATCTGGCCCCTTACACCATCTACTACCAGCCTTGCACCGCCATCAAATCACAAGTGCTGGCCGACTTCCTCGTCGATTGGGCCGAGACCCAATATTTGCCGCCTGCACCAGACTCCACTCATTGACGGATGCATTTTGATGGTTCCAAAATGTGCACTGGTCTGGGAGCCGGCGTCGTCCTCACCTCTCCCAAGGGCGACAAGCTCAAATACATGTTGCAAGTCCACTTCGTCGCCTCCAACAACGTAGCAGAATACGAGGCACTCATACACGGGCTCCGACTTGCCAAGGAACTCGGCATTCGCCGGATCTTGTGTTATGGTGAGTCCGACTTGGTGGTCCAGCAGTCATCAGGCGACTGGGACGCCAAGGATGCAAACATGGCAAGCTACCGCTTCCTCGTACAGCAACTCAGCGGATACTTTGATGGGTGCGAGTTCCTTCACATGCCAAGAAATGACAACGAGCAAGCGGATGCCTTGGCACGAATTGGCTCCACCCGACAAGCAATACCAGCCGGCGTCGCCCTACGCCGTCTTCTGAAGCCGTCTGTCAAGCCGTCTCCTGATTCAGACTCCATCTTTGTGCCCCCCCCCCCGAAGTAGTTGGATCCGATCTAATGATCCCAGTGGCCGGCACGGGGATTTTGGCAGGTGGCCGAGGGACTGCTACAGCCACACCCGGCCCGGGGACTTCAGAGCCCGGCCCGGGGACTTTAGCAGACGACCTGGGGACTTCAGCAGTTGGCCCGGGGACTTCTTCAACACAGCAGGCGGAAGCAGCTGCCAACCCGCCGCATCCCGGCCCAACCGCCCTCATACAGGTTGCAGTGGTCGCAGTCGAAGAAATTGCAGCGCCCTCATGGGCTTAGCCAATCCTCAAGTTCTTGGTGAATAAAGAGCTGCCAACCGACTAAATCTCAGCCCGACAAGTGCAGAGGCGAGCTGCAGCTTACACCATAGTCAACAGAGAGCTGGTGCGACGAAGCATCACAGGGGTTTATTAACGTTGCATGGAGTCGGACCAAGGCCAAGCAATACTCAGGGATATCCGCCAGGGTGAATGCGGCCACCACGCGACTTCAAGATCACTTGTGGCTAAGGCTTTCCGCCATGGGTTCTTCTGGCCGACTGCCTTGGAAGAGGCCAAAGAGCTAGTTCAGAAGTGTCAAGGGTGTCAGAGGTTTCGCTCGAAGCCACACCTGCCGGCTTCTGCACTCAAGACCATTCCCATAGCCTGGCCATTTGCTATTTGGGGACTGGATATGGTAGGACCATTCAAGATGGCCCGCGGTGGCATGACTCACTTGCTTGTTGCTGTGGACAAGTTCACCAAGTGGATAGAGGCAAAACCAATCAAGAAGATGAATGGGCCGACTGCCATGACCTTCATCGCCGACATCACCACGTGATACGACATCCCACACAGCAGCATCACTGACAACGGCACCAACTTCACCAAAGGAGCCTTGGCTCGTTTTTGTGCAACACAGGGTATCCGCCTGGACTTAGCGTCCGTTGCCCACCCATAGTCAAATGGCCAAGTGGAGCGTGCAAATGGCCTCATTTTGTCTGGCCTCAAGCCCCGACTGGTCGAGCCTCTGGAGCGTTCGGCCGGCTGCTGGCTCGACGAGCTGCCGGCCGTCCTCTAGAGCCTGCGCACAACTCTGAACAAGTCAATGGGATTCACGCCCTTCTTCCTCTTCTACGGTGCCGAAGCCGTCATCCCGACAAATATTGAGTTCGACTCCCCAAGAGTCACCATGTACACCGAGGCGGAAGCCAAGGAGGCGCGAGAAGACGGTGTCGACTTGCTGGAGGAAGGCCGGCTATTGGCACTTAGCCGGTCGGCCATCTACCAGCAGAGTCTGCGCCGATACTACAACCGCAAGGTGAAGCCAAAATCCTTCCTGGAGGGAGACCTTGTGCTCCGGCTGATCCAGCAAACAGCCGGACAGCACAAGCTCTCAGCACGTTGGGAAGGCCCTTTCATCATCAGTAAGGTGTTGGGCAACGATGCCTACTATCTGATCGATGCCCAGAAGCCGAGAGCACACAAGAGAGATGATTCAGGCAAAGAGACGGAGAGGCCATGGAACGCAAACCTCCTCCAAAGGTTTTACAGTTGAAAGCAGTATGTATCACGCTACCTTTTGTACTATGTATAAAGACTCCGGGTCCCCCGAGAAGAGCTCGGGGACTGCCCTCTTTTATCTATATGATAAGCGTCATATTTTTGAGAATGTATAGTTTTATTTCGTCCGCCTGGCACCGGGTTCGACCAGTCGGCCCGGAGCCTCGCCGTCTTCTACAATATGCCGCCTCCTGCAGCCGGACAAGTAGTGTGCTGGCACCAAAAAACTTCCTTTGTCAGAAGCCACAGCTCGCAGAGCGACTGCATGGCGGGCAAAGGTTGCAAGGCAGTGCCCCACACAAAAGAATGACTAAGGAAGGAAACACATATAGTAGAGGGCGGCATCACACCTAGCCATTTGGCTTCTTGGCAACCGGACGGCCGGCCTCTGCCTTTATTACCAAAACAAACTCCTAATGGCTAAGTCCTAGCCCCCCTCACAAAAGGCTAGAGTGCTGAAATCAGCCACGGTCCGCAGAACGGCTGCCCGACTGGTGAGAGCATAGCCAAGGGTTGACGGCAAAGGAAAAAACCAAGGAGAAAAAGGGAAAAAAGGCTGGAGGTCGGCACAGCAAGCATAAGCAATGATAAATATTTACATGGATAAAGGTCTCTGGTCAGCATTCAAACAGAGTTTTGATATACACCCCACGGGTGGAGTTGCGCGAATTTAACAAAAAGTTTAGAGCAGCAAGCAGAAAGCAGATAAAACCCTAAGGAGCAGCAGAAGACTCCGGCAGGGCGGTGCCGGTTGGCGCAACGGAAGACTCCGGCTGGGCGGTGCCGGCTGGCGCAGCAGAAGTATCTGGCTCGACGGTGCCGGATGGCGTGGCCAAGGACTCTGGCTGGACGATGGAGTCAGCTGCACCACCTGGCGCAGCAGGTGGCTCCATCTGAAAGGAGGAATCACCAGCAGTAGGCGGGGCATTGGAGTGCTGGAGGGCGGAGTCGATGGCGTCCGTCGGAGGAACGGGCGGCGAGGCGGCCCCAACTTGGACGCCTCCAGTAGCGGGCGGCACCTTGGTGTGTGGCTCGTTGCTTGAGGCCCGGTCAGGCTGGGACTGACCGTCCTGTGGGGACCCCGACTCATAAGTCGAGATCACCGAATGCACGTGTACAGCGATCCCAGAGATCAATGCTCACTGAACACACAGAAGCTGAATAACAAGAGTCTTACATCCATACATACCGTTTTACACAAGTAGGACCATTATGGTCAAGTCTTGAGTGTATCATCGTAGCAGAAATTTTCAATAACGACTTGGACCCATGCCATATGCTTTAACCCTACAGGCATTCTGACTGGGAAGCGTCCTAGCTCGCATGTCCATCATCGAAGTATTCTTCATCATATCCTATTCTTTCATGCCTGGTCAATAAAATAACCAGTGGCAAGCCAATGAGTACTTTGAATGTACTCGCAAGCAACCCATGATTTGGTTCAAGATACAACAATGCATGACATAGGTAAATTTTTGCAGAAAGCTAGTTTTGAGTGCAATGACATGTTCAACAACTTGTAAGACATGCATCAAGAGAATTCAAGTAACCATGAGGACAGGTTACAGATATCAACATAAATAGAGTGGGTACCAACCCAACTCAATCGTGTCAAGTCCCTTGACTTGACCCAAGTAGTTTTATCAACACACACACACGATTTGTAAACATGTGGACTTAGCCCAAGAGCGGTTACCCAACTGTCCTTGACCGTGGACACGGCTATTCGAATAGTTTTACACTCTGTAGAGGTTGCACACTTTACCCACAAGATCCGGGGAACTTCCAAGTCATCCACGACCCGCGATACCTCAAGTACCCGGGGTAAGCACCCGATCACTATCTTTCCCTAGACGACACTAACAAGGAGTCCACTCGTTGTTCCGTATCCTCATGATGTACATCATATGAGACTCACTCGAGATCGTAACATCTGAGAGGGGACACAACGGTGTATCCGGTGCCCTATAAAGACAGTCATGGCCGCCCTACCTGGCACGACCCCGTCCCGAGAGAGAGCACCAACTCTCCCCCGTCACTAGTAATGTGGGCTCCAAGCTAGTATCGGCCTAGGTAATCAATAATGCCCTTTCCCATATAAGGGTAGAGTGGTTGCGCATGTAAGGTTGGAATAACGGTCGCAACTTAAACCAATCCGTTTTGAAAACAACACACACTTGCCTCGGTACACCACTTCGTCATCAAGTGGCTACCCAACTCATCATCTCCCCCGGGCATAAGTGGCACCCGATGGGGTTTTCGAAAAGTCTTTTGAAAATTACTTTGTCTCCATCACCATGCATATTCCCGTCCCTTTTTGCGTAGCACTACTTTAGCATCCTATCTACTCCCACCGTCATAACCCTCATAAGAAGGTAGGGTCATGCACAATGCAAGTATCAATGAGGAAGTACGGTGGCAAACCATCAAAGTGGATACCACCTCATCATGATTCCGATGCAGCAACAATATGGTGCTATATGACATGCATAAAAAGGGTTTCATAGACATGGTCAAAGGGCTGCTTGCCTGTTTTAACAGAGTCTTCGAGGTCTTCAAATATCTCTGGTCCAACTCCAAGCATTTCGCCTACTTTGTCAACTATCGTCGAAAGAAACCATAATAAGCAACACAACAAGGCAGGAAATAAAAGTGCTCTAAAAATGTGAGTTGGACTTTTCTTGGATACCTCTGGTCATATGAGGAATGACCAAGGTGATTTCATTGGAAGTGGATCAATGGATATTTCTAAACATTTCGATATGATGGAATCAAGGGGTTTATGGATTTGCAAGAGGTGTACAGAAATATATTTTTGAAAAATGCGCAAAGGCACCCATTTACAAAGGATGATTTTAGAAGCATCTAGGAATTGGTTTCACTGGATTTGGAGTTGAGATGATTTTCCTATGAATTTGCAAAGTTGGCTATATATAAGGAAATAGACCATTATTTGAGGTGATACATAAAGTATTAGTAAAAATGTTCAAAAACTAAGTTTTGAACTTATAGACATCTAGGATTTTGAATCATGGAATTTGGATAAAAAATGGGCTCTCTGTGATTTTCTAAAGTTTATCATAGAAATGGAAAAACAAGATTTGATAAATGTTTGTGAAGAAGAAGTCTCTGGAAAAATGTGCATGTTGCACCAGCAGGTAGATCATGATTTATAGAATCACTAGAAATTTGAATCATCAAATTTGGAGTCCATTTGAATTGTTTATAGATTTTACAAATCTACAGAAAAAGAAAAAGGAGAGGGATTTACCTAAACGGGCCAAATCCGGCGGCGGCGGCACGCACCGGGCGGGGTTTAGCACCGAGGCGCAACTGGGCCGGCCCATCGGCTCAGCCGCACGCGCACAGGGTCCACGCCGGAGGCGTATTTTCCCAGGGCGCCTGCACTTGCCAGCGTGGCCTGGAGGCTGGGCCACCGATGAGAGGGCCCCACCCGTAAGTCGTCTCCTTCCTCGCGCCAGGAGCGGAGGAGGTCGACCGAGCGGGGCGGCGGCGTGCTCCCCGGCGGTTCCGGCCGTCCCCGACGGCGTCCGGCGCACCGGTGGACTCGGGAGGCCGAGCCGCGCCCATCTATGGGTCTCTCGCAGGCTGGGGAGGACCGAGGCAACGACAGCCTTGGCGTCGGCGGGCGGCTTCGGGAGCGGACGAGCGCGACGCGATAGGCACCGGAACAGAGGAAATAAGGAGCGGGAAGGATCCCATGGCCTGCTGCGCTTCCCCTGGTGGTCAAAGGAGAGGAGGGGAGGCCCTGGTTCGCCGGAGCCGGGCGGAGGCAGACGGCGACCATGGCGGCCATGGAGAGGGAAAGAGAGCATGGGAGATAGAAGGATGTTGTCTGGGAGGTGCGAGGGATAGAGGGAGGTCTAGGAGAGGCCAGAGGAGAGGCCGGGAGTAGCTTATATGGGCGTGGCCGCGGTGCACCGTGGGCAGCGTGCACGGACGCGCTCAGGTGAGCTCGCAGGGGGGAGGGGAGATAGGTTCTGGAGGGGTCCAGCATCGTGCCGTGTCCCGGATGTCGAGGCCACCTCGGGAGACATCACCCCGACGCCCAAGGCTGTCGTATGCCCTTGGCATGGGTGAGCTACAGTGCAAGAGAGCATTGTAGCATGCTCCAGAGCGCGAGCTCTACAGGCACTGGCATTGTTTATGCGCCATGAGCATGTCCTTTTGTGTCCGGGGGTTTTGGGGGTGAGTAAACAATGTAGGAGTGGCATTGGATGCCCTAGAGAGCCAGTAGGAGAGGAGAGAGGTTGAGGGAGAGAGGGAAATGGGCTGTCCAGAGAGAGAAAGTGGGGTTTTACCCCTCCAATAAATTAGCTATGGATTTGCCATTGCTACTGGAGGTGAAAGGGGACTAGGAGGGGCTGTGGTAAAAAGTTGCGGCCATGGAGAAGAGTGGAAGTGGTCAAAATGATGATTTTGGAAAAATGGCAGAAGGTGTTTGTTGTTGGTTTGGGCAAGAAAATTAATTCCACTTACCATGAGAATTAACAGGATGGAATGGCACATATAATTAGGGTGTTCCACCAAGTTTGAGCTCATTTGGGCAAAGTAGCCAATGTAACTTTGGTAAACCCTAGAAATCAGCAGAAATGGACTTCCCAAGATTTAGTCATGCAAATCTGTTCTCCTTGATGCACCACTTGGTGTAGGGTGTTCATTTGAGGTTATGAACATGTCCACAAAAGTTGAGATCAAAAGGATAAAGTTTCCAATGTAGAGTTGTTCAAATTTGGTTCTGGACAGGAAGGGTTTTGGGGCACTTTGATCAATATAACATTTTCTCCAACTTGTGCCATTTGGTCTATATGAATTATTAGACCATTTGAGCATGTTCACAAGGTTTGAGAACATTTGGACATGTTTGGCAATGTAAAGTTGCTCAAACTTCAAAATGGACAGAAATGGTTTTGAGGGGTTTTCATGGGGTTATACTATTCTCCATGACATGATAATTTCCAAGATCATCAAACATGTCATATTTGACATGCTAGAATTTTCTTGGAATTTGTGGAGAATATTTCCTTTGTAAATATTTCAAAAGCTTGAAATATCCAGAAAGGGTTTTTGAGGGATTTGACCAATATTTTGAACATGACCATGTGTTGAAACTCTTATATATGGACAATATATGTCCTATGAGTTTCCCTAAATTTTGTAAAATAATTTTTGAAGCAATAAAATAATTTTTCCCTATTAAAGACCATTTCTGGCCTTAAGAAAAAGCTTTTAAATGAAATAGTAAAATAACTTTAAAATTATATTTTTGTGGTTTCTAGGTATCCTATATCTAATAGGAGTCAAATATATTTTTTTGAAAGATTTTTACTGCCCTTAATTAAGTACTTGCAGTGCAAACCTCAATTCAGGGGTTTTTGAAAAACTAATTTTAGAAAATACTTTTTGGCCAAATTATTTTTATAAGAAAATACTATATTGCTCTATACACATGGCATGATCATTGGGCAGAAGTTTGGGGCAAGGAAATGAAGTATCGAAGTTGGAGGATTTATTTGATTTTTAGAGCACTTACAAACAGCAGACAAAAACCAATCAAGGCAAGGTCCAAAACACTCAAAAGTTTTTGTCAAACCACATTTTATTATGATTGTTAGCTTAAGTGTTGTGCCATGAAAATCAAGGTGTGACAGACCTACCCCCCTTACAAGAATCTCGTCCCCGAGATTCCCAAACTAGGCGCGGAAAGGGATACAGAAACTTGGATCTGGGATAGTCTTCAAGTCCTCATGTTGCTTCTGCTTCCGTGTAGTGCTCCATTGAGCTTGAAGTACTTGATGGTGTGGCTTCGTGTATGACACTCTTCTTGATCTAGGTTGCTAATGGGTAGCTCGTGGTAGGTTAGATTGGGTTAGGGGTCGATGGCTCGGTGGCCAATGCCCTCGTAGAGATCGGGCAAGTTAGGAAGTTGGAAACACTTCCGAGGTTGTGATGTATGGAAAGCGTTGTGCACAACAGGTAACTCAGGTGGCAACTCCAGCTGGTAACTGTCTTCTCTTCATCTCGTAGTGATCTCAGAGGGGGCTGTTAAATCTTGGAGTGATCTCGAAGGGGGCCGATGAATCTTGGTGTGGGTCTCCTTGTCATGGAAATGCTTGGTTCCTTAGAGAGGAGTGGCTTGCAGATACACCTGGTCTTCGACGCGGATGTTTACTTCTTGATGATGGTGGTAGTTCTTCCTCCTTGGCATGGCGGTCTTCAAATGTTCCTTGACTAGCTGAACGACTCTTCTTCCGTCTTCGGGTGGACAAGTAGGTCACCAAATGATGATGACAACTATCTTGTCTAAGCACTCCATGAAGACTTTGTTCATGGGGTACATAAAGTAGGCTGGGGAATTAGTGGTGGTCTTTTTGAGTGTGGGCCAAGGTGTTCTTGATCTAGAGTCAAGACCCACGGTCATGGTCCGACCATGTTGTATCTTGGTAGGGCTTAAGGGTTTCAAGGATTCTAGGGTGCGAGTGAACGTTTATCACCTTATCTTTAAGCACAGTTTCTGAGATGCCAATGGTCTATCTAGTCCTTTAAACAAATCACATCATATCACCGATGGCATCATTTTGCATAGGTCAACTCCAATCATCACTCATGTGATTCATATCCTCATGGCTCCCAAGAGGAGGTCTAACAAAATCATATATGTCTACGATCCCCAAACTCAAGTGTGTGGCTACCCCTAAAAATCCATGGGTAGAGCATACAAGCTTGGATTTAATATCCACCATCCAAGTGCTCAGTCTATTGACCCAAGGTCCAAGATAGTGCATCTCTATCCTAAGGAAACACGTCATATGCCACTCCAAAATCTTGTTTCCTTCCTATGAATCAACTCCAACAGCCCATTAACTACACCAATCACTACATGATCCGGTAGTTCTACAAATCCAATCTCTATGGTGTTCCACATGATCTCCTAACGTCCTTATAATCCCCAATACTTGAAAGGGCTGCCTTACTATAGTCAGTCCACCAATTCCCGTTATTGTGATCTAGTAATACTCCAAGGTCAAGCTCACAAAGATTCCTAAATAAACTCCGACAATTAGTCCATTCTCCTAGTTTATCGTCCACCGAGAAACATGGTATCAATGATCGAGATCATCAGTCTAAATCCAATTTACTCCGAACCATGTAGACATACCCAGCATCTATATTCAACTAGAATCACCTACTTAAATCCAAATCTCTAGTCTAACAAGAATTCCTACATGTTCCCCCAAGTCATTTATGTAATATCAACTCTCTCCTATCAATATCCCATGGCTAAGACAAATCCAAATACTTCCAAGAATTTCAGCTTTCGATCATAATTGTCCTATTAAATCCAATTTACTCAGGGGTAATGAAAGCTATGCTACTCTATAATCATGATCCCACCAAGTTCATCTACCAACATGAAAGCCTTACAATCTTCTGAAGAGTCTCAAATAATTCCTCAAGGTCACTAATATAAACTCATCAAGTCATTTGTCCTCTGTTCCTATATCCTAAAATTGGTCTTCCCTATGGCATTGTCAGTTTTGGTGCTATCTTAGGATGATATTGTGCTCGTTCACTATGTCCACTAGTTCCATAATGAACCCAGTGATAGGCAAGGTTACGAAGGCTTAACAGGTTCTCTTGCAATTCCGTAGGTTAAGCTCATGGTTAAGGATTCGAGCTGGGGTATCTCGTGAAGTCCTGTAGGGTCTAGGGATATGGTTCTAGTCTTGAGGTGTGAACATACAGGGTTGTACTTGGTCGAGGAGGTTGTAGCAAAAGTCTTCAGTGCTTGTTGGTCGCCGAGGTTGAATCCTTGGTGCATATTGTCTTGCTTGTCTTCAGTTGAGGAGAGAGATGAGAGGGAAAAGTAGCATGGAGGAGGGGAATGCCTAAAGGGGTTTCTATAGTGCTAGTGCAAACAAAACAGGTGCAAAGAGGGCCAAACAAAAGAAACAAGGTGAGGAAGGTGATATAGTCGCATGCTTGTCGCCTAGGGCAAAGTGCGACCTATATCAAAACACAAACAAATAAAAACAAGCAACACACAATCATGGTTCTATTCGAACTATCGTACGGACTCGACTGCGCATAGGGGGTACACGACTCATCCTACCCTAGGGGTTCTCGGACTCGGTAGTCGTACCTTGTGCCTCATGCAGTCTTCTGAGTTTTCCTCAGGTGTTGCTACGTCTCTTGTAGTTGTTCAATGAAAAAATCCGGGTTGAGCCTGAAGATTCTTCAACAACTTCTCGCCTGTTGAAGTGATGGGGTGAAGGTGGCTCCTCGTAACTGGCATTGACTTGGTCTTCTATTGTCTTCTTAATCACGACGATCCCTTTTTGTCTTCTAAGCCGTCGATGGTACCAGGTAGGTAATCCTTTATGCAATGACATTATCAAGGCGTAATAGAGGTCCATCATGTCGGTTACGTTGATGACAACATCGACACCCAGAGCGGGGGATGAGGAGAACCGTTTTCCTGCTCACTATGGTGAGGCAGACCAAATGGCTAGGTTCTCATCCATCGGTGGCGGCCGATACAACAACGGTAGTGATAGGGTTACTCTATTAGCGATGTCTATCATGATCTTGCATATTCTATGCCCTGATCATCATAGGCTAAGGTTGCATCATCTTGGGGCAGTGTCAAGGGTGTCACCATCTCCTGGGTCTTCAGGTCCTCATTCCTGGAGGATGTATCTTCTGTTGGTATCGTCTTGTTGTGATGTCGCCAATCTTGTGTTCAGGAGGTGTGGGTGAACGTCTGGCAAGGCATCTTCCTTCTAGATTATCCACGAGGATTTCAAGGAATCCAGCGGTCAGGGGCATAAGGGTTCTAGCGACCAAAGGTTTTGAAGGGGAAGAGATTAATAAGGAAAGTATACCTTAGTTTTCAAAAAACTGAGAAGGGAGGAGAAGTATAGATTGTTTTGAAACTAGTAGTAGTTTTGGAAATGGTTTTACCCTAACTAACGACCATGCTAACTAAGGCTTCCTACAGTCAGGATGGCTTTGATACCAGCTCTGTGGGGACCCCGACTCATAAGTCGAGATCACCGAATGCACGTGTACAGTGATCCCAGAGATCAATGCTCACTGAACACAGAGAAGCTGAATAACAAGAGTCTTACATCCATACATACCGTTTTACACAAGTAGGACCATTATGGTCAAGTCTTGAGTGTATCATCGCAGCGGAAATTTTCAACAACGACTTGGACCCATGCCATCTGCCTTAACCCTACAGGCATTCTGACTGGGAAGCGTCCTAGCTCGCATGTTCGTCATCGAAGTATTCTTCATCATATCCTGTTCTTTCATGCCTGGTCAATAAAATAACCAGTGGCAAGCCAATGAGTACTTTGAATGTACTCGCAAGCAACCCATGTTTTGGTTCAAGATACAACAATGCATGATATAGGTAATTTTTGCAGAAAGCTAGTTTTGAGTGCAATGACATGTTCAACAACTTGTAATACATGCATCAGGAGAATTCAAGTAACCATGAGGACAGGTTACAGATATCAACATAAATAGAGTGGGCACCAACCCAACTCAATCATGCCAAGTCCCTTGACTTGACCCAAGTAGTTTTATCAACACACACACACGATTTGTAAACATGTGGACGTAGTCCAAGAGCGGTTACCCAACTGTCCTTGACCGTGGACACGGCTATTCGAATAGTTTTACACTCTGCAGAGGTTGCACACTTTACCCACAAGATCCGGGGAACTTCCGTGTCATCCACGACCCGCGATACCTCAAGTACCCGGGGTAAGCACCCGATCACCATCTTTCCCAAGACAACACTAACAAGGAGTCCACTCGTTGTTCCGTATCCTCACAATGTACATCATACGAGACTCACTCGAGATCGTAACATCTGAGAGGGGACACAACGGTGTATCCGGTGCCCTGTAAAGACAGTCACGGCCGCCCTACCTGGCACGACCCCGTCCCGAGAGAGAGCACCAACTCTCCCCCGTCACTAGTAATGTGGGCTTCAAGCTAGTATCGGCCTAGGTAATCAATAATGCCCTTTCCCATATAAGGGTAGAGTGGTTGCGCATGTAAGGTTGGAATAACGGTCGCAACTTAAACCAATCCATTTTGAAAACAACACACACTTGCCTCGGTAAACCACTTCTTCATCAAGTGGCTAACCAACTCATCATCTCCCCCGGGCATAAGTGGCACCCGATGGGGTTTCGAAAAGTCTTTTGAAATTTACTTTGTCTCCATCACCATGCATATTCCCGTCCCTTTTTGCGTAGCACTACTTTAGCATCCTATCTACTCCCACCGTCATAACCCTCATAAGAAGGTAGGGTCATGCACAATGCAAGTATCAACGAGGAAGTACGGTGGCAAACCATCAAAGTGGATACCACCTCATTATGATTCCGATGCAGCAACAATATGGTGCTATATGACATGCATAAAAAGGGTTTCATAGACATGGTCAAAGGGCTGCTTGCCTGTTTTAACAGAGTCTTCGAGGTCTTCAAATATCTCTGGTCCAACTCCAAGCATTTCGTCTACTTCGTCAACTATCGTCGAAAGAAACCATAATAAGCAACACAACAAGGCAGGAAATAAAAGTGCTCTAGAAATGTGAGTTGGACTTTTCTTGGATACCTCTGGTCATATGAGGAATGACCAAGGTGATTTCATTGGAAGTGGATCAATGGATATTTCTAAACATTTCGATATGATGGAATCAAGGGGTTTATGGATTTGCAAGAAGTGTACAGAAATATATTTTCGAAAAATGAGCAAAGGCACCCATTTAACAAAGGATGATTTTAGAAGCATCTAGGAATTGGTTTCACTGGATTTGGAGTTGAGATGATTTTCCCATGAATTTGCAAAGTTGGCTATATATAAGAAATAGACCATTATTTGAGGTGATACATAAAGTATTAGTAAAAATGTTCAAAAACTAAGTTTTGAACTTATAGACATCTAGGATTTTGAATCATGGAATTTGGATCAAAAATGGGCTCTCTGTGATTTTCTAAAGTTTATCACAGAAATGGAAAAACAAGATTTGATAAATGTTTGTGAAGAAGAAGTCTCTGGAAAAATGTGCATGTTGCACCAACAGGTAGATCATGATTTATAGAGTCACTAGAAATTTGAATCATCAAATTTGGAGTCCATTTGAATTGTTTATGGATTTTACAAATCTACAGAAAAAGAAAAAGGAGAGGGATTTACCTAAACGGGCCAAATCCGGCGGCGGCGGCGCGCACCGGGCGGGGTTTAGCGCCGAGGCGCAACTGGGCCGGCCCATCGGCTCAGCCGCACGCGCGCAGGGTCCACGCCGGAGGCGTATTTTCCCAGGGCGCCTCCACTTGCCAGCGTGGCCTAGAGGCTGGGCCACCGACGAGAGGGCCCCGCCCGTAGGTCGTCTCCTTCCTCGCGCCAGGAGCGGAGGAGGTCGACCGAGCGGGGCGGCTGCGTGATCCCCGGCGGTTCCGGTCGTCCCCGACGGCGTCCGGCGCACCGGTGGACTCGGGAGGCCGAGCCGCGCCCATCTATGGGTCTCTCGCAGGCTGGGGAGGACCGAGGCAACGGCAGCCTTGGCGTCGGCGGGCGGCTTCGGGAGCGGACGAGCGCGACGCAATAGGCACCGGAACAGAGGAAATAAGGAGCGGGAAGGATCCCATGGCCTGCTGCGCTTCCCCTGGTGGTCAAAGGAGAGGAGGGGAGGCCCTGGTTCGCCGGAGCCGGGCGGAGGCAGACGGCGACCATGGCGGCCATGGAGAGGGAAAGAGATCATGCGAGAGAGAAGGATGTTGTCTGGGAGGTGAGAGGGATAGAGGGAGGTCTAGGAGAGGCCAGAGGAGAGGCCGGGAGTAGCTTATATGGGCGTGGCCGCGGTGCACCGTGGGCAGCGTGCACGGACGCGCTCAGGTGAGCTCGCAGGGGGGAGGGGAGAGAGGTTCTGGAGGGGTCCGGCATCGTGCCGTGTCCCGGACGCCGAGGCCACCTCGGGAGACATCACCCCGATGCCCAAGGCTGTCGTATGCCCTTGGCATGGGTGAGCTACAGTGCAAGAAAGCACTATAGCGTGCTCCAGAGCGCGAGCTCTGCAGGCACTGGCATTGTTTATGCGCCATGAGCATGTCCTTTTGTGTCTGGGGGTTTTGGGGGTGAGTAAACAATGTAGGAGTGTCATTGGATGCCCTAGAGAGCCAGTAGGAGAGGAGAGAGGTTGAGGGAGAGAGGGAAATGGGCTGTCCAGAGAGAGAAAGTGGGGTTTTACCCCTCCAATAATTGAGCTATGGATTTGCCATTGCTAATGGAGGTGAAAGGGGACTAGGAGGGGTTGTGGTAAAAAGTTGAGGCCATGGAGAAGAGTGGAAGTGGTCAAAATGATGATTTTGGAAAAATGGCAGAAGGTGTTTGTTGTTGGTTTGGGCAAGAAAATTAATTCCACTTGCCATGAGAATTAACAGGATGGAATGGCATTATATAAGTAGGGTGTTCCACCAAGTTTGAGCTCATTTGGGCAAAGTAGCCAATGTAACTTTGGTAAACCCTAGAAATTAGCAGAAATGGACTTCCCAAGATTTAGTCATGCAAATCTGTTCTCCTTGATGCACCACTTGGTGTAGGGTGTTCATTTGAGGTTATGAACATGTCCACAAAAGTTGAGATCAAAAGGAGAAAGTTTCCAATGTAGAGTTGTTCAAATTTGGTTCTGGACAGGAAGGGTTTTGGGGCACTTTGATCAATATAACATTTTCTCCAACTTGTGCCATTTGGTCTAGATGAATTATTAGACCATTTGAGCATGTTCACAAGGTTTGAGAACATTTGGACATGTTTGGCAATGTAAAGTTGCTCAAACTTCAAAATGGACAGAAATGGTTTTGAGGGGTTTTCATGGGGTTATACTATTCTCCATGACATGATAATTGCCAAGATCATCAAACATGTCATATTTGACATGCTAGAATTTTCTTGGAATTTGTGGAGAATATTTCCTTTGTAAATATTTCAAAAGCTTGAAATATCCTGAAAGGGTTTTTGAGGGATTTGACCAATATTTTGAACATGACCATGTGTTGAAACTCTGATATATGGACAATATATGTCCTATGAGTTTCCCTAAATTTTGTCAAATAATTTTTGAAGCAACAAAATAATTTTTCCCTATTAAAGACCATTTCTGGCCTTAAGAAAAAGCTTTTAAATAAAATAGTAAAATAACTTTCAAAATTATATTTTTGTGGTTTCTGGGTATCCTATATCTAATAGGAGTCAAATATATTTTTTGAAAGATTTTTACTGCCCTTAATTAAGTACTTGCAGTGCAAACCTCAATTCAGGGGTTTTTGAAAAACTAATTTTAGAAAATACTTTTTGGCCAAATTATTTTTATAAGAAAATACTATATTGCTCTATACACATGGCATGATCATTGGGCAGAAGTTTGGGGCAAGGAAATGAAGTATCGAAGTTGGAGGATTTATTTGATTTTTAAAGCACTTACAAACAGCAGACAAAAACCAATCAAGGCAAGGTCCAAAACACTCAAAAGTTTTTGTCAAACCACATTTTATTATGATTGTTAGCTTAAGTGTTGTGCCATGAAAATCAGGGTGTGACACGTCCGCCCCGACCTCCGGCAGGTCGACGTCGCTCTCCTCGTCTTCCTCCTCCTCCTCCTCTTCCTCCTCCCCGTCTTCCCCTTCGTCGCTGGAGTCGATGACTTCAGCTGAATCTTCGCTGTCCTCCGGGTTCAACGCGAGCCACTCTTGCGGAGCTTCGCCACCTTCCTCGACCACCTCCGGGACAAAGACGCTGGTGAATGTGAAGTTGGCGATCGCCGCCGCCCTGTTGACGAGCTCGGCTTCCACCGCTGCCAGCTCCTCCTGCGCCTCCAGCCGGAACGTGGACAACTGGGCTAGATCTAGCCCAGGGTACCACGCCTTGATGAATTCCAAGGCCTGGCGCGCCCATGCCCAGGCTACTGAGCCTTTCCAGGCTTCAAGGCGGCCGGCCGCCACCTCCAGCCAGTCGGCAGTCCGACTTGGTGTGCGCGGAGCCGGCAAGCCTGGCCAGAGGGCGGAGACCGCCTGGGCTCCGATGCGCTGGAGGCGGCGTAGCGCGCGGTGAGCAGGCCGAAGCCGGGCCTGAATGCTGAGGACCTGTTCGCCAAGAGTCCAGGGAGCATCAACAGCGATCTGTGCACCCTCCACCTTTCGCTCCTCGCGCTGGGCCTCGATCATTTGGATTGCGGCTACAGAATGGCCCGGGAAGAAGTCTGTCCGGGAGGAAGAAGAAAAAGGCCAAGGCTATAAGTAAGGGCCGACAGTTCAAAACAAGAAACCAAGAGAATCAGGCTTACCATCGACCAAGTCTTCAATGCTGCTGAAGCAGGCCGTCATTTGGGCCTCCTTGTCTGCCCAGGCAGAGCGCTCGATCTCAAACTCGGCGACGAGGCCGGTCTCCGTCGTCTTCACCTTCAGCTGGGCTGCCTTGAGGATTTTCGCCTGCTCGGCAAGTTGGGCGACCAGGCGGTCCCGCTCCTCCGCCAGCTTGCTGCACTCCACCTCCTTGCCACGAAGGGCGGTGTTGGCTTCCCCCAGCTGCTGCTGTAGGGCGGCATTGGCCTCTGAAGAAAGAAAGAGAAGAAAAAGGCATCAGTCAAGCGGACAAGACAAAGGAAAGAAACAACCGAGGAGATTCAGCCCGACTGCTCAGCAGTCGGCCCGAACCTCGGGGACTACAGCCCGCGGGTGCGCCAGCGCGCCCCCGCGAAGAAAGAAGATATAAACTTACGCCGTCTCTCGGCCACATGGGCCGTCTGTGTCTCCAGATCCCGAACCTTGGAGTTGTAGGCGGTCGCGCGGAGATTGTGATCGTCCTGCAGAAGAGACATCAGATGAAGTCAGCAGTCGACAATCGCAAGATAAAGTTCCGACCCGCCTGCTCAGCAGCCGGCCCGGAACTTGGGGACTACACCCAGTGGGTGCGCTTGTGCGCCCCCATGAGAGAAGCAAGAGGATCATCCGAAGAAGAAAGCCAAAGACAACTTACGCGGATGGCGGTGCGCGACTCCATGTAGGCCTCGTTGCAGTGCTTGAGGGCCTGTGCCTCTGCTTGGAGCTTGGCCTGGATGTCAAGACGCCTGGTTCAAGGCACCGGTCCCACTCCCGTGTATCCAACCCACGGGTGCGGCGCATGTTGCCTCGTTATCGGGGGCCGACGAGCTTGCGGCGCTGATCTCCTGCGGCCACGGTGCTGAGGCCGCCTTCTCCAGACGACGGCGCGTGGGTAGACGGACCGTAGGAACCAGGTCCGCCACCACCGCATTTTCGACCGGCGGCACCACCGGCTGCTTGTGCCGCGGCTCGCTGGCTGGCGGAGGAGGCGGGGGCGGGGGCGGCGGTATGAAGATGTCCGACATGGCTACGTCGCCGCCCTCCCGCTCCCAGATCGGGTAGTCGCCGCCGGCTCCTCTGGCCGTCGCCTCGAATTCAGGCAGAGGTGGCGCAGTGTTCAGGGGCGTCACGAGCAGCGGCTCTTGCCAGCGTTCGGCCTCAGCAAGCCGCTCCTTCTGCACGGCCTGGGCTTCTGCCTGCGCCAGAACCCTCTCAGCAGACACGGCGGACAAGGCCGCATGCTCCTTGGCAAGGCGGTCGGCCTCTTCCTCACGCGCCTCCCGCGCATGCCGCTCTGTCGCCTCCCGAAGGTCGGCGGCCGGGTCGATCCGCCGGCTGGTCGAGGAGGTCGCTGCCGACCTGAGGATTGAGGCGGCGCTCGACTTCTCGAGGGTTAGCGGGGCCCTGAAACAAGAAGAAAAGTTGGAAGGCTCTCACGCTAGATTGACAAAAAGACAAGGAGTGAGGGAAGGATGCTTACGCCGACACCATAACAGGCACCTTCGGCTGCCTCTGATATTGGGCCACCTTGGCCGCGGCTTCTTTCCGCCTGGTCGTCGCGGCCGGGTTCTTGGGCTTCTTCAGAGCGCTGCCGAACAGGGTCGCGCCCTGTTTCCATTTGCGTTTGCCACCACGGGCAGGCGGTCCAGAAGAGGGGCTGGCGCCGGTGGTGGCGGAGCTCAAGGCAGGGCGCGGTTCATCTTCATCTTCGTCGTCGTCGGGCCAAGTCTCCACGCCGCCGCCTTCCTCGGAGCCGCCTGCTCCACCGCCGCCTGACGCATCGTCGGCCAGGGAGGCCGCCCCCAAGTCGGGGTCGTCCATGTCACTCTCCGCCCTGTCCGGCTGGAGGGCATCACCCGGCCCCAGGAGGGCGGCCGTCGCCGCGGACATGTAAAAATCTGCAACCAAGAAAGGGCTGCGTCATGAAGAGAAACAAAGCTGAAGAAAATAGTTCAAAGGACAAAATGAAGAAACATACAGCGGGCAGCGGATTGTGGCAAGAATACGGCCGCTTCCCGTACCGCCACTCCGTCTCCGACCCTTTCAGGACGGAGATCTCGTTTACCACCCGCGCAACTTCAGCGGGCGGCATCCCTTTCGTGCATAGCCGGCATGGATCGCGGTGTCCGCCCATCCGGAAGATTGGATGAGGGCGGCTCTGGAGCGGGAGGACCCGACGCTCGACGAAGGCGACGAGGAGGTCAGAGGCCACGAGGCCCTCCGACTCCTGGAGCACTCGGAGTCGGCCGATGGCGGCCGCCGCATCCGCTAACACCGGCTTCGGTTTGTACCCCCAGGTGGGCCGAGCCCCGGTGGGGGGGCAGCCACGTAGGCCGGCAAGTTGAGGAAGTCGGCAGCCGGGTCCATGTTCTCGACGTAGAAGTAGGACTGCTGCCACATCTTCACCGACTGCGCCAGCTTGATGACGGGGAAGGCGTTACGCTTCGCCGGCCGGCGCACGACAAGGAAGCCCCCGCACTCGGCCGCCGTCTCTCTGGCGGAGGTGCCGAGCTTCCCATAAAAGAACGCTCCCCACAGCTCGATTGTGGGGAGGATGCCGAGGTAGCCCTCGCATGCCGTGACGAAGACGGAGAGTAGAGTCATGGCGTTGGGCGTGAGGTGGTGAGGCTGAAGATGGTAGAAGTCGAGGAAGGAGCGGAAGAAGCCGCTCACCGGAAGGCTGAAGCCGCGGAGGAAGTGCGAGCGGAAGACGATCCGCTCGTCTCCCAGCGGCACCGGCGAGATCTCCGTCTCCGGCGGCACCCGCGCCTTGATGAAGGCCGCGCTGGGCATCCGGCGTGTATTGCGGAGGAAGGAAATATGATCTTTTCGATCATGGTCGATCCGTCCCAGTCGCCACCCCTCTCGCGCGCCATGACTTCCGGCTGGCAGCATGGAGAGGAGAATGCATTGGCGGCGGGCGACGGTGGCGGCGCTGCGGCAGCACAAAGCAGCAGCAGCAACGGAGGATGAGCAAGCAGAAGAAGAAGAGCGGGAGGGGGCGTGAGAGCTTTGCCGCACCTCTCCCTCCTCCCTACTTATAACTCTTGGGCTATGAAGCCGAGGGGGCGGGGCGTGGGTCGTGGGATTTACTGCGCCCACATCCCCACGGCCCCCGTTTCCCGCGCGCATTCACCACGCCGTAAACGGGCGTGGGAATGGAAACCGTCTCCTTCGGCGCGACGGATCCGCCCGGTTGCCGAGGCACGGTAGTGGCGGGCCCAGCCCAGTGTCACGTCCCGTCTAAAACATGGGGTGGCAGGCTGACCAGGCTGACATGCGCCGCGTGGTGTGTCTGTGGCGGGCGGCGGCCTGGGAAGCTTAGCAGGCACGCCACCTATCTCCCGCCTTGAAGTTCAAAAGCCAACCGTGCAAGCTCCGCCTGGAAGAAGTCGGCCTCAGCAGTCGGCTGGCCGCACGGCGGACCGGCATCTTCCCGGAGCCCGGTGAGGGAGGAAGCCGCTGAGGCTTCGCAGCTCCTCGACCGCGGCGCCTCACCGGCTTCGGGGACTACTGTCGGAGTAATGGGCCACGGGTAGGCTCACCCGAGTCCCTGGATTTATCAAGACTTTGGGCCAGCTCCGCCTAGCTGGACCCCAAGCTGAAGCTCCGCCCGCTGGGGCCGGCTGGCTCAGCGGCCGGCTGCCAGAGGGCGGCCGACCCAAGTCTATGGCGCTCCGGGTGACCGGCTCCTGGCGGCCTCCCTCTAGAGAAGGCGGCAACGGGCAGGCAGCCACCTCACGACTATGGTGCGGCCGAGCCCCCATCGAGAGTACAAGTCCGAGCATGGCTACAGTGAAGAACGTCGCCTCCAACGCTCGAGGCGGGCGTGGCTACAGTGCTCCATACAATTGGAGATCTCTACATGACGAGGCACTGTGCCGTATCACCCCTGACGTTGCTCCGGGCAGGCGGAGCCCTGTTCCCCACGACGGCCTGTCGGTACGGCCTACCAAAGGCGGGCCATATCAGGCAGTGACCCCAAGGAAGACGGCGGAAGCTCCACCAGACGGATTCAAGAGGGGCTGGCCTCCAGCAGGCGGCTGTCCCTTTCCTCGAGGTTAGCACACCATTAAGCTGATAACCAGGTGTGGCTATAGTGGCCTCCCACCAGGCGGCGGGACTGTAGCCACACTGAGATGACCAAGCCTCTGTCACCAACGACACGGCTACAGTAAGCAGCCACCAACTAGTTGGCGGGGCCTACCAGGCAGCGGACCCCAATGGTCGGCGGAGAAGCCGGAGGCTGGAGATGCTAACAGCCGGGCCCAGCACCCGGACAAATTACTATTGTACCCCTGGGGGATAGGCCTATATAAACCCCCCAGGCCACCCATGCAAACGGTTCCCACTCCATTAGAACTAGCCACTCCCCTAGAGCAGGAAGAGAGCTAGCCTTTCCTCCTACTGCCTCTAGCACACATCTCAAGGAGCACCATTGTATCACTTGTGCCTTAGTGATCATGCGGAGACCCCGCAGAGCAGGACTAGGGGTGTTATCTCCTAGGAGAGCCCCGAACCTGGGTAAAGTATGCCGGCGTTCGTGTCTACGCCTTATCCCGCTTCCAGGCACCAGCGACGTTCTACTCGCTCCCACCATGATAAGCCATCCATTGGCATCTGTCGCACCCAACCCCCGACAATCATAAACCCAAAATTCAACGGATCTCGACAAACACACCACAAAAAGAGTTACATCAAATAGATCTCCAAGAAGATCAGTGAGAACTTTGTATTGAGATTCAAAGAGAGAGAGAGAGACGAAGCCATCTAGCTAATAACTATGGACCCGAAGGTCTGTGGTAAACTACTCACAATTCATCAGAGAGGCCTTGGCGATGATGTAGAAGCCCTCCATGATTGATTCCCCCTCCGGCGGAGCGCCAGAAAAGGCTCCAAGATGGGATCTCACGGGTATAGAAGGTTGCGGTGGTGGAAATAGTGTTTCGTGGTGCTCCTGGATATTTTCGGGGTACGTATATATATATAGGCGAAGGAAGTCGGTCAGGGGAGCCACGAGGGGTCCACGAGTGTCGGTGTCAAAACTGGCGGATCTCGGGTAGGGGGTCCCGAACTGTGCGTCTAAGGCTAATGGTAACATGAGACTGGGGACACGATGTTTACCCAGGTTTGGGCCCTCTCAATGGAGGTAATACCCTACTTCCTACTTGATTGATCTTGATGATATGAGTATTACAAGAGTTGATCTACCACGAGATCAGAGAGGCTAATCCCTAGAAGCTAGCCTATGGTATGATTGTTGTTCTGTCCTACGGACTAAACCCTCCGGTTTATATAGACATCGGAGGGGCTAGGGTTACACAGAGTCGGTTACAGAGAAAGAGATCTACATCTGAAACGCCATGCTTGCCTTCCACGCCAAGGAGAGTCCCACCCGGACACGGGACGAAGTCTTCAATCTTGTATCTTCATAGTCCAACAGTCCGGCCAAAGTATAGAGTCCGGCTGTCCGGATACCCCCTTATCCAGGACTCCCTCAGTAGCTCCTGAACCAGGCTTCAATGACGATGAGTCTGGCGCATAGATTGTCTTCGGCATTGCGAGGCAGGTTCCATCTCCGAATACTCCAAGATATATTCCAAACACAAGGACCATGTCCGGCTCTGCAAGACAAATTTCATATACCACCGTAGAGAGAATAATATACCACGAATCTTATCTGCTGACAACTCTTCATAACATGACATCATGCCACGGCCCGGTCATTATTCGAACCGTTTTCTACAACCCGCTTCCGCACATATTGCGAGGTTGTTTCCTTGGCACGTCTTGTCAAAGCAGAGATCGTGTCCCCTTATCACGGGATCTCCATCAATATGGGTATGGGTAACCCAACCAGCGCCATCAATTGAGGTGCTTGGAAAATAAGTGATTTTGAGAGGCAAGTGGGGAGGCGCACATTCTGCATCGCCTTTATAAAGGGACAAGGATCTCCCGTTTTCACCCATGCCTTCTTCCTCCTTTGCTCATCCGTTCTCGCACTCTCAAGCTCCAGCGCCCAAGTTCTCACCTTCTCCATAGGACCGCAACATGTACGGAGCGGGAGGCAAGTGGATGGCCTCCTCTGTCACAGAGGAGGACATTACCAAGCTTCGGGAGGCCGGATACCTGTCCAAGAGCATCGCGCACAGGCTTCCGACAGAGGGACAGATTACCCCCACCCCAAAGTCTCGAGAGAGAGAGTAGTATTTCTCCCTCATTTCGTCCACGGACTAGGATTTCCACTCCACCCGTTTGTCCGCAGGCTCATGTATTACTATGGGCTAGATTTTCACGACCTAGCCCCGAATTTCGGCCTCAACATCTCGGCGTTCATCGTCGTGTGCGAGGCCTTCCTCCGCATCAAGCCCCACTTTGGCCTGTGGTTGCAAATCTTCTGCGTGAAGCCGAAGATCGTGAGAGGCCAACATGCGGAGTGCGGAGGTGCCATTGTGGGCAGAATGCCCAACGTTGCATGGCTTGAAAGGGTGGCAATCAGGGTGGTTCTATATCACCGAGCCGCGCGATGCCAACTGGGTGGCGGCCCCCAAATCAGGTCTGGAATCCCCATGCGGCTCACGTCTTGGGAAAAGAAGGGCCTGGCCTGGGGCGAACCCACGGAGCTGACCGGACTAGAGACCTTCATCAGAAGTATGAGGGACAAGAAGATCAAGCTTGTCAATGTGGTACAGGTCATGCTCATTCGTCGGATTCTCCCGTGCCAAAGACGGGCATTCGATATGTGGGAGTTCGATCCGGCCAAACACCAGATTCTGCTGGAACTCTTCGACATGATGCACAAAGACGTCTGGAAGGTACTGTTTGAGGCCAGTGAAGCTCCTCCCCCTCTTTCCGAGGACCGTGGGCTCAGTGCAAAGCGCCTCGCCAGTCCGGTAAGTCCTTTGACTATTAAAAGATGTTCCTTTCCCAGTACATTTGTGGGAGGATTTTTAAGTCACCATGCTAACCAAACAGGATTGGGTGGAGACGGCGGAGCGAATTGACTGTCCGGCTCCGTTGCCTGAGGATCCAGTAGACGCACTCCTAGCGGAAATGCTGGTTCCGGCACCTTACAAGGTGCCAGAGAAAAAGGCCGAAAAGAAGGCCACGGGGACCCTGAAGGGTCTCCGGCGCGAGGCCGCACCAGACGCCTTGCCAGAAGATGACGAGGTGCACTCCTCCCACGAAGGGGAGTAGAGAAAGAGGGAGGCCGCCTCTACTGAGGGGGGCGAAGGGTCCAAGAAGGCGACCGGGGGGACAAGAAAAGGTCTCCGGCGCAGGGCTGTGATAGACTCATCATCCGAGGATGACGAGGAAGATTGCCCCCCCCCCCCGAAGACGGGGGGAGACATGAAGAAATGCCCCCTCCCCGTACTGGGGAGGAGAAGAAAAGGAAGGCTGCCTCGTCGGGGGAGGCCGGGACACCGAAGAAGGGAAAGGCGTCCCTTCCAGATCACTCCACAACCGTGCTTATAGTGACGAGGAGTGGCTGCCCAGGGGAAAGCCCTGGGTGAGGTCGTAAGTATCAACATTATATAATATTTTTTCGTGCGACTTTGACCTTATGGCTTGTAATAACGCCGAACACGTATATGCAGTCCGGCCGGGTCCAATCTCGGGGTGTCCTCTTCGGAGGAGTCTCTGGTCGAGTCGAAGATGAATTCACTCCCGACGGCCACCTCCCCACGACCTGCGGATGACACTGAGGTGTTGTCCTGAAGGATACTAGAGCAGGAGGCGACGGTTCCGGAGACGCCTCAAGGCAAAATTCCGGACGCCGGGCGCATGGGGGGTAAGACCCCCATGGATTATGCTGACGGGAGCCACGACAAGTCTGGCTCCTAGCCGGTTACTGCGCCGGAGCCTCCAAAGGTTCCGGATTCCAGAAGGAGAGAGAGCCAGCCGTGCCGATGACCTCTGCCCAGCCGGAGGCATCGGATAATTTGTTGGAAGTGCTTCGAGGCGCTTCCATTGATGATGAGCACCGTACTCTTATGAGTACGGTGATTGAGAAGGTTCGGTTCGCCAAGAGCGGATTGACCGAAGCCTGCACCAGCCTACTAACAGGCTATGAGGTAAGTAACGAAAAAGTGTGAGGAAATATTACCCGATAGACAGTAGCTCCTGATACTCTGGTTGGTGTTTGGGAGAAAAAGCCAAACGGAGGGTCAACTAAAAAACCACAGGAAGCTAATAGTACTTGTCTTATGTGAACAAATAGGCATTGCTGCTGACCGCCGCTGTGCACACAGCTAAGGTTGCCGGACTCAAGCGCGACCTGGGGCAGGCCAAAGAAGAGCTCGACCTCGTGAAGAAGCGGCTCGAGGATAACAAAGGTAAGTAAAACCCCGTCCATGCGTCGTATAGAGGAGAAAAAAGTGATGATTTTAACAAAAAGCATCATGGTTTTTTGATAGGAACCGCGACCGAGGCGGCCCTGAAGAAAGCACTGTCCGGAGCTGAAGCCGAGGCGGCTAAGGACCGCACCGAGGGTGAGAAGCAAGATGATCAGGAGGGAGAGGTACGGCAAGAGCTCCAGGAGCTCGACAAGAAGTTGGAGTCCTTGGAGCATGACTTCAAGACGCAAGAGCCTGAGCTTGTGAAGGCCCTCCAGAGCGCGACAGACGCCACGACCGAAGCCTAGAAGGCCCTCCAGGAGATCCAGGTGGCCAAGAAGATAGCGGAGGGTAAGGCACTCTTTATGCGGAGGGTAAGTGAGGGAGTTCCGGACTAGGGGGTGTCCGGATAGCCGAACTATCATCATCGGCCGGACTCCAAGACTATGAAGATACAAGGTTGAAGACTTCGTCCCGTGTCCGGATGGGACTTTCCTTGGTGTGGAAGACAAGCTTGGCGATACAGATATGTAGATCTCCTAGCATTGTAACCGACTCTGTGTAACCCTAGCCCTCTCCGGTGTCTATATAAACAAGATGGCTTTAGTCCGTAGGACGAACAACAATCATACCATAGGCTAGCTTCTAGGGTTTAGCCTCCTTGATCTCATGGTAGATCTACTCTTGTAACACACATCATCAATATTAATCAAGCAGGACGTAGGGTTTTACCTCCATCAAGAGGGCCCTAACCTGGGTAAAACAACGTGTCCCTCGTCTCCTGTTACCATCCGCCTAGACGCACAGTTCGGGACCCCCTACCCGAGATCCGCCGGTTTTGACACCGACATTGGTGCTTTCATTGAGAGTTCCTCTGTGTCGTCACCAATAGGCTCGATGGCTTCTTCGATCATCATTAACGATGAAGTCCAGGGTGAGACCTTCCTCCCCGGACAGATCTTCGTATTCGGCGGCTTCGCACTGCAGGCCAACTCACTTGGCCAACTGGAGCAGATCGAAAGCTACGCCCCTGGCCGTCAGGTCAGATTTGGAAGTTTGAACTTCACGGCTGACATCCGCGGGGACTTGATCCTCAATGGATTCGAGCCACAGCCAAGCGTGCCGCACTGTCACGGCGAGCATGATTTAGCTCTACAGCCGGACAGTACCCTGGAGGCCGCACTTGAACCCGCTCCGATCTTCAATTCGGAGCCAGCTGCGCAGATCGAGGACGGATGGCTAGACACCGCCTCGGGGGCTGCAACCTCTATGGCGATAGAGCCAAACACTGACCTTGTCCCTCATAAAGCTCGTGACTCCGAGGTGCCGGACTCCTCGCCGGACTCCGAACCTCCCGCACCCCCTCTGATTGAATCCGATTGGGCACCGATCATGGAGTTCACCGCAGCGGACATCTTTCAACACTCACCTTTCGGCGACATCTTGAGTTCGCTAAAGTATCTCTCGTTATCAGGAGAGCCCTGGCCGGACTGCGGTTAGGACGGTTGGGATGCGGACGACGAAGAAGTTCAAAACCCACCCACCACCCACTTGGTAGCCGCTGTCGACGATCTAACCGACATGCTAGACTACGACTCCGAAGACATCGACGGTATGGACGACGGTGCCGGAGACGACCAAGAACCAGCGGCCACCGGGCACTAGAAAGCCACCTCATCATATGACATATACATGATGGATATCCCAAAGGATGGGAATGGCGAAGGAACAGTGGAGGGTGACCCCTCCAAGAAACAGCCCAAGCGCCGGCGTCAGCGGCGCCGCTCTAAGTCCCGCCACAGCAAGATTGAAGATTCCGGCACCGGAGATAATAATACACAGGACAGTGCCGAAGACAACCCACTCCAGCAAGATCCAGCGCAGGAGGACGGAGATGCCAGCCCTCATGAGAGAGCGGCATAAGAAGAGGTAGAGGATTATATGCCTCCCTCCGGAGACAAGGCAAGCCTCGACGACGATGAATTCGTCGTGCCTGAGGATCCGGTCGAACAAGAGCGTTTTAAACGCAGGCTTATGGCCACGGCGAACAGCCTCAAGAAAAAGCAGCAACGGCTTAGAGCTGATCAAGATCTGCTAGCCGACAGATGGACTGAAGTCCTCGCGCCCGAAGAGCATGAGCTCGAACGCCCCTCCAAAAGCTACCCTAAATGCAAGCTGCTCCCCCGATTAGAGGAGGAGGCGTATGAACCCGCATCACCAGGAGACAATACGGCTGACCGACCACCCCGTGGTCGCGACAGAGAGGCTTCTAGGCCCTTCACTAAACCCGTACCCCGGCATCGCTCGAAAAGCACAAGGCCACAGGGGAATGCTCCGGACTTGCGAGATATATTGGAGGATAGGGCAAGACAATCAAGATCGATCTAGGCGCCCCATGATACGTGACGACAACCGTCGCGCCGGACACAGTAAGTCCGGCCGGGCCGAACAAAATAGACAAAGCTCTTTCAAGCTCCGTCGTGATATCGCCCAGTACAGAGGCTCCGCACACCCACTATGCTTCACAGACGAAGTAATGGATCATCAAATCCCCAAAGGGTTTAAACCCGTGAATATTGAATCTTACGATGGCACAACAGACCCCGCAGTTTGGATCGAAGACTATCTCCTTCACATCCACATGGCCCACGGTGACGATCTTCACGCCATCAAATATCTCCCCCTCAAGCTTAAAGGACCAGCCCGGCATTGGCTTAACAGCTTGCCAGCAGAGTCAATTGGGAGTTGGGAAGACCTGGAAGCCGCATTCCTCGATAACTTCCAAGGCACGTATGTGCGACCACCAGACGTTGATGACCTAAGCCACATAATTCAGCAGCCAGACGAATCAGCCAGACAATTTTGGACTATGTTCTTAACCAAGAAAAACCAAATCGTCGACTGTCCGGACGCGGAGGCTCTTGCAGCCTTCAAGCATAACATCCGCGACGAATGGCTTGCCCGACACCTGCGACAGGAATAGCCAAAATCCATGGCAGCCCTCACATCACTCATGACCCGCTTCTGCGCGGGTGAGGACAGCTGGCTAGCACGCAGCAACAACCTCAGCAAAAATTCTGGCAGTCCAGATATCAAGGACCGTAATGGCAGGTCGCGTCGTAACAAAAACAAACGCCGCATTAACGGCGACAATAGTGAGGATACGGCAGTCAATGCCAGATTCAGAGGCTCTAAACCCGGTCAGCGGAAAAAGCCATTCAAAAGAACTACTCCGGGTCCGTCCAATCTTGACCGAATACTCGACCGCTTGTGCCAGATACACGGCACCCCTAAAAAGCCAGCTAATCACACCAACAGGGACTGTTGGGTATTCAAGCAGGCAGGCAAGTTAATTGCTGAAAACAATGACAAGGGGCTGCACAGCGACGACGAGGAAGAGACCCGACCGCCGAACAATAGAGGACAGAAGGGTTTCCCCCCATAGGTGTAGACGGTGAACATGATATACGCAACGCACATACCCAAAAGGGAGCGGAAGCATGCACTCAGGGATGTATACGCGATGGAGCCAGTTGCCCCGAAGTTCAATCCATGGTCCACTTGCCCGATCACTTTTGACCGAAGGGACCACCCCACCAGCATCTGCCACAGCGAATTCGCCGCATTGGTTCTAGACCCAATCGTCGATCGATTTCACCTCACCAGAGTCCTGATGGACGGCGGCAGCAGCCTGAACCTGCTTTATCAGGACACAGTGCGCAAAATGGGCATAGATCCCTCAAGGATCAAACCTACCAAGACAACCTTTAAAGGCATCATACCAGGTGTAGAAGCCAATTGTACAGGCTCAGTTACACTGGAAGTGGTCTTCGGATCCCCGGATAACTTCCGAAGCGAGGAGTTAATCTTCGACATAGTTCCGTTCCGCAGCGGCTATCATGCTCTGCTCGGATGTACCGCATTTGCAAAGTTCAACGCGGTGCCGCACTACGCATACCTTAAGCTCAAGATGCCATGCCCTCGAGGAGTCATCACGGTCAACAGAAACACTGAACGTTCTCTCCGTATGGAGGAACACACAGCGGCTCTCGCGGCAGAAGCACAATGCAGCCTCTTAAGGCAATCCTCGAGTCCGGCCGTTAAGCGGCTGGACACAGCTAAGCGCGCCCAGAGTAACCTACAACAAGACCACCTGGCACGATCCGAGCACGCGTAGCAGTGCGGCCCCAACCCCAGCCCATGTAAAACGTCAAAACAGGTCCTTCGCGTACATAAATATGCCCTGAAGATACCATGGGCATGGGGAGAGGGGCACGACCACGATAAGCCCGGACTGCGGCTCAACCACACCAGGGGCTCTCAAGTGTGTCGTTCTTTTTCCTTTTTCCTTTTATTTTTTACTCACAGGACTTCGTTCGTCAGAGGCCCTGTCCGGCAGCATACCCGCCGAACTCACGATGCAACAACCAGGGAAGGATAAAGGCTACAATGAATATACAGGTGGTCTCCATTACGAGCATTTTTTATACACCACTCCGCAGCCTACCCCTGGAGGGGGACAAGTTTAACAGTCCCGTCCCTTGCTTGTCACACTATTTGTATCGTTCTGCATTCATGGTAGCACTTCTTGAATAAAACAATGCAGCACCTTTTTGCTTATAATTGCATTTCTTTTTTATATACACATGTTCATTTACGACATGTCGCATCCGTACACTTTGGCACGGTTAAAACACACCAGGGGCTTATGTTTCCCGCATCATGGTGTGATAAGTCCGAACACTTTCACAAGTGCGGCACCCCGAACTTATAGCATTATATGCATCGGCTCCGAATCATGTCTTGGGTCAATAGTTGGGTTTGCCCGGCTCCCATGTTTTGGTACCTTACGTTCCGTTGTATCGGCTAAGGTAGCACTGGGAGAACCACTGCGATTGCGCCCCAGTTGAGCTGGGTTAACGCCTCAGTGGAGAAAGCTAAAACTGACCGTCATGATGAGGCGAGAGCCGGTCGCTGTTCGAGAGGTTTTTTGCGAGTCCTTAAAGATTTATGCCGCTTAGAGCGAGGAGCCGGATCTTGTCCGGCCCAGGCGTGGATAGCGCCCCAAATTCGGCCTTCCGAAGACTAGGGGCTTCGCCGAAATTTAAAATTATAGAATTCTATGGCTAAGTGAGAGTGTTCAAGCATTATAAGTCCGGTTGCCTTGTTCGCTGTGTTGAGCGCCTCCCTAGATGGACCCAAAAATGGGAACAAGAGTGCTCAAGTTTATCTCGAACACCCCAGCACTCGTGGCATGGGGGCTGAAGCCGACGACTTGCCATCTCTCAGATTTGATAAACAGCCGCACAGAAGGTAATATTTTAAATTAACAAGCGTTGCTTAGCGCATATGAACTAAGTTTTCAGTGCACAGGATAACAAAATGCGAGTCTACTCAAATATTACATCTTTGGAGCACTCACCCGCAATAGTGCGGGCGCCCTTCAGCACACTCTTATAATACATCTCGGGCGTGCGATGCTCCTTGCCCTCTGGTGGCGGGTCCGTCACGAGTTTCTGGGTATCCATCTTGCCCCAGTGCACCTTTGCGCGGGCAAGGGCCCGACGGGCACCTTCAATACAGGCGGAGTGCTTGATGACTTCAACCCACGAGCACGCATCCACCAGCCGCCGCACCAGGCCGAAGTAGCTCCCAGGCATGGCCTCCTTCGGCCATAGCCGAACTATGAGGCCCTTCATGGCCTGTTCGGCCGCCTTGTGGAGCTCGATCAGCTGCTTCAGCTGGTCGCTCAGGGGCACCAGATGTCCGGCCTCAGCATACTGAGACCAGAAGACCTTCTCTGTCGAGCTCCCCTCCTCGGCCCGGTAGAATGCGGCAGCATCGGACACGCTGCGAGGAAGATCTGCGAACGCCCCTGGAGAGCTCCGAATTCGGGTAAGCAACAGGTAATTAACACTCACATGCTTACCTTGCATGAAAAATGCCTTACCCACTGCTATTTTCTTCACCAACTCGATCTCCTGGAGGGCCTTGTAGGCTTCGGCCTTAGCAGCTTTGGCACTCTCAAGAGTCGTTGCAAGCTTAGACTCTCGAGTCTTCGAGTCACGCTCCAGGCTCTCATGTTTCTGCACGGGATCCTGGAGCTCTTGCTGTACCTCCGCCACCCGCGCCTCTGTCACACCCTAGCTAGTCATGCATTAGAGTGTTGCATCATGTTTACTCTTTCATCAGAAACTTGAAATGGGGATGACAGAACCCCCAGTCCCCTCTAAAACCAATTAGGGTTACTAAAATAATTTTCAATGAACCTGAAATGCCCTTCTAAAATGCCCATCATTTTTGTCTTGGTTCAGAACCTCTGCCAAAAGTGGTGCACATTTTCCTAGGCCATCCTAGGGTTTTTGAATTAAATCATAAATATTTGAATTTGGGCATTTAAAATTATATAAAATATTTAAATGCTCAAATATCTCCAAACTAAAATGTTTCATGTTGGAAATAATCCAACTATGGACCAGGAGTAGTTTGGTGATTTTTGAAGTTGCCTAAGTATTTTATTAAATTCAACAAAGTTGCAGAAGTATTAAAAAAACAGAAAACAGAAAGAAAATGGAAAAAGCTTACCTGGCGCCCAGCACCCGGCCCACCTGCCGGCCCAGCCCAGCACCGCGCCAGCGAGCTGCTTGCCGGCCAGGCAGGCAGGCAGGTGCTCGACGGCGAGCACCGCATGGGTGCCACGCACCTGCTCGCCGCCTCGCCGCCTCCCTCGCCCGGCTAACGCCGTGAATCGGCCTCCCTCTCTCCCCCGAACCCCCCAGACACCCCCTCTCCTCTCCAGCTCCTCCCCCTCGCACGCCCCAGCCATGGCCGACGCCATCGCCGCCACCCCCTCGCCGTAGCCACGCCCTCCGTCCACCCCACGCCGTGCCACCGTGTCCAGGAGCTCCGCCGCCGTCCACTTCATCGAGCTAGCCGAGCCCCGTGTGCTCGTGCGGCCCGAGACCACCGCACCGACCTCGCCCGAGCTCACCGTCGCCGGAGATCCCCTTCAACGCCGTCGCCGCCTCAGCTCGTCCCCGACCCCGCCGGTGGCCTCTACGGGAGCGCTGTGAGCCTAGCTACCCCTCCGACCCTCCCTCTCTCATTCCCGAGCCGTGTAGCCACCGCACGAGGATCACACGCCCGCACCGCCGCGGATCTCGTCGCCGACGTGCTTCCGGCCACACTCCGGCCACAAGATGGTGTCCATCTTACTCACCGAGTCCCGCAGCACCTAGCTAGCCACTCCCCGAGCCTCACCGACCCCTCTAGCGTCAAGTTCATCTTCGGCCGAACCCCGGTGGCCGCCAAAGTCGTCGCCGGCGCCAACTCCGGCCACCCCGATCCCAACGGACTCCACCAAGAGCTGCGGCTTGTCCTCAGCTCCACTCCGGTGGTCTCCGCGACCCATTTGGTGGCCGAAATGGCCAAAACCACTCCCGCCGCCGCGTCGGGCTCGCCGGCGGCTAAACGCCGGCGCCGCTGGCATTGACTTTGACCACGGGTGGGCCCTGGTTGACTCCCCTGAGTCAATGACAGGTGGGGCCCAGCCCTGTTAATTAAACAGGTTTAGTTTTAATTAAACTTTAATTAAAATAATCACCCTGACATGCGGGACCCACTGTCAGGTTTGACCCAGACCTGTTCCGTTGACCTGCTGACGTCACACTGACGTCAGGCTGACGCAATAATGATTTTCTGGAATTATTCTAATATAGGAAATTCCAGAATATAATTTAAACTTCAAAAATTCATAACTTTTATTCTGTAACTCCAAATCAGACAAATTATATATGAAAAATGATCAGAAAAATCCAATCTATCCATCTGTACTATTTTCATGCATGACTAAACAAGTTAACTTGATGTTTAATGCAGAACAAGGAAAAGCACTTTAAAAGGCCATGTTTGAGTTTGAAATTTGAATCTTTGATTCAAATTGGTTCAAACCCTTCTGGTCTTAGTTGCATTAGCCCAACACACTCATATTGCCATGTTTCATGCATGCATCATATTGTTGCACATTGTTTGGTGATGGTTGTGTATCGGTGTCCTTTGCGACAGGTTCTGCCTCCGAGGAGTACCGTGATTACCCTAACGAAGAACCGTATCAGTGCATCGAACCATCAGGCAAGCAACCAACCATTTGATCATATCGATACAATCCCATGTTCTCGCTCCTGCTCTCTTTTACTGCATTAAGACAACGCGTTTCAAACTGCTGTGTGCTACGGTAGTTGAACCCATTTCCTCTGCATGACCTGTCATTGCCACAGTAACTAGATGAAACCCACTAGCATGTGTAGGAGTTGATTGAGCCATATGTATGTGTTGTTCCTACCTTGCTATGCCTGCTATGCTTAGAGTCGTGTCAGGTCTGGTTCATCTGGGTGATGGGCTAGAGTGAAATGATTATGTCGGTAATGAGAGTGGTGTGGTGAACACGATTTGGTAAAGGTATCGATGAGAGGCCATGTAGGAGTACATGGTGGGTTGTTTCATTGAAGCCGACCTTAAGCACTGAGATCTGTATGTGTGATTTAAGAATCAGCTACTACCATGCATTGGGCCCGAAACCAATGGACCCTCTCGGCTTCTTATTCACCCTAGTTCTCCGTCCAGGAGTTGCAAGTAGTTTCTGGTGTTTGTAGCCTACTGGAGGCCGTGGACAGCGCTGACCGTAGGGGTGGGCTGTGATGCGGTAGGTACGTGGCACGGTGTACCGAATACCCGTTAGGTATCTCGGGAACCCTGTTCACATCGTTCGGGGCCGTATGGGAAACCTCGGCCGGACTCCCTGCGGATGGAACCTGGATAGGCGATAAACCTGGACTGGAGACTTAGGTGATTAGGTAGGTCGTGGCCGACACCCACGTTGGGCTTCCGCTTGAAGGTTGCCGAGTACATGTCGTGTAAACGACGGTAAGTGGTGAGAGCGTGTATGAAGAAGTACACCCCTGCAGGGTTATCATGATCTATTCGAATAGCCGCGTCCGCGGTAAAGGACTACTTGGTTGCCTATACAGTTCATAGACAAGTAAATGGAAACTACTAAAAGCCTCAAGATAAGTGTGAGTGCCGAGGATGGCTCTTCCGTAGGAAGACGGAGGTGGATCCTCGGTAGTGTATTGAAGTGGTGAGTAGTGGACTCGTGTGCGCAAAACCATTTCAAGTTGGAGTCTCGTAGGTTAGCCTAGCCAAGAGTCAAAGCTGGCTTGCTGCAATAACTCCACCAACCCTTCTTGATAATATGCATGTATGTAGGATCTGATGTAAGTCTTGCTGAGTACCTTTGTACTCATGTTGCTATAATTTACATTTTTACAGAAGACGCTGCAACCCCTTCTGATGGGTTCTACGTAGACGTTGACATCAACGAGTAGGCTAAAGGCCCAGGTGGTGATCCTGAGCTTGTGAAGGACCACGTAGTATAGCTAGGCTTTCCAAGCCTCTTTTATTTTACTAGTTGTCTGTACTCAGACAAGTTACTTCCGCTGCTAGTTTGTATGACTGTATGACTTGAATGCTGGGTCGTGAGACCCGTACCTTTGTGTATGTTATGTATGGCTCCCTGAGCCTTAAATAAAGTACTTGTGTCATAGAGTCATGTTGTGATGCTTCGTTGTATTTGCACATATCGAGCATATTGTGTGTATGATTGAAATGCTTGGTATGTGTGGGATCTGACTATCTAGTTGTTTATCTTTAGTAGCCTCTCTTACCGGGAAATGTCTCCTAGTGTTACCGCTGAGCCATGGTAGCTTGCTACTGCTCTGGAACACTTAGGCTGGCCGGCATGTGTCCTTCTTCGTTCCTGTGTCTGTCCCTTCGGGGAAATGTCACGCATTGAGTACCGGAGTCCTGTTAGCCCGCTACAGCCCGGTTTACCGGAGTCCTGCTAGCCCAGTGCTACAGCCCGGACCCACTTGCTGATGACCGACACGTTCGAAGCTGGGTCATGGATGCCTGTCCCTGTAAGTCTGTGCCACTTTGGGTTTACGACTAGTCATGTCAGCCCGGGCTCCTTATCATATGGATGCTAGCGACACTATCATATACGTGAGCCAAAAGGCGCAAACGGTCCCGGGCAAAGGTAAGGCGACACCCGTGGGGATACCGTGCGTGAGGCCGCAAAGTGATATGAGGTGTTACCGGCTAGATCGATGTGACATCGAGTCGGGGTCCTGACAGCGTTGGCATCAGAGCCGGACTGCCTGTAGGTTCTCCAAGCCAAACTGGTCGATGTTGAGTCTAGAAATTCTTTAGTTATATGTAGGGGAATTGTTTGTGGGTTGGAACGTAAGGCTCTTTTACTCCTTTATCTTATGACATTCTGATCTGAGTCAGTCTATTCTTCCACCGGGGGTTAAGGAATTAGGATCTATTCTCACTATCAGGTTCACGTGTTACTAATCAGTAGTACCTTACAGGTTTGATGGATACAAGCCTAGTTCAGTTCTTCTACCACATTATGTTGCTAGGATGGATTCAGAACTTTGATATGATGATGTTGAGTGTGTATGAAATCCTTTGTCAAATGTCTCAAAATCCTTCTTGAGCATTTACAGCTGTTATGCTGCCGAAATTTTGCTAGAAATTCTAATGCCTTTGCATTATGATTGTGCTTTCAGATGGCCACTCGCGACCTCAATCAAGTGGTTCGCCTGACTCGATGCCTAGATGTACCCGGCCATACTGCCATGTTGGTCAGGGTAATGACTGAGGCTGGATACCGTTGGTATCCTGAGTACACGGTCGAAGAGCAATTTCGAGACTTTAATCAAAGCCAGTATCTCTGCACTGTCAGGATATTTCCATCTTATCCTGGGTCCACCGAGCCCCTTCACTGCTCCTATGGACTCGGGGTTACTATTGAGATGGCTGTGCAGGACGCCGCCTACTCTATGATGACCATCATGCGAGTCAGATCTGGTCTATTTCGGGACTCTGATTTCCGGTATATGCCAGGATCACTTCCGGGAGCACAAGGGTATCTCCAGGCTATCTATGCTGACCCCACCCAGGAGGATTCACGGACTCGCACCACTGCTGAGATGCTCGAGGATAAGGACCGTGAAAATCGGGCCTTGAGGTTAGAGCTCTTCAATACCCGTGCTGACCACTAGGCCACATTGACTCGGTTTGCACCGGCGGTGCAAGCTGGATATTCGGATATGCGCGATCTCTATCCTGTGAGATCTGCTCTGCCAGACGTGATGGGTTGGCGTGATGTAGGAGGCATCACCCCACCTCGCGGTCCCCGCAGGCCACCGTCTGTTGGTCCAAGACCTCATCCTAGCCCCTATGGTCCACAAGCTCCGCGAGATCGTCTGTTTCCGGATGATCATGTTGAGCTTCCAGGCTATGGAGGTGACTTCTACGAGGACTACTACGGATCGGTCTGAGTTAGTGGTAGTATCACTAGTTCGTGTTAGCTGTGTCGTCTATCGTCCTGCGTGACTCGTGGGATATGACCTAGTTTGTACTCTTTCCGGAGATGTAGAAAAATAATGTATAGGAGCTTGGGATGCCTCCGATGAGATGTAATCCTCTTTTCACCGTAATAGTACTTTGTTTGGTCTTGTACTAAACCCTGTATGGTGTGTATGACGATGGAATAAAGAAGCAGTTTCTGTATCTACCATGTCATACGGATGATCATCTTGCATTTCGAGTTATTCCTTACATTCTGTATCCTATGTCGGAATTTTATCATCCTGACTAAATCATTGTCTTGTTTACCTAGGATGGTCAACACGCGCACTAACCCTGCTCCTCAAGAGCAGGCCGAAGGCAGTGAAGTCAGGGATGCAAATCTGCCTCATCCTCCTTCCCTAGCCGAGGTTATGATGGAAGCTGAGAGAAACAAGCGGGAGACCAACCGTTTGTTGGAGCGTATTGAACAGAACACAGCACACCATCAGAGGACTAACGTGGTGTCACTCAGTGATTTTATCAAATTACATCCACCCACGTTCCACCACTCCGTCGAGCCTCTCGACGCTGATGACTGGCTTCGCAGTATCTCTCACAAACTGCGTTCCGCGCTAGTAGCTGAGGCTGACAAGGTCACCTTTGCTGCATATCATCTTGAAGGCCCCGCCAGTCTATGGTGGGAGAATTATGGAGCTATGCGCCCAGCGGGCCATGTCACTACTTGGGCTGAATTCAGCGAGGCTTTCCGTGAACATCACATTCCGGAGGGTCTCATGGACCGTAAACGTGAGGAATTTTGCAATTTCACCCAAGGCCGACTCTCTGTGGATGCTTACAGCAGGGAGTTTGGTAACCTCGCACGATATGCAACTGAGGAAGTTTCTACTGATGCCAAGAAGCAAGCAAGGTTCCGTAAGGGACTTAGTCCTGAGCTTCGCCGCGACCTCCGTCTGCATGAGTGCACATCTTTTCAGAAACTTGTTAACAAGGCCATCAGTGCTGAAACTGGTCAGACTGATTATGACGCAACACGCAAGCATGGCCGTGACATGGGTTCCTCATCCGGTGCTGGTCCTCAGAAGCGCCGCGTGTGGGTGCCCAACACCGCCCTGCCACCCAGGTTCACACCGAGGCCATCTTTCCAGGCGCCTCGCCCTGTTCAACAGTCTGCACCAGCCAAGCCCTATGGGGGTCCAACCAACAATGCTCCTCCACGTACCAGTTCCGTGACTTGTTTCAAGTGTGGGGAATCTGGCCACTATATGCGTGAGTGTCCCCAGACCAACCCCAACCAATCTGCTAAAGCTGTTGGCCGTGGCAAGCCGACAGGAAAAGTGTTCCACGCCAAGCCGGCCACCGCTACACGTGGCCATGTCAACTGTATCTCTGCCGAGGAAGCTCAAGAGGATCCCAACGTCGTTCTTGGTACGCTTCTTGTTAATTGCCACCCGGCATCTGTTCTTTTCGATACAGGAGCCTCTCATTCTTTTATATCCGAAAATTATGCTCGTTTGCATAACATCGCATTCTGTGACATGCCAACCTCTATGGTAATTCAAACTCCGGGATCCAAATGGCAAACTTCTAGAGTAAGCCATGGAAATGAAATCCAAGTCGACAGACTAGTTTTCCTCGCATCTTTGATAGCCCTTAAATCTTCAGATATTAATATCATTCTGGGTATGGACTGGATGTCAGCTCATCATGCCAAATTGATTGCTTCTCTAGGACTGTTCAACTCACCCATCCTTCGGGGAAGATAGTCAATGTCTTGACCCGAATAGCCAAGCGACAGTTATATTCTCTTAACGCCAGCCCTTTGCCAGACCTTGAGGACGTTCCGGTAGTCCGTGACTTCCCGGATGTCTTCCCAGAGGAATTGCCAGGTGTTCCACCTGACAGGGATGTTGAGTTCGTAATAGACCTCATTCCAGGAACCGTTCCGATTGCTAGAAGACCCTATAAGATGGCACCACTAGAACTAGCCGAGCTTAAGAAACAACTCGATGAGTCCTTGAAAAAGGGTTTCATCCGACCTAGTTCATCTCCGTGGGCTTGCCCCGTCCTCTTCGTCAAGAAGAAGGATGGTACGGACCGGATGGTTGTAGATTATCGACCTGTCAATTTGGTCACAATCAAGAACAAATATCCGCTCCCCAGGATCAACGACCTGTATGATCAGCTCGCTGGATCCTCAGTCTTCTCCAAGATGGATTTGAGGTTGGGCTACCATCAAATCAAAATCAGAAACGGGGACATTCCTAAAACGGCCTTTGTTACTCGTTATGGCCAATACGAGTACACCGTCATGTCCTTCGGTTTAACCAACGCTCCAGCCACCTTTTCTCGGTTAATGAACTCAATCTTCATGGAGTATTTGGATAAATTCGTCGTAGTTTATCTCGATGATATACTCATCTACTCCAAGAACGAGGAAGAACATGCCGAACATCTAAGGCTAGTGTTGAAGAAACTTCGAGAGCATCGCCTTTATGCCAAGTTTTCCAAATGTGAATTTTGGTTGTCAGAAGTGACCTATCTGGGTCATGTAATATCTGGTAAAGGTATTGCTGTTAACCCTGAGCGAGTTCAAGCCGTCCTTAATTGGACTCCACCTGAATCGGTCAAGCAAGTTCGGAGTTTTCTGGGCTTAGCGAGCTATTGCCGTCGCTTTGTCGAAAACTTCTCCAAAGTTGCTAAACCTCTAACCGAACTCCTCAAGAAAGATAAGAAGTTCGAATGGACTCCACAATGTGAGCACAGCTTTCAGGAACTGAAAAGACGCCTGACTTCTGCTCCCGTACTGGTACCGCCAGACTTCTCCAAGGACTTTGTTATCTACTGCGACGCCTCGCGACAAGGACTAGGTTGCATTCTCATGCAAGATCGACACGTAATTGCCTACGCTTCACGGCAATTGCACCCACATGAGGAGAATTATCCTACTCATGATCTAGAGCTTGCAGCCGTAGTCTATGCACTTAAGACCTGGCGACATTACCTCCTCGGTAACCGTTGCGAAATATTCACTGATCACCAAAGTCTGAAGTACATTTTCACCCAACCGGATTTGAATCTCAGGCAAAGACGTTGGGTTGAGTTGATCACAGACTTCGACTTAGGAATAACCTACACCCCAGGGAAAGCCAACGTCATGGCTGATGCGCTAAGTCGTAAATCTTATTGTAACAACCTAATGTTACAACAAAGTCAACCGCTTCTCCATGAGGAATTTCGGAAGCTTAACCTTCACATTGTTCCTCAAGGTTTTCTTTCCACCTTGGTGGCAAAACCTACCCTTACGGATCAGATCATCAAAGCACAGAAGGTAGATCCGGGAATCTCCCGCATCAAGAGAAACATCAAGAAAGGAATTGCGAATTGTTTCTCCATTAATGATCAAGGGGTCGTATACTTCGGGAATCGACTAGTGGTTCCCAAAGTGCGAAACCTGAGGCGATTGATCCTTAAGGAAGCTCATGAATCTCCTCTCACCATTCATCCCGGTAGTACTAAGATGTATCAGGACCTACGCCAGAGGTTCTGGTGGACTAGGATGAAGAGAGAAATTGCTCAGTATATTGCTAATTGCGACGTCTGTCGTCGTGTAAAAGCAGAGCATCAACGGCCTGCTGGCACCCTTCAACCCTTAGCTATTCCTGAATGGAAATGGGATAAAATTGGTATGGATTTCATTACCGGTTTTCCCAGGACCAAGAGAGGGAATAATGCTATCTTCGTCGTTGTCGATCGTCTTTCCAAAGTAGCCCATTTCCTACCTGTTCGTGAGAGTATAACCGCTAGTCAGCTGGCAGACTTATACATCTCCCGGATAGTGTCTCTCCATGGTGTTCCTTTGGAAATTAACTCGGATCGAGGAAGTCTTTTCACCTCTCGATTTTGGGAAAGTTTCCAAAATGCTATGGGAACCCGTCTCTCCTTTAGCACCGCTTTCCACCCTCAGTCGAGTGGTCAAGTGGAACGCGTCAACCAGATTCTAGAAGACATGCTTCGAGCCTCTGTTATCTCATTCGGAATGGATTGGGAGAAGTGCCTTCCATTTGCCGAATTCGCTTACAACAACAGCTATCAATCTAGCTTGGGTAAAGCCCCTTTTGAAGTTCTCTATGGACGACGGTGTCGAACACCCCTTAACTGGTCAGAAACCGGGGAAAGACAATTCTTTGGCCCGGATATGATTCAGGAAGCAGAAGAACAAGTTCGCATCGTTCGTGAAAAGTTGAAAACAGCCCAATCTCGTCAAAAGAGTCAATATGACCGAAAACATAAGGCTATGACTTTCGAGGTTGACGAGAAGGCTTACCTTCGGGTTACCCCTCTGAAGGGAACCCATCGTTTCGGTATCAAAGGCAAATTGGCTCCTCGTTACATTGGACCTTTTCGCATTCTCGCCAAACGAGGAGAAGTTGCCTACCAGTTGGAACTACCTCCGCACCTCTCCAGAGTCCACGATGTCTTCCACGTTTCTCAACTCAGGCGTTGCTTCTCGGATCCTATCCGTGGAGTGGACCACGAAACGCTTGATCTCCAAGATAATCTTACATATCGAGAGTACCCCATTCGTATCCTCGATCAGGCCGAGCGTACCACTCGACGTCATAATATCAAGTTTCTCAAAGTTCAATGGTCGCACCATTCTGAGGATGAAGCAACTTGGGAAAGGGAGGATCGTCTTCGACTCGAGTATCCCGCCTTCTTCCCGGAGGAACCCAAATCTCGGGACGAGATTCTTTTGAGTGGGGGTGAGTTGTCACACCCTAGCTAGTCATGCATTAGAGTGTTGCATCATGTTTACTCTTTCATCAGAAACTTGAAATGGGGATGACAGAACCCCCAGTCCCCTCTGAAACCAACTAGGGTTACTAAAAATAATTTTCAATGAACCTGAAATGCCCTTCTAAAATGCCCATCATTTTTGTCTTGGTTCAGAACCTCTGCCAAAAGTGGTGCACATTTTCCTAGGCCATCCTAGGGTTTTTGAATTAAATCATAAATATTTGAATTTGGGCATTTAAAATTATATAAAATATTTAAATGCTCAAATATCTCCAAACTAAAATGTTTCATGTTGGAAATAATCCAACTATGGACCAGGAGTAGTTTGGTGATTTTAGGAGTTGCCTAAGTATTTTATTTAATTCAACAAAGTTGCAGAAGTATTAAAAAAACAGAAAACAGAAAGAAAATGGAAAAAGCTTACCTGGCGCCCAGCACCCGGCCCACCTGCCGGCCCAGCCCAGCACCGCGCCAGCGAGCTGCTTGCCGGCCAGGCAGGCAGGCAGGTGCTCGACGGCGAGCACCGCCATGGGTGCCACGCACCTGCTCGCCGCCTCGCCGCCTCCCTTCGCCCGGCTAACGCCGTGGATCGGCTTCCCTCTCTCCCCCAAACCTCCCAAACACCCCCTCTCCTCTCCAGCTCCTCCCCCTTGCCACGCCCCAGCCATGGCCGACGCCCATCGCCGCCACCCCCTCGCCGTAGCCACGCCCTCCGTCCACCCCACGCTGTGCCACCGTGTCCAGGAGCTCCGCCGCCGTCCACTTCATCGAGCTAGCCGAGCCCCGTGTTGCTCGTGCGGCCCGAGACCACCGCACCGACCTCGCCCGAGCTCACCGTCGCCGGAGATCCCCTTCAACGCCGTCGCCGCCTCAGCTCGTCCCCGACCTCGCCGGTGGCCTCTACGGAGCGCTGTGAGCCTAGCTACTCCTCCGGACCCTCTCTCTCTCATTCCTGAGCCTTGTAGCCACCGCACGAGGATCACACGCCCACACCGCCGCGGATCTCGTCACAGACGTGCTTCCGGCCACACTCCGGCCACAAGCTGGTGTCCATCTTACTCACCGAGTCCCGCAGCACCTAGCTAGCCACTCCCCGAGCCTCACCGACCCCTCTAGCACCAAGTTCATCTTCGGCCGAACCCCGGTGGCCGCCAAGGTCGTCGCCGGCGCCAACTCCGGCCACCCCGACCCCAACGGACTCCACCAAGAGCTGCGGCTTGTCCTCAGCTCCACTCCGGTGGTCTCCGCGACCCATTTGGTGGCCGAAATGGCCAAAACCACTCCCGCCGCCGCGTCGGGCTCGCCGGCGGCTAAACGCCGGCGCCGCTGGCATTGACTTTGACCACGGGTGGGCCCTGGTTGACTCCCCTGAGTCAATGACAGGTGGGGCCCAGCCCTGTTAATTAAACAGGTTTAGTTTTAATTAAACTTTAATTAAAATAATCACCCTGACATGCGGGACCCACTGTCAGGTTTGACCCTGACGTGTTCCGTTGACCTGCTGACGTCACACTGACGTCAGGCTGACGCAATAATGATTTTCTGGAATTATTCTAATATAGGAAATTCCAGAATATAATTTAAACTTCAAAAATTCATAACTTTTATTCTGTAACTCCAAATCAGACAAATTATATATGAAAAATGATCAGAAAAATCCAATCTATCCATCTGTACTATTTTCATGCATGACTAAACAAGTTAACTTGATGTTTAATGCAGAACAAGGAAAAGCACTTTAAAAGGCCATGTTTGAGTTTGAAATTTGAATCTTTGATTCAAATTGGTTCAAACCCTTCTGGTTTTAGTTGCATTAGCCCAACACACTCATATTGCCATGTTTCATGCATGCATCATATTGTTGCACATTGTTTGGTGATGGTTGTGTATCGGTGTCCTTTGCGACAGGTTCTGCCTCCGAGGAGTACCGTGATTACCCTAACGAAGAACCGTATCAGTGCATCGAACCATCAGGCAAGCAACCAACCATTTGATCATATCGATACAATCCCATGTTCTCGCTCCTGCTCTCTTTTACTGCATTAAGACAACGCGTTTCAAACTGCTGTGTGCTACGGTAGTTGAACCCATTTCCTCTGCATGACCTGTCATTGCCACAGTAACTAGATGAAACCCACTAGCATGTGTAGGAGTTGATTGAGCCATATGTATGTGTTGTTCCTACCTTGCTATGCCTGCTATGCTTAGAGTCGTGTCAGGTCTGGTTCATCTGGGTGATGGGCTAGAGTGAAATGATTATGTCGGTAATGAGAGTGGTGTGGTGAACACGATTTGGTAAAGGTATCGATGAGAGGCCATGTAGGAGTACATGGTGGGTTGTTTCATTGAAGCCGACCTTAAGCACTGAGATCTGTATGTGTGATTTAAGAATCAGCTACTACCATGCATTGGGCCCGAAACCAATGGACCCTCTCGGCTTCTTATTCACCCTAGTTCTCCGTCCAGGAGTTGCAAGTAGTTTCTGGTGTTTGTAGCCTACTGGAGGCCGTGGACAGCGCTGACCGTAGGGGTGGGCTGTGATGCGGTAGGTACGTGGCACGGTGTACCGAATACCCGTTAGGTATCTCGGGAACCCTGTTCACATCGTTCGGGGCCGTATGGGAAACCTCGGCCGGACTCCCTGCGGATGGAACCTGGATAGGCGATAAACCTGGACTGGAGACTTAGGTGATTAGGTAGGTCGTGGCCGACACCCACGTTGGGCTTCCGCTTGAAGGTTGCCGAGTACATGTCGTGTAAACGACGGTAAGTGGTGAGAGCGTGTATGAAGAAGTACACCCCTGCAGGGTTATCATGATCTATTCGAATAGCCGCGTCCGCGGTAAAGGACTACTTGGTTGCCTATACAGTTCATAGACAAGTAAATGGAAACTACTAAAAGCCTCAAGATAAGTGTGAGTGCCGAGGATGGCTCTTCCGTAGGAAGACGGAGGTGGATCCTCGGTAGTGTATTGAAGTGGTGAGTAGTGGACTCGTGTGCGCAAAACCATTTCAAGTTGGAGTCTCGTAGGTTAGCCTAGCCAAGAGTCAAAGCTGGCTTGCTGCAATAACTCCACCAACCCTTCTTGATAATATGCATGTATGTAGGATCTGATGTAAGTCTTGCTGAGTACCTTTGTACTCATGTTGCTATAATTTACATTTTTACAGAAGACGCTGCAACCCCTTCTGATGGGTTCTACGTAGACGTTGACATCAACGAGTAGGCTAAAGGCCCAGGTGGTGATCCTGAGCTTGTGAAGGACCACGTAGTATAGCTAGGCTTTCCAAGCCTCTTTTATTTTACTAGTTGTCTGTACTCAGACAAGTTACTTCCGCTGCTGGTTTGTATGACTGTATGACTTGAATGCTGGGTCGTGAGACCCGTACCTTTGTGTATGTTATGTATGGCTCCCTGAGCCTTAAATAAAGTACTTGTGTCGTAGAGTCATGTTGTGATGCTTCGTTGTATTTGCACATATCGAGCATATTGTGTGTATGATTGAAATGCTTGGTATGTGTGGGATCTGACTATCTAGTTGTTTATCTTTAGTAGCCTCTCTTACCGGGAAATGTCTCCTAGTGTTACCGCTGAGCCATGGTAGCTTGCTACTGCTCTGGAACACTTAGGCTGGCCGGCATGTGTCCTTCTTCGTTCCTGTGTCTGTCCCTTCGGGGAAATGTCACGCATTGAGTACCGGAGTCCTGTTAGCCCGCTACAGCCCGGTTACCGGAGTCCTGCTAGCCAGTGCTACAGCCCGGACCCACTTGCTGATGACCGACACGTTCGAAGCTGGGTCATGGATGCCTGTCCCTGTAAGTCTGTGCCACTTTGGGTTTACGACTAGTCATGTCAGCCCGGGCTCCTTATCATATGGATGCTAGCGACACTATCATATACGTGAGCCAAAAGGCGCAAACGGTCCCGGGCAAAGGTAAGGCGACACCCGTGGGGATACCGTGCGTGAGGCCGCAAAGTGATATGAGGTGTTACCGGCTAGATCGATGTGACATCGAGTCGGGGTCCTGACAGCCTCCTGCTTCTCTCGCTCGGTGCGCTCCGCGGCCGCATTTCGTTCGGCCGCGGCCACCGCCCTCTTTCAGGTCGCCACCTCGTAGTGGCCCCTGCAATACCCACGTTATCCTTGTCATTTTTTTTGCAGCCAAAATCCTTTTCTGTAAGTTACAATTTAGTAAGGTGTTACTCACCTTCCTTGTCCACGAGCTACTTCTTGGCACGCGAGCTCGTTCTCGGACCGTCGAGGCTTTCCTTCAAAGTATTGACCTCCGCAGTCAGTGGCAGAGGTCAGCAGCGACGCCTGCCAATCCCATATTGACATATTTTTATGACTCCTGCGTATATCTTTTTAGATCCTCAGTCCGGCTTTTCTTTCGAACACCGAACCAAGCATCAGGGGCTACTGTCTATGCGGTAACATTTTATATATATCGAAATTCTTACATCAAAGCCTGTTAGAAGGCTGCTGCAGGCTTCGGTCAGCCCGCTCTTGGCAAGCTGAACCTTCTGAATAACCGCACTCATAACAGTGCGGTGTTATCCTCGATGGAAGCGCTCTGGAGCGCCTCCAACAAATTGTCCGGCGCCTCCGGTTGGACGGAAAGCCGCCGGCGTCACGGTCTTGCCCTTCGTGCGATGGGGCCGCCGGCCGGACTCCGGAACCACTGCGGGTTCTGATATGGAGTCCGGCGCAAAGTCCAGGAGGCCGCCTTGCGGCGCCTCTGGAGCCTCCCCCTGATGGGTCCCTCTTGGGATCCCACCTCGGCGTCCTCGGTGTCGCGAGGGGTGGAGGCGGTCGGGATGGAGTCTACCTCCGACGGAGCCAACGACCCCCTCGATGAAGCGGGGAGATCATCATTGGCCGGACTACAGGCAGCATGCGGCATCAGAATGACACTATGTGACGCAGAAAAAAAATTCTAACTCATTCAGGAATTCGGATACTTATGATCTCGCCGGAGGCCTGGCCCTTGAAGGCCATTCTTCCTCGCCAACGTTGATGTTGGCGGAGCTGTCCGGGGGAATAGTCCTTCCCCTCTTGGACCCTTCGGCCTTCCCTGTTGGGGAAGCCTTCCTCTTCCTCTCTCCCTCTTCTGGGGGAGATTCCTCTTGCTCCTCCTCGTTTTCAAGGGAGGAGTCCGCCCCGGAGTCGTCGGACACCTAAAAACGGGAACTCTTTCGAGCACCCGTGGCCTCCTTCTTGGCCTTCTTCTCTGGCACCACGTGCGGTGCCGGAACCAGCAGCTTCGCTAGATGGGCATCTACTGGGTTTTCTGGCATGGGAGCCGGGCAGATAATCTGCTCCGCCTTCCTCATCCAGTCCTGTCAAAGGAAAAGGGGAAATTAAAACCCGCGTAGAGTCAAACTATGAAAAGCAAGTGTCCCGTAAAGGGGTAGAATCACTTACCTCATCGGCTTGGCGCTGCGAGCGAAATCCGCGATCTTCAGTCGCGGATGCGGGGCTTCGGCGCCCTTAAACAACACCCTCTAGGCGCCTTCGTACGTCGTGTCAAAGAGCCCGCTCAGCGCCTGGTGCTGTTCCGGATTGAACTCCCACAGATTGAATGCCTGCTCTTGGCATGGGAGAATCCGGCGGACGAGCATGACTTGGACCATGTTAACCAGCCTGAGCTTCTTCACCAGCTTCTGGATACAGGCTTGGAGTCCCGTCAGCTCCTCCGAACTACCCCACAGCAAGCCCTTCTCTTTCCAGGAGGTGAGCTGCGTGGGGATACCAGATCTGAACTCAGGGGCCGCCGCCCACTTAGGCTCGCGCGGCTCAGTGATATAGAACCACCCCGATTGCCACCCCTTGACGGATTCCACGAAGGCCCCTTCGAACCAAAGGACATTGGGCATCTTGCCCAACATGGCGCCTCCGCACTCCGCTTGAGTGCCCTTCACTACCTTCGGCTTGACATTGAAGGTCTTGAGCCACAAGCTGAAGTGGGGCTGGATGCAGAGGAAGGCCTCGCACACGACGATAAACGCCGAGATGTTGAGGATGAAGTTCGGCGCCAGATCATGGAAATCCAGGCCGTAGTAGAACATGAGCCCCCGGACAAAGGGGTGAAGTGGAAAACCCAGTCCGCGGAGGAAGTGGGGAAGAAAAACGACCCTCTCATGGGGCCTAGGGGTGGGGATGAGCTGCCCCTCGTCGGGCAGCTGGCGCGCGATGTCGCCGGACAGGTAGCCGGCGCTGTGCAGTCTTTCGATGTGCTCCTCCGTAATAGAGGAGGTCATCCACTTGCCTCCCGCTCCGGACATAACTGGGGAAGGTTGAGACGGGATGTGCAGGCTTGGGCGCTGGAGCTCGAGTGCGCAGAGATGGATAAGCAAAGGAGGAAGAAGGCGTAGGTGAAAATGTGAATCCTTATCCCTTATATGGGCGGGCGAAGTCTACGCGTCCCCCACCTGCCTGGTAAAACTCGCTTATCCTCCAAGCGTCACCATCAATGGCGCGGTTGGGTTACCCATGTCCATATTGATGAGAATCCCGGATTAAGGGGAACACGATCTCTGCTTCGACAAGACGTGACAAGGAAACCGCTTCGCTAAATGCGCTGAGGTGGTAGAGTAAAAAACGATCCAAGTAATGGCTTGGTAGTGGCGTGACATCATGCCGCAAAAAACGTCAACAGATTGAACTTGTGTATATATTATTCTCTCTACGGTGGAATGTGGAATTTATTTTGCAGAGCCGGACACTATCCTGGTGTTCACAATCTTCTATCATTCGGAGGAGGAACTCGCCTTGCAATGCCAAGCAATATACGCGCCGGACTTATCGTCATTGAAGCCTGGTTCAGGGGCTACTGAGAGAGTCCTGGATTAGGGGGTGTCCGGATTACCGGACTACCATCATCAGCCGAACTATCGTCGGCCGGACTATTATCATCGATCGGACTCCAAGACTATGAAGATACAAGATTGAAGACTTCGCCTGTGTCCGGATGGGACTTTCCTTGGCGTGGAAGGCAAGCTTGGCGATACGGATATGTAGATCTCCTACCATTGTAACCGACTCTATATAACCCTAGCCCTCTCCGGTGTCTATATAAACCGGATGGCTCTAGTCCGTAGAAACACAAACAACAATCATACCATAGGCTAGCTTCTAGGGTTTAGCCTCCTTGATCTCGTGGTAGATCTACTCTTGTAACACACATCATCAATATTAATCAAGCAGGACATAGGGTTTTACCTCCATCAAGAGGGCCCGAACCTGGGTAAAACATCGTGTCCCTCATCTCCTGTTACCATCCGCCTAGACGCACAGTTCGGGACCCCCTACCCGAGATCCGCCGGTTTTGACACCGACAGTAAGGCTCTCCAGGGGCATTTGCAGATCTGCCACACAGCATTTCGGATGCCGTGGAGTTCTATCGTGCTGAAGAGGGGAGCTCAACGGAGAAGATGTTCTGGTCCCAATACATTGGAACCGAACACCCGATGCCTCTAAGTGACCAACTGAAGCAATTGGTCGAACTCCACAATGGGGCCGAACTGGCCATGAAGGACCTCATAGTCCGGATGTGGCCTGGCGAGCCCCTGCTCGGCAGCTACTTTGGCCTGATAAAGCGGATGGTGAATGCCTGTCCACGGCTAGAAGTTATCAAGCAGTCTGTCTGTATTGAGGGTGCCTGTTGGGGATATAACTACCGAGTGTAAACCGCCCAGGAGGGGCCAGTTCACCCTCAACTATATTGAAGCCCATGAAGACCAAGAAGATGCCGCTTTACTGATAAAGCATAGAGGCCCAGAGGCCAAAGGCGGATTAGGGCCCATATTGGTAAACCGCCATAATTGTATAACTTGTATTGTAAGTTAGGGCGGCACAGACCGAGCCGGACACTTGTATGAGCCGGCCTCGGGACTCTATAAACCGGCCGGGCGTCAACCTGTGTATGTATAGGGATGACTCGGCGACGGATCAGGGACAAGAAACAACAACTCGAAAGCCAGGCATAGCGTGTTTTGCTCCCTGGCAATCGAAACCCCAATAATTCCATCACAACTAGACGTCGGCTTTTACCTTCATCGTAAGGGGCCGAACTCGTATAAAACTCTCATGTCCTTTGTCTGGTTTAACCCCTTTAAGATAACCCGTCGCGATGGCTCCACGATTAAGTCCTTTCACGAGGACATCTAACGTGATATTTCCACGACAGTTGGCGCCCACCATGGGGCTATCGCACGATGGTTTCGAATTCTTGAAGGGTAGCTTTGAAGGACTCAAAGGGTACGCGTATGGACGGATGACCAAGAGTCGTCGCAGCAAGCTCTACATCGACGATGCAGGATGGGGCCCCGAGGCCGGCTCAATCGAGTACGGGTATCGGGTCCTCTTTGGCAGAATTCACATTTTCATCGGCAAGATTGGCGGACCAGGCCCTGAGCCGGACACCTCCACCGACCTTGTCAAAACGGCTCAGCATGCGAGTCCTGCCCGGATTCAGCCTGCCATGAAGCTTGCGTTCGTAGGATTCATGCATGGTGCGGTATCTGAACCGGTGTCCGATGGTGAGACGGCCATCTACTCGGATGGCGAGTCGTCCACTAGAGAAACCAAGTCGCTATACCAATTGCAAGACGGCTGGATTGGGAGCTATTCCGGTGGCAGCAGTATTCCGGACACCTTTGAACCGCTGAATCGGGTAGTAGTTTTCATGGCCGGAACACAGCCCACCTTGAAGTCTTCATCCACAGCAGCAATGACGTCCGGATCAGCAGCCGCGGCAAGAGGCCCTGCGGGCCTACCGGTTCAAATTCTTTCCAGTTTGTTAGACGCCTGGGCGACCTTATTAACCACAATAGTCACTCCAGAGACACAGGATCGGCATAATGCGGAGGTTGCCAAGTTAAAAGACCAGATAACACAAGCCAAGGAGGACCTGGCAGCTGAGGAAGCCAGGATGGTTGAAGAGCGGGCCTCTTTAGATGCCCAATCACAGCAGATCCAGGCGCAGAATTACCGGCTTATGTTGGATCAGAATGCGTCAAACAAAGTGCTGCGAAGGAAGTACCGATCTCGTCTGCCGCCGGTCTACGAAGGACTGAATCTCTTCAATACGCCTAGGGCTAGGTCGAGTGATCTGACAGCCATGAACCAGACCATGGCACCTAGGGAAGCTCCGCATCAACCACGGGTAACAGACCCACCTCGACAAACGGATAACCCGCCGCAATATGTATCAACACCACTAGGTCATTTTTCTAGCCCTTTGGATAACATGATTGCGGCGGCATCTCGCCTGGCAGCTATTCCAGTGGTGGGTGATTCACTGGCGGCGGTTGAGACGCGGCGGGCCAGGGATCTTCTTCAAACCGTTGTGGTGCAGCAGCAGGCTTATTCCTATAGCCGAGACAGAATTCATTCAACCCCCCATCCGAGCAAAAGCTATAGCAGGCACGTGGACGAACCGGAGGTGTCCAGCAGTGCGCGGCGCCATAATGTCCTTCAAGGGCCCAATCCGGTGCGTGGTGGGGTAAATGCTCAGGACATGGTGGATAATGGCAGAGCACGAAGGGAGGCCGCTTTAGCAGCACAATATGCGAGTCGTCATCAACACGCCCCGGTTCAGCCAGCAGGATTAGTAGACCGAGGCATCGGGCTTGCCTTCAGCTCCTGGGGAGTGCCGTGTCTCATTCCGGCTCTCCATAATGTGCGACTGCCTAAGGATTTCAAGGGTCCACGAAAGGTGCCTAATTACACCGCCGATCAACCTCCCGAGGCGTGGGTGGAAAGTTATGAGATGGCGATGGCGATGGTAGATGTAGATGAAGCGGCGTTTGCGAAATACTTTACCATGATGTTGGAAGGGACAACCCGCACTTGGTTGAAAAACCTGCCCGCCAACTCCATCGAGTCATGGGACCAATTGAAGGCCCGGTTTATAGCAAACTTCAAGGATATATACAAACAACCTATGTCCATTGTGGATCTGGATGCCTGTGTTCAAGGAGAGAACAAGTCAACAACTCATTGGGTGCGCCGGGTTTCAGAAGTCTTGCATTCGTCGGACCGGATTAATGCTGGCCAAGCAATCATAACATTGGAGCGTAATTGCCGGCTTAAGTAACTGAAGATGAAGTTGGGATGGCTCAAGCGCCACTGCAATGACATGGGAACACTTATGGCAACCATGGTTAAGTATGCCGATTCTGATGAGGAGAAACCGGAGAAGGGAAAGAAGAACGGCGGTGCAAAGGGACAACATCACAACCAAGGGAACCATGGGAATAACGGTAAGCGCAAAGCAGATAATTTGGATTTTGTGGCTAACACCAACACTACTACAAAAAGGGCTATATATGGAATGGCCACTAATGGCACACCTGTCATGTGGTGCGCCATTACTATATTCTAATGGCGCACCATGTCTCGGTGCGCCATTAGTAATATATTACTAATGGCGCACCTGGTGCCTGGTGCGTCATTAGTAGTTTTGAAAAAAACATAAAAAAAATTTGTTACTAATGGCGCACCGTTGTATAGTGCGCCATGCGCCATTAGTAGTTTTGAAAAAAGAGTAAAAACATAAATAAAATAATATTTGTTACTAATGGCGCACCATGTCTCGGTGCGCCAGTACTAAGTTTTTTTCAAAAAAAATATCAATTTTTTTTCAAAACTAGTAATGGCGCACCGTGGGTGTGGTGCGCCATTACTAGTTTAACTAGTAATGACGCACCACCCCACGGTGCGCCATTACTAACTTGCCCCAACACCGAATGTACCCCCCCCCTGTGGATCGCCTTTTCAGTTTTAAAAAAAATAAAATAAAATGATAGAAATGTCAAAAAAATAAAAGAAAATAAGTTTCCCATGTGATATGTGGTTTAGTTGTTGGGAAAATTTACAAATATGAATTTCGACTTTATTTGCAAAATCTCTCTGGAAATTTGTAAAATGGGCATAACTTTTGCATACGAACTCAGATGAAAAAGTTTTTTATATGAAAAATCATCTACTCGAAAAGTTACACATTTTCAAAATCCCCAAAAACCTAACAGAAAAAAAGTTACGGGGCTTTCAAGATCTAGATGCAAAAAAATTCAAAAAAATTCAAACTTACTAGTGGCGCACCGTGAATGTGGTGCGCCACAAGTAACAGGAAAAAATTGGTTTTGAATTTTTTTTTGAATTTTTTTTCAAAAAATGATACGTAATATGACCGGGAAGTTTGAAATATTTTTCAAAATTTCATCATAGTCATGAACATGAACAAAGTCCTAGACATCAACAAGGTATAATAGGATTGATATGCTAGATATATCAATAAGTGCTTGTGAAGTGAGCTGTTGCTGGGGTTGGATAAAACTCTGAAGTTAAGCGTGCTTGGGCTGGAGTAGTGTGAGGATGGGTGAGCTTTCGGGAAGTTTGACCACGGAGTGCGATTTGACCTGAGATTAAGCATATTGACCCGAGATTAAGCCATAGTGAACTGAGATTAAGAAAAAAAACAAAAAAAATTGAAAAGAAAAAATTCTGAAAATTTTTTAAAAAAATATTGTTACTAATGGCGCACTTCTATGTGGTGCGCCATTAGTATACCAGATACTAATGGCGCACCGTGGGCTATTCTAATGGCACACCAGCGGTGCGCCATTAGTATACCAGATACTAATGGCGCACCTGTGGTGCGCCATTAGTAAAAAATACTAGTGGCATGGTACTAATGGCGCACCGGTAGTGCGCCATTAGTAGGCAAAACCGGTGCGCCATTAGTAGGCCTTCTTCTAGTAGTGCAATATGCAGCGTCGTAAAGGTAAACCGCCCCAGCGCGGTGGAGGTATGAATCTCGAGCATCTGTTAAACCAGCCCTGCCCAAAGCACGGGACCAAGGAGGTTCTAGCAACACATCTTTGGAAGGATTGTTTCATTCTGAAGGAGTTCAAAAACTCTGATCTCTTCCGGTATAATCAGGGTCCGTCGGGCGGTTTAGGTCCAGGTTTTCATGGTGGCGGTTCTCTTGGTTTCAGAATCATCAGGGTAACCAGAACAACCAAGGTGGAAATAACCAACAGAACAATCATCAGGGGAATCAGCAGCAAACAGGTTTTTAGAGTCACCCAAAGCAGTTGAACGGCGGACAGTACCATGTGTTCACTACTAGCTTGTGCAAGCGCGATCAGAAGCTTCACAAGAGGGCAGTTAATGTTGTTGAACCGGCAGTGCCATGTTACTTGTGGTGGTCCGAGCAGCCCATTGTGTGGAGCAGAGAGGATCATCCGCCCCGGGTTGATAATCCGGGTCATCTGGCTTTAGTGGTGGCACCTCAGGTGGGAGGTTATAAATTTACCAAGGTGCTGATGGATGGAGGGAGTAGTATCAACATCCTGTATTATGAAACCTTCCGTCGCATGGGGTTGACGGACAAGAGTCTTAAACCGTGAAACACTGTTTTTCATGGTGTGGTACCAGGTAAATCGGCATATCCTGTTGGCAAGATAGCTTTGGAGGCTGTGTTTGGTGATGAGCACGACTCCAGGTCTCAAACATTGACCTTTGAAGTGGTGAAAATCCAGAGCCCATATCATGCACTGTTTGGACGGCCGGCTTACGCAAAGTTCATGGTGATGCCCTGCTATGTTTATTTATAGCTCAAAATGCTGGGTCATAAGGGGACCATCACAACCCACGGAACTCGTAAGATCACCTTGGATTGCAAGGAGGGTGATGCGACCTATGCTGAGTCAGTTTGTGCTACAGAGGAGCTGAAGTTTTATAAAGATAATGTTGATCCGGCAGACATGAGCCCTTTGAAGAAGCCCACCACTGAGCATGACCCGACGCTGAAGTTCAAACCGGCTGATGAGACTAAACTTGTTGATTTTGTTCCTGGCGATTCATCCAAACAGTTTAGCATCAGCACCAATCTAGATGTGAAATAGGAAAGCACGCTCATCGAGTTCATCCGTGAGAACCGGGACATTTTTGCATGGAAGCCTTCTGACATGCCAGGTGTACTGAGGGAATTCGCTGAGCACACTCTCAATATTGATCCCATGTTTAAACCGGTCAAGCAGTTTCTTCGCTGCTTTAACGAGGAAAGACGCAAGGCCATTGGTGAGGAGGTAGCCCAACTGCTGGCTGCTGGGTTTATCATCGAAGTGTTTCACCCTGAGTGGTTGGCTAATCCGGTGCTAGTCCTTAAGAAAAACGACACTTGGCGCATGTGTGTGGACTACACAGATTTGAACAAGGCTTGTCCGGCAGATCCTTTTGCTCTCCCGCGTATTGATCAGATTATTGATGCGACGGCGAGTTGTGAGCGTTTGAGTTTCTTGGATGCTTATTCAGGTTATCATCAGATCAAAATGGCAGTTAAGGACCAGGAGAAGACATCCTTCTTCACTCCCTTGGGAGCCTTCTGCTATGTTTCTATGCCCTTTGGGCTCAAGACTGCCCAGGCAACTTATCAGCGCTATGTACAGAATTGTCTTCACACTCAGATTGGGCGCCATGTTCATGCATATGTGGATGACATTGTAGTAAAATCCAGGAAGAAGGAGACATTGATAGATGATCTCAAGGAGACCTTTGACAATCTTCGGGTTTATAAGATGATGCTTAATCCGGACAAGTGTGTTTTTGGTGTTCCGGCAGGCAAGCTCTTAGGCTTTCTGGTGTCAAACAAAGGCATTGAGGCTAATCCGGAAAAGATCAAAGCGATTACATCCTTGGCTAAACCGGCATGTATTAATGACGTCCAGCGTCTGGCGGGTCGGATTGCAGCCCTAAGCCGGTTTATCAGCCGCTTGGGAGAGATGGCGATTCCTTTGTATCAGGTGTTGAAAAAGACAGACACTTTTGTCTGGAGTGACGCAGCTGATGCGGCGTTTGAGGACTTGAAGAGGCAGTTGGCTGAACCGCCGGTCCTTGCTGCTCCGGTTGACAAGCAGCCCCTATTATTGTACGTGGCTGCTAATGCCCGTACTGTCAGTGTGGAAATTGTGGTTGAGCGCAAGGAGGCTGGGAAGGAATATCCGGTTCAACGACCGGTTTATTATATCAGTGAAGTGCTTATCGAGTCAAAGCACCGATATTTACATTGGCAGAACCTGGTATATGGGGTTTTTATGGCGAGTCGGAAGCTCAAGCAGTACTTTCTAGGCCATCCCATCATAGTGGTCAGTTCTGCTCCCTTGCACTACTAGGGAAAACCTTATACACAGAATCTTACCAGTAGCGCGTGTTAAAATGAGGCGCTACTGCTAATTAGCAGTAGCGCGTCTGCCAAAATCGCGCTACTGTTACCCCCTTAGCAGTAGCGCGGCGAGAAATATACCCGCTACTACTATAATTGCCACACCGTTCCTGATGTGCTAGGTATAGTAGTAGCGCCCTTCTAGAAACGGCGCTATTACTACCGATTTTAGTAGCAGCGCGTTTTCCCCTCCCACGCTACTGTTAAATCTATTCTCACCTAACCCCCCGCGCGGCCTCATTCCCTCCTCTTCCCCCCCCCCCAATTCACCACTCTCTCTTCTCCCCTCATCGCCTCCGCCTCGCCGCCGTCTCGCCGCCGTCTCCCCCGACCCCGCCTCGCGACCGTCTCCCCTAACCCCGCCTCACCGCCGTCTCCCCTGGCCCCGCCTCGCCTCGTCTCCCTCGACCCGCCTCTCCGCCGTCTCCCCCGACCCCGCCTCGCCGCCGTCTCCCTCGACCCTGCCTCGCCGCCCCGACCCCGCCTCGCCGCCGTCTCCCCCGACCCCATCTCTCTCCCCGCCCTCTGTAAGCACTCTCCCCTTCCGATCCCTCTTGTTAATTTGCTTAGTATGAACCCTTGCTATTTAGTGCTAGTTAGTATGAACCCTAGGCTATTTTTAGTGTTAGTTAGTTAATTTAGTGTTAGTTAGTTAGTTAGTATGAACCCTTAGCAGTAGTTCCTAGGTACTAATTAGTTAGTAAGAACTAGGTACTAATTAGCTAGGTACTAGTTTATTTTTATTTATAGTAAGTTTATTTTCAGTAAGAACTAATTGAATTAATAGAACATGTTAGTAAGAACTTGTTGATATTTTTTTAGTTAAAGCAATTTTTCCCGCATCGACATGGACGATGCCTATCCCGCATCCTCATCGTCGAGTCGGTGGAGAACGACACCTGCTTGACTAGATGGGCCATGTCCGGGACTGGGCTCCGCCGGGGTGGTACTGGGAGGCGCTACCTACTGGGGGGCGCAGGTTGGTGAGGAGCCAGCCTGTCGTTGACCCGAACCTTCTTTGGTGGCGGTCGCGTGGGCCAGTGACGGTCCAGAGAATCGATGACCCCGCGGAGGTGGTGCGTCACCGTGTCAGTGAGGAGGACGCGCACGTCCGTCTCTACTGGTTTGCGTTGGAGCACAGGTTCTCCAATACTTGGCAGGTTCTCCAGGGATCTCACTGGAGCTATGATCCCGTGATGGTTCCTTCTCTGTGGGTGTCCACCGCCCGCGCCGATACCTGTCGTTTGCTAGGGTTTTAGTTGTATTAGTGATGTTATATGTATGACACTATTCAGGATGTATTAGTGATAATATTCGATGATGTATGAACACGCATGAGATGATTTACTTTTGCTTATTCAATGCAGGCTAATTTGAGTCCTATAAGATATTTTGAAATGTATATCTTGTGTTGCTCAAATAGGATATGTGCTTGCCCAAGTGGCCGGTCATGTTTGCAGGTTACACCTCCGAGTGGCCTATGTTTTGCCGGAGAGTTGATTCATTTCCGTTCCGGCAAATTTCAGGCGCTCGATATGTCCTATTTTAGCAAAGGTCATGCCGGATTTTTCCGTGAATTTTGGCATGACTTGTGCCAGAATATGTAGGAAATATCGAGTGCCCCGGATTTGTGTGTTGAGTATCCTAGTACTTGTCTTTGATCGATTATCAATTAATGTTTTAACGATGAACATAGGAAATGTCTGACGACGAAAAGGATTTCGGTATTTGCAAATACTACAAAGACGAGCGCGGCCTGTGCGACGGAATCTTCCTAGATGATGATAGGCGCTCCAGCATCAAGCTGGACGAGAACTTCAAAGTGGATACAGTAAGTCACAACGACAAATATTTTTTTGTAATTAAGCATGACATATGCTTCATTTGCTTCAACTTATAATTTGTTTTTACTATTCTACTAGCGTATCCCCTGCCATGCAAGAGTTTTTGTATTGGATAAGATAGGTTGCAGTCGTACTATGGAGGTAAAGAAATTTTACTTGAAGACCGAGCATGGTTATATTTTCCACACAAAATTATACAATTCAGACGACTACACCTATTTTGGATGCAAAACATGGCGAGCACTATGCAAGACTTATGCATTTTAGCCTGATATGGCTATCACCTTTGATATTCGTCCGGAAGATGATATTGAAGGTAATACCGACATCTGGGTCGATGTGCAGACGCCTCCAGTTATACCAAAATGTGAGTTTCTCAACCATATTTCTGTCTTTGATATTGTTTATTCACAAATAGTTGACAATTAATTTCTATTGATAGCTTATTTCAGTGCAAGCAAACATGTCCAGCGCTTGGTAGACAGGACCGTATACTATGCCGGGGCTGAACTCAACTGCGAGGAGCTCAGTCATTATGTTTCTTGGCTTGCGGATCTTGATACTGTCAAGACAAATATTCTTCCTGGATTTACAAATGTTAGATCTGAAAACGTGCAACCAATAGTGTTCGTACTGAACTACGGTCACATCTATTTAGGAAGGATGGTAAGATTTTTAATATTTGTCCTTAGTGCATCTTTTCCATACATTATTTTTGAAGCTAAACTTCATTGCTAAGTATGTTACCATACAATGTTCTTCAACAGGGACTCCCGATGAATGTTGTGCCTTATGGGATCGAGACTAAAGGTACCATGAGTATTATTAGCTTACGGCCAAGATATCCTACAGATTACTGTAGTGCGTTCAAGATTAGCGACGGATGCTTAATAGTGCAAGACTGGACCAAATATGTGATGGGGGAGCGCAGAGAAGTACTAGGGGGCAGCAAACAGAAGCGCATCCCATGATTAGGAGACAGGTTCATCTGCATGCTCCAACTTGATCAAGGAGGAGAGCTACACATGTTTTATGTTATTTTACCTAAGAGAGAGCAGCAGGAGTGATTAGCTAGCTAGACATGAGTTTAAGGATGATGATGTGCTACACTATTACTATGATGATAAAATAGCTAGTGTTGGTGGTAATGACTATGATGATTATTATTAGCTAGTGTTAGTGGTGATTAAATAAATAATGTTGGTGGTAATTACTATGATGATGATTAAATAGCTTGTGCTGGCGGATTAGATTCAAGTGGAGGCAACATGTGGTGCACATCGAAAGTACTACTAGTCCAAACTAGATCAAGTTTGGATTAGTAGTATACTTTTGACATGCACCACATATTGCCTCCACTTCAACCTAATCCACCTTCATTTGACACACTTGACATAATGATGTAAACCTCATAACTGGTATTGTACCAATATTTGTACGATGGAGAGAAAACCGCATAAATACACTAAAAATAAAAAAATAAAAAATGAATACTAGTAGCGATGGACAGAAAACGCGCTGCCACTAGTTTCATTAGCAGTAGCGTGGGGGTGAACAAACGCTACATCTATTCGTCCTAGCAGTAGCGCACCCCAGCACGCGTTACTGCTAAGCAATAGCTGTAGCGCCTTATTAGTAGCGCACCTACCTGCGCTACTAGTGAGCACAAAACCAGCGCTACTGCTAGGGTTTTCCCTAGTAGTGTTGGGCGATATAATTCAGAACAGGGAGGCAACTGGCCGGGTTGCAAAGTGGGCAATTGAGCTTGGTCCACATGGGTTGAAGTATATGCCTCGGACAGCCATCAAATCTCAGGCGCTTGTTGACTTCATCAATGATTGGACCGAGTTACAGGCACCAGAGGATAAACCGGATAACACATACTGGACCATTCACTTTGATGGATCCAGGCAATTGGAGGGCTCGGGGGCTGGAGTTGTTCTTACTTCCCCTCGAGGTGATAAAATTCGTTATGTTCTCCATTTAATGTGGCTTTACTCCATGGTCTCCGTGTGGCCAAGGAAATGAATTTAAGCCAGGTACGATGCTTTGGCGACTCTGATCTGGTAGCCCAGCAAGTTTCTGGCACTTGGGATTCTAAGGATCCACTCATGGCGGCCTACAGACGCGAGGTGGATATTGTGGTGGGTCACTTCAAAGGTTATCAGGTTGAGCACATTGATCGGCGCAAAAACGAAGCAACAAATGCTTTAAGCCGGCTGGGATCTCAGCGTAAACCGGTACCACCCAATACCTTTTTAGATATCTTGCACAACCCGTCTGTTAAGTTGCCTACAGAGGAGGATTTAGCTATTCCTGATCCGGAGGCCCAATTGATAGCCGCTTTACATGTAATTCCGGATTGGACGGTTCCATATTTGGCCTATATGAACCGGGGCGAGCTACCAGATGATGAAGTTCTAGCCAGACAGATAGTCTGGCGATCAAAGTCCATGGTTATTCACAACGGCGAGTTACACCACTGCAGTGTTTCAGGCGTATTCCAGTGTTGTGTCTCTCCTGAGGAAGGCCAAGAGATTTTACGTGAGATCCATGAAGGGGATTGTGGTCACCATGCCGGTTCAAAGTCCCTGGTGGCTAAAGCTTTTCGTCATGGGTTCTATTGGTTGAAAGCTCATGCTGATGCTGAGGATCTGGTAAAGCGGTGTGACGCTTGTCAGAAGTTTTCACGCCGAGCTCATGTTCCGGCTCAAGAGCTACAGATGATTCCCATCACTGGGCCGTTTACTACTTGGGGGCTTGATATGTTGGGACCTTTTAAGCGATCCAAGGATAAGAAGACCCACCTGTTGGTGGCGGTTGACAAGTTCACTAAATGGGTTGAAGCGGAGCCCGTAAGCAAGTGTGACACAGCTACGGCGGTTCAATTTATCAAAAAGACCATCTTCCGCTTTGGCTTTCCACACAGCATCATCACGGATAATGGCACAAACCTTTCTAAAGGTGAGATGGAGGACTTCTGTCAGAGAGAGCACATCCGGCTTGATATAGCATCCGTGGCTCACCCCCAGTCTAATGGTCAAGCTGAGAGAGCTAATCAAGAAATTTTGAAGGGTATCAAGCCCCGGCTCATGGTTCCTTTAAAGCGGACGTCGGGTTGTTGGGTGGAAGAATTACCTTCTATGTTATGGAGCATCAACACCACCCCCAACAGATCAACGGGTTACACACCTTTCTTCATGGTTTACGGGGTAGAGGCGGTCCTCCCAAGTGATATCCGTCATGATTCGCCCCGGGTTGCTAATTATGTTGAAGCGGACAATGAGCAAGCACGCTAGGAGGCGTTGGACCTGTTAGATGAGAAGCGGGACATGCTTTGGCTCATTCGGCAGTTTATCAGCAAGACCTGCAGCGTCATCACAGCCACGAGGTTAAAACAAGAACCTTTCAAGAGGGCGACTTAGTGCTCTGGCTCATCCAGGATCAGACCGATATGCACAAGTTATCCCCACCTTGGGAAGGGCCCTGTGTGGTCAGCAAGAATCTGCACAACGGATCATACTACCTCATTGACGTTCAAGACGACTCACGCAGTTCTGAGGAAGAGACCCGGCGGCCGTGGAACATAGCTCTCCTTCGGCCGTACTACACCTGAGCTATAGGCTCCTCTTATGTACATATTTCGACAATGTATATATTATGATCAATATAATAAACCGACATCCTTGCTATAAGCAGGGCCTCTGCCGTTTTTCTTCAAATATCTTTTGGTTACATGGGGGCTTCAGCTGACAAAGCGGAGTTCTGCCTGTTAAACCGGCTATCATGCCACAATACAGCTTGGGAGCTTCACACCCAAGGGGCCAAAGAGAGTGTGGATGCTATGCACAGCTCAAACATAGGCACCCATTGAGCACATTTCATGAAGTTACTTGGGGGCTCTTTGTGCACTGCAACAAAGAGTTTCAAAGGACCCTTGTAATATGCTATCAAGCACGGCATGGAAGCTTGGTGTATTCACCTAAAACCTCGGGTTAACCTTCCTTCATCAAGTAAGCCACTCCTATCCAGGTAATCCTGGCACGACCCGTTGACTGTTTGACAAGTCAATCTTATACAGACCCTAAACTTGTCAAAGTTAAAACGACGATTGGTTAGTTGGAGGTACATCTTAAAAGGCTTTGCAAAATGGTTTAACTCAGCGGCCTGCCAGCCCATGAAAAACCTCGAATTTGGGCCTGGCAGCCCTTGAAAACCCTCGACTACATGGTTTTTATTTGCTTTTTGCCAAGTTTTTACCCTTTGGTAAAGTTTATGTTGAGCCGGTGTCAATTGACCCGGTATGGCTTTTCAGTCATCATAATAACCCGGTGTTTGTTAACCCGGCTTGGCTTTTCAACTACAAAGTTGTCAGACCGTATTCATTATCAAACCGGTGTTTAATAACCCAGACTGGCTTTGACTACATGTCGCCAGCATGATCATTCGGTGTTTATCACAACCCGGTATGGCTTATCATATACACCAGCACTGCATGGTGAGAGTTGTCAATACTCCAGATTTGGGTTCTCACCCTTCCTACAATCCAAGTTGGTAAACCAACTAAGTGATCTAATATCACAGGTATGATCTATTTCATATTTTGATTCAGCTTTGGTAATTAACCGGGCTTTCTATTGGGCATTATGACCCGTCCGGTGGTAAACCGCCCGGATAATTCTTTTTATGCAGACATAAGAATCGCATGAAATTATCAAAGTGTATAAGCATGCACAAAAAATATCATGGCGGATTAAAAAAAGTCATGTATCAGTGCCGCAGATCAAAGTATTTTAACTAGCCTATTACAAGGCGCTTTGAGGCCCAAAATAATGATTGTTTTCACACAGAACACAATCTGTGAAAATCAAGCCTATTGCCGGATTAAGACTCGTCGCTAGGTCGACGTGAGGTTGATGGATCCTCAGGCGTCGGTTCAACCTCCTCCTCCCCACCCAGTGGCTGGAAGTCAACGGTGGTCCAGTCAATCCGGGTTAAAGCTTGAAAAACAGCCTCTTCACTTATAAGATTGGACGGTTCAACATCAGGGGCATAAGTGTGCTTACGAATTGGCGGAATAAGATTATGCACTTCTTTCACATCAGTGTCAACTTGATGGTTGTTGGCGTCATAGAAGGACCGATGAGCAATCAAGTTCACCGCTTCAGCCAATTGACTTGCTACTGGACGCATCTCCTTGGTCAGGTCTTTAAGGGCTTCATTATCAAATGCTGATCTGTTTTCTTGTTCATCCGGATAGCCCTTGGCGATATCAACTGGATCCAGGTCAGCTATCCATGATTTGGCACGAGTCAGTGCTAACAAAGCGCCAGCCCTAGCAGCAGGTCGCTTCATTTCTTCTATCTGCGCCGGTGTCATCGACAATTTGGCCAGTGTATCCTTGATCAATGTTGGTCCAGTTTGTTATATGAGGCCGCACAGATAACTCGCTGATCACCAGTGTACAGTTGCTCTATCAACGTATATACTGCTTTCATCTTCATACGCATGTCCGAGCCCAGATGATTAATCCGGCTACCTGTAACGGTTCAAAGAATTTTCTGTTAAACCGGCAATTTCAAAGATGGATATATAAACTCTTTACACAAGGTGCTTACCAAATATTGCCGAAGTCATAGCATTCACTTGATGCTTCAGCCCAGTTAACTCTTCAGCCACCGGTTTAAGAGCTGCCTCGACGTCTTCAGCCCCCTTCAACAAAGCAACCTTCTCAGTTTCCCAGTTGGCGCGCTCATGCTTGAAGCCATCCTTCAATTGTTCCATGGCTATCAAAGCGCCCTTTAGCCCCTCTTTGGCTTTAGAGGTCTCTTCTTGCTGGGACTTGATATTTTCTTGAAGATCGGCGATTTGGGAATCTTTGGTATTTATATCGGCCTGCAAAAACCAGATGATGAAGCTGTTAATATTTTTCTCAAAGTCCCAAGCCTATAACCAGTTATACATTTGGCACTTGGGGGCTAATGCGGATTGCTTTTTTCCTGCTGCTTATTTGAAAGTCCCAAGGCTCAATACAAGTATTAATCTTGGCACTTGGGGGCTAATGCGTATTTTATCAGAAAATCAAAGGCAGAAGAATTAAGGAAAGAACAAGTTTTGAACATGAAGTCCCGGTTCATCTTGATAAGATAAACCGGCCCTTGGGGGCTACTCAGTTGAAGTGTTCTTTATCTCGAAGTCCCAGTCTATCTTCAAGAGATAAACCGGCCCTTGGGGGCTACAATGGAATTGGAATATAGAACAAGCAAATTTAAAGTGTTTTGAAGATTACCTCATAGCGCTCCTTCATTAAGTTCACCAAACCGGCCTCATAATCCCGGCTTGTGTATAGGCGATTTAAGAATCCGAAATGGAGTTCCTCAGCGCTAAGGTTAACGAAGCTGGATAAATTTGTTTTCCCTTTCCCCTTGCCCATAGCAGCAAATTCCTCCTTGGCAGTATGCTTTGACAAGGCAACTGGGTTGCCAGGGACAGTCTGACCAATACCGGTGATAACAACATCATCATTGCCACCTTTTGATGGGCTTGGCGGATTGACAGTATCCCTGGCCGGGCTTGACACATCTTTGTCCTTGGCTGGGCTTGGAGGATCAACATGAGGACTGGCCGGGTTGACTTCTGGCGGATCAGCATAGGTATCCTGACCTTGCGGTACAGGATCACCAATAGCGATGTCAGCATCTCTATCAGCACCTTCTGAAGTCCTGTCCGGATCAACCTCCTCAGTTGGGACATAGGTTTTTGCTTTCTTGCTCAGTCAGGCTTTGGCGCTGTAATATGAAAACAGAGGTTAGTTGGTAAAACAGCGCAAGAAATAAAGCAAAAGCCGATATACTTACCCGGGGACGGTCTTGAGGGTAGGCATTTGGGTGGTTGATGAATCGCCAGATGAAGATTTGGAAGTCACCTGGTAATTCGAATCAGACGGATTAAGTGGACATCGGAAGCAACCCACCAAAGGATAAGATTTTTTGGAAGAACAAGAAACCTCTAGACGACGCTTCCGGGTTGGTGTATCCAGTAAACCGGAAGAAGTGACTTGCTGGCCACTGTGCCGGGTTGTGCGACGGCCTTCAGGTTGCTGTGTCTTCAAAGAAAATTGTGGATCCAAATAAGTAAGAAGGTGAGAGTATTTTACTTTCCGGAGTGCACGGCGAAGTTTTTGAATGGGCACATGATCTGAGTCGGAGGAAAGGGAGATTACCTCAACATGGTCAGCACGACTGGCTTCCGCATCATCCTGGTAGTAGTCATTGTCAATAAGGTGTACGAAAAATGAGCCAAGGGAGTCAAGTTCTACCTCTTGTTCCGATTCATCGACATCTTCGGGCGGATCAGAGGACTCGGCGGTTTTCTTCTTGGCTGCTTTCTTTGTGACTTTGCTTTTTGCACGAGGAGCCCTCACCGGTTTGTCTGAAGCTTTCCTCTTCCAGGAAGGATCTTTGGCCTGTAAAATCAAACAAAGGATTATTAGAGTAGTGTTACAACGGAGACAGATCAAAAAGCACAAGGTTAATTTTTTTACCGTTGGCGGTTTGTTGGAGGCATAAAAAGGACGCAGCCCAGTTTTGCCACATTCAGCGATCGGTGCATCCAACATCTTCTTCACGGACTCAGTGACTTCATCATCAGTCATCCCTATTTCATGATACCGTTGAGGGTCTTTGATGTTCCCGGTATGCTCATGCATCAAACCGGGGCAGCGTCTTAATGGTAGGATACCCCATGAAACCCAGCAACGAACAAGGTCAATGCCGGTTAAGCCATTTGCTAGAAAGGCCTGGAGCTTAGCAAGTTGAGGTGCATAAGCTTGTCGTTCTTTGGCAGTGAGCCGTGGAGGCAGTGGATGGCCATTGCTGAGCCGGTGAGCACGGTAACCCGGCAGAGGGTTTTCGTCAGTAGGAGCGGTGTTCTGACAATAGAACCATGTTTGATTCCAATCTTTAGGATGGCTGTGATGTTTGGCATGAGGAAAGTCAACTTCTTTCCTCTTCTGAATCGATACTCCGCCAAGTTCCGTATTAGGGTCGTCAGAGAATTCAGTTCGGCGGTTTAAGTGGAAGAAATCACGGAAAAGCTCAACAGTTGGTTCTTTCTTGAAGGTAAACTTCACAAAACACTTGGAAATTGCATATGTTGGACACAGAGTTTGGTCCAATATCCTGACGATGGAGTTGGAAATTAGCAAGCACATCCCGAAAAAACTTTGAACCGGGAGGGCTAAACGCCCGGTCTAGATGCTGCATGAACACAATCACTTCTCCGTCTTGAGGTTCAGGAGGGCATTCAGGGCCTGGGACTCGCCAATGAAGGATACTTTTCTTGGCCAAAGTGCCAGTTAGAACATATCCGTTAAGTTGTGTTTCTGTGATCCGGGAAGGAACCCAGTTGCAAGCAGCAAATTGCTTGGTCATTTTGGAAGATAAACTGAAAAAGAAGTGAGAAGGCCGGTTTACGACTCAAGGTTGATGTGCACAAACCGGTGTTAAAGTGGGAAATTTAATCAAGGTATATATAGATGTTAAACTGGCTATTGCTACTCAAGTCAGGATGGCGGTTTAAGTGAGGGCTAATGGTACCAGGCGGATTATGATTTTCTACAAGTTAAACCGCTTATGGGGGAAGCAGCAGAGCTGAAATTCACTAAGTGTTGCAGAAACAAGTTTCACAAAATGGTGATATAATTTTGGATCTATCGTGGTTTAGTAAAGAAAATTTTCTGAGTCCTACAATGGCGTTAAGCAGAACAGAGAAGGTCCAGATGGGATTTATCCAAGAACAACAAGATCCGGTAGTATGGCAGATTAAAGCTATGAATCTAGCCATAAAAGGAGGTTGTCAGGCCTAGCTAGATTCAGTAAGATGCTAAGGGAAAAACAGATAAGTGCTGATGAACATTGATGAACACGGATAAACACGAAGCCCTAATGGAGATCTAGGGTTAAAGGAAGAAAGCTTACCGGATTCTCAGGAGCAGCGGAGGAGATTTCTGGAGCATTCAGGTTGATGCAGCGACCTGAGATGACGCAGAGCTTCGAGGTCGACGGCGGTGGCGATGTTGAGTTCTTCGGGTCGCGAGGAGGAAGACGAGGCGGAGAGGCAAGGGGAGAAAATGGAAGGACCCCCTGGTTTTATTTATAAGGGGCAAGGAAATAAGCGGCGGGTGCGAGAATCGAGGAGCCTGAAGAGGCAAGGGACGCAGCTGTCGCCTTGATTTTGGGAATTAATTAAATGAAGGGAATCTTTTTTATCTTTTTATATAGAGATGATGTCATGATGATTCACTGCAATAATCAGAAGATGACGTCATGGCGGTTTAACAAAGTTTACAGGGAGAAGACATCATGGCGGTTTACAGAAACATAAGAAGATGTTCACGTAATTTTTCTAAGTATTGAAGATTGACATGAACTGGTTCAAATCAACCTGGGGCCTAATGTTGGGGATATAACTACTGAGTGTAAACTGCCCAGGAGGGGCCGGTTCACCCTCAACTATATTGAAGCCCATGAAGACCAAGAAGATGCCGCTTTACTGATAAAGCCTAGAGGCCCAGAGCCCAAAGGCGGAATAGGGCCCATATTGGTAAACCGCCATAGTTGTATAACTTGTATTGTAAGTTAGGGAGGCAGAGACCGAGTGGGGCACTTGTATGAGCCGGCCTCGGGACTCTGTAAACCGGCCGGGCGTCAACCTGTGTATATATAGGGACGACCCGGCGACGGTTCAGGGACAAGAAACAACAACTCGAAAGCCAGGCATAGCGTGTTTTGCTCCCTGGCAATCGAAACCCCAATAATTCCATCACAACTAGACATAGGCTTTTACCTTCACCATAAGGGGCCGAACTAGTATAAAACTCTCGTGTCCTTTGTCCATTTTAACCCCTTTAAGCTAACCCGCCGCGATGGCTCCACGACTAAGTCCTTTCATGAGGACATCTGACGTGATATTTCCACGAGAGTGCCCGATGGGCCTTTGCCCGCGCGAAGATGCATTGGGCCAAACTGGATGCTGAAAAGCTCATGAAGGACGGACCCCCGAAGGGTAAGGAGCATCGCTACCCCCAAAAATATTATGATGGCGTTATGAAAGGCGCTCGGCTTGTGGCAAATGAATGTCCCAAGAACATAATCTTTGAGTGAATGTACTCATGTTGTCTTTGTAATATGAGAACGAGTTTGTTTGCACTATATAACGCTTTGTTTGATTTAAAATATTACCTTCTGTGCGGCCGTTTATCAAAATCTGAAAGTAGGCCAGTCGTTGGCTTCCGCCCCCTTGTAACTAGTACTGGGGTGTTAGTGGAAAACCCAAACACTCTTTATCCAAATTCTTGGTCCTTTAAGGAGGTGTTTAGCGTAGCGAACAAGGAAATCGGACTATTCGGCTTTATAACTCTTACTTGGCCATAGAAGTCTATAATTTTAAATTTCGGCGAAGCCCCTAGTATTCGGAAGGCCGAACTGGGCGCTATACACGCCTAAATCGGGCAAGGCCGATTCCTCGCATGGAGCGGAAAAAATCTTTAAGGACTTAGTACCTCGTGAACAGTTACCAGCTCTCGCCGCATCATGACGGTCAGTTTTCGGCTTTCTCTACTGAGGTGCTCGTCCGGAAGAACCGGGACACAATCGCAGTAGTTCTCCCTGCGCTACCTTAGCCGATATAACGGAATGTAAGGTACCAAAACAAGGGAACCGGGCTAACCCAACTATTAACCCAAGACATGATTCGGAGCTGATGCATATAATGCTATAAGTTCGGGGTGCCGCACTGTCGAAAGTGTTCGGACTTTTATTGCCATATTATGGGGCTCAATAGAAAGCCCCTGGCGCACGGATCATACCAAAGTGTTCAGATCCAACATTAGATAAATATTCAAGGGAAAATATGAAGATAGTAATAAGAAGCTGACGTTGTATAGTATTTCCTAGTTTTATTTGGATAAGACGGCAAGGCGTATGTGTACAATTAATGCATTAAGCAGAGAAAATAGGACTATTTGACATGTCCTATCCAAGGGCAGGCTGCATGCGGGCATGTAAAAACAGGTATAACGATCATTGGAAGAGACCACCTGGGAATTCCCTCGTGTGCAAAGCCTCTTGCCTCCTTGATGTTCCCCTCGGTGATGAGTCCGATAGTGCGGTTCTCTGAAGGGGATTCCCGAAAGTGGGGTCCTGAAAAGAAAGGAAGTTGAAGGATGTGCGGGCCTAGTGGGGGATGAACCGCACTGTGAGCTGCGTCATCGACTTGCCTCCGCATATGCCCATGGTATTTTGAGTGCGTAGTTGTGTACGCATGGCACAAATGCCTCCTTAGTGGGGCTATTGCGGAGGCCGAATTGCTAATCAAGCTCTTGGCGCGCCTGACCATCCTGTTGTGGGCTGCTCCGGACTCGCTTTGACGGTGCTTGGGGTTTTTGTTGCCGAATAGACTATCTGCCGAAGAATGTTGCTTTGTACTTCGCCCGCAAGGGCCGTAGTATGTTCTTCCGTACGGAGGGACCGGTATGTGTTTCCGTTGACTGTTATAACCCCGCGGGGTCCTGGCATTTTGAGCTTGAGGTATGCATAGTGCGGTACCGCATTGAATCGAGCGAAGGCAGTTCGTCCCAATAGTGCATGATAGCCACTACAGAAAGGGACTATAACACATACGATGCGGCTATATCTCCTACGTGTCGAAGCACGACTTAGAGGCATAGCCGCATAGTGATTTTGTCGCAAGAAGGGTCATCTTCACAGAATCCCATGTAATGAACAAGAATGGGATAAAGAGAGTTGGCTTACAATCTCCACTTCACACAATACATAATTTAAGATCATACATCATTCAAAGTACACTCATAGACCGGCTACGGTCAAGTTCAAATGAAAAGAAGACAACCCCAAATGCTAGATCCCCGATCGCCCCGACTGGGCTCCACTACTGATCATCAGGAAACGATACATAGTAACGACCAAGGGCCTCATCAAATTCCCACTTCAGCTCAGCTGCGCCATCTGCGCCAGTATCCTCAGCACCTGCATCTGTTTTGGTAGAATCTGTGAGTCACGAGGACTCAGCAATCTCACACCCGCGAGATCAAGACTATTTAAGCTCATAGGTAGGTAAGGGGGGTAATATGGTGGAGCTGCAGCAAGCACTAAGCCTATATGGTGGCTAACATACGCAAGTGAGAGCGAGAAGAGAAGCAACGCGTCGATCGAGAAGCTAGAAGCGATCAAGAAGTGATCTTGAAACTACTTACATCAAGCATAACACAAACCGTGTTCACTTCCCGGACTCCGCCGAGAAGAGACCATCACGGCTACACACGCGGTTGATGCATTTTAATGAAGTCAAGTGTCAAGTTATCTACAACCGGAAATTAACAAATTCCCATCTGCCTCATAACCGCGGGCACGACTTTTGAAAGATTATATACCCTGCAGGGGTGTCCCAACTCAGCCCATCACAAGCTCTCACGGTCAACGAAGGATATACCTTCTCCCGGGAAGACCCGATCAGCCTCGGAATCCCGGTTCGCAAAACATTTCGACAATGGTAAAACAAGACCAGCAAAGCCGCCCGATGCGCCGACAAATCCCGATAGGAGCTGCACATATCTCGTTCTCAGGGCACACCGGATGAACACTACGTACAACTAGAACCAGCCCTCAAGTTTCCCCGAGGTGGCGCTGCAAGTGGCTCTAGTTCGGACCAACACTCAGAGGAGCACTGGCCCGGGAGGGGGGGGGGATAAAGATGACCCTTGGGCTCGCGAAAACCCAAGGGAAAGGGCTTAGGTGGCAAATGGTAAAACCAAGGTTGGGCCTTGCTGGAGGAGTTTTATTCAAAGCGAACTGTTAAGGGGGTCCCATAAATCACCCAACCGTGTAAGGAACGCAAAATCAAGGAACATAACACCGGTATGACGGAAACTAGGGCGGCAAGAGTGGAACAAGTCACCAGGAATAAGGCTGAGCCTTCCACCCTTTACCAAGTATATAAGGTGCATTAATTAAACAGGAGATATTGTGATATCCCAAAATATCCATGTTCCGACCAGGAACAAACTTCATCTTCACCTGCAACTAACAATGCTATAAGAGGGGCTGAGCAAAAGCGGTGACATAGCCAAACAAAGGTTGCTAGGACAGGTTGGTTAGAGGTTTGACATGGCAATAGGTAGGCATGGTAAACAATGGCAGGTAGAGCTAACATAGCGATAGAGCGAGTACTAGCAAGCAAAGATAGAAATGATATCGAAGGTATGGTCATCTTGCCTGCAAGGTTCTCAGAGTTGTCGAAGGCTTGATCCTCGTAAGCGTTCTCAACAGGTTCCTCGTAAGCATTCTCGTCTCCTGGCTCTACCCAAAGCAAGAACACAAGCAAAGGAACCACAATAAATCACGGTGCAATGCACAAGCAACATGATGCAATACATGACATGATATGCGAGATGTGATATGCAATGTGTATGCGTGCTTCGGAAGGAAAGATGATGAACAAGGCATCAACTTGGCAAACCAAGTGTGCCGCTGGAAAGATGAGATGATTTCGGTTGAAATCGATATAAAGATCACCGGATTCGGGTGCACGGTTTGCGAATGACAAGCACGACAAGACATGATGCAAACTGCTTAAAACAGCAACATGGCCACTTGGATGCAAAGTATAAATAAGCTATAGCACCCAAACATATGAACAAGATGCATAGCAGTGATGAACAGGAGATGCCCTACGAAACATGAACACTGAGCTCAATCTATAAACCACTAGAGCATGACTAAAATAGCATGGCAATAATGCAAAAGGTAACGGTTTCTACAGACTTAGTGGAATTACTAGACATAGCAGAAACAGATTCACCATGGCATCTTTACAAGCTTGATTAACTCACTACCAGGCAAGTCATGGCATGGAACAAGTACTAGCATGAAGTAGGCATGGAAATGAAGCTACTCATGTGCAAAACAACCACCTAGCATATTTGCATGAACAAACACATAAAGGACAAAACAGCAACATAGATTGATATGACATGCTCATGAACTTGCTCAAATGCAGAAACTAATGCCACCACTGGATTGGTGGGATTTTTCTAACGCAAAAACATATATAATATGTTAGGGTTGCTGTAGGAAAATCATCACAAATGCACTAAGATAAAACCTGCCCTAAATGGTAAATGATAGAAATGGCATTTTCCATATTTGGAAACGTCCAGAAATGGACTTGCCCGAAATAGATAGATTCCATATGCCAGAAATGGAATATTTGCTGGGAACAACAATAAAATAAAAAAATAAAATAACAAACAGGGCTAAGGGAGGATGACAGGTGGGGTCACCCTGTCATACTCACAGTGCAAGGAAACAGGAAAAAGGGGGGAAGAATAATGCACCCGCGGGGGATCGAACCCGAGTGTCCCTGGTGTGGCTCTCCATCGGCAACCACTGGGCTAGGTAGGAACTACTGGTAAGGGAAGGGGCTCGGCTCCTTTAAGAGATACCAGATCGATCTCATCTGTTGCAAACAGAGAAGACGACGGCGCCGGCGAGGGCAACGGTGGCAACCACTGGGCTACAGGGACTCCGCCGGGCGTGCGGGAACATTGTGAAGGCGCGGGAGCGCGTGGCTGCTGCTTGTGGAGTCGCGCATGCGCATGTGCTCACGCACGAGCAGAGCAGCGGAGGTGTCGGGCGAAGCGAGCGGCAGAGGAGCTCGTCGGAGCTGCGGCAGGCTAGCGGTGCGCGCGCGAGAAGTGAACGAGTGGCGCGAGCGAGCTACGGGAGCACGACAGAGGGGATCCAAAGCGGGGACACGCAAACACTACACGGTTGAACAGCACTGCACAATTAAATTCAAAGATCGCCGGAGCACTGCGAGCGCGTGGAAGACATGGATCGGCCGAGAACTACGAATGCCTACATGCCATGGGAAGGATGGAAGAGGGAGGTGCGTTACCAAGCTCACCCAAGGACACGAAGTGGTCGACGGAGACGAGCTGGCGGCGACGAATTGGAGCTCTGAACCTTGGCGCGGTCCTGACCAAGCGGAAGGTGGAAGCAGAGGACGTCGAGGAACTCGTCGTCCGGGGCACCATAGTCGACGTCGTGGAAGGATACGATGACGAGGAAGAAGAAGGACACGATCTACGGGGGTGGAGGTGACCAGAGAGCACGCCGATGACGAGGTGCGCTCCCAGGTGCGCTCGGGACGGAGCGGTGCGGTGGATCTGGTGGTTCTACTCACCTGGCGGCGGCGATGAGAGGAAGAGGGAAACCCTAGGGGGTGTGTGGACAAGGAGAGGGGTTAAAAGGGAGGCTAGGGCGACGGGTGGAGCATGGCGTCGACGCGGCCATGGCCATGTGCGCGCCCGGCGTGAGCTTGACGAAAAGGTGAGGGGCGGGTGCGCTGTAGCCAGAGACTGGCTAGTTGGGGCACGGGTGACACGTGGGCGTACGGGCGCCTGGGTAGCGTCGCGGCTGGGTGAGAAACGTCCAGTGGGCAAGCGGGCTGGCTGGCTGCGCTGGCTGGGCTGCGGGAGGCCCAGGGGGGGCTGCTGCGCTGGCTGCTCTCCTTTTTCTATTTGTGCAAACAGAAAAAGAAACAGAAAAGCACAGGGTAAAAGGAGAGGAGTTGGAGTATAAAGAAAATATTCTCAAGCTCCTGGAATTATCCACTATTTTAATAAATTGCATTGGGCATTTTTAGAGGTAGAAAAATAAGACAAGTTTGAATATAATTCAAACTTGTGTCATTTTTGAACCTGACCAAAACAACTTCAAATAAGTAGATATTTGTCAGAGAGGTTTAGGACATGGAGCAAGATTTACAGGGAGAAGATGAACATTAATAGAGAAAGGAAAAATAGCACTTGACAAAAGAAGGAAGTAGAGGGAAGTAGGAGAAGTGATGGTGCAATTGTTTGAAAGGGGGACAAAGGTCATGCCCATGATGCCCATGGCAACAACATGAATGACAAAATGCAACATGAGATGGCATGAGATGAAAATGCACTATATTATGATGACACATGATGGCTAAAAGAAATATGACAAGAAGCACAAATGCAACATGGTAAGGAGAGCATGACAATGAAAAGAATAAACCACATAACCAAACAAGATGAGGCCAAACATGATAAAACCCACAAGAATTGGATGAAGGTCAAGTTGATATATTGCCAAATTGGGACATGTTACAACTGGGGTGTTACAACTCTCCTCCACTACAAGAGGATCTCGTCCCGAGATCTAGGACTGGAAGAACTCCGAATATTCGGAACGGAGGTGATCCTCGCGCTCCCAGGTGGCTTCTCGGTCGGAATGGTGTGACCACTTCACTTTCAGGAATTTGATTGACTTGTTGCGAGTCTTGCGCTCGATTTCTTCAAGAATAGCAATGGGATGCTCATGATAAGAGAGATCTTCTTGGAGGTTGATCTCTTCGAAGTTGATAGTGCGCTCAGGAGTCTTGAAGCACTTGCGAAGCTGTGACACGTGAAACACATCGTGTATGTTTGCAAAGTTGGATGGAAGCTCAAGTTGGTAGGCGAGGTCGCCTCTTTTGCCAATGATCTTGAAAGGACCCACGTATCTAGGGGCAAGCTTCCCTTTGATACCGAAGCGACGAGTGCCTTTCATTGGCAAGACGTGGAGGTAGACATGGTCTCCGATTTCAAAAGCCAAGTCACGGTGCTTGCTATCATAGTAACTCTTTTGGTGCGATTGCGCGGCTTTGAGATTCTCACGAATGACTTTGCACATTTCTTCGGCTTCTGTGATCAAGTCGTTGCCAAGAAGTTGGCGTTCACCTGTCTCAGACCAGTTGAGAGGAGTACGACACTTTCTGCCATAGAGAATTTCGAATGGGGCCTTGCCTGAACTCGCTTGGAAGCTGTTGTTGTAGGAGAACTCGGCATATGGAAGACAATCTTCCCGCTTCATACCGAAAGAGATGACACAAGCCCTGAGCATATCTTCAAGAATTTGATTGACTCGCTCGACTTGGCCACTTGTTTGAGGATGGAAAGCTATGCTGAAATGAATGTTGGTGCCCATGGCCGTCTGAAAGGAGTCCCAGAACTTAGAAGTGAAGATGCTTCCACGATCTGAAGATATCAATTGTGGAATACCGTGCAAGGAGACAATTTTGGAGGTGTATAGCTCTGCCAGCTGAGCTGTTGTGATAGATTCTTTGATAGGAAGAAAATGAGCCACTTTGGTAAGCTTGTCAATGACAACGAAGATAGCATCATTTCCACGCTTGGACTTAGGAAAACCAGTCACGAAGTCCATCTCGATATGGTCAAACTTCCATTCTGAAATAGCAAGAGGTTGGAGGAGACCAGCTGGTCGTTGGTGTTCTGCTTTCACTCTTCTGCAGACATCACATTCATTCATGAATTGAGCAATTTCTCGCTTCATTCGAGTCCACCAATATGACTGCTTGAGGTCATGGTACATCTTTGTACTTCCAGGATGAATGGATAGGAGGGAATTGTGTGCCTCGTTCATGATGACTTTTCTCAGATCACCTTTTGGAACCACAATTCGATCCTCGAAGAAAAGAGTATCTTTGTCATCCAAGCGATAGCACTTGTATTTGAGAATGCCCTTGTCAATACCACGTTTCACCTTCTTCACCATGGTATCCAGGAGTTGTGCCTCACGAATTTGATCTTCCAAAGTAGGAGAGACTATGAGGTTGGCAAGAAAGCCTTGAGGAACAACTTGAAGATTCAGCTTGCGGAAGGCTTCACAAAGATCCGGTTGAAACGGCTTGAGAATTAGACTGTTGCAATAAGCCTTTCTGCTCAGAGCATCTGCAATCACATTCGCCTTGCCAGGAGTATATTCGATACTCGGATTGTACTCTTGAATCATTTCGACCCATCGAGTTTGCCTGAGATTAAGGTTGGGTTGAGTGAAGAAATACTTGAGACTCTTGTGATCGGTGAAAATGTCCACTTGCCTTCCCAATAAGAGATGTCTCCATGTTATTAATGCATGGACAACTGCCGCCAACTCAAGATCATGAGTGGGGTAGTTCTTTTCGTTGGGCTTCAACTGACGAGAGGTATAGGCCACAACTTTTTTCTCTTGCATCAACACAGCACCGAGACCTTGAAGGGAAGCATCACAGAATACTTCGAATGGCTTGGATTCATCAGGAGGAGTCAAAACAGGAGCTGTGACTAGCTTCTCTTTGAGGGTGTTGAAAGCGACGTCACACTCAGGCGTCCAAACATACTTGACATGCTTCTGGAGGAGGTTGGAAAGAGGCTTTGCAATCTTAGAGAAGTTCTCAACGAATCTTTGGCAATAGCTTGGAAGGCCAAGAAAACTGCGGAGCTGTTTGACATTCTGAGGAGGTTCCCAATTCAGAACTGCAGAAACCTTCGCGGGATTAACAGCAATGCCCTTGGCAGAGATGATATGACCAAGATAAAGAACTTCATCAAGCCAGAACTCACATTTGGAAAACTTCGCATAGAATTGATGCTCTCTGAGCTTGTTGAGCACCAATCGAAAATGTTTGGCATGATCCTACTTATTCTTGGAGAAGACCAAAATATCATCAAGATACACCAGAACGAATTCATTGGTGTAGGGGTTGAAGATAAAGTTCATCATGTGAGAGAATGTTGGAGGAGCATTGACAAGGCCGAAAGACATGACAGTATATTCATATGAACCATAGCTTGTTCTGAATGCTGTCTTGGGAATATCTTGTTCACGAATGCGAATCTGATGATAACCCATACGAAGGTCAAGCTTGGAGAAGACTTTAGCACCTTTGATTTGCTCGAAAAGCTCATTGATGTTGGGAAGTGGATACTTGTTCTTGATTGTCTTCTTGTTCAATGGACGGTAATCGACGCAAAGTCGGTCCGTTCCATCCTTCTTCTGGACAAAAAGAACTCCACAACCCCAAGGGGATGAACTCGGTCTGATCAAACCCAGACGCTCTTGTTCATCGAGCTGCTTCTTCAATTCCTTCAGCTCCTTGAGTCCAAGCTTGTATGGATGCTTGCAAACGGGTTCTGTTCCAGGCTCAAGATCAATAATGAACTCGACTGGCCAATGAGGAGGCATACCCGGAAGCTCTTCTGGAAAGACATCTTGGTACTCACAAACGACTGGAATTTGAGAAATAGCATCCAACTCGCCCTTCTCATTGAGAGAAAACAACTGAATGGTTTCATCACGAGTGGCATAGATGATAACATCCTCAGAAGGGTGTGTCAATTGAATTTGCCTGGCAGCACAATCAAGCTGAGCCTTGTGCTTAGAAAGCCAGTCCATCCCGAGAATTAGATCAATATCAGAGTCAGCAAGAACAACTGGAGAAGACAGAAATCTATAGTCGCCCATCTTGATAGAAACATCCGGGACGCAATTATTAGAAGTCATCTGCTTCCCAGGGGACACAATCTTCAACGGGATAGGAATCTTTTCCGTCACAAACTCATGCTTGGCAACAAAAGGTCTTGAAATGAAAGAAAGCGATGCACCAGTATCAAATAAGACTTTTGCAGGAATATCATTAACAGGAAGATTACCAATTATCACATCAGAAGAATCCTCTGCTTGCGCTGCATTCATCATGTTCACCTTTGCAGACTTTGGATTATGCTTGACCACAACATTGCTTGAAGATCTCACAGGAGGAGGAGGAGGAAGGCGCCTCTGATTGAAGCATTTGTTCGCGTAGTGACCTTTCTGCTGGCACTTGTTGCAAGTCACTTCTGAGAGCGGACGATGATAAGGAGCACTTGACCTTGGAGCTTGAGGCTGAGACTTGTTCTGATAGCTTGGGTTGGGTGGGTGGGAAGATCCACGACCACCTGAGTTCTTCTGCTGGTAAGGCTGACGAAACGGAGGAGGAGGAAGATAGAACTTCTGCTGCTTAGCTGCCACTTGTGAGGAAGAAGACGATTGCACTGCATCCCTGATTCTCTTCTTAGAAGCCTCACACTTGAGCTGAGCACCTTCTTGCTTGAGTGCCATATTGTAGAATTGATCAAACTGAGTAGGCTCAACAAGAACGAGAGCTAACTGCAGATCCTCTCTAAGGCCAGCTCTGAACTGATAGATCATACTTTTCTCATCAGGAACATCTTGCTTAGCAAAGCGAGCAAGTTTCTGAAACTGCTTGTTGTATTCGTACACTGACATGTTGCCTTGATTGACATTGCGGAACTCCTCACGCTTGCTCTCAACAACACTGGTAGGAATGTGGTGAGCTTTAAAGTCCCGACAGAAATCAGTCCAAGTAATCACTCGACCACCTCTGGAATCCTTGTATTGCTGGAACCAATCAGCTGCCTGATCCTTGAGCTGAAAAGAAGCGAACTTGACATAGTCGTCAGGCCTAACATTGCTGCATTCAAAATGCTTGTTGATATCCACGAGCCAATCATCGGCGTCGATGGCCTCGACACAGTAGCTGAAAGACTTTGGCTGATTTGCCAGGAACTGGTTGAGGGTAGGAAATAGAGGCTGATGATTGAACTGCCCTTGACCTTGATTCCCTTGGTTGCCTTTGCCTTGGTTGCGCTCTTGCATGAGCTGGATCATCATCTAGGCATGGGCGTTAGAGGCTTCCATCAAAGCTTGCCATGCCTCCGGAGGCGGAGGTGGAGGTGGAGGGTTCGCCTGACTCCCATCATTGCGTTCCGAATTCTGACGCGTTGGCGGAGCCATCCTGAAGAGGGTGACATCCGTTAGCATCTTGATAGACAGATAGACAAGTTGAATCAACGGATAGAAATTGCAACATATAGTCTTCACAATAAACATTCGAACAAGGATGAACGAATGAATTCCAAAGCAAACATCACACGTCCATAAAGGTGAGAAGCCACTTGATAAGAGATTGAAGAATGAAATAAACAAGGTACAACTGGAACAAATAAGTGGTAAGGATTACCCAATCACAAACCAAATATCTGCGGGAAGAAATGCTAGAGCTACTTGAATCCCACCTATAAACTCCCGAAACTTTCTGGTTATGCAATCAGGTGTTGGGGATACAAGGGAAGCAAAATATCTCACCCAAACTAACAATTCCTACATCCAGCTGTATCCATCCGTCAACACATAACCAAGAAACCTTCGGAAATCGTGTACCTCAACCTTCGAAAAGCATCCGTTATACGAGTTATGGCAATACTCCCGAACTCCCGCCCCAGTACTGGGTGGCATCGAGGTTATCTCACCAACAACTGCATAAAAGAGATTTTTGATGTCGGCAAAACTCAAGTATTCCAGAACTGCAATGATAAAATTGTGACGAGAACACCTCAGAGCTCGACTCCCCGGGTCAAAGCCACATAAATAGAGAGGAGGCACCAAGAACAATGTTCTCGTCACAAAACCATCGGAACGATTCCAAGATACCCGCGTGATCCTAAATTTTTTTTAGTGAAATTTGAGAAGAGGACAGTCAAAACATCTACGTCAAGAGACCTCACCAGAGCGACGAAGGGACTGAGGAGTAAAAAGAATCCTACTCTCCGATATATATAACCCTAATACTCAAAACATTTTTGTTCTAGACTCAACATCGTCAGCAAACAATCAAGCAGGGGGCTCCTAAGTCGGGGATGGCTCTGATTACCAACTTGTAACACCCAGATGCGGCTATATCTCCCATGTGTCGAAGCACGACTTAGAGGCATAACCGCATGGTGGTTTTGTCGCAAGAAGGGTCATCTTCACACAATCCCATGTAATGAACAAGAATGGGATAAAGAGAGTTGGCTTACAATCGCCACTTCACACAATACATAATTTAAGATCATACATCATTCAAAGTACACTCATAGACCGGCTACGGTCAAGTTCAAATGAAAGAAGACAACCCCAAATGCTAGATCCCCGATCGCCCCGACTGGGCTCCACTACCGATCATCTGGAAACGATACATAGTAACGACCAAGGGCCTCATCAAATTCCCACTTCAGCTCAGCTGCGCCATCTGCGCTAGTATCCTCGGCACCTGCATCTGTTTTGGTAGAATTTATGAGTCATGAGGACTCAGCAATCTCACACCCGCGAGATCAAGACTATTTAAGCTCATAGGTAGGTAAGGGGGGTAATATGGTGGAGCTGCAGCAAGCACTAAGCCTATATGGTGGCTAACATACGCAAGTGAGAGCGAGAAGAGAAGCAACGCGTCAGTCGAGAAGCTAGAAGCGATCAAGAAGTGATCCTGAAACTACTTACGTCAAGCATAACACAAACCGTGTTCACTTCCCGGACTCCGCCGAGAAGAGACCATCACGGCTACACACGCGGTTGATGCATTTTAATGAAGTCAAGTGTCAAGTTATCTACAACCGGACATTAACAAATTCCCATCTGCCTCATAACCGCGGGCACGGCTTTCGAAAGATTATATACCCTGCAGGGGTGTCCCAACTCAGCCCATCACAAGCTCTCACGGTCAACGAAGGATATACCTTCTCCCAGGAAGACCCGATCAGCCTCGGAATCCCGGTTCGCAAAACATTTCGACAATGGTAAAACAAGACCAGCAAAGCCGCCCGATGCGCTGACAAATCCCGATAGGAGATGCACATATCTCGTTCTTAGGGCACACCGGATGAACACTACGTACAACTAGAACCAACCCTCAAGTTTCCCCGAGGTGGCGCTGCAAGTGGCTCTAGTTCGGACCAACACTCAAAGAAGCACTGGCCCGGGGGGGGGGGATAAAGATGACCCTTGGGCTCGCGAAAACCCAAGGGAAAGGGCTTAGGTGCCAAATGGTAAAACCAAGGTTGGGCCTTGCTGGAGGAGTTTTATTCAAAGCAAACTGTTAAGGGGGTCCCATAAATCACCCAACCGTGTAAGGAACGCAAAATCAAGGAACATAACACCGGTATGACGGAAACTAGGGCGGCAAGAGTGGAACAAGTCACCAGGCATAAGGCCGAGCCTTCCACCCTTTACCAAGTATATAAGGTGCATTAATTAAACAGGAGATATTGTGATATCCCAAAATATCCATGTTCCGACAAGGAACAAACTTCATCTTCACCTGCAACTAACAATGCTATAAGAGGGGCTGAGCAAAAGCGGTGACATAGACAAACAACGGTTGCTAGGATAGGTTGGTTAGAGGTTTGACATGGCAATAGGTAGGCATGGTATACAATGGCAGGTAGAGCTAGCATAGCAATAGAGCGAGTACTAACAAGCAAAGATAGAAGTGATATCGAAGGTATGGTCATCTTGCCTGCAAGGTTCTCAGAGTTGTCGAAGGCTTGATTCTCGTAAGCGTTCTCAACAGGTTCCTCATAAGCGTTCTCGTCTCCCGCCTCTACCCAAAGCAAGAACACAAGCAAAGGAACCACAATAAATCATGGTGCAATGCACAAGCAACATGATGCAATACATGACATGATATGCGAGATGTGATATGCAATGTGTATGCGTGCTTCCGAAGGAAAGATGATGAACAAGGCATCAACTTGGCAAACCAAGTGTGCCGCTGGAAAGATGAGATGATTTCGGTTGAAATCGATATAAAGATCACCTGATTCGGGTGCACGGTTTGCGAATGACAAGCACGACAAGACATGATGCAAACTGCTTAAAACAGCAACATGGCCACTTGGATGCAAAGTATAAATAAGCTATAGCACCCAAACATATGAACAAGATGCATAGCAGTGATGAACATGAGATGCCCTACGAAACATGAACACTGAGCTCAATCTATAAACCACTAGAGCATGACTAAAATAGCATGGCAATAATGCAAAAGGTAACAGTTTCTACAGACTTAGTGGAATTACTAGACATAGCATAAGTAGATTCATCATGGCATCTTTACAAGCTTGCTTAACTCACTACCAGGCAAGTCATGGCATGGAACAAGTACTAGCATGAAGTAGGCATGGAAATGAAGCTACTCATGTGCAAAACAACCACCTAGCATATTTGCATGAACAAACACATAAAGGACAAAACAGCAACATAGATTGAGATGACATGTTCATGAACTTGCTCAAATTCAGAAACTAATTCCACCACTGGATTGGTGGGATTTTTCTACCCCAAAAACATATATAATATGTTAGGGTTGCTGTAGGAAAATCATCACAAATGCACTAAGATAAAACCTGCCCTAAATGGTAAATGACAGAAATGGCATTTTCCATATTTGGAAACATCCAGAAATGGACTTGTCCGAGATAGATTTCATATGCCAGAAATGGAATATTCGCTAGGAACAACAATAAAATAAAAAAATAAAATAACAAACAGGGCTAAGGGAGGATGACAGGTGGGGTCACCCTGTCATACTCACAGTGCAAGGAAACAGGAAAAAGGGGGGAAGAATAATGCACCCGCGGGGGATCGAACCCGGGTCTCCCTGGTGTGGCTCTGCATCGGCAACCACTGGGCTAGGTAGGAACTACTGGTAAGGCAAGGGGCTCGGCTCCTTTAAGAGATACCAGATCGATCTCATCTATTGCAAACAGAGAAGACGATGGTGCCGGCGAGGGCAACGGCGGCAACCACTGGGCTACAAGGACTCCGGCGGGCGTGTGGGAACATTGTGAAGGCGCGGGAGCGCGTGGCTGCTGCTTGTGGAGTCGCGCGTGCGCGTGTGCTCGGGCACGAGCGGAACAGCGGAGGTACCGGGCGAAGCGAGCGGCCGAGGAGCTCGTCGGAGCTGCGGCAGGCTTGTGGTGCGCGCGCGAGACGTGAACAAGTGGCGCGAGTGAGCTACGGGAGCACGACAGAGGGGATCCAAAGCAGGGACATGCAAACACTACACGGTTGAACAGCACTGCACAATTAAATTCAGAGATCGCCGGAGCACTGCAAGCGCGGGGAAGACATGGATCGACTGAGAACTACGGATGCCTACATGCCATGGGAAGGATGGGAGAGGGAGGTGCGTTACCAAGCTCACCCAAGGACACGAAGTGGTCGACGGAGATGAGCTGGCGGCGACGAATTGGAGCTCTGAACCTTGGCGCGGTCCTGACCGAGCGAAAGGTGGAAGCAGAGGACGTCGAGGAACTCGTCGTCCGGGGCACCGTAGTCGACGTCGTGGAAGGAGACGACGACGAGGAAGAAGAAGGACACGATCTACGGGGGTGGGGGTAACCGGAGAGCACGCCGGCGACGAGGTGCGCTCTCAGGTGCGCTCGGGACGGAGCGGTGCGGTGGATCTGGTGGTTCTACTCACCTGGCGGCGGCGATGAGAGGAAGAGGGAAACCCTAGGGGGTGTGTGGACAAGGAGAGGGGTTACAAGGGAGGCTAGGGCGACGGGTGGAGCACAGCGTCAACGCGGCCGTGGCCATGTGCGCGCCCGGCGTGAGCTTGACGAAAAGGTGAGGGGCGGGTGCGCTGTAGCCAGAGACTGGCTAGTGGGGGCATGGGTGACACGTGGGCGTACGGGCGCCTGGGTAGCGCCGCGGCTGGGTGAGAAACGTCCAGCGGGCAAGTGGGCTGGCTGGCTGCGCTAGCTGGGCTGGCTGGCTGCGCTGGCTGGGCTGCGGGAGGCCCAGGGGGGCTGCTGCGCTGGCTGCTCTTCTTTTTCTATTTGTGCAAACAGAAAAAAGAAACAGAAAAGCACAGGGTAAAAGGAGACGAGTTGGAGTATAAAGAAAATATTCTCAAGCTCCTGGAATTATCCACTATTTTAATAAATTGCATTGGGCATTTTTAGAGGTAGAAAAATAAGACAAGTTTGAATATAATTCAAACTTGTGTCATTTTTGAACCTGAACAAAACAACTTCAAATAAGTAGATATTTGTCAGAGAGGTTTAGGACATGGAGCAAGATTTACAGGGAGAAGATGAACATTAATAGAGAAAGGAAAAATAGCACTTGACAAAAGAAGGAAGTAGAGGGAAGGAGGAGAAGTGATGGTGCAATGGTTTGAAAGGGGGACAAAGGTCATGCCCATGATGCCCATGGCAACAACATGAATGACAAAATGCAACATGAGATGGCATGAGATGAAAATGCACTATATGATGATGACACATGATGGCTAAAAGAAATATGACAAGAAGCACAAATGCAATATGGTAAGGAGAGCATGACAATGAAAAGAATAAATCAGATAACCAAACAAGATGAGGCCAAACATGATAAAACCCACAAGAATTGGATGAAGGTCAAGTTGATATATTGCCAAATTGGGACATGTTACAAGTGCGGTGTTACAGGGACGATGTCGAAGATTAACTCCTCGCTTCGGAAATTATCCGGAGATCCGAAGACCACTTCCAGTGTTATTGAGCACGTGCAGCGGACCTCTACCCCCCGAATTACACCTTTAAAGGTGGTTTTGGTTGGCTTGATCCGGGAGGGATCTATGCTCATTTTGCACATTGTGTCCTGATAGAGCAGGTTCAGGCTACTACCACCGTCCATGAGTACTCGCGTGAGATGGAATCCATCCATGATTGGGTCAAGGACCAATGCGGTTGAGCCGCTGTGACGGATGCTGGTGGGATGGTCCCTATGATCAAAGGTGATCGGGCAGGATGACCATGGGTTGAACTTTGGGGCGACGGGCTCCATCGCATAGACGTCCCTAAGTGCACGCTTTCGCTCCCGTTTGGGGATGTGAGTGGCGTAGATCATGTTTACTGTTTTTACCGGGGGGGATTTCTTCTGTCCCCCAGTGTTCGGACGCTGGGGCTCCTCGTCATCATTGCTGTGCAGCCCCTTGTCCTTGTTCTCGGCGTTTATCTTGTCGGCCTGTTTAAACAGCCAGCAATCTCTGTTAGTGTGATTGCCTGGTTTATCGGGGGTGCCGTGAATTTGGCACGAGCAGTCGAGTATGCGGTCCAGACTGGACAAACCCGGATTGTTTCTTTTAACTGGCTTATTCTGCTGACAGGATTTGGAGTTGCTGAATCCGGCATTGACTGCCATATCTTAGGCATTGTCACCATTGTTCCAATGCTTATGTCTATTGCGCCGTGGCTTTCCGTTACTGTCACGGATATCTGAAGTGCCAGAGTTTCCTGGCGCGGTGTTACTGCAAGCCAGCCAGCTGTCCCGCCCGCGCAAAAGCGGGTCATCAATGTCGTGAGGGCCGCCATGGACTTCGGTTTTTCTTGGCCGAGGTGTCGGGCAAGCCACTCGTCATGGATATTATGCTTAAAGGCCACCAGGGCCTCGGCGTCCGGATAGTCGACAATTTGGTTCTTTTTAGTTAGGAACCGAGTCCAGAATTTCCTGGCTGACTCTTTGGACTGTTGGGTAATGTGACTTAAGTCATCAGCATCTGGTGGTCGCACGTAGGTGCCCTGGAAGTTATCGAGGAATGCGTCCTCAAGATTTTCCCAACTGCTAATGGAGTTTGCTGGTAGGCTATTCAGCCAATGTCTGGCTAGCCCTTTAAGCTTGAGTGGGATATACTTGATGGCATGTAGGTCATCTCCGCGGGCCATGGGAATGTGGAGAAGGAAATCTTCGATCCACACCGCGGGGTCTGTTGTGCCATCGTACGACTCGATGTTGATAGGTTTAAACCCTTCAGGGAATTCATGTTCCATTACTTCATCAGTGAAGGAGTGTGTGGTGCCTCTGTGCCGGGCTATGTCACGACACAGTCCGGCTAGGTCTGGTCAGTTATGTTCGGCCTGGCCGGATTTATTACTAGTGTATCCGGCATGACGATCGTCGTCATGTGTTGTGGCGCGCCCTCATGATCCATAGATTGATCTTGGTTTTCCTGCGTTGTTTTCCAGTGTGTCCTGCAGGTCCTGCGTGTTGCCCCAGGCCGTGGTGAACCAGCGTGGGGGTGCGGGCTAGTACGTCGTTTTATCCCGGCCACGAGGTGGCCAGTCAGCCTTATCATGTGTTGGAAGTTCAGGCTTTTCGGCCTCTTATTCTAGCGATTTGTGCCTTGGGTATCCCCTGATGGGGGGCTCGAGTCCGTATTCCTCGGCTGCAAGGACCTCAGTCCATCTGTCCACGAGCAGATCTTGATCAGCTTGGAGCTACTGCTGTTTCTCTTTCAGGCTTCTTGCAGTGGCTATAAGCCGGCGCTTGAAGCGCTCCTGCTCTATGGGATCCTCTGGTACGCCGAATTCATCATCACCGAGGCTCACCTCGTCTTCGAAGGGAGGCATATATTTATCGTCCTCCAAGTATCCATCCGTCGCCTGTTCGTCTGGGCTGACCTCCCATGTTCCTGTTCGGCTTGCTCGAAGGTGGGTTGATCATGATTGTATTCCTCTTAGGCGCCATCTGGATTTTCTTCTCTAGTGCCGGTGTTGCTGTGGCAGGGCTTGGAGCGGCGCCGGTGACACCCATGCTTCGATTTCTTCCCTGAGGGGTTATCTCCTGTTGCCTCATCGCCATTGTTTTCTTTGGGAGTATCCACCATATATATATCATATGAAGAGGTGGTAGTCCAGCGCCCTGTGGGCGGTGGTTCCTGTTCTTCTCCCGCATCGTCGTCTATACCGTCGATGTCTTCGGAGTCGAAGTTAAGCATGTCGGTCAAGTCATCGACCGTTGCTATGAAGTGGGTGGTGGGTGGGTGACAAATTTCTTCGTTGCCTGCTTCCCACTCGAGCCGAACATAGTTCGGCCAGGAATCTCCTGATAGAGAGAGAGACCTTAATGAATTTAGCACATCACCGAAGGGGAGTGCTGGAAGATATCCACGGCGGTGAATTCCATGACCAGAGCCCAATCAGATTCGATGGGCATGGATGCACGCGGTCCGGGACCTACGACCGAAGATAAGTCCGGGGGTTTGGAGACACAGATCTCATTAGGAGCGGAGTCTATGTTCGGCTCCAACGCCAATGAGTGTGCGGCCTCCAGGGCGGGGTCCATCCACCCGTCCTCGGAAGGCACAACCTGCTCTAGAACGAAGTCCGGAGCCGTAGTAGGCGCGATGTTCCGAATACTATCCAACGGCAGATCTAGGTAATGCACGTCTTGATCATTCGGCGCTCCTGACATGGGCCCGAATCCGTCGAAGATAAAGTCTCCGCAGATGGCGGCAGTGTAGTTTAGGTTTCCAAACCTGAGCTGATGGCCCGGGGTGTAGCTATCGACCTGCTCCAGATGGCTAAGCGAGTTGGCCCGCAGTGCGAAGCTGCCGAACACGAAGATCTATCCGGGGAGAAAAGTCTCACCGAGAATGGCGTTGTTGAAGGTTGGAGAAGCCATCGAGCCTTACGGTGACGACACAGAGGAACTCTCAATGAAAGCACCAATGTTGGTGTCAAAACCGGCGGATCTCGGGTAGGGGGTCCCGAACTGTGCGTCTAAGGCTAATGGTAATAGGAGACTGGGGACACGATGTTTTCCCAGGTTCGGGCCCTCTCGATGGAGGTAATACCCTACTTCCTGCTTGATTGATCTTGATGATATGAGTATTACAAGAGTTGATCTACCACGAGATCAGAGAGGCTAATCCCTAGAAGTTAGCCAATGGTATGATTGTTGTTCTATCCTACAGACTAAACCCTATGGTTTATATAGACACCGGAGGGGGCTAGGGTTACACAGAGTCGGTTACAGAGAAGAAGATCTACATCCGAATCGCCAAGCTTGGCTTCCACGCCAAGGAGAGTCCCATCCGGACACGGGACGAAGTCTTCAATCTTGTATCTTCATAGTCCAACAGTCCGGCCAAAGTATATAGTCCGGCTGTTCGGATACCCCCTTATCCAGGACTCCCTCAACGAGGCAGCCCCCCCTCCCCAGGGCACGCCATCCACCCTCGTGGCCGCCTCGGATGCTTGTTGACGTCCACTCCAAGTCTCCTGGGTTGCGCTTGTTCCAAAAAGATCACTCCCGAAGGTTTCATTCCGTTTGGACTCCGTATTATATTCATTTTCTTCAAAACACTGAAATAGAAAAGAAAACAACAATTTGGGTTGGGCCTCCGGTTAGTAGGTTAGTCCCAAAAATGATATAAAAGTGTATAGTAAAGCCCATAAACATCCAAAACGGGTAATATAATAGCATGGAACAATAAAAAATTATAGACACGTTGAAGACGTATCAAGCATCCCCAAGCTTAATTCATGCTCGTCCTGGAGTAGGTAAATGATAAAAACAGAATTTTTGATGTGGAATGCTACCTAGCATGTTTCTCAATGTAATTTTCTTTATTGTGGCATGAATGTTCAGATCCAAATGATTCAAAATAAAAGTTCATATTGACATAAGAATAGTAATACTTCAAGCATACACAAGTAATCATGTCTTCTCAAAATAACATGGCTAAAGAAAGTTTATCCCTACAAAATCATATAGTTAGGCTATGTTTCATTTTCATCACACAAAATACTCCCATCACGCACAACCCCGGTTTCAGCCAAGCAATTGGTTCATACTTTTTAGCGCGCTTCAGCTTTTTCAACTCTCACGCAATACATGAGCGTGAGCCATGAATATACACTACTAGGGAAAAGCCTAGTAGCAGCGCGGGTTTTGGGCCTATTAGCAGTGCGGGGGCCAGCGCTACTAATAAGGCGCTACAGCTAACTTATAGCAGTAGCGCGGGTACCACCCGCGCTACTACTACGTCCTTTAGTAGTAGTGTGGGTAAAAACCCGCGCTACTACTACCAGCGTGGTTTTTTTTTGAATTTTTTCGAAAAAATATTTCGATTTTTCCCCCTAATTTTCAAATTTCTAAATTATTTTAACCTCAAATCTCTAATCACCCCTCATCATTCCAAATCATCTAACTTCCCACGCTTAACTTCCGGGTTCTATTCTCCCTCGTTTGCAAGTCTGCACTTGTTGTTTTCCTGACAATAGTAAGATGTCAATCCTATTAACCTCAGGAATTTAGCTTGAGCATAAAGTCACACATTTCACTATTTGAGTTTGAAACTATTGTTCTAAAAAATTAGTAACACTAATATTTCTTGAATAATTAGTTTGACCACAGTTTGGCCATAGTTTGACCATATTTGACCAAAATTCAAAAAAACTAAAATAATTATTTAGTAACACTAATATTCTAGAATAACTAGTTTGACCATTGTTTGACCACACAGTTTGAATTTTTTTCAATTTTTTCCACTCTAGATCTTAAAAGCCCCGTAACTTTTTTTCTGTTAGGTTTTTGAGGATTTTGAAAATGATTAACAAGGTTCCCCTAATTAAATTTGGATGTAACTTTTCGAGTAGATGATTTTTCATATAAAAAACTTTTTCATCTGAGTTAGTATGCAAAAGTTATGCCCATTTTTACAAATTCTCGAGAGATTTTGCAAATAAAGTCGAAATTCATATTTGCAAATTTTCCCAACAACTAGACCACATATCACATGGGAAACTTATTTTCTTTTATTTTTTTGACATTTTCATCATTTTCTTTTATTTTTTTTAAAACTGAAAAGGCGATCCACAAGGGGGGGGGGGTAGAGTTTGAAAATGGGACCTTTAGTAGTAGCACGGTTTTTTACCCCCTCGCTACTACTATGGCACCACTTAGTAGTAGCGAGGGCTAAAAACCAACGCTACTGCTATCAAACTTAGTAGTAGTGAGGTTTTAAAAACCCGCGCTACTACTATGGCATGTCCCGGGGGGCACGGTAGAGACCGCTTAGTAGTAGCGAGGGTTAAAAACCAACCTCGCTACTACTAAGTTGATAGCAGTAGCGCGGGTTTTTAACCCTCGCTACTAGTAACTTTCTGTGTATAGGCTTTTCCCTAGTAGTGATAGCACTATGGTGGAATAGAATATAATGATGGAGGTTGTGTGCAGAAGACAAAAAAAGAGTCTCATATTGACGAGGCTAATCAACGGGCTATGGAGATGCCCATCAATTGATGTCAACATGAGGAGTAGGGATTGCCATGCAACGGATGCACTAGAGCTATAAATGTATGAAAGCTCAACAAAAGAAATTAAGTGGATGTGCATCCAACTTGCTTGCTCACGAAGACCTATGGCATTTGGAGGAAGCCCATCATTGGAATATACAAGCCAAGTTCTATAATGAAAAATTCCCACTTAGTATGTGAAAGTGACACAATAAGAGACTCTCTATCATGAAGATCATGGTGCTACTTTGAAGCACAAGTGCGGAAAAGGACAGTAACATTGTCCCCCTTTTTTTGGGCCTTTTGTTTTTATTATTTGGCCTTTCGTTTTTTTCTTTGGCCTTTCTTTTTTTATTTGGCCTTTCTTTTTTTATAAGGGACAATGCTCTAATAATGATGATCATCACACTTCTATTTATTTACAACTCATGGATTGCAACTCGATACTAGAACAAGATATGACTATATCAATACCTCCGGCGGTGTACCGGGATATGCAATGAGTCAAGAGTGACATGTATGAAAAACTATGCATGGTGGCTTTGCCAGAAATACGACGTCAACTACATGATCATGCAAAAGTAATATGACAATGATGGAGTGTGTCATCATAAACAAAACGGTGGAAAGTTGCATGGCAATATATCTCGAAATGGCTATAGAAAAGCCATAATAGGTAGGTATGGTGGCTATTTTCAGGAAGATATAAGGAGGTTTATGTGTGATAGAGCATATCATATCACGGGGTTTGGATGCACCGGTGAAGTTTGCACCAACTCTAAAGGTGAGAAAGGGCAATGCACGGTACCGTAGAGGCTAGCAATAATGGAAGGGTGAGAGTGCGTATAATCCATGAACTCACATTAGTCATAAACAACTCATATACTTATGTCAAAAGTTTTATTAGCCCTCGAAGCAAAGTACTACTATGCATGTTCCTAGGGGAAGGGTTGGTCAGAGTTAACCATCGCGCGATCCCGACCTCCACACATAAGGAATGCAATCAAAAGAGCACCCCATGCAACAAATTTGTTACACATCTTTTACCATACGTGCATGCTACGGGACTTGCCTACTTTAATACAAGTATTTCTCAATTGCATAATTGCCCAACTAGCATGACTCTAACATTACCACCTTTATATCTCAAAACAATTATCAAGCATCAAATTGATCATAGTATTCAATTCACTTCCTATGATAGTTTTTATTATACCCAACTTGGATGCTCATCATATTAGGACAAATTTTATAACCATAGCAAATACCATGCTGTTCTAAAAGACTCTCAAAATAATATAAGTGAAGCATGAGAGATCAATAATTTCTACAAAATGAAACCACCGCCATGCTCTAAAAGATATTAGTGAAGCACATAGAGCAAAACTATTTAGCTCAAAAGATATAAGTGAAGCACATAGAGTATTCTAATAAATTCCGAATCATGTGTGTCTCTCCCAAAAGGTGTGTACAAAAAGTATGATATTGGTAAACTAAAAATCAAAGACTCATATCATACAAGACGCTCCAAGCAAAACACATACCATGTGGTGAATAAAAATATAGCTCCAAGTAAAGTTATCGATAGACGAAGACGAAAGAGGGGATGCCTTTCGGGGTATACCCAAGCTTAGGCTTTTGGTTGTCCTTGAATATCTTGGGGTGCCATGGTCATCCCCAAGCTTAGGCTCTTGCCACTCCTTATTCCATAATCCATTAAATCTTTACCCAAAACTTGAAAACTTCACAACACAAAACTCAATAGGAAATCTCATGAGCTCCGTTAGTGCAAGAAACAAAAACCACCACTTAAGGTAATGTAATGAACTCATTATTTATTTATATTGGTGTTAAACCTACTGTATTACAACTCCTCTATGGTTCATACCCCCCGATACTAGCCATAGATTCATCAAAATAAGCAAAAAACACACGAAAAACAGAATCTGTCAAAAACAGAACAGTCTGTAGAAATCTGTAACTTTCGAATAATTCTAGAACTCTAAAAATCCTACCAAAATATTAAGTCCTGTTAAATTTGTGTATTGATCTACTTCAAAAAGAATCAACTCAAAATCACGTTTCTGTGATTTATTAGAATTTTTCTCGTGAGTGTAAAAGTTTCTGTTTTTCAGCAAGATCAACTTAACTTTCAACCAAGATGATCCTATAGGTTCTACTTGGCACAAACACTAATTAAAACATAAAAAACATCTAAACAGAGGCTAGATGAATTATTTATTACTAAACAGGAACAAAAATTAAGTAACAAAAATAAAAATGGGTTGCCTCCCAACAAGCGCTATCGTTTAACGCCCCTAGCTAGGCATAAAAGCGGCGATATATTTAAGTAATGCCCTCTTTGGTATTCAATTAATAAGTGGCTATCATAATAGATTCATAAGGTAATTTGATTTTCTTTCTAGGAAAGTGCTCCATGCTTTCCCTTAATGGAAATTGAATCTAATATTTCCTTCCTTATATCAATAATTGCACAAATCGTTCTAAGGAAAGGGCTACCAAGAATAATAGGACATGAAAGATTGCAATCTATATCAAGAACGATAAAATCTATGGGCACATAATTCCTATTTGCAACAATAAGAACATCATTAATCCTTCCAATAGGTTTCTTAATAGTGGAATACACAAGGTGCAAGTTTAAAGAGCAATCATCAAACTCACGGAAACCTAGCACATCACATAAAGTTTTTGGAATCGTGGAAACACTAGCACCCAAATCACACAAAGCATAGCATTCATGACCTTTAGTTTTAATTTTAGTAGTAGGTTCCCACTCATCATAAAGTTTTCTAGGGATAGAAGCTTCTAGTTCAAGTTTTATTCATAAGATTGCATCAAAGCATCAACAATATGTTTAGTAAAAGAATTATTTTGGCTATAAGCATGAGGAGAATTTAACACGGATTGCAACAAGGAAATACAATCTATTAAAGAACAATTATCATAATTAAAGTCCTTGAAATCCGAAATAGTGGGTTCATTGCTGTGTAAAGTTTTGACATCTTAAATCCCACTTTTACCAGTTTTAGCATCAAGATCTAAAAACTCCAAATTATTGGAACACCTTTTAAACTAAAGTTGACTCATATCCAGTCCCATCATTATCAAGATTCATATTGTAAAACAAAGATTTAATAGGAGACACATCAATCACTTTTAGATCTTCATCATTATTTTCATGAAAACTAGAAGAACACTCTCTTACAAAGCAATCTTTCTTAGCACGCATCCTAGCGGTTCTTTCTTTGCATTCATCATTGGAAATTCTCATGGCTTTGAGAGACACATTGATATCATGCTTAGGAGGGATAGATCTAAGTTTCAAAGAATCAACATCAAGAGAAATTCTATCCATGTTCCTAGCCAATTCATCAACTTTAAGGAATTTTTCTTCAAGCAAAGCATTGAAATTCTTTTGAGAATTCATAAATTATTTAACACTAATCTCAAAATCAGAGGGAAACTTATTAAAATTTCCATAAGAAATGTTGTAGGAATTACCATAATTATTGGAGGAATTACTAGGAAACGGTCTAGGATTAAAGTTTCCTCTATACGCGTTGTTGCCAACATTATTCCTACCAACAAAATTATCATCCATAGATTCATTATTATTCTCAATCAAAGTAGACAAAGGAATATCATTAGGATCAATAGAAGCACTCTTAGTAGCAAAAAAATTCATAAGTTCATCCATCTTTCCACTCAAAACATTAATTTCTTCTATCGCATGAACTTTTTTACTGGTAGATCTTTTTGTGTGCCATTGAGAATAATTAACCATAATATTATCAAGGAGTTTAGTAGCTTAAACTAAAGTGATTTCCATAAAAGTGCCTCCCGTGGCCGAATCTAAAATATTTCTAGAAGCAAAATTCAATCCGGCATAATTTTTTTGTATGATCATCCATAAGTTCAAACCATGTGTTGGGCAATTACGTATCATTAATTTCATCCTCTCCAAAGATTGTGCAACATGCTCATGATAAAGTTGCTTAAAATTCATAATATCGTTTCTAAGAGAGATGATCTTAGCGGGAGGAAAATACTTAGAGATGAAAGCATCTTTGTACTTATTCCATGAATCAATACTATTTTTAGGCAAAGAAGAAAACCAAGTTTTAGCACGATCTCTAAGCGAAAACAGAAATAACTTCAATTTAACAATATCATTATCCATGTCTTTTTCTTTTGCATGTCGCATAAATCAACAAAGTTGTTTAGATGAGTAGAGACATCTTCACTAGGAAGGCCTGAGAATTGATCTTTCATAACAAGATTCAACAGAGCAGCATTGATTTCACAAGATTCAACATCATTAAGAGGAGCAATCAAAGTTCTAAGGAAATCATTATTATTGGTATTGAAAAAGTCACACAGTTAAGTATTATCTTGAGCCATTGTGACAAGCAATCCAACACACGAGCACACAAGAGACAAGCGAAAAAGAGGCGAATGGAAAATAGAGGGCGAATAAAACGGCAAGGTTGAAGTGGGGGAGAGGAAAATGAGAGGCAAATGGCAAATAATGTAATGCGAGGGACATGAGTTTGTGATGGGTACTTGGTATGTCTTGACTTGAGCGAAGACCTCCCCGGCAACGGCGCCAGAAATCCTTCTTGCTACCTCTTGAGCATGCATTGGTTTTTCCCTTGAAGAGGAAAGGGTGATGCAGCAAAGTAGCATAAGTATTTCCCTTAAGTTTTGAGAACCAATGTATCAATCCAGTAGGAGGCTCACGCAAGTCCCTCGTACCTACACAAACAAACAAGAACCTCACAACCAACGCGATAAAGGGGTTGTTAATCCCTTCATGGCCACTTGCGGAAGTGAGATCTGATAGAGATAATATGATAAGATAAATATTTTTGGTATTTTTATGATATAGATTAAAAAGTAAAGAATGCAAAATGAAGTAGATTGGAAACTTATATGATGGAAAATAGACCCGGGGGCCATAGGTTTCACTAGTGGCTTCTCTCAAGATAGCATAAGTATTATGATGGGTGAACAAATTACTGTCGAGCAATTGATAGAAAGGTGCATAGTTATGAGAATATCTTGGCATGATCATGTATATAGGCATCACGTCCGCAATAAGTAGATCGACTCATGCCTGCATATACTACTATTACTCCACACATCGACCACTATCCATCATGCATCTAGAGTATTAAGTTCATAAGAACAGAGTAACACATTAAGCAAGATGACATGATGTAGAGGGATAAACTCAAGCAATATGATATAAACCCCATCTTGTTATCCTCGATGGCAACAATACAATATGTGTCTTGCTGCCCCTGCTGTCACTGGGAAAGGACACTGCAAGATTGAACCCAAAGCTAAGCACTTCTCCCATTGCAAGAAAGATCAATCTAGTAGGCCAAACCAAACTGATAATTCCAAGAGACTTGCAAAGCTAACCAATCATACATAAAAGAATTCATAGGAGATTCAAATATTTCTCATAGATAAACTTGATCATAAACCCACAATTCATCAGATCTTGACAAACACACTGCAAAAAGAGTTACATCGAATAGATCTCCAAGAAGATCGAGGAGAACTTTGTATTGAGATTCAAAGAGAGAGAAGAAGCCATCTAGCTAATAACTATGGACCCGGAGGTCTGTGGTAAACTACTCACAACTCATCGGAGAGGCCTTGGAGATGATGTAGAAGCCCTCCATGATTGATTCCCCCTCCGGCAGAGCGCCGGAAAAGGCTCCAAGATGGGATCTCACGGGTACAGAAGGTTGCGGCTGTGGAAATAGTATTTCGTGGTGCTCCTGGATGTTTTCGGGGTACGCAGATATATATAGGAGAAGGAAGTCGGTTAGGGGAGCCACGAGGGGCCCACGAGGCAGGCCCCCCCTAGGGCACACCGTCCACCCTCGTGGCTGCCTTGGCTGCTTCTTGACGTCCACTCCAAGTCTCCTGGATTGCGTTTGTTCCAAAAATATCGCTGAGGGAGTCCTGGATTAGGGGGTATCTGGACAGCGGGACTATATACTTTGGCCGGACTGTTGGACTATGAAGATACAAGATTGAAGACTCCGTCCCGTGTCCGGATGGGACGCTCCCTGGCGTGGACGGCAAGCATGGAAACTCGGATATTAGATCTCCTTATCTGTAACCGACTCTGTAACCCTAGCCCTCTCCGGTGTCTACATAAACTGGAGGGTTTAGTCCATAGGAAAAGAACAATCAAAATCATAGGCTAGCTTCTATGGTTTAGCCTCTATGATCTCATGGTAGATCAACTCTTGTAATACTCATATCATCAAGATCAATCAAGCAGGAAGTAGGGTATTACCTCCATCGAGAGGGCCCGAACCTGGGTAAACATCGTGTCCCCACCCTCCTGTTACCATTAGCCTTAGACGCACAGTTCGGGACCCCCTACCCGAGATCCGTCGGTTTTGACCCCGACATTGGTGCTTTCATTGAGAGTTCCACTGTGTCGTCGCTATAAGGCTTGATGGCTCGTCTCGTTCTCAAGGACAACATAACCTCTGGGGGAGCCCTGGCTCTAGGCCAAACTCTCCGACTAGGCGGCTTCGTCATAACCGCATGATCGGCTATCGTGCCGACGATGACTTCTCGGGTCATCCAAAATAGCCTCCACGTCAATTCAGAACTCGCCGAACAGATGGATCCAATGGAGCTCTTCTCACTTAATGAGCTCTTGGATCACATCGCCGCTTTGGGAGTCGCTATGGACTATGATCGGATTGGGCTTAAACCCGACCAAAGGGAGATTAACTCTCCGCCGGTCACCCATGAGATAGCGGTAGTGGAAGAGCAACACTTGGATTATCCCTCTATTTTGAGGATGAACTATGTCTGGATCTCCGAGCTCTCTGAGCCGGATACCCGCTCGCGGGAGGACATGACCCAAACCCGAACTTAGAATTGGGCGGCGGGCCGGAAAAATTGGGCAACATCCCGGAGCCCAAGCTGCCAAGCTCGGAAGCTCCTCTTCCCCTGGGTCTTAGGTCGGGTCTGAGTTCAGACTTAAATCCGCCCACCCACCCAGATTTAAGCAATCTTTCCCATATCAGACTAGAGCCCCAAGAGACAGTACATCACTACTGGGCCAGATTCCTCCTTGTGAGAAACAAGGTAAAGGACTGTCACGAGGAAGACGCAATCTCATTCTTTTGCAAAAATTGCACGGACAAGGGGATCCTCAACGCTATAAGTCGCCGTGACATAGTACACCTTGCTGACTTAGCGGCCATAGTACAGAAGTACTGCGCGATGGAAAGCGCCTGGAAAACCCAAAGAAACTTTTAGGACAATCCGGCTCTCAACAAACCCTTCGTCCGAACTAAAAGGGTAAACTCTCGCGAGTCACCCGATTCAATTACCAAAAAACCAAGGCCCGCTGCAGGGCGTGGAACCGTATTGGAGGAATGGCTCAATGGGCCATGCAAAATTCATAGCACACCGGATACCATACCAACACATAGCCTTAGAGCATGTTGGATACTCCGGCAGGTAGAGAAGAGCGGCGAGGATCTCCTCATCAACCACACTGCAGAACAACATCCCGCCGAGAATAACAATACGGTATTGATAGTCTTCGAGACATTCACCTCAAATAATAGGCGCAAGCGAGCTCTCCGTAGCCTCGCCGAAGTTTGCCACGTGGCAACAATAAATCCGTGGAACGACACTGCCATAACTTTCAATGCCAGTGATGAACCTCAATTTCGAACAGTCCGGGCACCAGCCGCTTTAGTCCTTAGTCCAATCGTGGACGGCTTTCGGCTCACTAAAGTGCTCATGGATGACTGAAGCGGATTACACCTCATCTACGAGGAAACCCTCAATAAGATGGAAATTGACAAGAGCCGCATTGAGCGAAGCAGCATGACCTTCAGGCAAATCATCCCTAGTCGGGAAGCACGATGTGCGGGAAAAATCACACTGAATGTGGTATTCGGCATGCCGGAGAATTACAGGTCTAAAGAAATCACATTCCAAGTGGTCCCGTTCAGCAGCGAAGTACATAGCTGCTTCAGAAGCAGCAAATGAAGGAGTCTGGATGAAGGAGTTCATTTCCGATCTAGGTGTCATACCTAGTGCATCGGGACCAATGAAGATCTTCTGTGACAATACTGGTGCAATTGCTTTGGCAAAGGAATCCAGATTTCACAAGAGGACCAAGCACATCAAGAGATGCTTCAATTCCATCCGGGACCAAGTCCAGGTGGGAGACATAGAGATTTGCAAGATACATACGGATCTGAATGTTGCAGACCCGTTGACTAAGCCTCTTCCATGAGCAAAACATGATCAACACCAAGGCTCCATGGGTGTTAGAATCATTACTGTGTAATCTAGATTATTGACTCTAGTGCAAGTGGGAGACTGAAGGAAATATGCCCTAGAGGCAATAATAAAGTTATTATTTATTTCCTTATTTCATGATAAATTTTTATTATTCATGCTAGAATTCTATTAACCGGAAACATGATACATGTGTGAATACATAGACAAAACTAAATGTCACTAGTATGCCTCTACTTGACTAGCTCATTAATCAAAGATGGTTATGTTTCCTAACCATAGACATGAGTTGTCATTTGATTAACGGGATCACATCATTAGGAGAATGATGTGATTGACGTGACCCATTCTGTTAGCTTAGCACTTGATCGTTTAGTATGTTGCTATTGCTTTCTTCATGACTTATACATGTTCCTACAACTATGAGATTATGCAACTCCCGTTTACCGGAGGAACACTTTGTGTGCTACCAAACGTCACAACATAACTGGGTGATTATAAAGGAGCTCTACAGGTGTCTCCAAAGGTACATGTTGAGTTGGCGTATTTCGAGATTAGGTTTTGTCACTCCGATTGTCGGAGAGGTATCTCTGGGCCCTCTCGGTAATGCACATCACTATAAGCCTTGCAAGCAATGTAGCTAATGAGTTAGTTACGGAATGATGCATTACAGAATGAGTAAAGAGACTTGCCGGTAACAAGATTGAACTAGGTATTGGATACCGACATCAAATCTCGGGCAAGTAACATACCGATGACAAAGGGAACAACATATGTTGTTATGCGGTCTGGCCGATAAAGATCTTCGTAGAATATGTAGGAGCCAATATGAGCATCCAGGTTCCGCTATTGGTTATTGACCGGAAACATGTCTCGGTCATGTCTACATAGTTCTCAAACCCGTAGGGTCCGCACGCTTAAGGTTTCGATGACAGTACATTATGAGTTTATGTGTTTTGATGTACCGAAGATTGTTCGGAGTCCCGGATGTGATCACGGACATGACGAGGAGTCTCGAAATGGTCGAGACATGAAGATTGATATATTGGAAGCCTATATTTGGATATCGGAAGTGTTCCGAGTGAAATCGGGATTTTACTGGAGTACCGAGGGGTTACCGGAACCCCCCGGGGGCTTAATGGGCCATAGTGGGCCTTAGTGGAGAAGAGGAGAGGCGGCCAGGGCTGGGCCGCGCGCCCCTCCCCCCTAGTCCGAATAGGACAAGGAGAGGGGGGCGGCGCCCCCCCTTTCCTTCCTCTCTCTCCCTCCTCTTCCCCCCCTTCTCCAAGTCCAACAAGGAAGGAGGGAGTCCTACTCCCGGTGGGAGTAGGACTCCCCATGGCGTGCCTCCTCCCTGGCCGGCCGCCCCTTCCCCCCTTGCTCCTTTATATACGGGGGCAGGGGGGCACCTCTAGACACAACAATTGATCTCTTGATCTCTTAGCCGTGTGCGGTGCCCCCCTCCACCATAGTCCTCCTCGATAATATTGTAGCGGTGCTTAGGCGAAGCCCTGCGATGGTAGAACATCAAGATCGTCACCACACCGTCGTGCTTACGGAACTCTCCCTCGACACTCGGCTGGATCGAAGTTCGAGGGACGTCATCGAGCTGAACGTGTGCTAGAACTCGGAGGTGTCGTAGTTTCGGTGCTTGATCGAACGGGCCGTGAAGACGTACGACTACATCAACCGCGTTGTTCTAACGCTTCCGCTTTCGGTCTACGAGGATACGTAGACAACACTCTCCCCTCTCGTTGCTATGCATCACCATGATCTTGCGTGTGCGTAGGAATTTTTTTGAAATTACTACGTTACCCAACAACCACCGATTTGACTAGCACCTCTTTCCCTATGGTTGACATTGTGCTCTCAATCCACCCCTGCACCTTGCTCCATAAACGGTCTTTTAAATACTTAAAGGCACCATTTTTTGAGCTTCCAACAACTGATGGCATCCCTAGATATTTTTCGTTAAGTGCTTCATTTGGGACATGTAGCAAGTCCTTGATCTCAAGTCTTGTACTTTCCGGTACCCCTTGCTAAAATATATGGAGGATTTTGCAAAGTTGATACGTTGGCCTGAAGCTTGACAATAACTGTTCAGGACCAGGTTCACCTCATTGGCTTCATTATTATTTGCCTTACAAAACAGCAGGCTATCATCAGCGAATAAAAGGTGGCTTACTTGTGGCGCCGACGGTGCCACTTGCAGACCACTTAAGTTTGATGACTCACTTTTGGATTTTAACAGGCACGACATGCCCTCTGCCGCTAGCAAGAACAAGTACGGAGATATGGGGTCCCTTTGTCTGATTCCACGGGATGGCTCAAACTTCTCCAATTTCTTCCCATTAAACATGACTGAAAATTTGACAGTGGTGACCAGCAACATAACTATATTCACCCATCTTTCAGTAAAGCCCAGCTTGATCATGATTGCTCTGAGGTAAGGCCACTCGATTCTATCATAGGCCTTCGTCATGTCCAGTTTTAATGCAAAAAACTGATGCTTCTTTGCCTTATTTCTCTTCATGAAGTCGAGGCATTCATAAGCAGTGATAATGTTGTCAGTAATCACTCTACCTGCGACAAAGGCGGATTGCTCTTTAGAGATTATATCCGGGAGGATGAGCTTCAAACGGTTTGATATCACATTCGAGGCAATCTTATAAAACACGTTACATAAGCTGATGGGTCTGAATTGTGACAGCATAGTAGCGTTTTTTTACCTTAGGGATTAGAACCAACACTGTATTGTTGATACATGCAACCGATTCCCTTCCCTCCACAATTTTGATCACCACCTTGGTAACCTCCTCTCCACACAGTTTTCAATAACGCTGGAAAAAATAGGCTGGGAAACCATCATGCCGTGGTGTCGGGAACATCTAAAAAAGCGCTTTCACATCCTCACCGCTGTATGGAGCATTCAAGGCCTCGTTCATCTCCTGTGTAACCTTCCGTGGAACAGTATCAAGGACTTGTTCCATTTCTGTCACCCGCTCGGAGGTGTATAGGTTTTTGTAAACGTCTGCTTCCATTCACGTGGCAGCACAAGAAACCCAGCGAGAAACCTAACAGGAGCCCACGGCTACGCGCAGAGAAAAAAAATCAGCCTAGCCCATCCCAGCCCATGTGAGGCTCGGCCCATCAGGTTCCGAGCCCACGGCTACGCGCAGAGAGAAAAAAAAGGAGAGATCAGAGAGAGCAGCAGTCGCATCCCCCGAAATTCGAATTCCGCCCCTCTCTCCCCCCCGTCCACTCCTCTCCCCCCAAATCCAGCCGGATTCCGGTGCGCCGCCCTCCCACCCCGCTCCCCGCGGCCGCGGCCGCGGTCGCCGTCTGCCTGACCTCCCCGCGCCCTCGCCGGCGGGCAGCTCCCGGGTCCTCCCCGCCCCGCGTTCAGCATCTGGTCCCGCCCCCGCGCGACCCCCTCCATGGCCGCCGCCACCGGTAAAGCTCCTCCCTCACCCGCAGCTCCCTACGTTCCCTAGCGATTTCTACCTCCCGCCGCGCGCTGTCTAAGCCCCAGCTTCCCCGCCTGACCAGGGGCGCCGCTCGGCGGCCTGAACCCGAGGCCGAAGCCGAACCCTAGCCCCGGCCTCCGGTCGGGGGGAAAGCCCGCCGCGCTGGCCGACATCACCAACACCGGGAGGCCCGGCCCTCCCAGGCACACCATGGCCGACGTCCTCAAGGTAACCCCTTCTCGCACCCACTCGGGCATAAACAGCAGGCTCGGTTAGTCGTGGCTCAGTTCTGCAGTTCGTTGGTTCCGGTTTCCGCGCTGATGCCTAGATCCCTCGCTTGCTTGCTCGCAGGAGAACGCCAAGTTGGCTCAGCTGGTTGCCCAGAAAACGTATGTCTGCCTCGCTCGCCCCTCGGTCCTTCATTCCTATGAGAAAGGGGCTGTTTGATGTTTCTGAATTCTGAGGCAGTAACCTAGTTTTGACTTTGATGTCTTGTCCGCAGCAAGATCATTGAGCTCAGCGGCGTTGAGATTAACAAGCTCCGTGCTGCGCTGCACAGCACGCATCAGCAGAACCTGCACCTCGCGCAGGCTCATTCTCAGATCACCGCGGTTCGTCTGCTTCTCCATCTCTGTTCTTGTTTAGATGGTTTTAGTTGTTGCTGTGAAAATTTTCAGTGGAACTAGCCGAGTTGCCAACCCAAGCAGTGCCAATGCTTACATCTGAGTTATACCTGTGAGCGAGAATCAAAGAGAAATACTGTTGTTTGGTCATTCTATATGTACTGTATTGAGCTAAGTTTGAGTTGTTGCTGCGAAAAATTTCAGTGGAACTAGCCGAGTTGCCAACCCAAGCAGTGTCAATGCTTACATCTTAGTTATAGCTGTGAGCGAGAATCAAAGAGAAATACTGTTGTTTGGTCGTTCTATATGTATTGTATTGAGCTAAGTTTGAAGGGAAAACTCGAGCAACTAATGTGCATCTATTTTGTACTTATGAAAGAAAGCATCACACGTTGTCACTTTGTTTTGTGGGGTTGTATAGCCACTTTCTGATCTATCTATGTGTTTTGTGCTTCTCTGCAGGAACTAAATCAGGCAAAAGATCGAGTAAGCTGTCACTGCTTCTTTTCTTTACGAGATTTTCAACTGCCAATACTAAGAATGTTGGTTACTGATTTGGGGAATTATTTATGGATTTGACATGCAGGTAAAGGTACTGCAGCATGAGCTTTCATGCGCAACAGCAGTGCTTAAAGTAAAGGCTTCGGGAATTGAGGTAAAGTACGCCCATGGCTTAACTTAGTTTCCTGTTGTTACAGATAGCTTGATTATTTTCTTTCCATCCTGCACTATTGGCAGCGAAAGAGTACGACTGCTGATAACCAACTGCAAACAGAAATAACTTCACAGGTAGCCGGCACAATCCTCAAAATAAATGGCTCTTCGTGTTCATCTATAATTCTAAGATTCTTCCTCTCTCATTTAATTCAGGAGTTAAAAGCCGCACCTTCCAAATTTGCACCAATCGAAGCTCATCAAGCTGATAACAAGGGCAACAGTGCTAATGTGCACCATTCAGTCGAGACACAAAGTAAAGCTCATTCTTCTCCTTCTTAGATGTTGATATTATGCTTGGCAACCATTTCAGCAATGGCATTTTATGGTTCTGATGTTCCCTACTTAACACAACTTAATTTTCGTTTCTACTTTACCTTCAGCTGTCCACTTTTAGAAAATTTAATGTGAGTTTTCTGTCAATTTCTTGACAGCCTCTGTGCCATTTAATACAGACCAACCAGAAGCACCACCAGATAAAAAAAATAAAAGGTATTGTCTGTCTGTTTACCTATACTTGAGAGGCAATGCCACTGGCAGGCTGGGCGCTAGATAGCCTGATTTACCAAAGCGACTTTCTATTGATTCAGAACATCAGTGAATACGCGCACAAGTAAGCGAAAGTCAGAATCATGTGAAGGTATAAAAGAGACCAACACATGTCAACAGAGCCGCAGACCTGATGTGCAACCCACTGGATCATCACATCATGAGGATCAGAGGTAATATTTATGTACAAAATGTGCTCATGATGCAACACTATCTGATTGTAGGTTGACCAATTTTTGTTTATGTGACCAGAAACACAGTACGAAGAAAGTCTTCTAGACTAAACCCAGGGTCTTGTGAGATGGCAGAAGCATCTTGTGAGATCTTGCATACAGACACTGCAGTTCCTTCATCTTGTAGTTTTAGTGTTCCAGAACTTGATGAACCAAATAGTGGAGAAGACATGGTAAGATATTGATATCTCTTTTCTGTTCTTTGTTCAAAATGATTCACAGTGCAGTACTCATTTCATGCTACACTTGTGGATATGTTGTGCAGCGGAAGGCAGCACAAGATGAACTGTTATGCAACACAGCAATGCATATAAAGGCTTCAGTACTCAAGGTAAAGTAATTTCATTGTTATACTCAGCTTATATATATAGTTAAAGATGTTGTAGTTTGAATTTCAACGCCTGACATCTTGATTGCCTGACTGTATTAGAAGGACGAGATAAATAAGCATCTGCAGAAAGAAGCAAATGTGCAGGTAGGCAGCACAATTCTTCAGTAATTGATCAATCTGTTTACCCAATCCTTATCACGGTGCTGCTTGTTGCTGGCAATGTAACTAGGAGGAGATACAAGAAACTCATTCTGTGGTTAATAGAATTGAGGACCCTGAGGCACATCAAATTGACAGTCACGCAACGAATACGATCCCAATCCACCCGGCAGAAACTCAACGTAATGCACTTCTCTCCCTTCAAGTATTTTGCTATTATATTGCATTTATCTTGGACATTTTGTTGCTGCGCGCTTGCACTTGAGGTTCTTATAATTATTGTTTTATGAATGAGTCAAGCGTAGCATGCTCATTTGCTCATTAAGAACTTTATGATCGTTAATGAATCTCTCGTACAGGAATGGTTGAACAAAAAGCACACCTTGTTTTTTCAATGCTCATATGTACAAGAAAAGTGGCCAAACTACTTGCTAACTGCTTCTTTTTATTGTTCTGATCACTTCCTTTAAAGGGAAAATAATAATTTTACTGTAATTGCAATTCCTTTTCAGCATCTCTGCCATTTGATACTCAACAGCCAGAACCACCCAAAGAAAGAGCAAAAAAGAGGTATGCCCATCATTCTAGTGATCTTTGAAATGCTCTCGATAGTACATCACACTGTCCAATGAAACAATATTCAGTTGGCTCAGAAATTATTTTTCTAGGGGTGGACACAAACGGAAATTGGATTCATGTGGAGGTCAAAAGGACTCAAACATAGAAGACGCTAATTCCAAACTTGATTCTACTTGTAGTGAACCACCGTATCATGAAGAGACGAGGTAAAGTCTTTGCGTGCATGCATCTTTCTGCCTTTCACTAATGCACTTATATCTGAATGGAACATGGAATCATGGTTGCCGTAAATATGTGCAGAAAATCTCCGAGAAGAAAATCCTCAAGAAAGAACCCAGGAGAATTTGGTGAGGCCACAAAGGAAAATCTTGAGACCAAGCAAGAGGAAATTGTTGCTCCTGTAGTCCCTTCCAGCTCAGATGTCGTGATGGAGCAGAGCAAAGATGAGAAGCAAAGCGACAGCCGTTCCTCGATGGAACCTTCTGAAGAGCAGGCGGCGGGGAGGTCCTTGGTGCAGCCGACAGGTAGAAGGTCTTCGATGCGGGCAGCAGCAAAGGCTGTCTGCTACAAGGAGATACCCGTGAACGTGAAGATGCGACGACCTTAGCGAACAGCCAGTAACATTTTGTGATGGGGTCACTTGCGTTTGCTTTTTGTGGAGTAGAATATCATGTTTGTTGTATGATTGTAGAGGTCTGTTGCTTGCCCGCATAAAATGTAGTATCATGTTATTTTGCCATACTCGCGATGGACTCTACAGCGGCCCCTTTTGTTCTAGAACTGATAATAGCCATTTGTCGTGGACATGTCTGAATGACAGTGCCAATTCCAACAGTTATTTTTTTCTTCCAATTCCAACAGCTGACAATTGGTACTGGTATTTTGCTCTTCTGTGTGTCCTGTTTGAAGAAATTGTGTTATACTCCCTCCGTCCGAAAATACTTGTCATCAAAATGGACAAAAAGGGATGTATCTAGAACTAAAATACATCTAGATACATCCCCTTTTATTAATTTTGATGACAAGTATTTTCGGACGGAGGGAGTATGTCATATATGGGCATGATATTTGGGTAGGAGAATTATGTGCGAACTTTCTATCTTTTATGTGTGCAAGTAAATAGTCTTGCATTGCACAATTTTCTGCAATTTCATAGAAATGTTGTCCAAAATTTTGCAGCGTTTTCTGAATTTCAAAGTATAGTTTCTAATTTTATTGTGCTTCTAATAAGTTTGACTTTGGTATAAAGGCGTATTGCACGTGTAAATTTACTATTATTATGTAGTCAGTCGGTTTATGTCTTTTTTTTGAAAGATCCAGCATCTTGCTGGCTTTTCATTTGATTTAGCAGGAGAGGATTACAAAAGAAAGTTCTTCTCACTGATCACAAGGGTACCAGGAGAGCAGCGAGGCCATCAACAAACTGATGCTGCTGCAACATCTCTGCAGAGAGAAAAACAGAGACCTAAAAAGGGCGGACAAAACTGATTGCTACACTCTCACGTTTGATCCCCGAAAGGGGTCTCTAAGCAGGTTGCTCCTGCCAAACGCCATTGCTCAAGATCGCTGCGAATTTGGCTGATCACTCTGCGTGTGCATGGATGGGTTCCTCTGAAGGTGCACTCATTTCTCGCCAGCCAAATGAACCAGGTTGTGATGATGATGATCGACCTTAGCCCCTTCGCTGCCCCTGTCGTTGCCCCGACGAGCAAGTCTCGGACGATTTGCGTGGTCGCACGGCCTCGCATCTGGCTGCTTGGGTTCAACACAGCGCAGCCATTCCATGTTGCCACCTGAGCCCAGACGGCTTTCGAAAACGAGCACTCCCAGAAGAGGTGGACGGAGGACTCAAGATTTCTGTTGCAGAGGGCGCAAAAATAGCTGTTTATCCATCCCCGACGCTGCAGCCTATCATTGCACCATAGACGATCATGGTGTAGCAGCTACGTGAAGAATTCCAACAGTTATTTTTTTCTTCCAATTCCAACAGCTGACAATTGGTACTGGTATTTTGCTCTTCTGTGTGTCCTGTTTGAAGAAATTTTGTGTTATATGTCATATATGGGCATGATATTTGGGTAGGAGAATTATGTGCGAACTTTCTATCTTTTATGTGTGCAAGTAAATAATCTTGCATTGCACAATTTTCTGCAATTTCATAGAAATGTTGTCCAAAATTTTGGCAGCGTATTTCAAAGTATAGTTTCTAATGTTGTTGTGCTTCTAACAAGTTTGACTTTGTTATAAAGGCGTATTGCAGTGCCAAGTTACTATTATTATGTAGTTAGTCGGTTTATGTCGATCCATCAATGCAAATCATTTGGATGAAGCCTGCTATAAACATGTCTTGGATACTGTGATGTTAATTTTAATTGGTGACACATGATTCATGAGGGGAATCCTATTTGGGGCGTAGGTCACCCGCGAGCGACCTAGCGTGCAACCCCCTCGCGCGCTGGGTGTTCATATGGGTTGTCTCATTTTCCCTTTTTTTCCTTTCCTTTTTTCTTTTTTCTTTTTTTCCATTTTTTTGCAAATTTTCTTTTCAAATTCGCAAACAGTTTTTTGTTCATCGAATTTAAAAAATGTTCATCAATCTAAAAAAATGTTCATCTATTAAAAAAATTTCATTGAATTTTTCATTAAATAAAAAAAAGTTCATCAAATTCGAAATTCTTCATTGATTTCAGAAAATGTTCATCAAATTTAAATTTTTTTCTTCCAATTCAAAATTTGCTTTTCTATTTATTAAAAAAAAAGATCTTGAATACAAATTTGTTGATCAAGTTCAAAAAATGTTCACTGTATTCAAATCTGTTCATCAAATACAAAAAATGTTCATGTTATTAAAAAATGCTCATAAAAATTGTTCATCAAAATAAAAAATGGTCATTAATTTTTTTTAAATGCTCATTCATTCGAAATCATGAACATTTTTTGAATTCAAGAACTGTTTTTGAATTTGGTGAACATTATTTTTGAATCCGTGAATCAGAATTTTTCGAAATCTTTTAAAAAGGGGCACCTCGCGCCCCACATGGGCCGGGCCAGGGAGGTGCGCATGGGAGCGCCGGGGGGGGGGGGGGTGCGCGACAAATTTCTGATGCGCGGGTCACGGAATAGGAGCTCTCCTTAAGGCGCCGGTTACTATTGGCCCACCCCTCCTGGCGCATGTGTTGTAACTTGTAAGTGGGCCGAGCCATGTAGAAGCTCTTTCTACCGATTTTATGAAGCTTCTACAAGCTTCCGATCAGTTTTCTGAAGCTTCTACAAGCTTTCGATCAGTTTTGTGAAGCTTCTTTCGATTGTTTTTTTCCTTCTATTTTGTGTTTTCTACTTGTTTTTTTTCGTGTTTTTATTTTCCCCGAGGTGCACAATTCTATCTTACCTGAGCCCATCATTGCATGCACTTCGACAACCATCCATAGCATCATAAAGAGCACCTCCCTTTCGAGGTACCCAAATGAAATGCGTTGTTAGTTGGTCTTTCTCAACATGGATTTTTCGTAATCACCGAAATTGTGTGATGACCCTTCTTGTTCCAGGGATACGACCCAGCGACGTGGAGATGTCACTTTTCCAGGGTTTTACAAGTTCTGACTCAATTGGTACATGTCCGGATCATCCCGATTGGCGTCAGTGGTCAATACTAACTTCACCGTGGAAATGCTCCCTAAATGTCTTTACTTGGTGGATTGTAGAAAATAATATATGGTATCAAGGATGTATTTTCTCTCTCGTACACAAGATTAATCTCTAAGATTCCAAAATCATTGTCACAAAAGTGATATCACTACCCTCAATAGATCCAACCGGTCATAGTATTCTCTTGTATTTTTATTAGGAAGAATGTACTTGAGATCAATGATTCTATGCTTACTCTATGACTCAAATGCGTCAGGGTCCACCTATCTTGACCTCATATTGAGGGTTAACCCATCTATATGTGCAAACCCCAAATTGTCATCCTCCAACACCATAATCATTATGACATTGACAGTAACAATCCCACATAACGTCACATAAATTAGCGATAAACAATAAGACCTACAATAGCATTTGAAATTATCTAGATTATTATCATTGTGATAATAAATCATGAAGTGAAGTGCATCCTTCAAGTGGATAGGGGCATTGACTCGATGAGTGCATCATCCACAAGATGAAGACTAGAACTCAGCTTCCTTCACTCATCCAAATGAAAGCACGACTTGCTCCAGTCACCTATCATTAGAAAGGAAACCCGAGTGTGTGAAACACAATCATCATCATTACTCATGTCCAATCCCAAGAATACCAACTTATAGGGCATGTACAAGCACGATGTACAATGACACTTGCGGCATAGAGCACCATAGTGGCCCATCAGCGTCGGTAGATTATGCTTCCTTTAGTGGCTTGTCATGGGGGTCCGAAATGTGGATCTGCGTAGGTTTCCAGTTATTATCCCGCAAAAAACACGACCATGGTGACAGTTCATCATAGTGTTCTATAGTACTCCCACCGGTCGTTGGGAATTCCTATGCAAAGTTCAATGGCCAATTGGGCACAATGCTAGGCAAGGAGATCATGCGCATATTGCACATCAAACGTTGAGGCCGCCTGCCATTGGGAATCAGTGAATCACCACCTTGACCACGAAAATCAGTGAATCACCACCTTGACATCATTGACCCCTCTGCTGCTCCGCTAGTTTGTGACTCTTTGCAAACCACAGCACTGCACCTTGATGACCCACAAGTGTAGGGGATCTATCGTAGTCCTTTCGATAAGTAGTCGAACCCAACGAGGAGCAGAAGGAAATGACAAGCGGTTTTCAGCAAGGTATTCTCTGCAAGCACTGAAATTATCGATAACAGATAGTTTTGTGATACGGTAATTCGTAACGGGTAACAAGCAATGAAAGTAAATAAAGTGCAGCAAGATGGCCCAATCCTTTTTGTAACAAAGAACAAGTCTGGACAAGTTCTTATATAGAGAAAAGCGCTCCCGAGGACACATGGGAATTATCATCAAGCTAGTTTTCATCACGCTCATATGATTCACGCTCGTTACTTTGATAATTTGATATGTGGGTGGACCGGTGCTTGGGTACTGTCCTTTATTGGACAAGCATCCCCCTTATGATTAACCCCTATTGCAAGCATCCGCAACTACAAAAGAAGTATTAAGGTAAACCTAACCATAGCATGAAACACATGGATCCAAATCAGCCCCTTACGAAGCAACGCATAAACTAGGGTTTAAGCTTCTGTCACTCTAGCAACCCATCATCTACTTTTTACCTCCCAATGCCTTCCTCTAGGCCCAAACAATGGTGAAGTGTCATGTAGTTGACGTTCACATAACACCACTAGAGGAGAGGCAACATACATCTCATCAAAATATCAAACGAATACCAAATTCACATGACTACTTATAGCAAGACTTCTCCCATGTCCTCAGGAACAAACATAACTACTCATAATTCATATTCATGTTCATAATCAGAGGGGTATTAATATGCATATAGGATCTGAACATATGATCTTCCACCGAATAAACCAACTAACATCAACTACAAGGAGTAATCAACACTACTAGTGACCCACATGTACCAATCTGAGGTTTTGAGACAAAGATTGAATACAAGAGATGAACTAGGGTTTGAGAGGAGATGGTGCTGGTGAAGATGTTGATGGAGATTGACCCCCTCCCGATGAGAGGATCGATGGTGATGATTTCCCCCTCCCGGAGGGTTGTTTCCCTGGCAGAAAAGCTGCGCGGGAGCCCTAGATTGGTTCCGCCTCGTGGCGGCGGTGTTTCGTCCCGAAAGCTTGCTTATGATTTTTTTCAGGGTAAAAGACTTCATATAGCAGAAGATGGTCACCGGAGGCCTGCCAGGGGGCCCATGAGGCAGGGGGCGCGCCCCCACCCTCGTGGACGGTGGGTGGCCCCCCTGGTATTTCTTTCGCTCAGTATTTTTTATTAATTCCAAAAATGACTTTCGTGGAGTTTCAGGGCTTTTGGAGTTGTGTAGAATAGGTCTCTAATATTTGCTCCTTTTCCAGCCCAGAATCCCAGCTGCCGGCATTCTCACTCTTCATGCAAAACTTGTAAAATAAGAGAGAATAGGCATATGTATTGTTACATAACGTGTAATAACAGCCCATAATGCAATAAATATTGATATAAAAGCATGATGCAAAATGGACGTATTAACTCCCCCACGCTTAGACCTCGCTTGTCCTCAAGCGGAAGCCGATATCGAAAAATATGTCCACATGTTTAGAGATAGAGGTGTCAATAAAATAAAATACGGATATGTGGGCATCATGATCATTCTTATAATAGCAACAATTATAAATATTGTCATATGATTTCTTATGCTAAAGTAACAATCTATCCACAATGTCAAGTATGAATCAGAAATTTCATTGAGAAATAACAAACTGTAATCTCGGTCATTGAAGCAATTGCAATTTATCATAACATCGGAAAGAGTCAATATAAGAGCTTTTCAGCAAGTCCACATACTCAACTATCAATTAGTCTTTCATAATTGCTAACACTCACGCAATACTTATGGGTATGGAGTTTTAATCGGACACAGAGGAAGATAGGGGCTTATAGTGTTGCCTCCCAACCTTTTACCTCAAGGGTAATGTCAACAATAATAGTTCATGCTAACTTACATCCAATTGGATATATATATATCAGGATCTTTCCAACACAAGGTGCTTGCCAAAGGATAAAATATAAAAAGGAAAGGTGAAGATCACCATGACTCTTGCATAATGTATAAGACAAAAGTAAAAGATAGGCCCTTCGTAGAGGGAAGCAGAGGTTGTCATGTGCTTTTATGGTTGGATGCACGAAATCTTAATGCAAAAGAACGTCACTTTATATTGCCACTTGTGATACGAACCTTTATTATGCAGTCCGTCGCTTTTATTGCTTCCATATCACAAGATCGTATAAAGCTTATTTTCTCCACACTAATAAGTCATACATATTTAGAAATCAATTTTTATTGCATGCAACATGACAACTTACTTGGAGGATCTTACTCAATCCATAGGTAGGTATTGTGGACTCTCATGGCAAAACTGGGTTTAAGGATATTTGGAAGCACAAGTAGTATCTCTACTTGGTGCAAGGAATTTGCCTAGCATGAGGGGGAAAGGCAAGCTCAACATGTTGGATGATCCATGACAATATACTTTATTTTAGATATAAGAAACCATAACCCATTACGTTGTCTTCCTTGTCCAACATCAACTCTTTAGCATGTCATATTTTAATGAGTGCTCACAATCATAAAAGATGTCCAAGATAATATATTTATATGTGAAAACCTCTCTTTCTTTATTACTTCCTATTAATTGCAACGATGACCAAAACTATGTTTACCAACTCTCAACAACTTTTATTCATCATACTCTATATATGTGAAGTCATTACTCTCCATAAGATCAATATGATCTCTTTTATTTCTTTCTTTATTCTTTGTTTTTTTACTCTCTCAAGATCATAGTAAGATAATCAAGCCCTTGAATCAACACTAATCTTTATTATAAATAGCTCACAGACTCAATTACATAGAGGGATCATAAAGCAAAACTCGAAACTAGATCATTTTAAAACTTTATTCTACTAGATCAAGATATTACCAAAGGGATCGAACTAAGTAAAACGGTAAAGATAGGAGTGTGATGATGATATGATACCGGGGCACCTCCCCCAAGCTTGGCAGTTGCCAAGGGGAGTGTCCATACCCATGTGATTAGTTCTCCTTCTTCGGAGGTGATGATGATGAAGGCTTCTTCTTTAATTTGCGCTTGAGGATGGAATTTTGCTCCCTTAGATCATCGATCTCCTGCTCAAGGCTTAATATCCTTTTGCATAGTTCCTGTTTGTTTTCCTGCAAGAGACGAAAAGGGATAAACTCGATCTTAGGTTTCTTTGCCCTATCAGGGAGACTTGACTTTTTAAACTCCACATGCATGTCCCCAGGTTAAGGTAATGGGACTTCATCTTCGTCTGAGCTCGCCTCCTCCTTTCCCTCAGGCTCATAGTCTTCTTCTTGCTCCATGGTCCAACCATAATGCTCCGAGTCCCCGTAGACCCTAGGGTCTGCAAGGTAATCAGCCACATAACTTTCTCCCTTTGAATCCTGGGACGACATATTGCTCTAATCTGCGGCAGAAACAACTCAAGACAGAAACAAAGGATTTTTGTGTGATATGGCGGTCAAAACCTTTGGGAGATTATATAATGAATTTTTATCGACCAAAATAAGCATCGTGCAAGAAAACAGAGTCCGGAGAGCACACGAGGTGCCCACGAGGCAGGGGGCGCGCCCAGGGGGGTAGGGCACGCCCTCCACCCTCGTGGACTCCTCGTGTCCTTCCCGGACTAATTCTTATTTTCCTTTTTTCTTAAATATTCCAAAATGGAGAAAAATTGCTATTATAACTGTTTTGGAGTCGGTTTACTTACCTTACCACATACCTATTCCTTTTCGGAGTCTGAGATGTTCTGGAAAGTGTCCCTTATGTATTCCTCCGGGGTTACGGTTTCAATAACTTTACTTTCAACATTTATTGGATTATCTGAGATATAATGTTTGATCCTTTGACCGTTCAACACCTTCGGATTTGTGCCTTCGAAGTTGTCAATTTTTATGGCACCGGAACGATAGACCTCCTCGATAACGTAATGCCCTTCCCATTTAGAGAGGAGTTTTCCTACAAAAAAATCTTAAACGAGAGTTGAAAAGCAACACATAATCACCTACATTAAACTCATGCTTTTGTATCCTTTTGTCATGCCATCTTTTAACTTTTTCTTTAAACAGTTTGGCGTTCTCATAGCCTTAGGTTCTCCATTCATCAAGTGAACTGATGTCAAATAACCTCTTCTCACCGGCAAGTTTGAAATCATAATTGAGCTCTTTAATGTCCCAATATGCCTTATGTTCTAGTTCGAGAGGTAAGTGACATGCTTTTTCATAAACCATTTTATACAGATACATACCCATATGATTTTTATATGCAATTCTATAAGCCCATAATGCTTCATCAAGTTTCTTGGACCAATTCTTTCTAGACATATTAACAGTCTTTTGCAAAATCAATTTAAGCTCTTTGTTACTCAGTTCTACTTGGCCACTAGACTGTGGGTGATATGGAGATGCAATTCTATGATTAACATCATACATAGCAAGCATTTTACGAAAAGCACCATGAATAAAATGTGAACCACCATCAGTCATTAAGTATCTAGGGACTCCAAACCTCGGAAAAATAACTTCTTTAAGCATCTTAATAGAGGTGTTATGATCAGCACTACTAGTTGGAATAGCTTCTACCCACTTAGTAACATAGTCGACAACAACTAAAATATGTGTATACCCAATAGAGGAAGGAAACAGTCCCATATAATCAAAGCCCCAAACATTAAATGGTTCAATAACAAGAGAATAATTCATAGGCATTTCTTGACGTCTACTTATATTACCTATTCTTTGATATTCATCACAAGACAAGACAAACTTATGGGCATTGATAACCCACAAGTATAGGGGATCGTAACAGTTTTCGAGGGTAGAGTATTCAACCCAAATTTATTGATTCGACACAAGGGGAGCCAAAGAATATTCTCAAGTATTAGCAGTTGAGTTGTCAATTCGACCACACCTGGATAACTTAGTATCTGCAGCAAAGTATTTAGTAGCAAAGTAGTATGGAAGTAACAGTAACAGTGGCAAAAGTAATGGCAGCAGTTTTGTAGTAATTGTAACAGTAGCAACGATAAAGTAAATAAGCAAAGCACAATATGTGAAAAGCTCGTAGGCATTGGATCAGTGATGGATAATTATGTCAGATGCGATTCCTCGTGTAATAGTTATAACATAGGGTGGCACAAAACTAGCTCCACTTCATCAATGTAATGTAGGCATGTATTCCGAATATAGTCATACATGCTTATGGAAAAGAACTTGCATGCCATCTTTTGTCCTACCCTCCCATGGCAGCAGGGTCCTAATGGAAACTAAGGGATATTAAGGCATCATTTTAATAGAGTACCGGACCAAAGCATTAACACATAGTGAATACATGAACTCCTCAAACTACGGTCATCACTGAGAAGTATCCCGATTATTGTCACTTCGGGGTTGTCGGATCATAACACATAATAGGTGACTATAGACTTGCAAAATAGGATCAAGAACTCACATATATTCATGAAAACATAATATGTTCAGATATGAAATCATGGCACTCGGGCCCTAGTGACAAGCATTAAACATAGCAAAGTCACAGCAACATCAATCTCAGAACATAGTGGATACTAGGGATCAAACCCTAACAAAACTAACTTGATTACATGGTAAATCTCATCCAACCCATCACCTTCCAGCAAGACTACGATGGAATTACTCAAGCACAACGGTGAGCATCATGAAATTGGTGATGGAGGATGGTTGATGATGATGACGGCGACGAATCCCCCTCTCCGGAGCCCCGAACGGACTCCAGATCAGCCCTCCCGAGAGAGATTAGGGCTTGGCGGCGGCTCCATATCGTAAAACGCAATGAAACTTTCTCTCTGATTTTTTTCTCCATGAAAGCAAATATATGGAGTTGGAGTGGAGGTCGGTGGACGTCCAGGGGGCGCCCCCAGGGGAGGGGGCGTGATACGTCTCCGTCGTATCTATAATTTTTGATTGTTCCATGCCAATATTCTTCAACTTTCATATACTTTTGGCAACTTTTTATATTATTTTTTGGGACTAACATATTGATCCAGTGCCCAGTGCTAGTTCCTATTTGTTGCATGTTTTATGTTTCACAGAAACCCCATATCAAACGAAGTCCAAACGGGATAAAAACAGATGGAGAATTATTTTGAAATATTTATGATTTTTGGGAAGTAAAATCAACGCGAGACGGTGCCCGAGGTGGCCACGAGGCAGGGGGCGCGCCTGCCTACCCTGTGCGCGCCCCTGACCCTCGTGGGCCCCTCGTAAGGTGGTTGCTGCCCCCATCTATATCTGGGTGAAGGTTTCAATCCAATCGGAGTTACGGATCTCCGGATATAAAAGAAACGGCGCCAGGATAGAATCAAAGAAGGCAGAAGCAGAGAGAGACAGAGAGATAGATCCAATCTCGGAGGGGCTCTCGCCCCTCCCATGCCATGGGAGCCAAGGACCAGAGGGGAAACCCTTCTCACATCTAGGGAGAATGTCAAGGAAGAAGAAGAAGAAGGGAGGCTCTCTCCCCCTTGCTTCCGGTGGTGCCGGAACGCTGCCGGGGGAAATCATCATCACCGCGATCTACACCAACACCTCCATCATCTTCACCAACATCTCCATCACCTCCCCCCATCTATATTTAGTGGTCCACTCTCCCGGAACCCGCTGTACCCTCTACTTGAACATGGTGCTTTATGCTTCATATTATTATCCAATGATGTGTTGCCATCCTATGATGTCTGAGTAGATTTTCGTTGTCCTATCGGTGATTGATGAATTGCTATGATTGGTTTAATTTGCTTGTGGTTATGTTGCTGTCCTATTGTGCCCTCCGTGTCGTGCAAGCATGAGGGATTCCCGCTGTAGGGTGTTGCAATACGTTCATGATTCGCTTATAGTGGGTTGCTTGAGTGACAGAAGCATAAACCCGAGTAAGGGGGTTGTGGCGTATGGGATAAAGGGGACTTGATGCTTTAATGCTATGGTTGGGTTTTACCTTAATGATCTTTAGTAGTTGCAGATGCTTGCTAGAGTTCCAATCATAAGTGCATATGATCCAAGAAGAGAAAGTATGTTAGCTTATGCCTCTCCCACATAAAACTTGCTATCGGTCTAGTAAAGTAGTCAATTGCTTAGGGACAATTTCACAACTCCTACCACCACTTTTCCACATGCTATATTTACTTTATTGCTTCTTCATCTAAACCGCCTGTACATTTTATTTACGTGCTCTTTATTATCTTGCAAACCTATCCTATCACACCTACAAAGTCCTTCTAGTTTCATTCTTGTTCTAGGTAAAGCGAACACTAAGCGCGCGTAAAGTCGTATCAGTGGCAGATAGGACTTGAGAGAATATTTGTTTTACCTTTAGCTCCTCGTTGGGTTCGACACTCTTACTTATCGAAAGAGGCTACAATTATCCCCTACACTTGTGGTTATCAAGACCTTTTTCTGGCGCCGTTGCCGGGGAGTCATAGTGTGGGGTGAATATTCTCGTGTGTGCTTGTTTGCTTTATCACTAAGTAATTTTTATTTTCTGTTCTAAGTTGTTCTCTACCTTTAGTTATGGATATGGAACACGAAATACCAAAAAAATTAGGTGTACTTGCTACTCATGGAGATGGGGAACCTCCTAAAACCCTCGATGCTCGTTATGTGAAAGAAATTATTTACTACTTTGATAATCCTGAGAAAACCCCATTCAATAATGTTATGGGAGACATGTTGGATCAACGTGAATACTTTAGGGATTATCGCTGACACAAAAAGGGAAACTATTATGGGATCAAATTTATATGTTACGTTGGTATGCTCGGGATCTATGCTTGAGACACGATTATACTTGTTTCTCTAGGATGAAGGCTCCACACCTTCCCTTTTCATGCAAATTCAATGATGATAAAACCTTGGCTTATTATGCTAATGGTATCTATGATTACTATGATGTGGAACAAATAGAAGAATTTGTTGCTTTTATGGGTGCTTATGAGATTGAATCTATGTTTAAAGAGTTTGAAGATTTTGATGATTCATTTTACAGACCTGAAAATTTTGCTATACTTAGATATTGCTATGAAAATTATGAATACAATTCCAATATTGATGCATTTATTGAGAAAGTCTCCGCAGTCCAAGAAGAGACTAATATTTTGCAGGAATCTATGGAAGAAGAAATTGATGAAATTGTGAGCTCATTGGATGAAAAAGATGATGAGGAGAGCGAAGAACAAAAGGAGGAAGAGCGGATTAGCTACCCGTGCCCACCTTCTAACGAGAGTAACTCTTCAACTCATACATTTTTTAATTTTCCTTCGTGCTAACCGAAGGATGATTGCTATGATGATTGTTATGATCCCGTTGATTCTCTTGAAATATCCCTTTTTGATGATGCTTGCTATGCTTGTGGCCAAGATGCCAATATGAATTATGCTTATGGAGATGAACTTGCTATAGTTCCTTATGTTAAACATGAAATTGTTGCTATTGCTCCCACACATTCTAGTCCTATTATCTTTTTGAATTCTCCAAACTACACTATATCGAAGAAGTTTGTGCGTATTAAGGATTATATTGATGGGTTGCCTTTTACTACTACACATGATGATTTTGATAAATGTAATATGCATGTGCTTGCTGCTCATACTTGCAATTATTATGAGATAGGAACTATATCTCCACCTCTCTATGTTTCCAATATGATAAAATTGCAATAAACTGCTTATACTATGCATTGGCCTTTACTTGGTGTGCATGAATTGTTCTTTTGTGACATGCCGATGCATAGGAAGAGAGTTAAACTTTGTTGTTGCATGATATATTTTACTTTGTGCTCACTACTAAATCACAAATCATTGTTAATTAAAATTGGCTTTGATATACCTTGGGATCCGGGTGGATCCATTACTTGAGCACTATATGCCTAGCTTAATGGATTTAAAGAAAGCGCTGCCAGGGAGACAACCCGGAAGTTTTAGAGAGTCATTTATTTCTGTTGAGTGCTTTCATATAGTTTAAAAACAAAAAATAAATAAATAGGGGAACCCAAAGCTTTTTCAAAAAGGAAAGTGAAAGTGAGAAAGACAAGCATTGTTGAAGTGGGGGAGCTCCTTGAACTTTGTTCATGCTCACGAAAACTTTGTGAATCTTAATTACAGAAACTTTTCATCAAAAATAATTATCCCCTTGTACATGCAATTCCATTGTATTATAAAAATAATGTGCTAAGGTTTGCCTTTAGGATGTTTACAATGCTTGTTGGTTTGTATGGTGCAGGACAGAAACTTTGTCTGTAGTGCACGATTTTACATTTTTTTCTGGAACTTCAAACAGTTCTGATTCTTTTTGCACTGTATTAATGTACAAATTGTTTATTTTTCCTAATTTTGGTAGAATTGTCGGGGTACCATAAGTATGGTGAATGTTCAGATTGCTACAGACTGTTCTGTTTTTGACAGATTCTGTTTTTGACGCATAGTTTACTTGTTTTGATGAAACTATAAATTTATATTAGTGGATTAAGCCATGTAAAAGCTATATTAAAGTAGACACAATGCAAAAACAAAATTTGAATTTGTTTGCAACAGTACTTAGAGTAGTGATTTGCTTTATTATACTAACGGATCTTACCGAGTTTTCTGTTGAAGTTTTGTGTGGATGAAGTGTTTGATCAAGGAGGTCTCGATATGAGGAAAAGGAAGAGAGGCAAGAGCTCAAGCTTGGGGATGCCCAAGGCACCCCAAGCAAATATTCAAGGAGACTCAAGCGTCTAAGCTTGGGGATGCCCCGGAAGGCATCCCCTCTTTCTTCAACAAGTATCGGCATGTTTTCGTATTCGTTTCGTTCATGTGATATGTGCAAGTCTTGGAGCGTATTTTGCATTTAGTTTTCATTTTTATTTTATGCACCATGCTGGTATGAGATAGTCCTTGGTTTATTTATAGAATGCTCATTGCACTTCACTTAAATCTTTTTAGTATGGCTTTATAGAATGCTTCATGTGCTTCACTTATATTATTTGAAGTTTGGATTGCCTGTTTCTCTTCACATAGAAAACCGCCATTTGCAGAATGCTCTTTTGCTTCACTTAAATTTGTTAGAGCATGGGAATATCTTTTGTATAAAGAATTAAACTCTCTTGCTTCACTTATATCTATTTAGAGAGATGACAAGAATTGGTCATTCACATGGTTAGTCATAAAATCCTACATAAACTTGTAGATCGCTGAATATGATATGTTTGATTCCTTGCAATAGTTTTGCGATATAAAGATGGTGATATTAGAGTCATCCTAGTGGGCGACTATGGATTAGTAGAAATACTTGTGTTGAGGTATGTGATTCCTGAAGCATGCACGTATGGTGAACCGTTAAGTGATGAAGTCGGAGCATGATTTATTTATTGATTGTCTTACTTATGAGTGGCAGTCGGGGACGAGCGATGGCCTTTTCCTACCAATCTATCCCCCTAGGAGCATGCACGTAGTACTTTGTTTTGATGGCTAATAATTTTTTGCAATAAGTATGTGAGTTCTTTATGACTAATGTTGAGTCCATGGATTATACGCTGTCGGTGTACTAAAGTAGGGGCACTCCTTTGTACCCCTTACTTGTGCGCAGGCAGTCAGAGCCACGGGCCGAAGCCACACTTAGCAGGGCAAAAGGGAGGAGTCAAAGCCGCAAGATGGTCAAGGAGACGCCCAGAGCCAGAAACACAGAAACAATCAGCGCAACGCCAAAGCAGGCAGATGGACGAAGCAGGTTTCCCCGGCAAGACCCTTGGCGGGGCAGCCTCAATAGCCCCGGCAAGCCCCTTGCCGGGGCGGCTCGCCCACACCAGCGGAGTGAGCCACCCTTGAACCCATGGTCTCCAACGCCATCAACCACGTTGGGCCAGGGCTCGGGAGGCACCTCCATGATGGCATGCAGATTTTTGTGAAGATAGAGAATATTCAAGATCATATGGGGATTGGAAGGCAATGATCCACGACAAGATTCTTGCCGAGGAAACCCACCAGACCCCCGGAAAGATCCTTGCTGGGGATGACAGCGCGCCATGGCAAGACCCTTGCCGGGCCACCTGGCAAGGCCCTTGCCAAGGGCATCGGCGGGGCCACTGCCAGGCCCGCACCAACCAAGTCTCCACTGCCGTTCACATGCAGCTGCCAGCCCAACCAGCTGGGCAGGCACCTGCGTGGAAACGTGCAGCTTCCAGGCCAACTCAGCACACACCTGCGTGGCGGCATGCAGATCTTCGTGAAGGCTCCACCACCGCGCCACCTCAGCTGCTTGCCTGCCTACATGGCGCAGCATGCATCGCTGGCCAGGGCGCGTGTCGAAGCGAGGAGGAGTGGTGACGGACGGGACGGGCCTCGCTCCCGTCCCCAATAAAGCAAGAATACACCTAAGCTATGCATTAAATGTGTCTTGTCCTGTAATACGAGCGATAAGCTCATAGCACTGTAGGCCTTTCCACCTTCTGTGTGCCACTGTGGCAGCCCCTTTTGGCTATAAAAGGAGGCCGATGGCGTACTGGAGAGGGATTCGGCTCTTTGGAACGACGCAACCACCGTAGCTAGCTAAAGAGCTCAAGAACACTCAATACATCCACCAAAGCAGGACTAGGGTTTTACGCATCCTCGCGATCCGAACCTAGGTAAACGATCCTTGTGCTGATTGCTAATCCTGCTCTTCTCACAGCCCTGCGCCCCGGCAACCGTAGTAGGGATTCTCGTGATCCCATAGGTGTCGTTTCCCACCGACATCCTTGGCGCGCCAGGTAGGGGGCGCAATTGTGAGAAACTGGTCTAGTAGTTGGCCCAGCAGTTCTTCATTGCCATGGCTCCTAAGAAGAAGACGACCACGGCGATCGTTTCATCCGGGACCGGACTGCCAGTACCGGTGCGGACCAGTAGCGGGCCAGTCGCGGAGAGAACCCATGGCGCGGCCCGCGAGCATCCACATCTCCCTGGCAGTCCAGGCCTGGTGAACGGCATCGTTCATACGCCAGGCGACGAGCCACGCGTCGCGAGCTCCAGAGACAGAGTTGGTCCCCCTGCAAGTGGCGCGGGGCCCTCCAGGGGCGTCCTCATGCTGCCAGATGGCGGCGCGGCGACCTCCAAGACACCAACACCGGCGCCCACGACGCACTCTTCTTAGGTCGTGCGCGATGAGCAGCGCCGCCCTGCTGGTGACCCTGGGCGCCGCCCTGGGAAGAGTCCCATGCGCCCTTCGCATGATGTGGAGGTCCAGTATGCACGCCGAGGTGCTGGTGGAGGTGGCGGACGGCTGCGGGGCCGTGATGGGGCTCCTTCTAACACTGTTAGAAGTCGAAGCGCATCACGGTCCACACAGCTTTCGCCGCCGCCCACGCCAGTAGAAGCCCTAGCACGCGCGCAGCTGCTCCTCGACTTTCCTCCCGCTGTGGAGAAGCTTGACGAATGGAGGGCCACCGTCCGAAGCCTCACCGGCATCACTAACAACGACGAGTTGCGGCCGGCGGGACCCGTAGGCCGTTGCTCCGTCGATCCACACATGCCAGCGGAGGTCGGGCCGGTGGCGATGCGGCCATGGTGCACTCCCCTCCTCCGCACCGGCCATCGCGGGTGTCGGTTCGTCGCGACAACGCATGTGATGATATCTCCATAGAGTCGTCCGACCTGCGAACCCACCGCGACCAACGTCAAGTTCTTCGGGAGCGAGCTCATGAAGAAGCTCGAACCACCATTGAGCGCCGGTGTGACGCGCGCCACCAGTCGGACAGGCGGGCAGGGCCCACTATGGACTACCCAGCACCGGGAGGCTATGGTGGCCTATCCTATGAGGTGGGTTGTCCGACCTTCACCCGTGAGCTGCGACAGTTCCAGTGGCCCTCCCATCGCACGTTCAAGCCCGACGTTGGCGAGAAGTACAACGGCAAGACTCACCCCTCGGAGTTCCTCAACATATACACCATCGCGATGCAAGCTGCTGGGGCCCGTGACGATAAGGTGCTTGCCAATTACTTCACGTTGGCACTCAAGCCCAATGTTATGTCATGGTTGATGCACTTGCCGGTGGACTCCATTTCTTCTTGGGAGGATCTGTGTCATGAGTTTGTTGGCGCCTTTACTGGAGGCCACCAAGCTCATGGCCAGGCGAGCGACTTGCACATCATCCCCCAGAAGGAAGGAGAAAACTTGCGTAAGTACATCCAAAGGTTCAGCCGAGTGCAGTACAACATTCTCGACGTTCATCCTACCGCCGTGATTAGTGCATTCCATCAGAATGTGCGCAATCACAAGATGCGCGAGGAGCTGGCAATGAACAAGGTTAAGGATGTGACCGAGCTTTATGTTCTAGCCGATCGGTGCACTCGCGCTGAAGAGGGGAGGAAGTACCCCAGCGAAGACACCGGCGCGGCAACTAACTCCACGGATGATGCCGCCACCCCGGCGAAGAAGGGCCGATGCCGTAATAGGAAGCACAAGGGCAAGACCGTGCTTGCCGTCGAGGGGTCCGACCATACCGGTGCCACCAAGAAACCCAAGGCGAGCGACCCTGATAAGGAGGTTGCCGAGTGTGTCGCTTGCCGGGCCTTGGTGGCTGCCCATAAGCCAGGGGGCTCCGACAAGCAGTATTGCAAGATCCACCGCACCAAGGGCCATGACCTCCAGAACTGCCGACAAGTGGAGCTGCTCGCTGAGAAGCAGAACGCCGAGTATGAGCGGCGAGATAAGGAGAAGGGCCAAGAGGGTGCCGAGGGATCCGACAAGAAGCATGGCGGCCAAGGAGGCCACACAGCAAAGATAATTAGCAGGAGAGGCCCGCCCGGGGCCGCGACATGAAGCAGGAAGACGATGATCACAATGAGGACGATGAGTCCGGCGACCACGAGTTCCAGAAAGCCACATAAGCCATGTGCGTCGATGGCGGCGCCTCGCTGCATACATCCCACTGCCAGCTCAAGCAGTGGGCACGTGAGATCACAAGGGTGGAGCCGTCGTTCGACGCACGGAAGCCGCTGAAGTGGTCCAGCATGCCTATCATCTTCGACACCGAGGACCATCCTGACCGCACTACTGCGGTCAGGTGCTTGCCGTTTTTGGTTTCACCAACAATCTGCAACCTCAAGGTGACGAAGATGCTCGTTGATGGCGGGACCGATCTGAACTTGATCTCGCCTGTTGTGATCAAGAGGCTACAGATCCTTGATGGAGACCTCGAGGAGACAGGCACGTTCCAAGGGGTCAACCCGGGGAGGAGCCAGCCGAAGGGAAAGGTAACGCTGCCCATGACGTTCGGAGGCGAGTTGAACTACAGGACAGAGAGGATTGTCTTTGATGTAGCCAAGATTCCCTTGCCCTACAACGGGATCCTCGGCCGCCCGGCACTAGCCAAGTTCATGGCGGCTTTGCATTACACCTACAACACGCTGAAGATGCCCGGGCCGATGAACATCATCACCGTCCCCTCCGACAAGAAAGACGCATTGATTTGCGTCGACCAACTCTACCGGGAAGCAGTTGCAGCAGCTGCCGCCAAGGCACCTGCTCCTGCCGATGGAGTCCCGGGAGGGAAAAAGACCGGCGAGACCCCTCGCACCCACTCTGGCAAGCGCACCTCTTCGAGGTATTGCGCTCCCGTTGAGGACGTGCCAGAGAGCTCCACCGGCAAGAGCAAGAAGTCCAGAGCTGCACCTCCAGAGACCAATAAGGCGCCCGTCAAGGAGGACGACACGGGGGGAGCTTTTACCATAAGCTCCACCCTTGACAGCAAATAGGAAAGCGGGCACTTCACTTTCCTACGGGCGAATGTCGATGTGTTTGCATGGCAAGCTTCTGACATCCCCGGCGTTCCCAGGGAAGTGATTGAGCACCATCTTGCTGTCTGTCCTCATGCACGGCCCGTCAAGCAGAAGGTCAGGAAGCAAGCTCTGGAGAGGCAGGAGTTCATCACGGAGGAGATCAGAAAACTAGAGGCGGTAGGCTTGGTAAGGGGGGTGCTCCATCCAACGTGGTTGGCCAACCCGGTGGTGGTGCACAAGGCAAACGGGAAGTGGAGACTGTGTATTGATTACACAGACATCAATAAGGCTTGTCCAAAAGATCCCTTCCCGTTACCACACATCGACAAAATTGTTGACTCCATGGCTGGGTGTGACCTGTTATCATTCCTCGACGCCTACTCAGGGTACCACCAGATCTTCATGACAAAAGAAGACGAGGAGAAGACATCATTCATCATCCCATGTGGTACATATTGCTTTTTACGGATGAGTTTTTGGTTGAAGAGTGCTGGCTCAACCTTTGCAAGAGCAGTCCAAATTGGTTTTGAGCTCCAGCTACATAGAAATATGTAAGCTTATATGGATGACATAGTGGTCAAAACCAAGGACAAAGAAACACTTGTGCAAGATCTGGAGGAAACATTTCCGAACCTGCGCAAGATCAATCTCAAGTTGAACCCTGAGAAGTGTGTCTTCGGTGTCCCGTCCGGCAAGCTTCTCGGGTTCTTTGTGTCACAACACAAGATTGAGGCAAACCCAGATAAGATCAAGGCCATCGAGCAGATTGAGGCACCTAAACGGATCAAAGACGTGCGTCGGCTCACTGGCTGCGTTGCCACCATGAGCAGATTCATCTCCAAGTCCGCGGAGTGTGCCCTTCCTTTTTTCAAGATCTTGAAGAAGACGGGCCCAATGGAGTGGATCCCGGAGGCCGAGGCAGCGCTACAGGATTTAAAGAAGTACCTCTCCTCTACCCCAGTGCTGGTTGCGCCCAAGCCACAAGAACCATTGCTGCTATACCTAGCGGCAACGAATCAGGTGGTTAGCGCCGCACTAGTGGCGCAGAGAGAGGTCGACGAAGAGGCAGCGGCAGCGGCAGAGTCAACAGATGGCGAGCCGGAACCCTCCCCGGCAGGGCTCGGTCCCGACAAGACAGCGTCCCCGGCAGAGGCTGACGCCGGTGCGACAGGGCCCGCGCGATTGAGTGAAGTAGCGCAGAAGAAGAAAATGGTGCAGCACCCAGTTTACTTCGTCAGCTCCCTCTTGCAGGGGGCTAGGTCGAGGTACTCAGGTGTGCAAAAATTGCTCTTCGGCCTCCTTATGGCCCCGAGGAAGCTGAGTCACTACTTCCAAGCGCACGAGATCACCATGGTCACCCGCCTCCCGTTGCGACGGATACTGCATAACCCAGATCCAACGGGGAGGATCGTGGAATGGGCCCTGGAGCTGTCGAGTTTTGGTTTAAAGTTCGAAAGCACCTCGATGATTCAGAGCAGAGTCTTGGTGGAGTTCGTTGCAGAATGGACCTCGACGCCCGACGAAGAGGTACGGGAGACCATTCTCCCTGGCAAGGAAACGAGCCACAACTGGATCATGTACTTTGATGGGGCTTTTTCGCTGCAAGGCGCCGGTGCTGGTGTGCTGCTTGTCGCACCCAGCGGAGAGCACCTCAAGTATGTTGTCCAAATGCACTTTCCCCGGGAGATGTCAACTAACAACACCGCCGAGTATGAGGGATTGCTTGCTGGTCTCAGGATCGCAGCAGACCTTAGAGTCAAGAAGCTCATCGTCAGGGGTGATTCGCAACTTGTCGTCAGGCAGATCAACAAAGATTATCAGAGCCCATTGATGGAAGCTTATGTAGATGAAGTGAGGAGACTTGAGGAGAGCTTCGACGATATACAGGCTGAGCATGTCCCCCGGATGGAGAACGACATCGCCGACTACTTGTCAAAGCACGCTGCCCTCAAGCTACCTGTGGAACTGATATGTCTCCGTCGTATCTACTTTTCCAAACACTTTTGCCCTTGTTTTGGACTCTAACTTGTATGATTTGAATGGAACTAACCCGGACTGACGCTGTTTTCAACAGAATTGCCATGATGTTGTTTTATGTGCAGAAAATAAAAGTTCTCGGAATGACCTGGAACTCCACGGAACATCTTAGAAAAAAGAATAAAAAATCCTCGCCAAAGATGAAGACCAGGGGGCCCACACCCTGTTCACGAGGGTGGGGGGCGCCCCCCCTAGGGCGTGCCCCCCTACCTCGTGGGCCCCCTGGAGACCCTTCGACGCCAACTCCAACTCCATATATAGGCTTTCGGGGAGAAAAAAAATCAGAGAGAAGAAATCATCGCGTTTTACGACACGGAGCCGCCGCCAAGCCCTAATCTCTCTCGGGAGGGCTGATCTGGAGTCCATTCGGGGTTCCGGAGAGGGGGATTCGTCGCCGTTGTCATCATCAATCATCCTCCATCACCAATTTCATGATGCTCACTGCCGTGCGTGAGTAATTCCATCGTAGGCTTGCTGGACGGTGATGGGTTGGATGAGATTTATCATGTAATCGAGTTATCTTTGTTAGGGTTTGATCCCTAGTATCCACTATGTTCTGAGATTGATGTTGCTATGACTTTGCTATGCTTAATGCTTGTCACTAGGGCCCGAGTGCCATGATTTCAGATCTGAACCTATTATGTTTTCATGAATATATGTGAGTTCTTGATCCTATCTTGCAAGTCTATAGCCACCTACTATGTGTTATGATCCGGCAACCCCGAAGTGACAATAATCGGAACCACTCCCCGTGATGACCATAGTTTGAGGAGTTCATGTATTCACTATGTGCTAATGTTTTGTTCCGGTTCTCTATTAAAAGGAGGCCTTAATATCCCTTAGTTTCCAATAGGACCCCGCTGCCACAGGAGGGTAGGACAAAAGATGTCATGCAAGTTCTTTTCCATAAGCACGTATGACTATATTCGGAATACATGCCTACATTACATTGATGAACTGGAGCTAGTTCTGTGTCACCCTATGTTATGACTGTTACATGATGAACCACATCCGGCATAATTATCCATCACTGATCCGGTGCCTACGAGTTTTCCATATACTGGTTCTCGCTTATTTACTTTTCCGTTGCTACTGCTACCATCACTACAAAACACCAAAAACATTACTTTTACTGTCTTTACTTTCGTTACCGTTACCACCACTATCATATTACTTTGCTACTAAACACTTTGCTGCAGATACTAAGTTTCCAGGTGTGGTTGAATTGATAACTCGGCTGCTAATACTTGAGAATATTCTTTGGCCCCCCTTGTGTCGAATCAATAAATTTGGGTTGAATACTCTTCCCTCGAAAACTGTTGCGATTCCCTATACTTGTGGGTTATCAAGACCTTTTTCTGGTGCCGTTGCCGGGGAGCATAACTCTATTCCTTGAGTTACTTGGGATTTATATCTGCTGGACACTATGAAGAACTTGAAAGACGCTAAGACAACAATTTATCCCTCAACTACGAGGGGAGGTAAGGAACCGCCATCTAGCTCTGCACTAGATTCACCTTCTGTTATGAGTAAACTAGCGACACCTAAACCCGCTACTGCTATGAACTCTGATATGTCACAATTTATTGATGATGCCACTTCGGCTATGCATGATACTTATGATGAAACTACTCCTATGCTTGATACTACTGTGCCCCTTGGTGAATTTCTAGATGAGCAAATCTCTAGGTCTAGAGAAAGAGAAGTTATTGAACCTGAATACAATGATGACAGTGATGATGAAAATATGCCTGCTATTCCTGAAGGTTATCTTTTTGATGCAGAATCTTCTGCAACTATTTTTGCTTGCCAGGATAGATACAAACTTAAGAGGTTGCTAGTTAAATGGAGTAAAGAATCTTTTAGAGATAGAATGAGACCCGACCCTGCTTTCGCTACTCCACCTATCTGTGTTCCCGATAAGGATTATTATGAATTTTCTGTAGATCGAGATATAATCACTTTGGTTGAATCTGATCCTTTTTATGGCTATGAATCTGAAACTGTTGTGGCACATCTTACTAAGTTAAATGATATAGCCGCCCTGTTTACTAATAATGAGAGATCGCGCTACCTTTATTTACTCAAAATATTTCCGTTCTCATTAAAGGGTGATGCTAAGATATGGTTTAATTCTCTTGATCCTGGTTGTGTGCATAGTCCACAGGATATGATCTATTACTTTTCTGCTAAATATTTCCCTGCTCATAAGAAACAAGCTGCCTTGAGGGAAATATACAACTTTGTGCAAATTGAAGAAGAGAGTCTCCCATAAGCTTGGGGAGGCTTCTCAAGCTACTTAATGCCTTGCCTGATCATCCTCTTAAGAAACCTGAAATACTTGATATCTTTTATAATGGACTAACAAATGCTTGCATAGATTACCTGGATAGTTGTGCTGGTTCTCTTTTGAGGGAAAGAACACCGGATGAAGCTGAAATTCTATTGAATAATATGTTGACAAATGAAAATAATTGGGCACCTCCTGAGCCAGCTCCAGAGCCAATTATTGAGCCTATTCCTAAACCAACTCCGAAGAAGAGAGGTGTTCTATTTCTCAGCCCCGAAGATATGCAAGAGGCAAAGAAATCTACGAAAGAAAAAGGTATTAAAGCCGAAGATGTTAAGAATTTACCTCCTATTGAAGAAATACACGGTCTTAATTTACCGCCTTGTTGAAGAAGTATATGATCTCAATACCTTATTCACTAAAGAACCTCCTGATCCCGATATTTCGACACAAGTAGTAAAGGTAAATTCTCTCTATAGATATGATAAAGCTGAAGTCCCTCCTACTAAAATTGCTAGTCAGTGCTTGGATGAGTTTGATAACTTTATGTTTAAGCAAGATGACTTTAATGCTTATTTTGGTAGACAATTAAAACAAGATGCTTATATGATTAAACGCTTGGGTGATTATATGGCTGATATTAGAGGTGAACTTAAACTTGTTTGTAAACATGCTTCTATGGTTACCACTCAAGTAGAACAAGTACTTAAAGCCCAAAAAGAGGTGCTTGATGAAATGAATAGTAAGAAAAATAATTATGCTGTTAGAGTGGCTACTAGAACTGGTAGAATGACTCAAGAACCTTTGTATCCTGAAGGCCACCCGAAGAGAATCGAGCAAGATTATCAGAGAAATGGTATTGATGTACCTAGTTCTTCAAGAAAGAAGAAAAAGAAGAATGATAGGACTTTGCAAACTTCTAGTGAACCTATTGCTAAGCCACCTGAGAATCCAAATGATATTTCCATGTCTGATGCTGAAACACAATCTGGTAATGAACATGAACCTAGTGAAAATGTTAATTATGATGTTCATGATAATGCTCAACCTAGTAATGATAATGATGTAGAAGTTGAACCTGCTGTTGATCTTGATAACCCACAATCAAGGAATCAACGTTATGATAAAAGAGACTTCGTTGCTAGGAAACATGGTAAAGAAAGGGAACGATGGGTTCAGAAACCCATGCCTTTTGCTCCAAAACCATCCAAGAAAAAGGATGATGAGGATTTTGAGCGCTTTGCTGAAATGATTAGACGCATCTTTTTGCGTATGCGATTAACTGATGTGCTCAAAATAAATCCTTATGCTAAGTATATGAAGGATGTTATTACTAATAAAAGAAAGATACCTGAAGCTGAAATTTCCACCATGCTTGCTAATTATACTTTTAAGGGTGGAATACGAAAGAAACTTGGAGATCCCGGAGTACCTACTATACCATGATCCATTAAGAGAAATTATGTTAAAACTGCTTTATGTGATCTTGGAGCCGGTGTTAGTGTTATGCCTCTCTCATAATATCGTAGACTTGACTTGAATAAGTTGACACCTAGTGAAATATCTTTGCAAATGGCTGATAAATCAACTGCTATACCTGTCGGTATTTGTGAGGATGTGCCTGTTGTGGATGCGAACATCACTATTTTAACGGACTTTGTTATTCTTGATATTCCCGAGGACGATAGTATGTCTATTATTCTTGGAAGACCTTTCCTTAATACTGCAGGGGCTGTTATTGATTGCAACAAAGGCAATGTCACTTTTCATATTAATGGTAATGAGCACACGGTACACTTTCCGAGGAAACAACCTCAGGTTTACAGTATCAACTCTATTGGAAAAATTCCATCGATTATATTTGGAGGTTTTGAATTTCCTCTCCCTACTGTCAAGAAAAAGTATGATATACTTATTATTCGGGATGTCCATATCCCCGTTGAGGTAACACAGTGTTATTCGAAATTTCTCCGGTTCCATGTTAATCGGAATGAGTTTGTTAACAAGACTTGATCAACCTTGTTAGTGGATTCTTTTTGATGAGCATGAGATGGATGAAACTAGAAGCACAACCTTCTGTACCCTCTTTATAATCTCTGTTATTTAGTAGAAATAAAGTAAAATAGTATTTTTTTTCTGTCCGTTTCCTGATTTATCCGTGCAATATAAAAATATCCCGAAAATAAAAGTCCTCAGAATGCCATGCCAATTTAATATGATTTTCAGGAATATTTGAGAATTTTCTGTGCAAAAATTACCACGGGGGGAGCTGCCACCTGGCCACGAGGGTGGAGGGCGCGCCCTACCCCCTGGGCGCGCCCCCCTACCTCGTGTGCCCATGGTGGCCCTCCTCCACTTATCCCTGCACCCATCTTCTTTCTATGCCTCACACAAACACGAAAAACCAACTCAAGCACGAGTTCCAGCCCCTGTTGCTGTGATTTTTGATCTCCTTGCTCAAAGCACCTCTCGCAAAGCTGCTTGGGGAGATTGTTCCTTGGTATGTGACTCCTCCATTGGTCCAATTAGTTTTTGTTCTAGTGCTCTATTCATTGCAAATTTATGCTGCATAGGTGACCATGTTCTTGAGCTTGCATGTCAAATTCATATGGTCCCAAGTAGTTGTAATGGTTGATTTAGGCTCTAGGAACTCGTGGGAGTAGTTGCTATCAATTTTATTGAAGTTGATTTACTTTTATTTGAAGTTACTAAAAATTTCAGATTGTTTCAGAAATAATGAAGAGACTTTTGAGGGGCTCGTCGAGCCGAAGCTCGAAGGAAAAACAAAAGGAAGAAGAACAGAAGCCCAAATTTAATTTGCCTCGCACCGTGGAGGTCCGGCCATGTGAATGGCCTTCCGATGACTTCTTGAGGAGAGCCGGGATTTATGAAGATTTCTATTTATTAATTGAGAGTGCTGGCCTCACCGACTTCCTCCGCGACCAACATCATCAGTATCTCTTACTCACAAATACTTTTGTGCAAAACTTCTACCTTTTCCCTAAGAATTCACCTCCATCAGTAGAGTTTCATTTATATGACGCTGTTAAGAGGATGCCATTAGCCGAATTTTGCGAGGTTTGCAAAATACCCTTTGAGGGCACCTTGGATGAACCACACCGTAATGAAGTAGAAGCTTTTATTAACACTATCACGGTGGGAGAAACCAGGAAGGTTTCTGATGCAAGAATCACTAGCATACATTTTCCTATTTTACGCTACTTTGCCTTATTTGCTAGTCATTGCTTGATAGGTCGCGGAAACTGTGGAAACCTTAGTGTTCCTGATGTTATCATTTTGTTCCATGGTTTATACCGCAATAACTCTGTTAGTATGGGTGGAATTGTTGCTAGACGGTTAAGTCTGAACTGTACTAAGGGCCCCGTCTTTGGAGGCATTTATGCTTAGCTGAATATTTTGAAATACCTATTAGGCATGAGGTGAAAGAGGAAACATCACTGCCCCGTGCTTATTTAGATTATAAGAGTATGCTAGCGCATGACTTTCTTGTTAAGATTCGTGAAGGAGAACTCAAATATAAATTGTACTTTGATAAACATCACCCTGAGACTATTACTTTGCCTGCTCCCTCTTTGTTTAACTTCTCTGCAGGTCCTCACATCGTTCCGTGGGCGGCCATTCAAGCCTATCGAAATCCTGCACCCGCCCCAAAACCAGAACCACAAGATGAGCCTCCACGACAGTCTGTTTATTCTTGGGATCCAGAGGTGGTTGCCAGCTAGTGGCAGTCAGAGTCTTCTTTGTCGCAGTACGACCCCAGCTTCACCTACGGGTATCCGCCAGGCCATCCCTGGCAATAGACCAACTTAGGCCAAAAGCCTAAGCTTGGGGGAGTACGTATTTCCCACCGACATTACATTCATGTTCACACACACTCATTGCTAGATGTCGGTGTTCATACTCTTTCACTGTAATATCCATGCTAGATTACTTTCTTTTTCCTGCTGAGGGAGTCCTGGATTAGGGGGTGTCCGGATGGCCGGACTAAGACCTTTGGCCGGACTCCCGGACTATGAAGATACAAGATTGAAGACTCCGTCTCGTGTCCGGATGGGACTTTCCTTGGCGTGGAAGGAAAGCTTGGCAATACGATATGAAGATCTCCTCCCATTGTAACCGACTCTGTGTAACCCTAGCCCTCTCCGGTGTCTATATAAACCAGAGAGTTTTAGTCCGAAGGACGGACAACAATCATACCATAGGCTAGCTTCTATGGTTTAGCCACTCCGATCTCGTGGTAGATCTACTCTTGTACTACCCATATCATCAATATTAATCAAGCAGGAGTAGGGTTTTACCTCCATCGAGAGGGCCCAAACCTGGGTAAAAACATCGTGTCCCTTGTCCCCTGTTACCATCCGCCTAGACGCACAGTTCGGGACCCCCTACCCGAGATCCGTCGGTTTTGACACCGACATTGGTGCTTTCATTGAGAGTTCCTCTGTGTCGTCTCCTTTAGGCCCGATGGCTTTTTCGCTCGACAATCTCGATGCGGTCCGGGATGAGACTTTTCTCCCCGGACAGATCTTCGTATTCGGCGGCTTCGCACTGCCGGCCGACTCGTTCGGCCATCTGGAGCAGATCGAAAGCTACGCCCCTGGCCATCAGGTTAGGTTTGGAAGCTTAAACTACACGGCCGACATCCGCGGGGACTTGATCTTCGACGGATTCGAGCCACGACCGGGCGTGCCGCACTGTCACGATGGGCATGATTTAGCTCTATCATCGGACAACACCCAGAGCATCGCTTAGGTCTCCGCTCTGACCATTAGCTCGGAGCCCACTGCGCCAGTCGGGGACGGACGGTTGGATGCCGCCCCGGAAACTGCAACCTCCACGGCGATAGAGCCGGATACCAGCCTAGTCCCTCGCAAGGCCCGTGACTCCAAGGTGCCAGACTCCGATCCAGACTCCGTAAATCCCGCACCTCTTCTGATTAAGCCCGATTGGGCTTCGGTCATGGAGTTCACCGCCGCGGATGTCTTTCAGCACTCGCCTTTCGGCAATATCCTGAATTCATTAAAGTCTCTCTCTTTGTCAGGAGAGCCCTAGCCGAACTACGGCCAACATGGTTGGGATGCGGACGACGAAGAATTTCGAAGCCCACCCACCACCCACTTCGTAGCCACTGTCGACGATTTAACCGACATGCTCGACTTTGACTCCGAAGACATCGACGGCATGGACGCCGATGAAGGAGACGATCAAGAACCAGCACCTATAGGGAACTAGAAAGCCACCTCGTCATATGACATATACATGGTGGACACCCCTAAAGCGGGGGATGGCGAGGAGAAAACAGAGGATGACCCCTCCAAGAAGCAACCCAAGCGCCGACGTCAGCGGTGCCGCTCTAAGTCCCGCCAAAGCAAAAACGGTGATTCCGGCACCGGAGATAACAACACGCCGGATAGTGTCGAAGACAACCCCCTCCAGCAGGATTCAGTGCAGGAGGACGAAGGAGCCAGCCCTCATGAGAGAGCGGCTGACAAAGAAGATGAGGACGACAATTACATGCCTCCCTCCGAAGATGAGGCAAGCCTCAACGATGACGAATTCGTCGTGCCAGAGGATCCCATCGAACAAGAGTGTTTCAAACGCAAACTCGTAGCCACGGCAAGCAGCCTCAAGAAGAAACAACAACAGCTTAGAGATGACCAAGACTTGCTAGCCGACAAATGGACCGAAGTCCTGGCGGCCGAAGAGTATAAACTAGAACGCCCATCCAAGAGCTACCCGAAGCGCAGGCTGCTACCCCAACTTGAGGAGGAAGCAACTAAACCTACATCACCAGCGTACGATGCGCCCGATCGGCCACCCCGTGGCTGTGATAGAGAGGCCTTCAGGCCCTCAACCCAAGCCGCACACCGACACCGCTCAAAACATACCAGAGTACGGGGAGATGCAACAGACCTGCGAGACCTCTTGGAGAATAAGGCAAGGCAAACAAGATCGATCTACGGATCGCATGGGCGCCCCGCTTCACGTGACGCTAGCCGTCACGCCGGACATAATAAGTATGGCCCGACCGAATACAACAGACCAAGCTCGTCCGAGCTGTGTCGTGATATAGCCCATTACAGGGGTGCCGCACACCCACTATGCTTCACAGACGAAGTAATGGATCATCAAATCCCCGAGGGCTTCAAACCCGTAAACATCGAATCATACGATGGCACAACAGATCCCGCGGTATGGATCGAGGATTATCTCCTTCATATCCACATGGCCCGTGGTGATGATCTACACGCCATCAAATACCTCCCGCTCAAGTTTAAAGGACCAGCTCGACATTGGCTTAACAGCCTGCCAGCAGAGTCAATTAGTTGTTGGGAGGACCTGGAATCTGCATTCCTTGACAACTTCCAGGGCACGTATGTGCGACCACCAGACGCCGATGACCTAAGCCACATAATCCAGCAGCCAGAGGAATCGGCCAGACAATTCTGGACACGGTTCCTAACCAAGAAAAACCAAATAGTCAATTGTCCGGACGCCGAGGCCCTTGCAGCCTTCAGGCACAACATCCGAGACGAATGGCTTGCCCGACACCTAGGACAGGAAAAGCCGAAGTCTATGGCAGCCCTCACAACACTCACGACCCGCTTCTGCGCGGGAGAAGACAGCTGGCTAGCTCATAGCAATAACATAACCAAGAGCCCCGACAATTCGGATACCAAGGATAACAACGGCAGGTCACGTCGCAACAAGCATAAGCGCCGCATTAACGGTGACAATACTAAAGATACGGCAGTCAATGCCAGATTCAGAGGCTCTAAACCGGGTCAGCGGAAGAAGCCATTCAAAAGAAACCCTCAGGGCCCATCCATCTTAGACCGGATACTCGATCGCTCGTGCCAGATACACGGCACCCCCGAACAGCCAACCAATCACACCAACAGGGATTGTTGGGTGTTCAAGCAGGCAGGCAAGTTAAGTGCCGAGACCAGAGACAAGGGGCTACATAGCGAGGACGAGGAGGGGCCTCGGCCGCCGAACAACAAAGGACAGAAGGGATTTCCCCTGCAAGTTCGGACGGTGAACATGGTATACGCAACCCACATCCCCCAAAGGGAGCGGAAGCGTGCTCTCAAGGACGTCTATGCGCTGGAGCCAGTCGCCCCAAAGTTCAACCCATGGTCCTCCTGCCCGATCACCTTCGATCTAAGGGACCATCCCACCAGCATCCGTCATGGCGGATTCGCCGCACTGGTCCTAGACCCAATTATCGACGGATTTCACCTTACCAGAGTCCTAATGGACGGCGGCAGTAGCCTGAACCTGCTTTACCAGGATACAGTGCGAAAAATGGGCATCGATCCTTCAAGGATTAAACCCATAAAGACAACCTTCAAAGGTTTCATACCAGGGGTAGAGGCCAGCTGTACAGGCTCGGTCACACTCGAGGTGGTCTTCGGATCCCCGGATAACTTCCGGAGCGAGGAGTTAATCTTCGACATAGTCCCATTCCGCAGCGGCTATCATGCCCTGCTTGGACGAACCGCATTTGCAAAATTCAATGTGGTGCCACACTATGCATATCTCAAGCTCAAGATGCCAGGACCTCGCGGAGTCATCACGGTAAACGGAAATACCGAACACTCTCTCCGAACGGAGGAGCACACGGCGGCCCTGGCGGCGGAAGTACAGAGTAGCCTCTCAAGGCAGTTCTCCAATCCAGGCGTTAAACGTCCGGACAATGTCAAGCGAGCCCGAAGTAACCTCCAACAAATCTGGCTGGCACGTTCCGAGCAAGCATAGCAGTGCGGCCCCAACCCCAGCCCCCGCCAAACGGCGACACTGGTACCACACGTACATAATTACGCCTTAGAGATACCATGGGCATAAGGGGAGGGGCACAACAACGGCACGCCCAGAAGGCGGCTCAACCGCACTAAGGGGCTCCCTATTTCGCCGTTTTGCTTTTTTACACACTTTCAGGACCCAACTATTCGGAAGGCCTGTCCGGCAATACACTCGCCGAACCCACGATGCAACAGCCAGGGAGGAAGCAAGCCACGTCAAAAGTCCAGGTGGTCTCTATAACGAGTTTAATACCTGTTTTACTTACAATCCCGCAGCTTGCCCCTGGAGGGGAATATGTCAAATACTCCCATCTCTTGCTTACCGCACTTCTTGTATCGTTCTGCTTTCGCAGCAACCCCTTTTTAATAAACAATATATAGCTCTTACCTATTATTGTACTTATCTATTTTTATATACAAATATGTTCAGTCATGACATTCTGCAGCCGTACACTTTGGTACGGATAATACACCAGGGGCTTACAACACCCCATAACATGGTGTGAGAAGACCGAACACTCTAACGAGTGCGGCACCCCGAACTTATAGCACTATATCCATCAGCTCCGAATCATGTCTTTGGTCAATAGTTGGGTTTGCCCGGCTCCCATGTTTTGGTACCTTACGTTCCGCATTGTTGGCTAAGGTAGCGCTGGGAGAACTACTGCGATTGTCCCCTAGTTGAGCTGGGTTAACACCTCAGTAGAGAAAGCTAAAACTGACTGTCATGATAGTGCGAGAGACCGGTCGTTGTTCGCGAGGTTTCTTCGAGTCCTTAAAGACTTATGCCACTTCGAGCGAGGAACCGGACTTATCCGACCTAGGCGTGGATAGCGCCCCGAACTCGGTCCTCCGAATACTAGGGGCTTCGCTGAAATTTAAAATTATAGAATTCTATGGCTAAGTGAGAGTGATAAAGCATTATAAGTCCGACGGCCTGGTTCATTGTGCTGAACGCCTCCCTAGATGGACCCAAGAATGGGAACAAGAGCGCTCAGGATTATCCCGAACACCCCAGCACTCGTGTCATGGGGGTCGAAGCCGACGACTTGCATCTCTCAGATTTGATAAACGACCGCATAGAAGGTAATATTTTAAATTAACAAGCGTTGCTTAACGCATATGAACAAAGCTTCAGCGTACATGATAACAAATGCGAGTCTACTCAAAAATTACATCTTTGGAGCACTCATCCGCTATACGGCGAGCACCCTTCAGAATGCCATTATAATACATCTCGGGCGTACGATACTCCTTGCCTGGCGGTGGCGCGTCCGTCAACAGCTTCTCCGCGTCTAGCTTGCCCCAGTGCACCTTAGCATGGGCAAGGGCCCGACGGGCACCTTCAATACAAACGGAGCGCTTGACGACCTCAATCCACGGACACGCGTCCACCAGCCGCCGCACCAGACCAAAGTAGCTCCCAGGCATGACTTCTCCAGGCCACAACCGAGCTATGAGGCCCTTCATGGCCTGTTCGGCCACCTTGTGGAGCTCGACCAGCTGCTTCAGCTGGTCGCTCAGGGGCACCAGATGTTCGGCCTCAGCATACTGAGACTAGAACACTTTTTCCGTCGAGCTCCCCTCTTCGGCTCGGTAGTATGTGGCGGCATCAGACACACTACGGGGCAGATCGGCGAACGCTCCTGGAGAGCTCCGGATTTGGGTAAGTAGCAGATAATTAACTTTTATATTTTTGCTTTGCATAAAGAATGCCTTACCCGCCGCTATCTTCTTCATCACCTCGATCTCCTGAAGGGCCTTCTGGGCTTCGGCCTTAGCGGTCTTGGCACTCTCAAGAGCCAAGGCAAGCTCGAACTCTCGAGTCTTTGAGTCACGCTCCAAGCCCTCGTGTTTTTCCATGAGAGCCTGGAGCTCTTGCCGCACCTCCGCCACCCGCGCCTCCTGCTTCTCTCGCTCGGTGCGCTCCAAGGCCGCACTCTTTTCGGCCTTGGAGACCGCCTCTTTCAGGATCGCCACCTCGATCGTCGCTCCTCCAACATTAACGTTGGTCCTGTTATTATTTTGCAACCAAGTATTTCTATATACATTTACAGGAGGTACTATGTACCCTCTTTATCCTCGAGCTGCTTCTTGGCACGACCGAGCTCACTCTCGGACCGCTCGAGGCTTTCCTTCAATGCATTGACCTCCGCAGTCAGTGCGGCAGAGGTCAGCAGCGCAGCCTGCATTCCCATATTGACATATTTCTATTAGACTCCTGCGTATATCTTTTTAGATCCTCAGCTCGGCTTTTCTTTCCGAACACCGAACTGAGCATCAGGGGCTATTGTCTATGCGGTAATATTTTTTATATATGTTTTTGAACACATACCTCAAAGCCCATTAACAGGCTTGTGCAGGCTTCCGTCAGCCCGCTCTTGGCGGACTGAACCTTCTGAATCACCATACTCATAACAGTGCGGTGTTCTTCGTCGATGGAGGCGCCGTTAAGCGCCTCCAGCAAATTGTATGGCGCCTCCGGGTGGACGGAAGTCGCCGGCGTCGCAGGCTTTCCCTTCTTATGAAGGCGCCGCCTGTCGGACTCTGGAATTGCTGATGGTTCCGAAGCAGTGTCCGGCCCGGGGCCGGACTTAGATCCCTCCGAGGATTTGCCCCCTTTGGGCCTGGAGTCCGGAAGGTCGCCTTGTGGCGCCTCCAGGACCACCTCCTCCTGGTTTTGTCCCCTACGGGACTCCACCTCAGTGTCGTCTATAGGGAGAGGGGAGGAGGCCGTCGGAAGTGAAGCGCTATTCACGTCCGACGAATTCAGAGATCCGCTCGATGAATCGCCAAGTTGAGATCTGGGTGGACTGCATGATTAGCTTCGGCGTTAAAAGCTATCGAATAATAAAGGAGTGCAATAAGTCATTTGGGTAGCCGGACACTTACGATTTTGCCAGGGGCTTGACCCTGGATGGCCAGTCCCCCCCGCCGTCTTCGGCGTCGGGGGCGTAGTCCAGCAGAAGGGTCTTCCCCTTCTTGGACCCTCCGGCTTCCCCAGTTGGGGCGGCCTTTCTCTTCTTTCCTCCCCCCGTTGGAGGGGTAGAGGCATCTTCTTCTTCCTCCTCCTCCTCGTCTTCGGAGGCGGAGGGTGCGTTGGGGCCGTCGGGCAAATCCGATGACACCAGGTGCCGAGAACTCTTTTGGGTCCCCGTGGCCTTCTTCTCCGGCACCACGTGAGGTGCCGGAACCAGTAGCTTCGCTAGGTGTGCGTCTACTGGGCCTTCGGGCAAAGGGGCCGGATAGTCAAACTGTCCGGATGTCCTCTTCCAGTCCTGTCAAAGGAACGGGAGTTTAGATCCCACATAAAGTCACACTACGAAATTCGGGTATCCCGTAAGGGACTAAATGTAAGCTTACTTCGGAGGCTTGACGTTTGGCGCAGAATCCGTGATCCTCGGTGACGGGAGGGGAGACCTCAGAACTCTTGAAAAGCACCTTCCAGGCGTCCTCGTGCTTCATTTCGAAGAGCCGGGATAGAGTCTGGTGCTGGGCCGGACCGAACTCCCACAAATTGAAGTCCCGTTGTTGACACAGGAGGATCCGGCGGAAGAGCATGACCTGGACCATGTTGACAAGCTTGACCTTCTTGGTCACCAGGTCTCGGACGCAGGTTTGGAGTCCGGTCACCTCTTCCGGATTACCCCACGACAAGCCCGTCTCTTTCCAAGATGTGAGCCGGGTGGGGATGCCGGATCAAAATTCGGGGGCCGCTGCCATTTAGGGTCACGCGGCTCGGTGATATAAAACCACCCCGATTGCCACCCTTTGATGGTTTCCACAAAGGCACCCTCGAGCCAGGTGACGTTGGCTATCTTGCCCACCATGGCACCTCCGCATTCCGCCTGTCGGCCTTGCACGACCTTCGGCTTGACGTTGAAGATCTTCAGCCATAGGCCAAAGTGGGGCTGGATGCGGAAGAAGGCCTCGCACACGATGATAAACACCGAGATATTGAGGATGAAGTTCGGGGCCAGATCGTGGAAGTCCAGGCCGTAGTAGAACATGAGCCCCCGGACGGACGGGTGAAGAGGAAAACCCAGTCCGTGGAGGATATGAGGAAGAAAAACAACCCTCTCATGGGGCCCGGGGGTGGGGACGAGTTGCCCCACATCTGGAAGCCGGTGCGCGATGTCATCAGAAAGTATCCGGCCTTCCTCAGCTTTTTGATTTGCCCCTCCATTATGGAGGAGGCCATCCATCTACCTCCCGCTCCGGACATGGTTGGAGAAGGTTGAGGTGGGAAGTGCGGGCTTGGGCACTGGAGCTCGAGCGCGCAGGGACGGATAAGCAGAGGAGGAAGAGGGCGTGAATGGAAAGGGTGGATTCTTATCCCCTTATATGGGCGGCTAAAACTACGAGCCCCCCACCGTCCTAATAAAACTCGCTTATCTCCCAAGCGCCGTGGTTGATGGCGCGGTTGGGTTACCCACACCCGTATTGATGAGAATCCCGGAATAAGGGGACACGATCTCTGCTTTGACAAGACGTGCCAAGGAAACCGCCTCGCTAAACGCACTGAGGTGGAACAATAAAATGAATAAAATCCTGGCCATGGCATGATGTCACGCCGCGGAATACGTCAGCAGATCTGATTGATACAAATATTATTCTCTCTACTACGGAATGTGGAACTTATTTTGCAGAGCCGGACACTACCCTGGTGTTCAACATCTTCTATGGAATATTTGGAGGAGGAACCCGCCTTGCAATGCCGAAGACAACTTGCGCGCCGGACTCGTCGTCATTGAAGCCTGGTTCAGGGGCTACTGAGGGAGTCCTGGATTAGGAGGTGTCCGGATGGCCGAACTAAGACCTTTGGCTGGACTCCCGGACTATGAAGATACAAGATTGAAGACTCCATCCCGTGTCCGTATGGGACTTTCCTTGGCGTGGAAGGCAAGCTTGGCGATACGATATGAAGATCTCCTCCCATTGTAACCGACTCTGTGTAACCCTAGCCCTCTCTGGTGTCTATATAAACCGGAGAGTTTTAGTCCGAAGGACGAACAACAATCATACCATAGGCTAGCTTCTAGGGTTTAGCCACTCCGATCTCGTGGTAGATCTACTCTTGCACTACCCATATCATCAATATTAATCAAGCAAGAGTAGGGTTTTACCTCCATCAAGAGGGCCCGAACCTGGGTAAAAACATCGTGTCCCTTGTCTCCTGTTACCATCCGCCTAGACGCACAGTTCGGGACCCCCTACCCGAGATCCGCCGGTTTTGACACCGACACCTGCCTTCTTCTTGTGTGTTTAATAAACCTTAAGAAAAACAAAAAAAATTAGTAGTAGTTTATTTATTTGCTGTAGGACTAAAAAGAAAACCCAAAAATATTTCCCGTTCTTCTTTTGCTTGTTGGGAGCTTTCCCGTGTAAATAGTTTTTATTTTCCTTTCTTTTCTTTGGGGGTCAGTAGGAGAAGACCATGATTAAATTGTTGAAGTGGCTCTTATATGCATGATTGTTTATTTAATTTAGATCCCATATTACTTGTCTTCTCCTGTTTATTGAATGCTTGCAGATTCCAGCTTAGTCCAATGCACGCGCACTCTTATTACTATACACATCGTTTGGTCGTGCAAGTGAAAGGCAATAATGATGATATGTGATGGACTTATTGGGATAAGAAAAGCTGGTATGAACTCGACCTCTCTTGTTTTTGTAAATATGATAGTTCATCGTTCCTGAGTTAGCTATTATGAAGTAAACATATTTGCAATGACATTTAGAGATTATAGTTGCTTGTGCCATGCTTGGTTAGCTATGAGTTATAATGGTTTACCTCGCGTGCCAACATGCTATTAGAATGATTATGATGTGGTATGATGGGATGGTATCCTCCTTTAAATGAATTGAGTGACTAGACTTGGCACATGTTCACGCATGTAGTTGAATCAAATCAACATAGCCTTCATGATATTTATGTTCATGGTAGATTATATCCTACTTATGCTTGTATTCGGTGTAAATTAATTTCAATGCATGTTTACGACTGTTGTCACTCTCCCAGTTGGTCGCTTCCCAGTCTTTTGCTAGCCTTCACCTGTACTAAGCGGGAATACTGCTTGTGCATCCAAACTCCTTAAACCCCAAAGTTGTTCCTTATGAGTCCACTATACCTACCTATATGCGGTATTTACCTGCCGTTCCAAGTAAATTTGTATGTGCCAAACTCCAAATCTTCAAATGAAATTCTGTTTTGTATGCTCGAGCAGCTCATGTTTCAACTAGGGCCGCCCTTATCTTCCATGTTAGGCGGTTATTCTCTAGAGGAGTGGACTCCGCTCCTCATTCACGATAAAATGGCTGGTCACCGGGATGCCCAGTCCCATGCTTTATGCAAACTAAATCAAAATAATTGCAAACAAAACTCCCCCTGGGACACGTTGAATGTTGGAGGCACTTGTTGTTTCGAGGAAGCCAAGGATTGATGCATGTGGAGGAGGGGGAGTATAAACTTTACCATTCTGTTTGGGAACCGCCTATAATTTGTTTAGCATGGAAGATATCGTCATCTCATAGTTGTTGCGTTGACAACAAAAGTATGTCCCTTAAAATGTTATTCAATCTCTATTTTAAAACCGAGCTCTGGCACCTCTACAAGTCCCTGCTTCCCCCTGCGAAGGGCCTATCTATTTACTTTTATGTTGAGTCATCATCCTTCTTATTAAAAAGCATCCGCTGGAGAGCACACTGTCGTTTACATTCATTATAATTGGTTTACATTGGGTATGACTTGACTGGATCTCTTTTACCATGAATTATAATGTTTAGTCAGTCCTTGATCTTTAAAGGTGCTCTGCATTTATGTTTTGCGGTCTCAGAAAGGGCTAGCAAGATACCATTTTGTTATATCATGTTATGATTATTTTGAGAAAGTGTTGTCATTAGAGTTTGTTATTATAGCTCGCTAGCTGATTATGCTATTGATATGAGTAATTGTGAGACCTTTGTGTTATTGTTAGTATGGTTAGTTCATAATATTTGCTGAAACTTGAATGCTGGCTTTTCATGTTACAACAACAAGAGCAAATAGAGTTTGTAAAAGTTTTTCTTTTTCTCTTTCAGTTTGTCAACTGAATTGCTTGAGGACAAGCAAGGGTTTAAGCTTGGGGGAGTTGATACGTCTCCGTCGTATCTACTTTTCCAAACACTTTTGCCCTTGTTTTGGACTATAACTTGTATGATTTGAATGGAACTAACCCGGACTGACGCTGTTTTCAGCAGAATTGCCATGATGTTGTTTTATGTGCAGAAAATAAAAGTTCTCGGAATGACCTGAAACTCCACGGAACATCTTAAAAAAAAGAATAAAAAATCCTCGCCAAAGATGAAGACCAGGGGGCCCACACCCTGTTCACGAGGGTGGTGGGCGCCCCCCTAGGGCGTGCCCTCCTACCTCGTGGGCCCCCTGGAGACCCTCCGACGCCAACTCCAACTCCATATATTGGCTTTCGGGGAGAAAAAAAATCAGAGAGAAGAAATCATCGCGTTTCACGACACGGAGCCGCCGCCAAGCCCTAATCTCTCTCGGAAGGGCTGATCTGGAGTCCGTTCGGGTCTCCGGAGAGGGGGATTCGTCGCCGTCGTCATCATCAACCATCCTCCATCACCAATTTCATGATGCTCACTGTCGTGCGTGAGTAATTCCATCGTAGGCTTGCTGGACGGTGATGGGTTGGATGAGATTTATCATGTAATCGAGTTATCTTTGTTAGGGTTTGATCCCTAGTATCCACTATGTTCTGAGATTGATGTTGCTATGACTTTGCTATGCTTAATGCTTGTCACTAGGGCCTTAGTGCCATGATTTCAGATCTGAACCTATTATGTTTTCATGAATATATGTGAGTTCTTGATCCTATCTTGCAAGTCTATAGTCACCTACTATGTCTTATGATCCGGCAACCCTGAAGTGACAATAATCGGAACCACTCCCGGTGATGACCATAGTTTGAGGAGTTCATGTATTCACTATGTGCTAATGCTTTGTTCCGGTTCTCTATTAAAAGGAGGCCTTAATATCCCTTAGTTTCCAATAGGACCCCACTGCCACAGGAGGGTAGGACAAAAGATGTCATGCAAGTTCTTTTCCATAAGCACGTATGACTATATTCGGAATACATGCCTACATTACATTGATGGACTGGAGCTAGTTCTGTGTCACCCTATGTTATGACTGTTACATGACGAACCACATCCGGCATAATTATCCATCACTGATCCGGTGCCTACGAGTTTTCCATATACTGGTTCTCGCTTATTTACTTTTCCGTTGCTACTGCTACCATCACTACAAAACACGAAAAACATTACTTTTACTGTCTTTACTTTCGTTACCGTTACCACCACTATCATATTACTTTGCTACTAAACACTTTGCTGCAGATACTAAGTTTCCAGGTGTGGTTGAATTGACAACTCAGCTGCTAATACTTGAGAATATTCTTTGGCCCCCCTTGTGTCTAATCAATAAATTTGGGTTGAATACTCTACCCTCGAAAATTGTTGCGATCCCTTATACTTGTGGGTTATCAAGACCTTTTTTTGGCGCCGTTGCCGGGGAGCATAGCTCTATTCCTTGAGTTACTTGGGATTTATATCTGCTGGACACTATGAAGAACTTGAAAGACGCTAAGACAACAATTTATCCCTCAACTATGAGGGGAGGTAAGGAACTGCCATCTAGCTCTGCACTTGATTCACCTTCTGTTATGAGTAAACTAGCGACACCTAAACCTGCTACTGCTATGAACTCTGATATGTCACATGTTATTGATGATGCCACTTCGGCTATGCATGATACTTATGATGAAACTACTCCTATGCTTGATACTACTGTGCCCCTTGGTGAATTTCTAGATGAGCAAATCTCTAGGTCTAGAGAAAGAGAAGTTATTGAACCTGAATACAATGATGAGAGTGATGATGAAAATATGCCTGCTATTCCTGAAGGTTATCTTTTTGATGCAGAATCTTCTGCAACTATTTTTGCTTGCCAGGATAGATACAAACTTAAGAGGTTGCTAGTTAAATGGAGAAAAGAATCTTTTAGAGATAGAATGAGACCCGACCCTGCTTTCTCTACTTCACCTATCTGTGTTCCCGATAAGGATTATTATGAATTTTCTGTAGATCGAGATATAATCACTTTGGTTGAATCTGATCCTTTTTATGGCTATGAATCTGAAACTGTTATGGCAAACCTTACTAATTTAAATGATATAGCCGCCCTGTTTACTAATAATGAGAGATCGCGGTACCTTTATTTACTCAAAATATTTCTGTTCTCATTAAAGGGTGATGCTAAGATATGGTTTAATTCTCTTGATCCTGGTTGTGTGCATAGTCCCCAGGATATGATCTATTACTTTTCTGCTAAATATTTCCCTGCTCATAAGAAACAAGCTGCCTTGAGGGAAATATACAACTTTGTGCAAATTGAAGAAGAGAGTCTCCCATAAGCTTGGGGGAGGCTTCTCAAGCTACTTAATGCCTTGCCTGATCATTCTCTTAAGAAACCTGAAATACTTGATATCTTTTATAATGGACTAACCAATGCTTCCATAGATTACCTAGATAGTTGTGCTGGTTCTCTTTCGAGGGAAAGAACACTGGATGAAGCTGAAATTCTATTGAATAATATGTTGACAAATGAAAATAATTGGGCACCTCCAGAGCCAGCTCCAGAGCCAATTATTGAGCCTATTCCTAAACCAACTCCGAAGAAGAGAGGTGTTCTATTTCTTAGCCCCGAAGATATGCAAGAGGCAAAGAAATCTATGAAAGAAAAAGGTATTAAAGCCGAAGATGTTAAGAATTTACCTCCTATTGAAGAAATACACGGTCTTAATTTACCGCCTTGTTGAAGAAGTATATGATCTCAATACCTTATTCACTAAAGAACCTCCTGATCCCGATATTCCGACACAGGTAGTAAAGGTAAATTCTCTCTATAGATATGATAAAGCTGAAGTCCCTCCTACTAAAATTGCTAGTCAGTGCTTGGATGAGTTTGATAACTTTATGTTTAAGCAAGATGACTTTAATGCTTATTTTGGTAGACAATTAAAACAGGATGCTTATATGATTAAACGCTTGGGTGATTATATGGCTGATATTAGAGGTGAACTTAAACTTGTTTGTAAACATGCTTCTATGGTTACCACTCAAGTAGAACAAGTATTTAAAGCCCAAAAGAAAGTGCTTGATGAAATGAATAGTAAGAAAAATGATTATGCTGTTAGAGTGGCTACTAGAACTGGTAGAATGACTCAGGAACCTTTGTATCCTGAAGGCCACCCTAAGAGAATCGAGCAAGATTCTCAGAGAAATGATATTGATGTACCTAGTTCTTCAAGAAAGAAGAAAAAGAAGAATGATAGGACTTTGCAAACTTCTAGTGAACCTATTGCTGAGCCACCTGAGAATCCAAATGATATTTCCATGTCTGATGCTGAAACACAATCTGGTAATGAACATGCACCTAGTGAAAATGTTAATGATGATGTTCATGATAATGTTCAACCTAGTAATGATAATGATGTAGAAGTTGAACCTGCTGTTGATCTTGATAACCACAATCAAGGAATCAACGTTACGATAAAAGAGACTTCGTTGCTAGGAAACATGGTAAAGAAAGGGAACCATGGGTTCCGAAACCCATGCCTTTTCCTCCAAAACCATCCAAGAAAAAGGATGATGAGGATTTTGAGCGCTTTGCTGAAATGATTAGACGCATCTTTTTGCATATGCGATTAACTGATGTGCCCAAAACAAATCCTTATGCTAAGTATATGAAGGATGTTATTACTAATAAAAGAAAGATACCTGAAGCTGAAATTTCCACCATGCTTGCTAATTATAATTTTAGGGGTGGAATACCAAAGAAACTTGGAGATCCCGGAGTACCTACTATACCATGATCCATTAAGAGAAATTATGTTAAAACTGCTTTATGTGATCTTGGAGCCGGTGTTAGTGTTATGCCTCTCTCTTTATATCGTAGACTTGACTTGAATAAGTTGACACCTACTGAAATATCTTTGCAAATGGCTGATAAATCAACTGCTATACCTGTCGGTATTTGTGAGGATGTGCCTGTTGTGGTTGCGAACGTCACTATTTTAACGGACTTTGTTATTCTTGATATTCCCGAGGATGATAGTATGTCTATTATTATTGGAAGACCTTTCCTTAATACTACAGGGGCTGTTATTGATTGCAACAAAGGCAATGTCACTTTTCATATTAATGGTAATGAGCACATGGTACACTTTCCGAGGAAACAACCTCAGGTTTACAGTATCAACTCTATTGGAAAAATTCCATCGATTATATTTGGAGGTTTTGAATTTCCTCTCCCTATTGTCAAGAAAAAGTATGATATACTTATTGTTGGGGATGTCCATATTCCCGTTGAGGTAACATAGTGTTATTTGAAATTTCTCTGGTTCCATGTTAATCGGAATGAGTTTATTAACAAGACTTGATCAACCTTGTTAGTGGATTCTTTTTGATGAGCATGAGATGGATGAAACTAGAAGCACAACCTTCTGTACCCTCTTTATAATTTCCGTTATTTAGTAAAAATAAAGTAAAATAGTATTTTTTTTCTGTCCCTTTCCTGATTTATCTGTGCAATATAAAAATATCCCGAAAATAAAAGTCCTCAGAATGCCATGCCAATTTAATATGATTTTTTCGGGAATATTTGAGAATTTTCTGTGTAAAAATTACCACGGGGGGAGCTGCCACCTGGCCACGAGGGTGGAGGGCGCGCCCTACCCCCCTGGGCACGCCCCCCTATCTCATGGGCCCACGGTGGCCCTCCTCCACTTATCCCTGCACCCATCTTCTTTCTCTGCCTCACACAAACACGAAAAACCAACTCAAGCACGAGTTCCAGCCCCTGTTGCTGTGATTTTTGATCTCCTTGCTCAAAGCACCTCTCGCAAAGCTGCTTGGGGAGATTATTCCTTGGTATGTGACTCCTCCATTGGTCCAATTAGTTTTTGTTCTAGTGCTCTATTCATTGCAAATTTATGCTGCACAGGTGACCATGTTATTGAGCTTGCATGTCAAATTCATATGGTCCCAAGTAGTTCTAATGGTTGATTTATGCTCTAGGAACTCGTGGGAGTAGTTGCTATCAATTTTATTGAAGTTGGTTTACTTTTATTTGAAGTTACTAAAAATTTCAGATTGTTTCAGAAATAATGAAGAAACTTTTGAGGGGCTCGTCGAGCCGAAGCTCGAAGGAAAAACAAAAGGAAGAAGAACAGAAGCACAAATTTAATTTGCCTCGCACCTCGGAGGTCCGGCCGTGTGAATGCCCTTCCGATGACTTCTTGAGGAGAGCCGGGATTTATGAAGATTTCTATTTATTAATTGAGAATGCTGGCCTCACCGACTTCCTCCGCGACTAACATCATCAGTATCTCTTACTCACAAATACTTTTGTGCAAAACTTCTACTTTTTCCCTAAGAATTCACCTCCATCAGTAGAGTTTCATTTATATGATGTTGTTAAGAGGATGCCATTAGCTGAATTTTGTGAGGTTTGCAAAATAACCTTTGAGGGCACCTTGGATGAACCACACCGTAACGAAGTAGAAGCTTTTATTAACACTATCACGGTGGGAGAAACCAGGAAGGTTTCTGATGCAAGAATCACTAGCATACATTTTCCTGTTTTACGCTACTTTGCCTTATTTGCTAGTCGTTGCTTGATAGGTCACGAAAACTGTGGAAACCTTAGTGTTCCCGATGTTATCATTTTGTTCCATGGTTCATACCGCAATAACTCTGTTAGTATGGGTGGAATTGTTGCTAGACGGTTAAGTCTGAACCGTACTAAGGGCCCCATCTTTGGAGGCATTTATGCTTCACGACTAGCTGAATATTTTGAAATACCTATTAGGCATGAGGAGAAAGAGGAAAAATCGCTGCCCCGTGCTTATTTAGATTATAAGAGTATGCTAGCGCATGACTTTTTTGTTAAGATTCGTGAAGGAGAACTCAAATATAAATTGTACTTTGATAAACATCACCCTGAGACTATTACTTTGCTTGCTCCCCCTTTGTTTAACTTGTCTGCAGGTCCTCAAATTGTTCCGTGGGCGGCCATTCAAGCCTATCGAAATCCTGCACCCGCCCCGGAACCAGAACCACAAGATGAGCCTCCATGACAGTCTGTTTATTCTTGGGATCCAGAGGTGGTGGCCAGCCAGTGGCAGTCAGAGTCTTCTTCGTCGCAGTACGACCCCAGCTTCACCTACGGGTATCTGCCAGGCCATCCTTGGCAATAGACCAACTTAGGCCAAAATCCTAAGCTTGGGGGAGTACGTATTTCCCACCGACATTACATTCATGTTCACACACACTCATTGCTAGATGTCGGTGTTCATACTCTTTCACTGTAATATCCATGCTAGATTACTTTCTTTTTCCAGCCTTCTTCTTGTGTGTTTAATAAACCTTAAGAAAAACAAAAAAAATTAGTAGTAGTTTATTTATTTGCTGTAGGACTAAAAAGAAAACCCAAAAATATTTCCCGTTCTACTTTTGCTTGTTGGGAGCTTTCCGTGTAAATAGTTTTTATTTTCCTTTCTTTTCTTTGGGGGTCAGTAGGAGAAGACCATGATTAAATTGTTGAAGTGGCTCTTATATGCATGATTGTTTATTTAATTTAGAGCCCATATTACTTGTCTTCTCCTGTTTATTGAATGCTTGTAGATTCTAGCTTAGTCCAATGCACGTGCACTCTTATTACTATACACATCGTTCGGTCGTGCAAGTGAAAGGCAATAATGATGATATGTGATGGACTTATTGGGATAAGAAAAGCTAGTATGAACTCGACCTCTCTTGTTTTTTTAAATATGATAATTCATCGTTCCTGAGTTAGCTATTATGAAGTAAACATATTTGCAATGACATTTAGAGATTATAGTTGCTTGTGCCATGCTTGATTAGCTATGAGTTATAATGGTTTACCTCGCGTGCCAACATGCTATTAGAATGATTATGATGTGGTATGATGGGATGGTATCCTCCTTTAAATGAATTGAGTGACTAGACTTGGCTCATGTTCACGCATGTAGTTGAATCAAATCAACATAGCCTTCATGATATTTATTTTCGTGGTAGATTATATCCTACTCATGCTTGTATTCGGTGTAAATTAATTTCAATGCATGTTTACGACTGTTGTCGCTCTCCCAGTTGGTCGCTTCCCAGTCTTTTGCTAGCCTTCACTTGTACTAAGCGGGAATACTGCTTGTGCATCCAAACTCCTAAAACCCCAAAGTTGTTCCTTATGAGTCCACTATACCTACCTATATGCGGTATTTACCTGCCGTTCCAAGTAAATTTGTATGTGCCAAACTCCAAATCTTCAAATGAAATTCTGTTTTGTATGCTCGAGCAGCTCATGTTTCAACTAGGGCCGCCCTTATCTTCCATGTTAGGTGGTTATTCTCAAGAGGAGTGGACTCCGCTCCTCATTCACGAGAAAATGGCTGGTCACCGGCATGCCCAGTCCCATGCTTTATGCAAAATAAATCAAAATAATTGCAAACAAAACTCCCCCTGGGACCTGTTGAATGTTGGAGGCACTCGTTGTTTCGAGCAAGCCATGGATTGATGCCTGTGGAGGAGGGGGAGTATAAACTTTACCATTCTGTTTGGGAACCGCCTATAATTTGTTTAGCATGGAAGATATCGTCATCTCATAGTTGTTGCGCTGACAACAAAAGTATGTCGCTCAAAATGTTATTCAATCTCTATTTTAAAACCGAGCTCTGGCACCTCTACAAGTCCCTGCTTCCCTCTGTGAAGGGCCTATCTATTTACTTTTATGTTGAGTCATCATCCTTCTTATTAAAAAGCATCCGCTGGAGAGCACACTGTCGTTTACATTCATTATAATTGGTTTACATTGGGTATGACTTGACTGGATCTCTTTTACCATGAATTACAATGTTTAGTCAGTCCTTGATCTTTAAAGGTGCTCTACATTTATGTTTTGCGGTCTCAGAAAGGGCTAGCGAGATACCATTTTGTTATATCATGTTATGGTTATTTTGAGAAAGTGTTGTCATTAGAGTTTGTTATTATAGCTCGCTAGCTGGTTATGCTATTGATATGAGTAATTGTGAGACCTTTGTGTTATTGTTAGTATGGTTAGTTCATAATATTTGCTGAAACTTGAATGCTGGCTTTTCATGTTACAACAACAAGAGCAAACAGAGTTTGTAAAAGTTTTTCTTTTTCTCTTTCAGTTTGTCAACTAAATTGCTTGAGGACAAGCAAGGGTTTAAGCTTGGGGGAGTTGATACGTCTCCGTCGTATCTACTTTTCCAAACACTTTTGCCCTTGTTTTGGACTCTAACTTGTATGATTTGAATGGAACTAACCCAGACTGACGCTGTTTTCAGCAGAATTGCCATGATGTTGTTTTATGTGCAGAAAATAAAAGTTCTCGGAATGACCTGAAACTCCACGAAACATCTTAGAAAAACTAATAAAAAATCCTCGCCAAAGATGAAGACTAGGGGGCCCACACCCTGTTCACGAGGGTGGGGGTGCCCCCCTAGGGCGCATTCCCCTACCTCGTGGGCCCCATGGAGAGCCTCCGACGCCAACTCCAACTCCATATATTGGCTTTCGGGAAGAAAAAAATCAGAGAGAAGAAATCATCACGTTTTACGACACGGAGCCGCTGCCAAGCCCTAATATCTCTCGGGAGGGCTGATCTGGAGTCAGTTCGGGGCTCCGAAGAGGGGATTCGTCGCCGTCCTCATCATCAACCATCCTCCATCACCTATTTCATGATGCTCACCGCCGTGCATGAGTAATTCCATCGTAGGCTTGCTGGACGGTGATGGGTTGGATGAGATTTATCATGTAATCGAGTTAGCTTTGTTAGGGTTTGATCCCTAGTATCCACTATGTTCTGAGATTGATGTTGCTATGACTTTGCTATGCTTAATGTTTGTCACTAGGGCCCGAGTGCCATGATTTCAAATCTGAACCTATTAAATTTTCATGAATATATGTGAGTTCTTGATCCAATCTTGCAAGTCTATAGTCACCTACTATGTGTTATGATCCGGCAACCCCGAAGTGACAATAACCGGAACCACTCCCGGTGATGATCATAGTTTGAGGAGTTCATGTATTCACTATGTGCTAATGCTTTGTTCTGGTTCTCTATTAAAAGGAGGCCTTAATATCCCTTAGTTTCCAATAGGACCCCGCTGCCACGGGAGGGTAGGACAAAAGATGTCATGTAAGTTCTTTTCCATAAGCACGTATGACTATATTCGGAATACATGCCTACATTACATTGATGAACTGGAGCTAGTTCTGTGTCACCCTATGTTATGACTGTTACATGACGAACCACATCCGGCATAATTATCCATCACTGATCCGGCGCCTACGAGTTTTCCATATACTGGTTCTCGCTTATTTACTTTTCCGTTGCTACTGTTACCATCACTAGAAAACACCAAAAACTTTACTTTTACTGACTTTACTTTCGTTACCGTTACCACCACTATCATATTACTTTGCTACTAAACACTTTGCTGCAGATACTAAGTTTCCAAGTGTGGTTGAATTACAACTCAGCTGCTAATACTTGAGAATATTCTTTGGCTCCCCTTGTGTCGAATCAATAAATTTGGGTTGAATACTCTACCCTCGAAAACTGTTGTGATCCCCTATACTTGTGGGTTATCAGGAACCAGGTACTTTTGTGCTTCGGTTAACTCAACCATCCGTCGAACCATCAACATGACAGAACAAGCGGAGGAAGGTAGGCCCCGGCAAGTACTTCCCCACCGAGCTCCCTGGAGCCGCCAACGAAGGAGTTGCCATGGACGCTGAGCCTGCCATGGGACAACCGACTCCGGCGGGGCGCCAGGCCCTCGCCACGGAGGCAACCGTTCCCGCGGCAGAAGAAATGCCTTTGGTCCTTGCCGTCGAGCCACAGGCCCTGGCATGGGCGCAGCACACCATTCGATTCCTCCAAACGGGGGAGCTTCCTGAGGACTAGGAAGAGGCAGAGAGAGTAGCCCACCGGTCTGCTCTGTACCAATTCATTGACAACATCTTGTACAGAAAAAGACCGAATGGGGTGAAATTGAAGTGCATCTCCCGGGAGGAAGGACTGGAGCTGTTGGCAGAGATACATGGAGGCATATGTGGCTCCCACATAGGGTCAAGGGCCCTTGCTGGCAAGGCTTTCCAGCAAGGTTTCTTCTAGCCCACTGCCCTCCAGGATGCAACGGCACTAGTAACCAAGTGTGAAGCGTGCCAGTTCCATTCGAAGAAACTTCATCAGCCAGCTCAAGCCTTGCAGACAATCCCTCTCTCCTGGCCATTCTCGGTCTGGGGGCTCGACATACTGGACCCCTTTCCCCGCGCCGTCGGGGGCTTTGAGTACTTGTACGTTGCCATCAACAAGTTCACAAAGTGGCCGGAGGTGGAAGCAGTGAGGAAGGTGACAGCACATTCAGCCATCAAGTTCTTCAAGGGGCTAGTTTGCCATTTCGGTGTACCCAACAGGATGATCATCGACAACGGCACACAGTTTGCAAGCCACACCTTCATGCAGTACATTGAGGATCTCAGGAGCAAGGTATGTTTTTCTTCCATGGCACACCCACGAAGCAACGGCCAAGCAGAGAGGGCAAATGCTGAAGTTCTGTGGGGCTTAAGAACGAAGACTTTTCACAGGCTGCGTAAGAGTGGAAGGCGCTGGATTGACAAGTTGCCGGCGGTTCTTTAGTCGATTAGAACGACGCCAAATCGACCCACTGGCCAGACACCCTTTGCCCTGGTCTATAGGGCAGAAGCAGTTCTCCCCATGGAACTCACATACGGATCGCCTCGAGTGCTCGCTTATGATGAGCTTGAGCAAGAGCGATTGCGGCAGGATGACACAATGTTCCTTGAGGAAGATCGTATCCGGGCGGCTGTGAGAGCAGCGCGCTACCAGCAAGCCTTGCGCCTCTACTATAGCCGCAAGGTTCATGCCCGGAGCTTTGAGGAAGGCGACCTTGTTCTTTGGCACGTTCAGTTGGCCAAGAATTCCAACAAGTTGACGTCAAAGTGGGAAGGCCCTTATCGGGTAACACGAGTCACCAGGCCCGGTGTAGTCCGCCTGGGGACTGAAGATGCCATTCCAGTGAGCAACTCCTTGAACATCGAGCATCTTCGCAAGTTTTACCCATAAGGCGCGGCTACCGCCCCCTCCCGGCAAGCCCCCTTTTGTACAAGCCTTGCCGGCAAGGCATGTGACCCTTTGTACAAAGCTAGGCGCAGACCCTGAGCATAAATAAACGAAGCGCTGGCGCCCTAAGTTATAGCATGCATGCTAGATTAAGTCTCTCCCTTGGTTAGGGTTGATAGTGCCTAGCAGCGACTAACCCCTAGCATAGAGGTCGAGTTTGCGTCTCTTTGTTCCTATCCATCCTCTTTGGTTTGCAATGTACATGAATGTGTCAGCCAAGACGAGTGGAAGGAGGAGGACAAGCCGGCGCTCCGGACCCGGCAAGCCAAGCTTGCCGAGGGTTGAAGACACGAAGGTCCACCCACGGCAAGTCAGGGTTGCCGGGGGCTCCAGATCCAGATAAGTTTTTCCATCCCCTGTCATGCATTTCTGTATGAAACTTGGGACGTACGAAACCTTGTTTTATTCCGAGGCTGTCGTGCTCCCCTTGTTCCTATCACCCAAGAGCTTCTTGGTTCGGAATATGGTTGTAGCCGCGACGGCAAGGAAGCAAGCGTAGGGCCCACCCACACTTCGTCCCTGCCTCCGCCAAAGGCGTGAGTATGGATGAACGGAGTGGGGGAACGGCAAGGCCCACTGCAGGGCAACGGTGTTTATATTGAAAATAACAAGGATTTGTTCCTTGGTATGGGCTTTGCTCACACACACGCAAAACCCGACAAGCACCCCTTTTTCCATTAATACGTTCCATACAGGTACAATTCATACGGAATGTAAACATGAACAGGGAGATTACAGGTTTTAGATCTAAATAAGGCCCGTGGGCTTACAAATTGAAAAAAGATAAGATGCCCATAATCCCTTTCTTGTCCCTCTCCTCAGGAAATGAAACAAGAAGGCAAAAGGGAAGAAGGAGTGCCTAGGCAAGGTACGAGCAGCAGAAGGCGCCAAGAGAACATGCCGGCGGTCGCCTAGGAGAGGTTTGGTGGTGGCGGCGCCGGAGGAAGAGCTGGAAGATGAGGCAGCGGTTCTTCAATACGCTACGAAGGCGTCGGTGCCATCGTACTCCGACTTGATGGCCCGCCACCCACCTTCTTCGCCTTCTCTGGACTCCCCACGCCAGCCACCCAAGGAGTCGACCCCAAGAAGTTCAAGGAGCCGGCAACACGGATGATGGGGTCGCCGGTGTCGCCCCAGAGTGGCGCGCCCGACGCCTAGTCGGACCCGTCATCCTGCCGCCCGCTACCCTCGTCGTCGCTGCCGCTGTCCTCCTCGCCACTCTCGCTCGAGGAGGAGTCTTCATCGTTAGAGGATCTCTCCACGCAGCACCTTACGCGAGTGCTGAAGTGCCCAAAGACCTTGACGGAGAGGAGGCCACTCTCCATTAATTTAAAATGGAGAGTGAGCCCCTCCGTTAGGCTGTGGATACGAGCAAAGGTCTTCCACCCTCGGCGAAGATACATGATGTGAGGGGTGGGGAACTCGACGTCGGCCCATGTGCCGCTGTTCCCATAGCCCCTCATATGCAGCCGCAGTGCCTGCGGCGGGTCCAGCTCCATCTCCCACGCGAATGGGGTCGGGAGGCGAAGACGACGGCGCGCCGGCTGGCGCAGCCTGATGAAGAACTCATAAGGGTTGTCCCCGACATGGCCCTCCACCGGGGGAGGGGCCGCTGGCGAAGGTGAGGCCGATGCGCCACCCCGTCCTTCTCTTCCCCGAGTGCCACGACGGCATCGACCTTACCCCCTCCCCCTGCCTCTAACAGCTGGCTCCGCCACCACGAGCTCTTGGGGAGGGGTGACACATTGTCTAGCAGAGACCCTCGCCGCCACCGATGAAGCGTCATGGTACCCTCTTGCCATGGCAAAATGGAGGGAGCAGGAATGGGGAGAGACATATGACGAAGGATTGAGAGGCACCGTTCCTCCCGCCCCCCTTCTTTATAAAGGGGCGGGGCGGGGATCGGCCGCCCCTTTCGGCTAATCCGGCTCATTGAAGTGACAACGAGCAGGTTCATTGACCGCCCACCCCGCCTAATTGAAGGTGCATGGGGAACTGACCCACGCACGCACGACTTCCCATATCCCGCACACCTGTCATTCGCTCTGCGTCATGCATGCAGCAAACGTGGCGCAAGAGACGGGCGCAATGGGATGCGTGGAGCGACGGTTCCCAAGTAAGGGAAGTAAATGAGTGGTGGTCCTGCGGTCTCAAGCGGACATGCAAGCCGCCTCTTGACTATCCACTGCAAGATGACGCCAGCGTGCTTCGGTCACGCACGCGCGTGCAACCCCCCGCCTACCCGAGCACCGTTTTGGGCCTGGCCCAACAACGCGTTGCGCCTATATGTGGCCCAGGCCCGGGGGCTCCTGTCGGTGTACTAAAGTAGGGGCACTCCTTTGTACCCCTTACTTGTGCGCGGGCAGTCAGAGCCATGGGCTGAAGCCACACTTAGCAGGGCAAAAGGGAGGAGTCAAAGCCGCAAGATGGTCAACGAGACGCCTAGAGCCAGAAACACAAAAACAATCAGCGCAATGCCAAAGCAGGTAGATGGACGAAGCAGGTTTCCCCGGCAAGCCCCTTGCCGGGGCGGCTCGCCCACACCAGCGGAGTGAGCCATCCTCGAACCCACGGTCTCAAACGCCATCAACCACATTGGGCCAGGGCTCGAGAGGCACCTGCATGATGGCATGCAGATCTTTGTGAAGACAGAGAATATTCAAGATCAGATGGGGATTGGAACGATCCACGACAAGATTCTTGCTGAGGAAACCCACCAGACCCCCGACAAGATCCTTGTCGGGGACGACAGCACGCCACGGCAAGACCCTTGCCGGGCCACCCGGCAAGGCCCTTGCCAAGGGTGTCAGTGGGGCCACTGCTAGGCCCGCACCAACCAAGTCTCCACTGCCGTTCACATGCAGCTGCCAGCCGAACCAGCTGGGCAGGCACCTGCGTGGCAACATGCAGCTTCCAGGCCAACTCAGCACACGCCTGCGTGGCGGCATGCAGATCTTCGTGAAGGCTCCTCCACCGCACCACCTCAGCTGCTTGCCTGCCTACATGGCGCCGCATGCATCGCTGGCCAGGGCGTGTGTCGAAGTGAGGAGGAGCGGCGATGGACGGGACGGGCCTCGCTCTCATCCCCAATAAAGCAAGAAGACACCTAAGCTATGCATTAAATGGGTCTTGTCCTGTAATACGAGCTATAAGCTCATAGCACTGTAGGCCTTTCCACCTCCTGTGTGCCACCGTGGCAGCCCCTTTTGGCTATAAAAGGAGGCCCATGGTGTACTGGAGAGGGATTCGGCTCTTTGGAACGATGCAACCACCGTAGCTAGTTCAAGAGCTCAAGAACACTCAGTACATCCACCAAAGCAGGACTAGGGTTTTACGCATCCCCGCGGCCCGAACCAGGGCAAACGATCCTTGTGCTGATTGCTAATCCTTCTCTTCTCATAGCCCTACGCCCCGGCAACCGTAGTAGGGATTCTCGTGTTCCCATAGGTGTCGTTTCCCACCGACATACGCACTCTCACCCTTCCATCATTGCTAGCCTCTTCGGTACGGTGCATTGCCCTTTCTCACCTCGAGAGTTGGTGCAAACTTCTCTGGTGCATCCAAACCCCGTGATACGATACGCTCTATCACACATAAGCCTCCTTATATCTTCCTCAAAATAGCCACCATACCTACTTATCATGGAATTTCCATAGCCATTCCGAGATATATTGCCATGCAACTTCCATCATCATCATATACATGACTTGAGCATTCATTGTCATATTTCTTTGCATGATTGTAAGATAGCTAGCATGATGTTTTCATGGCTTGTCCATTTTTTGATGTCATTGCTACGCTAGATCTTTGCACATCCCAGTACACCGTCGGAGGCATTCATATAGAGTCATATATTTGTTCTAGTATCGAGTTGTAATATTGAGTTGTAAATAAATAAAAGTGTGATGATCATCATTATTAGAGCATTGCCCAAGTGAGGAAAGGATGATGGAGACTATGATTCCCCCACAAGTCGGGATGAGACTCCGGACTTTATGAAAAATAAAAGAGGCCAAAGAAGCCCAAATAAAAAAGAGAGGCCAAAGAATCCCACCAAAAGAAAAAAAGAAAAAAAAGAAAAATAAAATAAAAAAATAAGAGAAAAAGAGAGAAGGGGCAATGCTAATATCCTTTTTACCACACTTGTGCTTCAAAGTAGCACCATGTTCTTCATAGAGAGAGTCTCCTATGCTTTCACTTTCATATACTAGTGGGAATTTTCATTATAAAACTTGGCTTGTATATTCTGATGATGGGCTTCCTCAAATGCTCGAGGTCTTCATGAGCAAGCAAGTTGGATGCACACCCACTTAGTTTCAGTTTGAGCTTTCATACACTTATAGCTCTAGTGCATCCGTTGCATGCCAATCCCTACTCCTCACATTGACCTCAATTGATGGGAATCTCCATAGCTCGTTGATTAGCCGTGTCGATGTGAGACTTTCTCCCTTTTTGTCTTCTCCACACAACCTCCACCATCATATTCTATTCCACCTATAGTGCTATGTCCATGGCTCACGCTCATGTATTGCGTGAAAGTTGAAAAGGTTTGAGAATGTCAAAAGTATGAAACAATTGCTTGGCTTGTCATCGGGGTTGTGCATGATTTGAATATTTTGTGTGGTGAACATGGAGCATAGCCAGACTATACGATTTTGTAGGGATAACTTTCTTTGGCCATGTTGTTTTGAAAAGACATGATTGCTTTATGATTGAAAAGACATGATTCAAAAGAAGGCGGTTGCTGCCCTTCTTTGGACACAAGAAAGCTAATTTTTGAAAAACAATCTGGGCGAAGGTTTCAATCCAATCAGAGTTACGGATCTCCGGATATAAAAAAAATGGTGCCACGACAGAGTCAAAGAAGGCAAAAACAGAGAGAGACAGAGAGATAGATCCAATCTCGGAGGGGCTCTCGCCCCTCTCACGCCATGGGAGCCAAGGACAATATGGGAATCCCTTCTCCCATCTAGGGAGAAGGTCAAGGAAGAAGAAGAAGAAGGGGCCTCTCCCCCCTTGCTTCTGGTGGCGCCGGAACGCTATCGAGGGCATCGTCATCACCATCATCATCATCACCGCTGGCAGGGCGCGCGCCTATGGGGGGTAGGGCACTCCCTCCACCCTCGTGGAAGGCTCATGTCCTTCCCGGACTACTTCTTGTTTTCCTATTTTCTTAAATATTCCAAAACAGAGAAAAATTGCTATTAGAACTGTTTTGGAGTCGGTTTACTTACCGTCCCACATACCTATTCCTTTTCGGAGTCTGAGACGTTCTGGAAAGTGCCCCTTATGTATTCCTCTGGGGTTACGGTTTCAATAACTTTAGTTTCAACATTTATTGGATTACCTAATATATAATGTTTGATCCTTTGACCGTTCACCACCTTCGGATTTGTGCCTTCGAAGTTGTTGATTTTTATGGCACCAGAACGATAGACCTCCTTGATAACGTAAGGCCCTTCCCATTTAGAGAGGAGTTTTCCTGCAAAAAATCTTAAACGAGAGTTGAAAAGCAACACATAATCACCTACATTAAACTCATGCTTTTGTATCCTTTTGTCATGCCATCTTTTAACTTTTTCTTTAAACAGTTTGGCGTTCTCATAGGCTTGTCTTCTCCATTCATCAAGTGAACTAATGTCGAATAACCTCTTCTCACTGGCAAGTTTGAAATCATAATTGAGCTCCTTAATGGCCCAATATGCCTTATGTTCTAGTTCGAGAGGTAACTGATATGCTTTTCCATAAACCATTTTATACGGAGACATACCCATATAATTTTTATATGCAGTTCTATAAGCCCATAATGCTTCATCAAGTTTCTTGGACCAATTCTTTCTAGACATATTAACAGTCTTTTGCAAAATCAATTTAAGCTCTCTGTTACTCAGTTCTACTTGGGCACTAGACTGTGGGTGATATGGAGATGCAATTCCATGATTAACATCATACTAAGCAAGCATTTTACAAAAAGCACCATGAATAAAATGTGAACCACCATCAGTCATTAAGTATCTAGGGACTCCAAACCTCGGAAAAATAACTTCTTTAAGCATCTTAATAGAGGTGTTATGATCAGCACTACTAGTTGGAATAGCTTCTACCCACTTAGTAACGTGATCAACAACAACTAAAATATGTGTATACCCATTAGAGGAAGGAAATGGTCCCATATAATCAAAGCCCCAAACATTAAATGGTTCAATAAGAAGAGAATAATTCTTAGGCATTTCTTGACGTCTACTTATATTACCTATTCTTTGATATTCATCACAAGACAAGACAAACTTATGGGCATTGATAACCCACAAGTATAGGGGATCGTAACAGTTTTCGAGGGTAGAGTATTCAACCCAAATTTATTGATTCGACACAAGGGTAGCCAAAGAATATTCTCAAGTATTAGCAGTTGAGTTGTCAATTCAACCACACCTGGATCACTTAGTATTTGCAGCAAAGTATTTAGTAGCAAAGTAGTATGGAAGTAACGGTAACAGTGGCAAAAGTAACGGTAGCAGTTTTGTAGTAATTGTAATAGTAGCAACGGTAAAGTAAATAAGCAAAGCACAATATGTGAAAAGCTCGTAGGCATTGGATCAGTGATGGATAATTATGTTGGATGCGATTCCTCATGTAATAGTTATAACATAGGGTGACACAAAACTAGCTCCAGTTCATCAATGTAATGTAGGCATGTATTCCGAATATAGTCATACGTGCTTATGGAAAAGAACTTGCATGACATCTTTTGTCCTACCCTCCCGTGGCAGCAGGGTCCTAATGGAAACTAAGGGATATTAAGGCCTCCTTTTAATAGAGTACCGGACCAAAGCATTAACACATAGTGAATACATGAACTCCTCAAACTACGGTCATCACCGAGAAGTATCCCGATTATTGTCACTTCGGGGTTGTCGGATCATAACACATAATAGGTGACTATAGACTTGCAAGATAGGATCAAGAACTCACATATATTCCTGAAAACATAATAGGTTCATATCTGAAATCATGGCACTCAGGCCCTAGTGACAAGCATTAAGCATAGCAAAGTCATAGCAACATCAATCTCAGAACATAGTGGATACTAGGGATCAAACCCTAACAAAACTAACTTGATTACATGGTAAATCTCATCCAACCCATCACCTTCCAGCAAGCCTATGATGGAATTACTCACGCACAACGGTGAGCATCATGAAATTGGTGATGGAGGATGGTTGATGATGACGACGGCAAAGAATCCCCCTCTCTGGAGCCCCGAACAGACTCCAGATCAGCCCTCCCGAGAAAGATTAGGGCTTGGTGGCGGCTCCGTATTGTAAAACGCAATGAACTTTCTCTCTGATTTTTTTCTCCACGAAAACAATTATATGGAGTTAGAGTTAAGGTCGGTGGACATCCAGGGGGCCCACAAGGCAGGGGGCGCGCCCAGGGGAGGGGGCGTGATACGTCTCCGTCGTATCTATACTTTTTGATTGTTCCATGCCAATATTCTTCAACTTTCATATACTTTTGGCAACTTTTTATATTATTTTTTGGGACTAACATATTGATCCAGTGCCCAGTGCCAGTTCCTGTTTGTTGCATGTTTTATGTTTCGCAGAAACCCCATATCAAACGGAGTCCAAACGGGATAAAAACGGACGGAGAATTATTTTGGAATATTTTTGATTTTTTGAAGTAAAATCAACGCGAGATGGTGCCCAAGGTGGCCATGAGGCAGGGGGGCACGCCTGCCTACCCTGGGCGCGCCCCTGACCCCCGTGGGCCCCTCGTAAGGCGGTTGCTGCCCTTATTTGGCCACAAAAAGCTAGTTGTTGGAAAAATATCTGGGCGAAGATTTCAATCCAGTCGGAGTTACTGATTGCCGGATATAAAAGAAATGGTGCCAGGGCAGAATCGAAGAAGGCAGAAACAGAGAGAGACAGAGAGATAGATCCAATCTCGGAGGGGCTCTCGCCCCTCCCACGCCATGGGAGCCAAGGACCAGAGGGGAAACCTTCTCCCATCTAGGGAGAAGGTCAAGGAAGAAGAAGAAGAAGAAGAAGGGGGGCTCTCTCCCCCTTGCTTCCGGTGGCGTCGGAACGCTGCCGGGGGCCATCATCATCACCGCGATCTACACCAACACCTCCATCATCTTCACCAACATCTCCATCACATTCCCCCATCTATATTCAGCGGTCCACTCTCCCACAACCCACTGTACCCTCTACTTGAACATGGTGCTTTATGCTTCATATTATTATCCAATGATGTGTTGCCATCCTATGATGTCTGAGTAGATTTTCGTTGTCCTATCGGTGATTGATGAATTGCTAGGATTGGTTTAATTTGCTTGTGGTTATGTTGTTGTCCTATTGTGCCCTCCGTGTCGCGCAAGCGTGAGGGATTCCCGTTGTAGGGTGTTGCAATACGTTCATGATTCGCTTATAGTGGGTTGCTTGAGTGACAAAAGAATAACCCGAGTAAGGGGGTTGTGGCGTATGGGATAAAGGGGACTTGATGCTTTAGTGCTATGGTTGGGTTTTACCTTAATGATCTTTAGTAGTTGTGGATGCTTGCTAGAGTTCCAATCATAAGTGCATATGATGCAAGAAGAGAAAGTATGTTAGCTTATGCCTCTCCCACATAAAACTTGCTATCGGTCTAGTAAAGTAGTCAATTGCTTAGGGACAATTTCACAACTCCTACCACCACTTTTACACACTCGCTATATTTAGTTTATTGCTTCTTCATCTAAATAGCCCCTAGCTTTTATTTACGTGCTCTTTATTATCTTGCAAACCTGTCCTATCACACCTACAAAGTCCTTCTAGTTTCATACTTGTTCTAGGTAAAGCGAACACTAAGCGTGCGTAAAGTCGTATCAGTGGCAGATAGGACTTGAGAGAATATTTGTTCTACCTTTAGCTCCTCGTTGGGTTCGACACTCTTACTTATCGAAAGAGGCTACAATTATCCCAACTTGTGGGTTATCAGGGCGTGCCCCCACCCTCGTGGACAGGGTGTGGGGGCCCCCTGACGCTATTTCTTTCGCCAATATTTTTTATTAATTTTGAAAAGTTGCTCTGTGGATTTTCAGGTCATTCCGAGAACTTCTATTTCTGCATAAAGAAAATCTTTTACAAACTCTGTTCGCTCTTGTTGTTGTAAATATGTGAAGCCAGCATTCAAGTTTTTAGCAAAGATTATGAACTAATAATATTCACAATAACACTTAGGTCTCATGTTTACTCATATCAATGGCATAATCAACTAGCGAGCAATAATAAAACTTGGATGACAACACTCTCTCAAAACACTCATAATATGATATAACAAGATAGTATATCACTAGCCCTTTCTGAGACCGCAAAACATAAATGCAGAGCACCTTTAAAGATCAAGGACTGACTAAACATTGTAATTCATGGTAAAAGAGATCCAGTCAAGTCATACCCAATATAAACTAATAATAATGCATGAAAATGACATCGGTGCTCTCCAGCGGGTGCTTTTTAATAAGAGGGTGATGACTCAACATAAAAGTAAATAGATAGGCCCTTTGTAGAGGGAAGCTGGGATTTGTAGAGGTGCCAGAGCTCGATTTTGAAATAGAGATGAATAACATTTTGAGCGGTATAATTTCACTGTCAATGCAACAACTATGAGATCTCGATATCTTCCATGCTACACACATTATAGGCGGTTTTCAAACAGAATGGTAAAGTTTATACTCCCCCACCACCAACAAGCATCAATCCATGGCTTGCCCGAAACAACGGGTGCCTCCAACTAGCAACAATCCTGGGGGAGTTTTGTTTAATTATTTTGATTTGATTTGATCTTTTGATCATGGGACTGGGCATCCCGGTTACCAGCCATTTTCTCGTGAATGAGGAGCGGAGTACACTCCCCTTGAGAATAACCCACCTAGCATGGAAGATACAGACAACCCAGTTGATACATGAGCTGCTCGAGCATACAAAACAGAATTTCATTTGAAGGTTTGGAGTTTGGCACATACAAATTTACTTGGAATGGCAGGTAAATACCGCATATAGGAAGGTATGGTGGACTCATATGGAATAGCTTTGGGGTTTATGGAGTTTGGATGCACAAGCAGTATTCCCGCTTAGTACAGGTGAAGGGTAGAAAAAGTTTGGGAAGCGACCAACTGAGAGAGCGACAACAATCATGAACATGCATTAAAATTAATCAACACTGAGTGCAAGCATGAGTAGGATATAATCCACCATGAACATAAATATCGTGAAGGCTATGTTGATTTTGTTTCAACTACATGCGTGAACATGTGCCAAGTCAAGTCACTCGAATCATTCAAAGGAGGATACCGCCCTATCATACCACATCACAACCATTTTAATAGCATGTTGGTACGCAAGGTAAACCATTATAAGCTCTTAGCTAATTAAGCATGGCATAAGCAACTATAATCTCTAATAGTCATTACAAACATGTTTATTCATAATAGGCTGAATCAAGAATGATGAACTAATCATATTTACAAAAACAAGAGAGGTCGAGTTCATACCAGCTTCTCTCATATCAATCAGTCCATCATACATCGTCATTATTGCCTTTCACTTGCACGACCGAACGGTGTGGATAATAATAATAGTGCACGTGCATTGGACTAAGCTGGAATTTGCAAGCATTCAATTCAAGGGAGAAGACAAGGTAATATGGGCTCTTGGTTAAATCTACAATCATGCATATTGGAGCCACTAAACATTTTCATTATGGTCTTCTCCTCTCGACCCCCAAAGGAAAGAAAAGAAATAAAACTATTTACACGGGAAAGCTCCCAACAAGCAAAAGAAAAGCGATAAATCTTTTTGGGTTTTCTTTTAATTACTACTACAACATGTTAAGTAAGCTAACTAATTTTTTTGTCTTTCTTAAGGTTTATCAAACACACAAGAAGAAAGCTAGAAAAAGAAATTAAACTAGCATGGATAGTACAATGAAAAAGTATGAGCACCGACAACTAGAATGAGTGTGTGTGAACATGAATGTAATGCCAGTGAGAGATACGCACTCCCCCAAGCTTAGGCTTTTGGCCTAAGTTGGTCTATGCCCATGGATCGCGGCTACTCTCCCTAGTGTACTAAGGAGCATCTATACTGCCACTGACTGGCGATCTCCTCTGGATCCCATTGATAAGATGATGGTCGATAAGGGTCAAGTGGTGGTTCCGACTGAGGCTCTGGAGCGGATGTCTGGCCACGAAGCGCGTACACGGCTGCCGGCAAGACGAGGTAATGGCCTGCAGTTAAATTAAACAAAGAAGGCGCATGCAAGACAATAATCTCATTGTGTTTCTTATTAAATCTTAGATTATATAGAAGCATCTGATCATCATTGTTAACAATAAACTCATGTGCTACCATGCTCTTATAATCTAGAAAAGTATGGGGCAGCAAATTTTCTTCTATCTCAACATGCCTAATGGGTATCTCGAAGTGTTTAGCAAGGCGTGCAACATAGATACCTCTTAAGATGGGGCCTTTTGTATGGTTCAGGCTTAATCATTTAGCAATAATAGCACCCATACTAAAAGATTTGTCATGAAATAAAGCATGGAAAAAATAATAATATCAGGAACACTGAGGTTTCCATAGTTTCCGCGACCAATTAAGCATCGACTAGCAAATATTGCAAAGTAGCGTAAAACAGGAAAATGTATGCTAGTAATTCTTGCATCAGAAACCTTCCTCGATTCCCCTATAGTAATAGTATCAATAAAACCATCCACATCTTGATGATGTGGTTCCTCTAAGCTGCCCTTGAAGGGTATTGTGCAGACCACGCAAAAATCACGTAATGACATCTCCCTAGCCACATCATATAAATGAAAAGCTACCGAAGGAGGTGATTTCTTAGGATAATAGTAGAAATTTTGCACGAAAGTATTGGTGAGTAAGAGATACTGTTCGATCCGGTCGTGGACAAAGTCGGTGAGGCCCGCATTATCAGCCAAAGAATAAAAGTCTTCATAAATCCTGGCTGCTCTCAAGAACTCATCACAAGGCCATTCACACGGCCATACTTCCGCCACGCGAGGAAGATTATACTTGGATTTTTCATTCTCTTTAGTTTGTTTATCCTTAGAGCCTTGGCTAGAAGAGCCCCTAAAAAAATCTCTTAATCATTTTCTGAAATTTTTAGTAACTCAAAATAAAAGTGAATCAAAGTCAACAAAACCGATAGCAACTACTCCCTCAAGTGCCTAGAGCCTATATCATGCATTAGAATTACTTGGAACCTCATAAATTTGACATGCAAGCTCAAGAACAGGGTCACCTAGGCAGCAAAAATTTGCAATGAATAAAGCACTAGAAAAAAACTAATTGGACAATTGGAGGAGTTACATACCAAAGAACAATCCCCCAAAGCAGTTTTGTGAATGGAGCTTTGAACAAGAAGATCGAAAATCGCAGCAAAATGAGCTAGAACTCGTGCTTGAGCTGGATGGTGATTTTTTTGGGAGGAAGATGAAGTGTGTGGGTGCAGGAATAAGTGGAGGGGCCACCATGGGCCCACGAGGCAGGGGGCGTGCCCTGTAGGGGTGGACGCGCCCTGGACCCTCGTGGCCAGGTGCCAGCTCCCCCTGCTGTGTTCTCAGTGCCAAATATTCTCAAATATTTCAGAAAAAATCATATTAAATTTGCATGGCATTTGGAGAACTTTATTTTTAGGATATTTTTATTGCATGGATAATTCAGAAAACAGTCAGAAAATACTATTTTACTTTATTTATTCTAAATAGCAGAAAGTAGAAATAAGGTACAGAAGGTTGTGCCTTCTAACTTCATCCATGTCATGCTCATCAAAAGGAAACCACTAACAAGGTTGATCAAGTCTTGTTAACAAACTCATTCCGAATAACATGGAACCAGAGAAATTTCGAATAACACTAGGTTACCTCAACAGGGATATGAACATCCCCAATAATAAGAATATCATATTTCTTCTTGAAAGTAGGAAGAGGAAATTCAAAACCTCCAATAATAATAGTTGGAATTTTTCCAATAGAATTGATGCTATGAACTTGTGGTTGTTTACTTGGAAAGTGTACCGTATGCTCATTACCACTAACATGAAAAGTGACATTGCCTTTATTGCAATCAATATCAGCCCCTGCAGTATTCAAAAAGGGTCTACCAAGGATAATCGACATACTATCATCCTCGGGAATATCAAGAATAACAAGTCCGTTAAGATAGTGACATTTGCAACCACAACAGGCACATCCTCACAAATACGGTCAAGTATAGCAGTTGATTTATCAGCCATTTGCAAAGATATTTCAGTAGGTGTCAACTTATTCAATTCAAGTCTATGATATAAAGAGAGAGGCATAACACTAATACCGGCTCCAAGATCACATAAAGCAGTTTTAACATAGTTTCTTTTAATGGAGCATGGTATAGTTGGTACTCCTGGATCTCCAAGTTTCTTTGGTATTCCACCTTTAAAAGTATAATTAGCAAGCATGGTGGAAATTTTAGCTTCCGATATCTTTATTTTATTTGTAATGATATCTTTCATGTACTTAGCATAAGGGTTTACTTTAAGCATATCAGTTAAGCGCATACGTAAGAAGATAGGTCTAAACATTTCAGCAAAGCGCTCAAAATCATCATCATCCTTTTTCTTGGATGGCTTAGGAGGAAAAGGCATGTGTTTTTGAACCCACGGTTCTCTTTCTTTACCGTGCTTCCTAGCAACAAAGTCTCTCTTATCATAATGTTGATTCTTTGATTGTGGGTTATCAAGATCAACATCAGGTTCAATCTCTACATCATTATTATTGCTAGGCTGAGCATCAACATGAACGTTATCATTAACATTGTCACTAGGTTCATGTTCATCACCAGGTTGTGTTTCAGCATCAGAAATAGAAATATCATTAGGATTCTCAGGTGTGTCTACAACAGGTTCACTAGAAGCATGCAAAGTCCTATAATTTTTCTTTTTCTTCTTTTTAGAAGGACTAGGTGCATCTACATTATTTCTTCGAGAATCTTGCTCAATTCTCTTAGGGTGGACTTCAGGATACAAAGGTTCCTGAGTCATTTTACCCGTTCTAGTAGCCACTCTAACAACAAAGTCATGTTTATTATGTAATTCATCGAGCAAATCACTTTGAGCTTTAAGTACTTGTTCTGCTTGAGTGGTAACCATAGAAGCATATTTACTAATGAGTTTAAGTTCACCTTTAACTCTAGACATATAATCACTCAAGTGTCCAATCATGTAAGCATTACTCTATAATTCTCTACCAACATAAGCATTGAAGTTTTCTTGTCTAGCCATAAAGTCATCAAATTCATCCAAACATTGGCTAGCAAACTTAGTAGACGGGATTTCAACCCTATCATATCTATAGAGAGAATTTACCTTTACTACCTGTGTTGGGTTATCAAGACAATGTGTTTCTTCAATAGGTGCTATATTAAGACCATGTATTTCTTCAACAGGAGGTAAATTCTTAACATCTTCAGCTTTAATACCTTTTTCTTTCATAGATTTCTTTGCCTCTTGAATATCTTCAGGACTGAGAAATAGAACACCTCTCTTCTTCGGAGTTAGTTTAGGAGTTGGCTTAGAAATTGGCTCAGGAAGAGTCCAATTATTTTCATTAGTCAACATATTATTCAATAACAATTCAGCTTGATCGACTGTTCTTTCCCTGAAAACACAATCAAGACAACTATCCAAGACGCTAAGACAACAATTTATCCCTCAACTACGAGGGGAGGTAAGGAACTGCCATCTAGCTCTGCACTTGATTCACCTTCTGTTATGAGTAAACTAGCGACACCTAAACCCGCTACTGCTATGAACTCTGATATGTCACATGTTATTGATGATGCCACTTCGGCTATGCATGATACTTATGATGAAACTACTCCTATGCTTGATACTACTGTGCCCCTTGGTGAATTTCTAGATGAGCAAATCTCTAGGTCTAGAGAAAGAGAAGTTATTGAACCTGAATACAATGATGAGAGTGATGATGAAAATATGCCTGCTATTCCTGAAGGTTATCTTTTTGATGCAGAATCTTCTGCAACTATTTTTGCTTGCCAGGATAGATACAAACTTAAGAGGTTGCTAGTTAAATGGAGTAAAGAATCTTTTAGAGATAGAATGAGACCCGACCCTGCTTTCGCTACTCCACCTATCTGTGTTCCCGATAAGGATTATTATGAATTTTCTGTAGATCGAGATATAATCACTTTGGTTGAATCTGATCCTTTTTATGGCTATGAATCTGAAACTGTTGTGGCACATCTTACTAAGTTAAATGATATAGCCGCCCTGTTTACTAATAATGAGAGATCGCGCTACCTTTATTTACTCAAAATATTTCCGTTCTCATTAAAGGGTGATGCTAAGATATGGTTTAATTCTCTTGATCCTGGTTGTGTGCATAGTCCCCAGGATATGATCTATTACTTTTCTGCTAAATATTTCCCTGCTCATAAGAAACAAGCTGCCTTGAGGGAAATATACAACTTTGTGCAAATTGAAGAAGAGAGTCTCCCATAAGCTTGGGGGAGGCTTCTCAAGCTACTTAATGCCTTGCCTGATCATCCTCTTAAGAAACCTGAAATACTTGATATCTTTTATAATGGACTAACAAATGCTTGCATAGATTACCTGGATAGTTGTGCTGGTTCTCTTTTGAGGGAAAGAACACCGGATGAAGCTGAAATTCTATTGAATAATATGTTGACAAATGAAAATAATTGGGCACCTCCTGAGCCAGCTCCAAAGCCAATTATTGAGCCTATTCCTAAACCAACTCCGAAGAAGAGAGGTGTTCTATTTCTCAGCCCCGAAGATATGCAAGAGGCAAAGAAATCTATGAAAGAAAAAGGTATTAAAGCCGAAGATGTTAAGAATTTACCTCCTATTGAAGAAATACACGGTCTTAATTTACCGCCTTGTTGAAGAAGTATATGATCTCAATACCTTATTCACTAAAGAACCTCCTGATCCCGATATTTCGACACAAGTAGTAAAGGTAAATTCTCTCTATAGATATGATAAAGCTGAAGTCCCTCCTACTAAAATTGCTAGTCAGTGCTTGGATGAGTTTGATAACTTTATGTTTAAGCAAGATGACTTTAATGCTTATTTTGGTAGACAATTAAAACAAGATGCTTATATGATTAAACGCTTGGGTGATTATATGGCTGATATTAGAGGTGAACTTAAACTTGTTTGTAAACATGCTTCTATGGTTACCACTCAAGTAGAACAAGTACTTAAAGCCCAAAAAGAGGTGCTTGATGAAATGAATAGTAAGAAAAATAATTATGCTGTTAGAGTGGCTACTAGAACTGGTAGAATGACTCAAGAACCTTTGTATCCTGAAGGCCACCCGAAGAGAATCGAGCAAGATTATCAGAGAAATGGTATTGATGTACCTAGTTCTTCAAGAAAGAAGAAAAAGAAGAATGATAGGACTTTGCAAACTTCTAGTGAACCTATTGCTGAGCCACCTGAGAATCCAAATGATATTTCCATGTCTGATGCTGAAACACAATCTGGTAATGAACATGAACCTAGTGAAAATGTTAATTATGATGTTCATGATAATGCTCAACCTAGTAATGATAATGATGTAGAAGTTGAACCTGCTGTTGATCTTGATAACCCACAATCAAGGAATCAACGTTATGATAAAAGAGACTTCGTTGCTAGGAAACATGGTAAAGAAAGGGAACCATGGGTTCAGAAACCCATGCCTTTTGCTCCAAAACCATCCAAGAAAAAGGATGATGAGGATTTTGAGCGCTTTGCTGAAATGATTAGACGCATCTTTTTGCGTATGCGATTAACTAATGTGCTCAAAATAAATCCTTATGCTAAGTATATGAAGGATGTTATTACTAATAAAAGAAAGATACCTGAAGCTGAAATTTCCACCATGCTTGCTAATTATACTTTTAAGGGTGGAATACGAAAGAAACTTGGAGATCCCGGAGTACCTACTATACCATGATCCATTAAGAGAAATTATGTTAAAACTGCTTTATGTGATCTTGGAGCCGGTGTTAGTGTTATGCCTCTCTCTTAATATCGTAGACTTGACTTGAATAAGTTGACACCTAGTGAAATATCTTTGCAAATGGCTGATAAATCAACTGCTATACCTGTCGGTATTTGTGAGGATGTGCCTGTTGTGGTTGCGAACATCACTATTTTAACGGACTTTGTTATTCTTGATATTCCCGAGGATGATAGTATGTCTATTATTCTTGGAAGACCTTTCCTTAATACTTCAGGGGCTGTTATTGATTGCAACAAAGGCAATGTCACTTTTCATATTAATGGTAATGAGCACACGGTACACTTTCCGAGGAAACAACCTCAGGTTTACAGTATCAACTCTATTGGAAAAATTCCATCGATTATATTTGGAGGTTTTGAATTTCCTCTCCCTACTGTCAAGAAAAAGTATGATATACTTATTATTCGGGATGTCCATATCCCCGTTGAGGTAACACAGTGTTATTCGAAATTTCTCCGGTTCCATGTTAATCGGAATGAGTTTGTTAACAAGACTTGATCAACCTTGTTAGTGGATTCTTTTTGATGAGCATGAGATGGATGAAACTAGAAGCACAACCTTCTGTACCCTCTTTATAATCTCTGTTATTTAGTAGAAATAAAGTAAAATAGTATTTTTTTCTGTCCGTTTCCTGATTTATCCGTGCAATATAAAAATATCCCGAAAATAAAAGTCCTCAGAATGCCATGCCAATTTAATATGATTTTCAGGAATATTTGAGAATTTTCTGTGCAAAAATTACCACGGGGGGAGCTGCCACCTGGCCACGAGGGTGGAGGGCGCGCCCTACCCCCTGGGCGCGCCCCCCTACCTCGTGTGCCCATGGTGGCCCTCCTCCACTTATCCCTGCACCCATCTTCTTTCTATGCCTCACACAAACACGAAAAACCAACTCAAGCACGAGTTCCAGCCCCTGTTGCTGTGATTTTTGATCTCCTTGCTCAAAGCACCTCTCGCAAAGCTGCTTGGGGAGATTGTTCCTTGGTATGTGACTCCTCCATTGGTCCAATTAGCTTTTGTTCTAGTGCTCTATTCATTGCAAATTTATGCTGCATAGGTGACCATGTTCTTGAGCTTGCATGTCAAATTCATATGGTCCCAAGTAGTTGTAATGGTTGATTTAGGCTCTAGGAACTCGTGGGAGTAGTTGCTATCAATTTTATTGAAGTTGGTTTACTTTTATTTGAAGTTACTAAAAATTTCAGATTGTTTCAGAAATAATGAAGAGACTTTTGAGGGGCTCGTCGAGCCGAAGCTCGAAGGAAAAACAAAAGGAAGAAGAACAGAAGCCCAAATTTAATTTGCCTTGCACCGCGGAGGTCCGGCCATGTGAATGGCCTTCCGATGACTTCTTGAGGAGAGCCGGGATTTATGAAGATTTCTATTTATTAATTGAGAGTGCTGGCCTCACCGACTTCCTCCGCGACCAACATCATCAGTATCTCTTACTCACAAATACTTTTGTGCAAAACTTCTACCTTTTCCCTAAGAATTCACCTCCATCAGTAGAGTTTCATTTATATGACGCTGTTAAGAGGATGCCATTAGCTGAATTTTGCGAGGTTTGCAAAATACCCTTTGAGGGCACCTTGGATGAACCACACCGTAACGAAGTAGAAGCTTTTATTAACACTATCACGGTGGGAGAAACCAGGAAGGTTTCTGATGCAAGAATCACTAGCATACATTTTCCTGTTTTACGCTACTTTGCCTTATTTGCTAGTCATTGCTTGATAGGTCGCGGAAACTGTGGAAACCTTAGTGTTCCTGATGTTATCATTTTGTTCCATGGTTTATACCGCAATAACTCTGTTAGTATGGGTGGAATTGTTGCTAGACGGTTAAGTCTGAACTGTACTAAGGGCCCCGTCTTTGGAGGCATTTATGCTTCACGCCTAGCTGAATATTTTGAAATACCTATTAGGCATGAGGTGAAAGAGGAAACATCGCTGCCCCGTGCTTATTTAGATTATAAGAGTATGCTAGCGCATGACTTTCTTGTTAAGATTCGTGAAGGAGAACTCAAATATAAATTGTACTTTGATAAACATCACCCTGAGACTATTACTTTGCCTGCTCCCTCTTTGTTTAACTTCTCTGCGGGTCCTCACATCGTTCCGTGGGCGGCCATTCAAGCCTATCGAAATCCTGCACCCGCCCCAGAACCAGAACCACAAGATGAGCCTCCACGACAGTCTGTTTATTCTTGGGATCCAGAGGTGGTTGCCAGCTAGTGGCAGTCAGAGTCTTCTTTGTCGCAGTACGACCCCAGCTTCACCTACGGGTATCCGCCAGGCCATCCCTGGCAATAGACCAACTTAGGCCAAAAGCCTAAGCTTGGGGGAGTACGTATTTCCCACCGACATTACATTCATGTTCACACACACTCATTGCTAGATGTCGGTGTTCATACTCTTTCACTGTAATATCCATGCTAGATTACTTTCTTTTTCCTGCTGAGGGAGTCCTGGATTAGGGGGTGTCCGGATGGCCGGACTAAGACCTTTGGCCGGACTCCCGGACTATGAAGATACAAGATTGAAGACTCCGTCTCGTGTCCGGATGGGACTTTCCTTGGCGTGGAAGGAAAGCTTGGCAATACGATATGAAGATCTCCTCCCATTGTAACCGACTCTGTGTAACCCTAGCCCTCTCCGGTGTCTATATAAACCAGAGAGTTTTAGTCCGAAGGACGGACAACAATCATACCATAGGCTAGCTTCTATGGTTTAGCCACTCCGATCTCGTGGTAGATCTACTCTTGTACTACCCATATCATCAATATTAATCAAGCAGGAGTAGGGTTTTACCTCCATCGAGAGGGCCCAAACCTGGGTAAAAACATCGTGTCCCTTGTCCCCTGTTACCATCCGCCTAGACGCACAGTTCGGGACCCCCTACCCGAGATCCGTCGGTTTTGACACCGACATTGGTGCTTTCATTGAGAGTTCCTCTGTGTCGTCTCCTTTAGGCCCGATGGCTTTTTCGCTCGACAATCTCGATGCGGTCCGGGATGAGACTTTTCTCCCCGGACAGATCTTCGTATTCGGCGGCTTCGCACTGCCGGCCGACTCGTTCGGCCATCTGGAGCAGATCGAAAGCTACGCCCCTGGCCATCAGGTTAGGTTTGGAAGCTTAAACTACACGGCCGACATCCGCGGGGACTTGATCTTCGACGGATTCGAGCCACGACCGGGCGTGCCGCATTGTCACGATGGGCATGATTTAGCTCTATCATCGGACAACACCCAGAGCGTCGCTTAGGTCTCCGCTCCGACCATTAGCTCAGAGCCCACTGCGCCAGTCGGGGACGGACGGTTGGATGCCGCCCCGGAAACTGCAACCTCCACGGCGATAGAGCCGGATACCAGCCTAGTCCCTCGCAAGGCCCGTGACTCCAAGGTGCCGGACTCCGATCCAGACTCCGTAAATCCCGCACCTCTTCCGATTAAGCCCGATTGGGCTCCGGTCATGGAGTTCACCGCCGCGGATGTCTTTCAGCACTCGCCTTTCGGCAATATCCTGAATTCATTAAAGTCTCTCTCTTTGTCAGGAGAGCCCTAGCCGAACTACGGCCAACATGGTTGGGATGCGGACGACGAAGAATTTCAAAGCCCACCCACCACCCACTTCGTAGCCACTGTCGACGATTTAACCGACATGCTCGACTTTGACTCCGAAGACATCGACGGCATGGACGCCGATGAAGGAGACGATCAAGAACCAGCACCTATAGGGAACTAGAAAGCCACCTCGTCATATGACATATACATGGTGGACACCCCTAAAGCGGGGGATGGCGAGGAGAAAACAGAGGATGACCCCTCCAAGAAGCAACCCAAGCGCCGACGTCAGCGGCGCCGCTCTAAGTCCCGCCAAAGCAAAAACGGTGATTCCGGCACCGGAGATAACAACACGCCGGATAGTGTCGAAGACAACCCCCTCCAGCAGGATTCAGTGCAGGAGGACGAAGGAGCCAGCCCTCATGAGAGAGCGGCTGACAAAGAAGATGAGGACGACAATTACATGCCTCCCTCCGAAGACGAGGCAAGCCTCGACGATGACGAATTCGTCGTGCCAGAGGATCCCATCGAACAAGAGCGTTTCAAACGCAAACTCGTAGCCACGGCAAGCAGCCTCAAGAAGAAACAACAGCAGCTTAGAGATGACCAAGACTTGCTAGCCGACAAATGGACCGAAGTCCTGGCGGCCGAAGAGTATAAACTAGAACGCCCATCCAAGAGCTACCCGAAGCGCAGGCTGCTACCCCAACTTGAGGAGGAAGCAACTAAACCTACATCACCAGCGTACGATGCGCCCGATCGGCCACCCCGTGGCTGTGATAGAGAGGCCTTCAGGCCCTCAACCCAAGCCGCACCCCGACACCGCTCAAAACATACCAGAGTACGGGGAGATGCAACAGACCTGCGAGACCTCTTGGAGAATAAGGCAAGGCAAACAAGATCGATCTACGGATCACATGGGCGCCCCGCTTCACGTGACGCTAGCCGTCACGCCGGACATAATAAGTATGGCCCGACCGAATACAACAGACCAAGCTCGTCCGAGCTGTGTCGTGATATAGCCCATTACAGGGGCGCCGCACACCCACTATGCTTCACAGACGAAGTAATGGATCATCAAATCCCCGAGGGCTTCAAACCCGTAAACATCGAATCATACGATGGCACAACAGATCCCGCGGTATGGATCGAGGATTATCTCCTTCATATCCACATGGCCCGTGGTGATGATCTACACGCCATCAAATACCTCCCGCTCAAGTTTAAAGGACCAGCTCGACATTGGCTTAACAGCCTGCCAGCAGAGTCAATTAGTTGTTGGGAGGACCTGGAATCTGCATTCCTTGACAACTTCTAGGGCACGTATGTGCGACCACCAGACGCCGATGACCTAAGCCACATAATCCAGCAGCCAGAGGAATCGGCCAGACAATTCTGGACACGGTTCCTAACCAAGAAAAACCAAATAGTCAATTGTCCGGACGCCGAGGCCCTTGCAGCCTTCAGGCACAACATCCGAGACGAATGGCTTGCCCGACACCTAGGACAGGAAAAGCCGAAGTCTATGGCAGCCCTCACAACACTCACGACCCGCTTCTGCGCGGGAGAAGACAGCTGGCTAGCTCATAGCAATAACATAACCAAGAGCCCCGACAATTCGGATACCAAGGATAACAACGGTAGGTCACGTCGCAACAAGCATAAGCGCCGCATTAACGGTGACAATACTGAAGATACGGCAGTCAACGCCAGATTCAGAGGCTCTAAACCGGGTCAGCGGAAGAAGCCATTCAAAAGAAACCCTCAGGGCCCATCCATCTTAGACCGGATACTCGATCGCTCGTGCCAGATACACGGCACCCCCGAACAGCCAACCAATCACACCAACAGGGATTGTTGGGTGTTCAAGCAGGCAGGCAAGTTAAGTGCCGAGACCAGAGACAAGGGGCTACATAGCGAGGACGAGGAGGGGCCTCGGCCGCCGAACAACAAAGGACAGAAGGGATTTCCCCTGCAAGTTCGGACGGTGAACATGGTATACGCAACCCACATCCCCCAAAGGGAGCGGAAGCGTGCTCTCAAGGACGTCTATGCGCTGGAGCCAGTCGCCCCAAAGTTCAACCCATGGTCCTCCTGCCCGATCACCTTCGATCTAAGGGACCATCCCACCAGCATCCGTCATGGCGGATTCGCCGCACTGGTCCTAGACCCAATTATCGACGGATTTCACCTTACCAGAGTCCTAATGGACGGCGGCAGTAGCCTGAACCTGCTTTACCAGGATACAGTGCGAAAAATGGGCATCGATCCTTCAAGGATTAAACCCATAAAGACAACCTTCAAAGGTTTCATACCAGGGGTAGAGGCCAGCTGTACAGGCTCGGTCACACTCGAGGTGGTCTTCGGATCCCCGGATAACTTCCGGAGCGAGGAGTTAATCTTCGACATAGTCCCATTCCGCAGCGGCTATCATGCCCTACTTGGACGAACCGCATTTGCAAAATTCAATGTGGTGCCACACTATGCATATCTCAAGCTCAAGATGCCAGGACCTCGCGGAGTCATCACGGTAAACGGAAATACCGAACACTCTCTCCGAACGGAGGAGCACACGGCGGCCCTGGCGGCGGAAGTACAGAGTAGCCTCTCAAGGCAGTTCTCCAATCCAGGCGTTAAACGTCCGGACAATGTCAAGCGAGCCCGAAGTAACCTCCAACAAATCTGGCTGGCACGTTCCGAGCAAGCATAGCAGTGCGGCCCCAACCCCAGCCCCCGCCAAACGGCGACACTGGTACCACGCGTACATAATTACGCCTTAGAGATACCATGGGCATAAGGGGAGGGGCACAACAACGGCACGCCCAGAAGGCGGCTCAACCGCACTAAGGGGCTCCCTATTTCGCCGTTTTGCTTTTTTACACACTTTCAGGACCCAACTATTCGGAAGGCCTGTCCGGCAATACACTCGCCGAACCCACGATGCAACAGCCAGGGAGGAAGCAAGCCACGTCAAAAGTCCAGGTGGTCTCTATAACGAGTTTAATACCTGTTTTACTTACAATCCCGCAGCTTGCCCCTGGAGGGGAATATGTCAAATACTCCCATCTCTTGCTTACCGCACTTCTTGTATCGTTCTGCTTTCGCAGCAACCCCTTTTTAATAAACAATATATAGCTCTTACCTATTATTGTACTTATCTATTTTTATATACAAATATGTTCAGTCATGACATTCTGCAGCCGTACACTTTGGTACGGATAATACACCAGGGGCTTACAACACCCCATAACATGGTGTGAGAAGACCGAACACTCTAACGAGTGCGGCACCCCGAACTTATAGCACTATATCCATCAGCTCCGAATCATGTCTTTGGTCAATAGTTGGGTTTGCCCGGCTCCCATGTTTTGGTACCTTACGTTCCGCATTGTTAGCTAAGGTAGCGCTGGGAGAACTACTGCGATTGTCCCCTAGTTGAGCTGGGTTAACACCTCAGTAGAGAAAGCTAAAACTGACTGTCATGATAGTGCGAGAGACCGGTCATTGTTCGCGAGGTTTCTTCGAGTCCTTAAAGACTTATGCCACTTCGAGCGAGGAACCGGACTTATCCGACCTAGGCGTGGATAGCGCCCCGAACTCGGTCCTCCGAATACTAGGGGCTTCGCCGAAATTTAAAATTATAGAATTCTATGGCTAAGTGAGAGTGATAAAGCATTATAAGTCCGACGGCCTGGTTCATTGTGCTGAACGCCTCCCTAGATGGACCCAAGAATGGGAACAAGAGCGCTCAGGATTATCCCGAACACCCCAGCACTCGTGTCATGGGGGTCGAAGCCGACGACTTGCATCTCTCAGATTTGATAAACGACCGCATAGAAGGTAATATTTTAAATTAACAAGCGTTGCTTAACGCATATGAACAAAGCTTCAGCGTACATGATAACAAATGCGAGTCTACTAAAAAATTACATCTTTGGAGCACTCATCCGCTATACGGCGAGCACCCTTCAGAATGCCATTATAATACATCTCGGGCGTACGATACTCCTTGCCCGGCGGTGGCGCGTCCGTCAACAGCTTCTCCGCGTCTAGCTTGCCCCAGTGCACCTTAGCATGGGCAAGGGCCCGACGGGCACCTTCAATACAAACGGAGCGCTTGACGACCTCAATCCACGGACACGCGTCCACCAGCCGCCGCACCAGACCAAAGTAGCTCCCAGGCATGACTTCTCCAGGCCACAACCGAGCTATGAGGCCCTTCATGGCCTGTTCGGCCACCTTGTGGAGCTCGACCAGCTGCTTCAGCTGGTCGCTCAGGGGCACCAGATGTTCGGCCTCAGCATACTGAGACTAGAACACTTTTTCCGTCGAGCTCCCCTCTTCGGCTCGGTAGTATGTGGCGGCATCAGACACACTACGGGGCAGATCGGCGAACGCTCCTGGAGAGCTCCGGATTTGGGTAAGTAGCAGATAATTAACTTTTATATTTTTGCTTTGCATAAAGAATGCCTTACCCGCCGCTATCTTCTTCATCACCTCGATCTCCTGAAGGGCCTTCTGGGCTTCGGCCTTAGCGGTCTTGGCACTCTCAAGAGCCAAGGCAAGCTCGGACTCTCGAGTCTTTGAGTCACGCTCCAAGCCCTCGTGTTTTTCCATGAGAGCCTGGAGCTCTTGCCGCACCTCCGCCACCCGCGCCTCCTGCTTCTCTCGCTCGGTGCGCTCCAAGGCCGCACTCTTTTCGGCCTTGGAGACAGCCTCTTTCAGGATCGCCACCTCGATCGTCGCTCCTCCAACATTAACGTTGGTCCTGTTATTATTTTGCAACCAAGTATTTCTATATACATTTACAGGAGGTACTATGTACCCTCTTTATCCTCGAGCTGCTTCTTGGCACGACCGAGCTCACTCTCGAACCGCTCGAGGCTTTCCTTCAATGCATTGACCTCCGCAGTCAGTGCGGCAGAGGTCAGCAGCGCAGCCTGCATTCCCATATTGACATATTTCTATTAGACTCCTGCGTATATCTTTTTAGATCCTCAGCTCGGCTTTTCTTTCCGAACACCGAACTGAGCATCAGGGGCTATTGTCTATGCGGTAATATTTTTTATATATGTTTTTGAACACATACCTCAAAGCCCATTAACAGGCTTGTGCAGGCTTCCGTCAGCCCGCTCTTGGCGGACTGAACCTTCTGAATCACCATACTCATAACAGTGCGGTGTTCTTCGTCGATGGAGGCGCCGTTAAGCGCCTCCAGCAAATTGTATGGCGCCTCCGGGTGGACGGAAGTCGCCGGCGTCGCAGGCTTTCCCTTCTTATGAAGGCGCCGCCTGTCGGACTCTGGAATTGCTGATGGTTCCGAAGCAGTGTCCGGCCCGGGGCCGGACTTAGATCCCTCCAAGGATTTGCCCCCTTTGGGCCTGGAGTCCGGAAGGTCGCCTTGTGGCGCCTCCAGGACCACCTCCTCCTGGTTTTGTCCCCTACGGGACTCCACCTCAGCGTCGTCTGTAGGGAGAGGGGAGGAGGCCGTCGGAAGTGAAGCGCTATTCACGTCCGACGAATTCAGAGATCCGCTCGACGAATCGCCAAGTTGAGATCTGGGTGGACTGCATGATTAGCTTTGGCGTTAAAAGCTATCGAATAATAAAGGAGTGCAATAAGTCATTTGGGTAGCCGGACACTTACGATTTTGCCAGGGGCTTGACCCTGGATGGCCAGTCCCCCCCGCTGTCTTCGGCGTCGGGGGCGTAGTCCAGCAGAAGGGTCTTCCCCTTCTTGGACCCTCCGGCTTCCCCAGTTGGGGCGGCCTTTCTCTTCTTTCCTTCCCCCGTTGGAGGGGTAGAGGCATCTTCTTCTTCCTCCTCCTCCTCGTCTTCGGAGGCGGAGGGTGCGTTGGGGCCGTCGGGCAAATCCGATGACACCAGGTGCCGAGAACTCTTTTGGGTCCCCGTGGCCTTCTTCTCCGGCACCACGTGAGGTGCCGGAACCAGTAGCTTCGCTAGGTGTGCGTCTACTGGGCCTTCGGGCAAAGGGCCGGACAGTCAAACTGTCCGGATGTCCTCTTCCAGTCCTGTCAAAGGAACGGGAGTTTAGATCCCACATAAAGTCACACTATGAAATTCGGGTATCCCGTAAGGGACTAAATGTAAGCTTACTTCGGAGGCTTGACGTTTGGCGCAGAATCCGTGATCCTCGGTGACGGGAGGGGAGACCTCAGAACTCTTGAAAAGCACCTTCCAGGCGTCCTCGTGCTTCATTTCGAAGAGCCGGGATAGAGTCTGGTGCTGGGCCGGGCCGAACTCCCACAAATTGAAGTCCCGTTGTTGACACAGGAGGATCCGGCGGAAGAGCATGACCTGGACCATGTTGACAAGCTTGACCTTCTTGGTCACCAGGTCTTGGACGCAGGTTTGGAGTCCGGTCACCTCTTCCGGATTACCCCACGACAAGCCCGTCTCTTTCCAAGATGTGAGCCGGGTGGGGATGCCGGATCAAAATTCGGGGGCCGCTGCCATTTAGGGTCACGCGGCTCGGTGATATAAAACCACCCCGATTGCCACCCTTTGATGGTTTCCACAAAGGCACCCTCGAGCCAGGTGACGTTGGCTATCTTGCCCACCATGGCACCTCCGCATTCCGCCTGTCGGCCTTGCACGACCTTCGGCTTGACGCTGAAGATCTTCAGCCATAGGCCAAAGTGGGGCTGGATGCGGAAGAAGGCCTCGCACACGATGATAAACACCGAGATATTGAGGATGAAGTTCGGGGCCAGATCGTGGAAGTCCAGGCCGTAGTAGAACATGAGCCCCCGGACGGACGGGTGAAGAGGAAAACCCAGTCCGTGGAGGATATGAGGAAGAAAAACAACCCTCTCATGGGGCCCGGGGGTGGGGACGAGTTGCCCCACATCTGGAAGCCGGTGCGCGATGTCGTCAGAAAGTATCCGGCCTTCCTCAGCTTTTTGATTTGCCCCTCCATTACGGAGGAGGCCATCCATCTACCTCCCGCTCCGGACATGGTTGGAGAAGGTTGAGGTGGGAAGTGCGGGCTTGGGCACTGGAGCTCGAGCGCGCAGGGACGGATAAGCAGAGGAGGAAGAGGGCGTGAATGGAAAGGGTGGATTCTTATCCCCTTATATGGGCGGCCAAAACTACGAGCCCCCCACCGTCCTAATAAAACTCGCTTATCTCCCAAGCGCCGTGGTTGATGGCGCGGTTGGGTTACCCACACCCGTATTGATGAGAATCCCGGAATAAGGGGACACGATCTCTGCTTTGACAAGACGTGCCAAGGAAACCGCCTCGCTAAACGCGCTGAGGTGGAACAATAAAATGAATAAAATCCTGGCCATGGCATGATGTCACGCCGCGGAATACGTCAGCAGATCTGATTGATACAAATATTATTCTCTCTACTACGGAATGTGGAACTTATTTTGCAGAGCCGGACACTACCCTGGTGTTCAACATCTTCTATGGAATATTTGGAGGAGGAACCCGCCTTGCAATGCCGAAGACAACTTGCGCGCCAGACTCGTCGTCATTGAAGCCTGGTTCAGGGGCTACTGAGGGAGTCCTGGATTAGGAGGTGTCCGGATGGCCGAACTAAGACCTTTGGCTGGACTCCCGGACTATGAAGATACAAGATTGAAGACTCCATCCCGTGTCCGTATGGGACTTTCCTTGGCGTGGAAGGCAAGCTTGGCGATACGATATGAAGATCTCCTCCCATTGTAACCGACTCTGTGTAACCCTAGCCCTCTCCGGTGTCTATATAAACCGGAGAGTTTTAGTCCGAAGGACGAACAACAATCATACCATAGGCTAGCTTCTAGGGTTTAGCCACTCCGATCTCGTGGTAGATCTACTCTTGCACTACCCATATGATCAATATTAATCAAGCAAGAGTAGGGTTTTACCTCCATCAAGAGGGCCCGAACCTGGGTAAAAACATCGTGTCCCTTGTCTCCTGTTACCATCCGCCTAGACGCACAGTTCGGGACCCCCTACCCGAGATCCGCCGGTTTTGACACCGACACCTGCCTTCTTCTTGTGTGTTTAATAAACCTTAAGAAAAACAAAAAAAATTAGTAGTAGTTTATTTATTTGCTGTAGGACTAAAAAGAAAACCCAAAAATATTTCCCGTTCTTCTTTTTCTTGTTGGGAGCTTTCCCGTGTAAATAGTTTTTATTTTCCTTTCTTTTCTTTGGGGGTCAGTAGGAGAAGACCATGATTAAATTGTTGAAGTGGCTCTTATATGCATGATTGTTTATTTAATTTAGATCCCATATTACTTGTCTTCTCCTGTTTATTGAATGCTTGCAGATTCCAGCTTAGTCCAATGCACGCGCACTCTTATTACTATACACATCGTTTGGTCGTGCAAGTGAAAGGCAATAATGATGATATGTGATGGACTTATTGGGATAAGAAAAGCTGGTATGAACTCGACCTCTCTTGTTTTTGTAAATATGATAGTTCATCGTTCCTGAGTTAGCTATTATGAAGTAAACATATTTGCAATGACATTTAGAGATTATAGTTGCTTGTGCCATGCTTGGTTAGCTATGAGTTATAATGGTTTACCTCGCGTGCCAACATGCTATTAGAATGATTATGATGTGGTATGATGGGATGGTATCCTCCTTTGAATGAATTGAGTGACTAGACTTGGCACATGTTCACGCATGTAGTTGAATCAAATCAACATAGCCTTCATGATATTTATGTTCATGGTAGATTATATCCTACTTATGCTTGTATTCGGTGTAAATTAATTTCAATGCAAGTTTACGACTGTTGTCGCTCTCCCAGTTGGTCGCTTCCCAGTCTTTTGCTAGCCTTCACCTGTACTAAGCGGGAATACTGCTTGTGCATCCAAACTCCTTAAACCCCAAAGTTGTTCCTTATGAGTCCACTATACCTACCTATATGGGTATTTACCTGCCGTTCCAAGTAAATTTGTATGTGCCAAACTCCAAATCTTCAAATGAAATTCTGTTTTGTATGCTCGAGCAGCTCATGTTTCAACTAGGGCCGCCCTTATCTTCCATGTTAGGCGGTTATTCTCTAGAGGAGTGGACTCCGCTCCTCATTCACGAGAAAATGGCTGGTCACCGGGATGCCCAGTCCCATGCTTTATGCAAACTAAATCAAAATAATTGCAAACAAAACTCCCCCTGGGACACGTTGAATGTTGGAGGCACTTGTTGTTTCGAGCAAGCCAAGGATTGATGCATGTGGAGGAGGGGGAGTATAAACTTTACCATTCTGTTTGGGAACCGCCTATAATTTGTTTAGCATGGAAGATATCGTCATCTCATAGTTGTTGCGTTGACAACAAAAGTATGTCGCTTAAAATGTTATTCAATCTCTATTTTAAAACCGAGCTCTGGCACCTCTACAAGTCCCTGCTTCCCTCTGCGAAGGGCCTATCTATTTACTTTTATGTTGAGTCATCATCCTTCTTATTAAAAAGCATCCGCTGGAGAGCACACTGTCGTTTACATTCATTATAATTGGTTTACATTGGGTATGACTTGACTGGATCTCTTTTACCATGAATTATAATGTTTAGTCAGTCCTTGATCTTTAAAGGTGCTCTGCATTTATGTTTTGCGGTCTCAGAAAGGGCTAGCGAGATACCATTTTGTTATATCATGTTATGATTATTTTGAGAAAGTGTTGTCATTAGAGTTTGTTATTATAGCTCGCTAGCTGATTATGCTATTGATATGAGTAATTGTGAGACCTTTGTGTTATTGTTAGTATGGTTAGTTCATAATATTTGCTGAAACTTGAATGCTGGCTTTTCATGTTACAACAACAAGAGCAAATAGAGTTTGTAAAAGTTTTTCTTTTTCTCTTTCAGTTTGTCAACTGAATTGCTTGAGGACAAGCAAGGGTTTAAGCTTGGGGGAGTTGATATGTCTCCGTCGTATCTACTTTTCCGAACACTTTTGCCCTTGTTTTGGACTCTAACTTTTATGATTTGAATGGAACTAACCCGGACTGACGCTGTTTTCAGCAGAATTGGCATGATGTTGTTTTATGTGCAGAAAATAAAAGTTCTCGGAATGACCTGAAACTCCACGGAACATCTTAAAAAAAAGAATAAAAAATCCTCGCCAAAGATGAAGACCAGGGGGCCCACACCCTGTTCACGAGGGTGGGGGGCGCCCCCCTAGGGCGTGCCCTCCTACCTCGTTGGCCCCCTGGAGACCCTCCGACGCCAACTCCAACTCCATATATTGGCTTTCGGGGAGAAAAAAAATCAGAGAGAAGAAATCATCGCGTTTCACGACACGGAGCCGCCGCCAAGCCCTAATCTCTCTCGGAAGGGCTGATCTGGAGTTCGTTCGGGTCTCCGGAGAGGGGGATTCGTCGCCGTCGTCATCATCAACCATCCTCCATCACCAATTTCATGATGCTCACTGTCGTGCGTGAGTAATTCCATCGTAGGCTTGCTGGACGGTGATGGGTTGGATGAGATTTATCATGTAATCGAGTTATCTTTGTTAGGGTTTGATCCCTAGTATCCACTATGTTCTGAGATTGATGTTGCTATGACTTTGCTATGCTTAATGCTTGTCACTAGGGCCTTAGTGCCATGATTTCAGATCTGAACCTATTATGTTTTCATGAATATATGTGAGTTCTTGATCCTATCTTGCAAGTCTATAGTCACCTACTATGTGTTATGATCCGGCAACCCTGAAGTGACAATAATCGGAACCACTCCCGGTGATGACCATAGTTTGAGGAGTTCATGTATTCACTATGTGCTAATGCTTTGTTCCGGTTCTCTATTAAAAGGAGGCCTTAATATCCCTTAGTTTCCAATAGGACCCCACTGCCACAGGAGGGTAGGACAAAAGATGTCATGCAAGTTCTTTTCCATAAGCACGTATGACTATATTCAGAATACATGCCTACATTACATTGATGAACTGGAGCTAGTTCTGTGTCACCCTATGTTATGACTGTTACATGACGAACCACATCCGGCATAATTATCCATCACTGATCCGGTGCCTATGAGTTTTCCATATACTGGTTCTCGCTTATTTACTTTTCCGTTGCTACTGCTACCATCACTACAAAACACGAAAAACATTACTTTTACTGTCTTTACTTTCGTTACCGTTACCACCACTATCATATTACTTTGCTACTAAACACTTTGCTGCAGATACTAAGTTTCCAGGTGTGGTTGAATTGACAACTCAGCTGCTAATACTTGAGAATATTCTTTGGCCCCCCTTGTGTCTAATCAATAAATTTGGGTTGAATACTCTACCCTCGAAAATTGTTGCGATCCCTTATACTTGTGGGTTATCAAGACCTTTTTCTGGCGCCGTTGCCGGGGAGCATAGCTCTATTCCTTGAGTTACTTGGGATTTATATCTGCTGGACACTATGAAGAACTTGAAAGACGCTAAGACAACAATTTATCCCTCAACTATGAGGGGAGGTAAGGAACTGCCATCTAGCTCTGCACTTGATTCACCTTCTGTTATGAGTAAACTAGCGACACCTAAACCTGCTACTGCTATGAACTCTGATATGTCACATGTTATTGATGATGCCACTTCGGCTATGCATGATACTTATGATGAAACTACTCCTATGCTTGATACTACTGTGCCCCTTGGTGAATTTCTAGATGAGCAAATCTCTAGGTCTAGAGAAAGAGAAGTTATTGAACCTGAATACAATGATGAGAGTGATGATGAAAAATGCCTGCTATTCCTGAAGGTTATCTTTTTGATGCAGAATCTTCTGCAACTATTTTTGCTTGCCAGGATAGATACAAACTTAAGAGGTTGCTAGTTAAATGGAGAAAAGAATCTTTTAGAGATAGAATGAGACCCGACCCTGCTTTCTCTACTTCACCTATCTGTGTTCCCGATAAGGATTATTATGAATTTTCTATAGATCGAGATATAATCACTTTGGTTGAATCTGATCCTTTTTATGGCTATGAATCTGAAACTGTTATGGCACACCTTACTAATTTAAATGATATAGCCGCCCTGTTTACTAATAATGAGAGATCGCGGTACCTTTATTTACTCAAAATATTTCTGTTCTCATTAAAGGGTGATGCTAAGATATGGTTTAATTCTCTTGATCCTGGTTGTGTGCATAGTCCCCAGGATATGATCTATTACTTTTCTGCTAAATATTTCCCTGCTCATAAGAAACAAGCTGCCTTGAGGGAAATATACAACTTTGTGCAAATTGAAGAAGAGAGTCTCCCATAAGCTTGGGGGAGGCTTCTCAAGCTACTTAATGCCTTGCCTGATCATTCTCTTAAGAAACCTGAAATACTTGATATCTTTTATAATGGACTAACCAATGCTTCCATAGATTACCTAGATAGTTGTGCTGGTTCTCTTTTGAGGGAAAGAACACTGGATGAAGCTGAAATTCTATTGAATAATATGTTGACAAATGAAAATAATTGGGCACCTCCAGAGCCAGCTCCAGAGCCAATTATTGAGCCTATTCCTAAACCAACTCCGAAGAAGAGAGGTGTTCTATTTCTCAGCCCCGAAGATATGCAAGAGGCAAAGAAATCTATGAAAGAAAAAGGTATTAAAGCCGAAGATGTTAAGAATTTACCTCCTATTGAAGAAATACACGGTCTTAATTTACCGCCTTGTTGAAGAAGTATATGATCTCAATACCTTATTCACTAAAGAACCTCCTGATCCCGATATTCCGACACAGGTAGTAAAGGCAAATTCTCTCTATAGATATGATAAAGCTGAAGTCCCTCCTACTAAAATTGCTAGTCAGTGCTTGGATGAGTTTGATAACTTTATGTTTAAGCAAGATGACTTTAATGCTTATTTTGGTAGACAATTAAAACAAGATGCTTATATGATTAAACGCTTGGGTGATTATATGGCTGATATTAGAGGTGAACTTAAACTTGTTTGTAAACATGCTTCTATGGTTACCACTCAAGTAGAACAAGTATTTAAAGCCCAAAAGAAAGTGCTTGATGAAATGAATAGTAAGAAAAATGATTATGCTGTTAGAGTGGCTACTAGAACTGGTAGAATGACTCAGGAACCTTTGTATCCTGAAGGCCACCCTAAGAGAATCGAGCAAGATTCTCAGAGAAATGATATTGATGTACCTAGTTCTTCAAGAAAGAAGAAAAAGAAGAATGATAGGACTTTGCAAACTTCTAGTGAACCTATTGCTGAGCCACCTGAGAATCCAAATGATATTTCCATGTCTGATGCTGAAACACAATCTGGTAATGAACATGCACCTAGTGAAAATGTTAATGATGATGTTCATGATAATGTTCAACCTAGTAATGATAATGATGTAGAAGTTGAACCTGCTGTTGATCTTGATAACCACAATCAAGGAATCAACGTTACGATAAAAGAGACTTCGTTGCTAGGAAACATGGTAAAGAAAGGGAACCATGGGTTCCGAAACCCATGCCTTTTCCTCCAAAACCATCCAAGAAAAAGGATGATGAGGATTTTGAGCGCTTTGCTGAAATGATTAGACGCATCTTTTTGCATATGCGATTAACTGATGTGCTCAAAACAAATCCTTATGCTAAGTATATGAAGGATGTTATTACTAATAAAAGAAAGATACCTGAAGCTGAAATTTCTACCATGCTTGCTAATTATACTTTTAGGGGTGGAATACCAAAGAAACTTGGAGATCCCGGAGTACCTACTATACCATGATCCACTAAGAGAAATTATGTTAAAACTACTTTATGTGATCTTGGAGCCGGTGTTAGTGTTATGCCTCTCTCTTTATATCGTAGACTTGACTTGAATAAGTTGACACCTACTGAAATATCTTTGCAAATGGCTGATAAATCAACTGCTATACCTGTCGGTATTTGTGAGGATGTGCCTGTTGTGGTTGCGAACGTCACTATTTTAACGGACTTTGTTATTCTTGATATTCCCGAGGATGATAGTATGTCTATTATTATTGGAAGACCTTTCCTTAATACTACAGGGGCTGTTATTGATTGCAACAAAGGCAATGTCACTTTTCATATTAATGGTAATGAGCACATGGTACACTTTCCGAGGAAACAACCTCAGGTTTACAGTATCAACTCTATTGGAAAAATTCCATCGATTATATTTGGAGGTTTTGAATTTCCTCTCCCTATTGTCAAGAAAAAGTATGATATACTTATTGTTGGGGATGTCCATATTCCCGTTGAGGTAACATAGTGTTATTTGAAATTTCTCCGGTTCCATGTTAATCGGAATGAGTTTATTAACAAGACTTGATCAACCTTGTTAGTGGATTCTTTTTTATGAGCATGAGATGGATGAAACTAGAAGCACAACCTTCTGTACCCTCTTTATAATTTCCGTTATTTAGTAAAAATAAAGTAAAATAGTATTTTTTTTCTGTCCCTTTCCTGATTTATCTGTGCAATATAAAAATATCCCGAAAATAAAAGTCCTCAGAATGCCATGCCAATTTAATATGATTTTTTCGGGAATATTTGAGAATTTTCTGTGTAAAAATTACCACGGGGGGAGCTGCCACCTGGCCACGAGGGTGGAGGGCGCGCCCTACCCCCCTGGGCACGCCCCCCTATCTCATGGGCCCACGGTGGCCCTCCTCCACTTATCCCTGCACCCATCTTCTTTCTCTGCCTCACACAAACACGAAAAACCAACTCAAGCACGAGTTCCAGCCCCTGTTGTTGTGATTTTTGATCTCCTTGCTCAAAGCACCTCTCGCAAAGCTGCTTGGGGAGATTGTTCCTTGGTATGTGACTCCTCCATTGGTCCAATTAGTTTTTGTTCTAGTGCTCTATTCATTGCAAATTTATGCTGCACAGGTGACCATGTTATTGAGCTTGCATGTCAAATTCATATGGTCCCAAGTAGTTCTAATGGTTGATTTATGCTCTAGGAACTCGTGGGAGTAGTTGCTATCAATTTTATTGAAGTTGGTTTACTTTTATTTGAAGTTACTAAAAATTTCAGATTGTTTCAGAAATAATGAAGAAACTTTTGAGGGGCTCGTCGAGCTGAAGCTCGAAGGAAAAACAAAAGGAAGAAGAACAGAAGCACAAATTTAATTTGCCTCGCACCTCGGAGGTCCGGCCGTGTGAATGCCCTTCCGATGACTTCTTGAGGAGAGCCGGGATTTATGAAGATTTCTATTTATTAATTGAGAATGCTGGCCTCACCGACTTCCTCCGCGACTAACATCATCAGTATCTCTTACTCACAAATACTTTTGTGCAAAACTTCTACTTTTTCCCTAAGAATTCACCTCCATCAGTAGAGTTTCATTTATATGATGTTGTTAAGAGGATGCCATTAGCTGAATTTTGTGAGGTTTGCAAAATAACCTTTGAGGGCACCTTGGATGAACCACACCGTAACGAAGTAGAAGCTTTTATTAACACTATCACGGTGGGAGAAACCAGGAAGGTTTCTGATGCAAGAATCACTAGCATACATTTTCCTGTTTTACGCTACTTTGCCTTATTTGCTAGTCGTTGCTTGATAGGTCCCGATGTTATCATTTTGTTCCATGGTTTATACCGCAATAACTCTGTTAGTATGGGTGGAATTGTTGCTAGACGGTTAAGTCTGAACCGTACTAAGGGCCCCATCTTTGGAGGCATTTATGCTTCACGACTAGCTGAATATTTTGAAATACCTATTAGGCATGAGGAGAAAGAGGAAACATCGCTGCCCCGTGCTTATTTAGATTATAAGAGTATGCTAGCGCATGACTTTTTTGTTAAGATTCGTGAAGGAGAACTCAAATATAAATTGTACTTTGATAAACATCACCCTGAGACTATTACTTTGCTTGCTCCCTCTTTGTTTAACTTGTCTGCAGGTCCTCACATTGTTCCGTGGGCGGCCATTCAAGCCTATCGAAATCCTGCACCCGCCCCAGAACCAGAACCACAAGATGAGCCTCCATGACAGTCTGTTTATTCTTGGGATCCAGAGGTGGTGGCCAGCCAGTGGCAGTCAGAGTCTTCTTCGTCGCAGTACGACCCCAGCTTCACCTACGGGTATCCGCCAGGCCATCCCTGGCAATAGACCAACTTAGGCCAAAATCCTAAGCTTGGGGGAGTACGTATTTCCCACCGACATTACATTCATGTTCACACACACTCATTGCTAGATGTCGGTGTTCATACTCTTTCACTGTAATATCCATGCTAGATTACTTTCTTTTTCCAGCCTTCTTCTTGTGTGTTTAATAAACCTTAAGAAAAACAAAAAAAATTAGTAGTAGTTTATTTCTTTGCTGTAGGACTAAAAAGAAAACCCAAAAATATTTCCCGTTCTACTTTTGCTTGTTGGGAGCTTTCCGTGTAAATAGTTTTTATTTTCCTTTCTTTTCTTTGGGGGTCAGTAGGAGAAGACCATGATTAAATTGTTGAAGTGGCTCTTATATGCATGATTGTTTATTTAATTTAGAGCCCATATTACTTGTCTTCTCCTGTTTATTGAATGCTTGTAGATTCTAGCTTAGTCCAATGCACGTGCACTCTTATTACTATACACATCGTTCGGTCGTGCAAGTGAAAGGCAATAATGATGATATGTGATGGACTTATTGGGATAAGAAAAGCTAGTATGAACTCGACCTCTCTTGTTTTTTTAAATATGATAATTCATCGTTCCTGAGTTAGCTATTATGAAGTAAACATATTTGCAATGACATTTAGAGATTATAGTTGCTTGTGCCATGCTTGATTAGCTATGAGTTATAATGGTTTACCTCGCGTGCCAACATGCTATTAGAATGATTATGATGTGGTATGATGGGATGGTATCCTCCTTTAAATGAATTGAGTGACTAGACTTGGCTCATGTTCACGCATGTAGTTGAATCAAATCAACATAGCCTTCATGATATTTATTTTCGTGGTAGATTATATCCTACTCATGCTTGTATTCGGTGTAAATTAATTTCAATGCATGTTTACGACTGTTGTCGCTCTCCCAGTTGGTCGCTTCCCAGTCTTTTGCTAGCCTTCACTTGTACTAAGCGGGAATACTGCTTGTGCATCCAAACTCCTAAAACCCCAAAGTTGTTCCTTATGAGTCCACTATACCAACCTATATGCGGTATTTACCTGCCGTTCCAAGTAAATTTGTATGTGCCAAACTCCAAATCTTCAAATGAAATTCTGTTTTGTATGCTCGAGCAGCTCATGTTTCAACTAGGGCCGCCCTTATCTTCCATGTTAGGTGGTTATTCTAAAGAGGAGTGGACTCCGCTCCTCATTCACGAGAAAATGGCTGGTCACCGGCATGCCCAGTCCCATGCTTTATGCAAAATAAATCAAAATAATTGCAAACAAAACTCCCCCTGGGACCTGTTGAATGTTGGAGGCACTCGTTGTTTCGAGCAAGCCATGGATTGATGCCTGTGGAGGAGGGGGAGTATAAAATTTACCATTCTGTTTGGGAACCGCCTATAATTTGTTTAGCATGGAAGATATCGTCATCTCATAGTTGTTGCGCTGACAACAAAAGTATGTCGCTCAAAATGTTATTCAATCTCTATTTTAAAACCGAGCTCTGGCACCTCTACAAGTCCCTGCTTCCCTCTATGAAGGGCCTATCTATTTACTTTTATGTTGAGTCATCATCCTTCTTATTAAAAAGCATCCGCTGGAGAGCACACTGTCGTTTACATTCATTATAATAGGTTTACATTGGGTATGACTTGACTGGATCTCTTTTACCATGAATTACAATGTTTAGTCAGTCCTTGATCTTTAAAGGTGCTCTACATTTATGTTTTGCGGTCTCAGAAAGGGCTAGCGAGATACCATTTTGTTATATCATGTTATGGTTATTTTGAGAAAGTGTTGTCATTAGAGTTTGTTATTATAGCTCGCTAGCTGGTTATGCTATTGATATGAGTAATTGTGAGACCTTTGTGTTATTGTTAGTATGGTTAGTTCATAATATTTGCTGAAACTTGAATGCTGGCTTTTCATGTTACAACAACAAGAGCAAACAGAGTTTGTAAAAGTTTTTCTTTTTCTCTTTCAGTTTGTCAACTAAATTGCTTGAGGACAAGCAAGGGTTTAAGCTTGGGGGAGTTGATACGTCTCCGTCGTATCTACTTTTCCAAACACTTTTGCCCTTGTTTTGGACTCTAACTTGTATGATTTGAATGGAACTAACCCGGACTGACGCTGTTTTCAGCAGAATTGCCATGATGTTGTTTTATGTGTAGAAAATAAAAGTTCTCGGAATGACCTGAAACTCCACGAAACATCTTAGAAAAACTAATAAAAAATCCTCGCCAAAGATGAAGACTAGGGGGCCCACACCCTGTTCACGAGGGTGGGGGTGCCCCCCTAGGGCGCATCCCCCTACCTCGTGGGCCCCATGGAGAGCCTCCGACGCCAACTCCAACTCCATATATTGGCTTTCGGGAAGAAAAAAATCAGAGAGAAGAAATCATCGCGTTTTACGACACGGAGCCGCTGCCAAGCCCTAATATCTCTCGGGAGGGCTGATCTGGAGTCAGTTCGGGGCTCCGGAGAGGGGATTCGTCGCTGTCCTCATCATCAACCATCCTCCATCACCTATTTCATGATGCTCACCGCCGTGCATGAGTAATTCCATCGTAGGCTTGCTGGACGGTGATGGGTTGGATGAGATTTATCATGTAATCGAGTTAGCTTTGTTAGGGTTTGATCCCTAGTATCCACTATGTTCTGAGATTGATGTTGCTATGACTTTGCTATGCTTAATGTTTGTCACTAGGGCCCGAGTGCCATGATTTCAAATCTGAACCTATTAAATTTTCATGAATATATGTGAGTTCTTGATCCAATCTTGCAAGTCTATAGTCACCTACTATGTGTTATGATCCGGCAACCCCGAAGTGACAATAACCGGAACCACTCCCGGTGATGACCATAGTTTGAGGAGTTCATGTATTCACTATGTGCTAATGCTTTGTTCTGGTTCTCTATTAAAAGGAGGCCTTAATATCCCTTAGTTTCCAATAGGACACCGCTGCCACGGGAGGGTAGGACAAAAGATGTCATGTAAGTTCTTTTCCATAAGCACGTATGACTATATTCGGAATACATGCCTACATTACATTGATGAACTGGAGCTAGTTCTGTGTCACCCTATGTTATGACTGTTACATGACGAACCACATCCGGCATAATTATCCATCACTGATCCGGCGCCTACGAGTTTTCCATATACTGGTCTCGCTTATTTACTTTTCCGTTGCTACTGTTACCATCACTAGAAAACACCAAAAACTTTACTTTTACTGACTTTACTTTCGTTACCGTTACCACCACTATCATATTACTTTGCTACTAAACACTTTGCTGCAGATACTAAGTTTCCAAGTGTGGTTAAATTACAACTCAGCTGCTAATACTTGAGAATATTCTTTGGCTCCCCTTGTGTCGAATCAATAAATTTGGGTTGAATACTCTACCCTCGAAAACTGTTGTGATCCCCTATACTTGTGGGTTATCAGGAACCAGGTACTTTTGTGCTTCGGTTAACTCAACCATCCGTCGAACCATCAACATGACAGAACAAGCGGAGGAAGGTAGGCCCCGGCAAGTACTTCCCCACCGAGCTCCCTGGAGCCGCCAACGAAGGAGTTGCCATGGACGCTGAGCCTGCCATGGGACAACCGACTCCGGCGGGGCGCCAGGCCCTCGCCACGGAGGCAACCGTTCCCGCGGAAGAAGAAATGCCTTTGGTCCTTGCCGTCGAGCCACAGGCCCTGGCATGGGCGCAGCACACCATTCGATTCCTCCAAACGGGGGAGCTTCCTGAGGACCAGGAAGAGGCAGAGAGAGTAGCCCACCGGTCTGCTCTGTACCAATTCATTGACAACATCTTGTACAGAAAAAGACCGAATGGGGTGAAATTGAAGTGCATCTCCCGGGAGGAAGGACTGGAGTTGTTGGCAGAGATACATGGAGGCATATGTGGCTCCCACATAGGGTCAAGGGCCCTTGCTGGCAAGGCTTTCCGGCAAGGTTTCTTCTAGCCCACTGCCCTCCGGGATGCAACGGCACTAGTAACCAAGTGTGAAGCGTGCCAGTTCCATTCGAAGAAACTTCATCAGCCAGCTCAAGCCTTGCAGACAATCCCTCTCTCCTGGCCATTCTCGGTCTGGGGGCTCGACATACTGGACCCCTTTCCCCGCGCCGTCGGGGGCTTTGAGTACTTGTACGTTGCCATCAACAAGTTCACAAAGTGGCCGGAGGTGGAAGCAGTGAGGAAGGTGACATCACATTCAGCCATCAAGTTCTTCAAGGGGCTAGTTTGCCATTTCGGTGTACCCAACAGGATGATCACCGACAACGGCACACAGTTTGCAAGCCACACCTTCATGCAGTACATTGAGGATCTCAGGAGCAAGGTATGTTTTTCTTCCATGGCACACCCACGAAGCAACGGCCAAGCAGAGAGGGCAAATGCTGAAGTTCTGTGGGGCTTAAGAACGAAGACTTTTCACAGGCTGCGTAAGAGTGGAAGGTGCTGGATTGACAAGTTGCCGGCGGTTCTTTAGTTGATTAGAACGACGCCAAATCGACCCACTGGCCAGACACCCTTTGCCCTGGTCTATAGGGCAGAAGCAGTTCTCCCCATGGAACTCACATACGGATCGCCTCGAGTGCTCGCTTATGATGAGCTTGAGCAAGAGCGATTGCGGCAGGATGACACAATGTTCCTTGAGGAAGATCGTATCCGGGCGGCTGTGAGAGCAGCGCGCTACCAGCAAGCCTTGCGCCTCTACTATAGCCGCAAGGTTCATGCCCGGAGCTTTGAGGAAGGCGACCTTGTTCTTTGGCACGTTCAGTCGGCCAAGAATTCCAACAAGTTGACGTCAAAGTGGGAAGGCCCTTATCGGGTAACACGAGTCACCAGGCCCGGTGTAGTCCGCCTGGGGACTGAAGATGCCATTCCAGTGAGCAACTCCTTGAACATCGAGCATCTTCGCAAGTTTTACCCATAAGGCGCGGCTACCGCCCCCTCCCGGCAAGCCCCCTTTTGTACAAGCCTTGCCGGCAAGGCATGTGACCCTTTGTACAAAGCTAGGTGCAGACCCTGAGCATAAATAAACGAAGCGCTGGCGCCCTAAGTTATAGCATGCATGCTAGATTAAGTCTCTCCCTTGGTTAGGGTTGATAGTGCCTAGCAGCGACTAACCCCTAGCATAGAGGTCGAGTTTGCGTCTCTTTGTTCCTATCCATCCTCTTTGGTTTGCAATGTACATGAATGTGTCAGCCAAGACGAGTGGAAGGAGGAGGACAAGCCGGCGCTCCGGACCCGGCAAGCCAAGCTTGCCGAGGGTTGAAGACACGAAGGTCCACCCACGGCAAGTCAGGGTTGCCGGGGGCTCCAGATCCAGATAAGTTTTTCCATCCCCTGTCATGCATTTCCGTACGAAACTTGGGACGTACGAAACCTTGTTTTATTCCGAGGCTGTCGTGCTCCCCTTGTTCCTATCACCCAAGAGCTTCTTGGTTCGGAATATGGTTGTAGCCGCGACGGCAAGGAAGCAAGCGTAGGGCCCACCCACACTTCGTCCCTGCCTCCGCCAAAGGCGTGAGTATGGATGAACGGAGTGGGGGAACGGCAAGGCCCACTGCAGGGCAACGGTGTTTATATTGAAAATAACAAGGATTTGTTCCTTGGTATGGGCTTTGCTCACACACACGCAAAACCCGGCAAGCACCCCTTTTTCCATTAATACGTTCCATACAGGTACAATTCATACGGAATGTAAACATGAACAGGGAGATTACAGGTTTTAGATCTAAATAAGGCCCGTGGGCTTACAAATTGAAAAAAGATAAGATGCCCGTAATCCCTTTCTTGTCCCTCTCCTCAGGAAATGAAACAAGAAGGCAAAGGGGAAGAAGGAGTGCCTAGGCAAGGTACGAGCAGCAGAAGGCGCCAAGAGAACATGCCGGCGGTCGCCTAGGAGAGGTTTGGTGGTGGCGGCGCCGGAGGAAGAGCTGGAAGATGAGGCAGCGGTTCTTCAATACGCTACGAAGGCGTCAGTGCCATCGTACTCCGACTTGATGGCCCGCCACCCACCTTCTTCGCCTTCTCTGGACTCCCCACGCCAGCCACCCAAGGAGTCGACCCCAAGAAGTTCAAGGAGCCGGCAACACGGATGATGGGGTCGCCGGTGTCTCCCCAGAGTGGCGCGCCCGGCGCCTAGTCGGACCCGTCATCCTGCCGCCCGCTACCCTCGTCGTCGCTGCCCCTGTCCTCCTCGCCACTCTCGCTCGGGGAGGAGTCTTCATCGTTAGAGGATCTCTCCACGCAGCACCTTACGCGAGTGCTGAAGTGCCCAAAGACCTTGACGGAGAGGAGGCCACTCTCCATTAATTTAAAATGGAGAGTGAGCCCCTCCGTTAGGCTGTGGATACGAGCAAAGGTCTTCCACCCTCGGCGAAGATACATGATGTGAGGGGCGGGGAACTCGACGTCGGCCCATGTGCCGCTGTTCCCATAGCCCCTCATATGCAGCCGCAGTGCCTGCGGCGGGTCCAGCTCCATCTCCCACGCGAATGGGGTCGGGAGGCGAAGACGACGGCGCGCCGGCTGGCGCAGCCTGATGAAGAACTCATAAGGGTTGTCCCCGACATGGCCCTCCACCGGGGGAGGGGCCGCTGGCGAAGGTGAGGCCGATGCGCCACCCCGTCCTTCTCTTCCCCGAGTGCCACGACGGCATCGACCTTACCCCCTCCCCCTGCCTCTAACAGCTGGCTCCGCCACCACGAGCTCTTGGGGAGGGGTGACACATTGTCTAGCAGAGACCCTCGCCGCCACCGATGAAGCGTCATGGTACCCTCTTGCCATGGCAAAATGGAGGGAGCAGGAATGGGGAGAGACATATGACGAAGGATTGAGAGGCACCGTTCCTCCCACCCCCCTTCTTTATAAAGGGGCGGGGCGGGGATCGGCCGCCCCTTTCGGCTAATCCGGCTCATTGAAGTGACAACGAGCAGGTTCATTGACCGCCCACCCCGCCTAATTGAAGGTGCGTGGGGAACTGACCCACGCACGCACGACTTCCCATATCCCGCACACCTGTCATTCGCTCTGCGTCATGCATGCAGCAAACGTGGCGCAAGAGACGGGCGCAATGGGATGCGTGGAGCAACGGTTCCCAAGTAAGGGAAGTAAATGAGTGGTGGTCCTGCGGTCTCAAGCGGACATGCAAGCCGCCTCTTGACTATCCACTGCAAGATGACGCCAGCGTGCTTCGGTCACGCACGCGCGTGCAACCCCCCGCCTACCCGAGCACCGTTTTGGGCCTGGCCCAACAACGCATTGCGCCTATATGTGGCCCAGGCCCGGGGGCTCCTGTCGGTGTACTAAAGTAGGGGCACTCCTTTGTACCCCTTACTTGTGCGCGGGCAGTCAGAGCCACGGGCTGAAGCCACACTTAGCAGGGCAAAAGGGAGGAGTCAAAGCCGCAAGATGGTCAACGAGACGCCTAGAGCCAGAAACACAAAAACAATCAGCGCAATGCCAAAGCAGGTAGATGGACGAAGCAGGTTTCCCCGGCAAGCCCCTTGCCGGGGCGGCTCGCCCACACCAGCGGAGTGAGCCATCCTCGAACCCACGGTCTCAAACGCCATCAACCACATTGGGCCAGGGCTCGAGAGGCACCTGCATGATGGCATGCAGATCTTTGTGAAGACAGAGAATATTCAAGATCAGATGGGGATTGGAACGATCCACGACAAGATTCTTGCTGAGGAAACCCACCAGACCCCCGACAAGATCCTTGCCGGGGACGACAGCACGCCACGGCAAGACCCTTGCCGGGCCACCCGGCAAGGCCCTTGCCAAGGGTGTCAGTGGGGCCACTGCTAGGCCCGCACCAACCAAGTCTCCACTGCCGTTCACATGCAGCTGCCAGCCGAACCAGCTGGGCAGGCACCTGCGTGGCAACATGCAGCTTCCAGGCCAACTCAGCACACGCCTGCGTGGCGGCATGCAGATCTTCGTGAAGGCTCCTCCACCGCACCACCTCAGCTGCTTGCCTGCCTACATGGCGCCGCATGCATCGCTGGCCATGGCGTGTGTCGAAGTGAGGAGGAGCGGCGATGGACGGGACGGGCCTCGCTCTCATCCCCAATAAAGCAAGAAGACACCTAAGCTATGCATTAAATGGGTCTTGTCCTGTAATACGAGCTATAAGCTCATAGCACTGTAGGCCTTTCCACCTCCTGTGTGCCACCGTGGCAGCCCCTTTTGGCTATAAAAGGAGGCCCATGGTGTACTGGAGAGGGATTCGGCTCTTTGGAACGATGCAACCACCGTAGCTAGTTCAAGAGCTCAAGAACACTCAGTACATCCACCAAAGCAGGACTAGGGTTTTACGCATCCCCGCGGCCCGAACCAGGGCAAACGATCCTTGTGCTGATTGCTAATCCTTCTCTTCTCATAGCCCTACGCCCCGGCAACCGTAGTAGGGATTCTCGTGTTCCCATAGGTGTCGTTTCCCACCGACATACGCACTCTCACCCTTCCATCATTGCTAGCCTCTTCGGTACGGTGCATTGCCCTTTCTCACCTCGAGAGTTGGTGCAAACTTCTCTGGTGCATCCAAACCCCGTGATACGATACGCTCTATCACACATAAGCCTCCTTATATCTTCCTCAAAATAGCCACCATACCTACTTATCATGGAATTTCCATAGCCATTCCGAGATATATTGCCATGCAACTTCCATCATTATCATATACATGACTTGAGCATTCATTGTCATATTTCTTTGCATGATTGTAAGATAGCTAGCATGATGTTTTCATGGCTTGTCCATTTTTTGATGTCATTGCTACGCTAGATCTTTGCACATCCCAGTACACCGTCGGAGGCATTCATATAGAGTCATATATTTGTTCTAGTATCGAGTTGTAATATTGAGTTGTAAATAAATAAAAGTGTGATGATCATCATTATTAGAGCATTGCCCAAGTGAGGAAAGGATGGTGGAGACTATGATTCCCCCACAAGTCGGGATGAGACTCCGGACTTTATGAAAAATAAAAGAGGCCAAAGAAGCCCAAATAAAAAAGAGAGGCCAAAGAATCCCACCAAAATAAAAAAAGAAAAAAAAGAAAAATAAAATAAAAAAATAAGAGAAAAAGAGAGAAGGGGCAATACTAATATCCTTTTTACCACACTTGTGCTTCAAAGTAGCACCATGTTCTTCATAGAGAGAGTCTCCTATGCTTTCACTTTCATATACTAGTGGGAATTTTCATTATAAAACTTGGCTTGTATATTCTGATGATGGGCTTCCTCAAATGCTCGAGGTCTTCATGAGCAAGCAAGTTGGATGCACACCCACTTAGTTTCAGTTTGAGCTTTCATACACTTATAGCTCTAGTGCATCCGTTGCATGCCAATCCCTACTCCTCACATTGACCTCAATTGATGGGAATCTCCATAGCTCGTTGATTAGCCGTGTCGATGTGAGACTTTCTCCCTTTTTGTCTTCTCCACACAACCTCCACCATCATATTCTATTCCACCTATAGTGCTATGTCCATGGCTCACACTCATGTATTGCGTGAAAGTTGAAAAGGTTTGAGAATGTCAAAAGTATGAAACAATTGTTTGGCTTGTCATCGGGGTTGTGCATGATTTGAATATTTTGTGTGGTGAACATGGAGCATAGCCAGACTATACGATTTTGTAGGGATAACTTTCTTTGGCCATGTTGTTTTGAAAAGACATGATTGCTTTATGATTGAAAAGACATGATTGAAAAGAAGGCGGTTGCTGCCCTTCTTTGGACACAAGAAAGCTAATTTTTGAAAAAAAATCTGGGCGAAGGTTTCAATCCAATCAGAGTTACGGATCTCCGGATATAAAAAAAATGGTGCCACGACAGAGTCAAAGAAGGCAAAAACAGAGAGAGACAGAGAGATAGATCCAATCTCGGAGGGGCTCTCGCCCCTCTCACGCCATGGGAGCCAAGGACAATATGGGAATCCCTTCTCCCATCCAGGGAGAAGGTCAAGGAAGAAGAAGAAGAAGAAGGGGCCTCTCCCCCCTTACTTCTGGTGGCGCCGGAACGCTATCGAGGGCATCATCATCACCATCATCATCATCACCGCTGGCAGGGGCGCGCGCCTATGGGGGGTAGGGCACTCCCTCCACCCTCGTGGAAGGCTCGTGTCCTTCCCGGACTACTTCTTGTTTTCCTATTTTCTTAAATATTCCAAAACAGAGAAAAATTGCTATTAGAACTGTTTTGGAGTCGGTTTACTTACCGTCCCACATACCTATTCCTTTTCGGAGTCTGAGACGTTCTGGAAAGTGCCCCTTATGTATTCCTCCGGGGTTACAGTTTCAATAACTTTAGTTTCAACATTTATTGGATTACCTAATATATAATGTTTGATCCTTTGACCGTTCACCACCTTCGGATTTGTGACTTCGAAGTTGTTGATTTTTATGGCACCAGAACGATAGACCTCCTCGATAACGCAAGGCCCTTCCCATTTAGAGAGGAGTTTTCCTGCAAAAAATCTTAAACGAGAGTTGAAAAGCAACACATAATCACCTACATTAAACTCATGCTTTTGTATCCTTTTGTCATGCCATCTTTTAACTTTTTCTTTAAACAGTTTGGCGTTCTCATAGGCTTGGCTTCTCCATTCATCAAGTGAACTAATGTCGAATAACCTCTTCTCACTGGCAAGTTTGAAATCATAATTGAGCTCCTTAATGGCCCAATATGCCTTATGTTCTAGTTCGAGAGGTAACTGATATGCTTTTCCATAAACCATTTTATACGGAGACATACCCATATAATTTTTATATGCAGTTCTATAAGCCCATAATGCTTCATCAAGTTTCTTGGACCAATTCTTTCTAGACATATTAACAGTCTTTTGCAAAATCAATTTAAGCTCTCTGTTACTCAGTTCTACTTGGCCACTAGACTGTGGGTGATATGGAGATGCAATTCCATGATTAACATCATACTAAGCAAGCATTTTACAAAAAGCACCATGAATAAAATGTGAACCACCATCAGTCATTAAGTATCTAGGGACTCCAAACCTCGGAAAAATAACTTCTTTAAGCATCTTAATAGAGGTGTTATGATCAGCACTACTAGTTGGAATAGCTTCTACCCACTTAGTAACGTAATCAACAACAACTAAAATATGTGTATACCCATTAGAGGAAGGAAACGGTCCCATATAATCAAAGCCCCAAACATTAAATGGTTCAATAAGAAGAGAATAATTCTTAGGCATTTCTTGACGTCTACTTATATTACCTATTCTTTGATATTCATCACAAGACAAGACAAACTTATGGGCATTGATAACCCACAAGTATAGGGGATCGTAACAGTTTTCGAGGGTAGAGTATTCAACCCAAATTTATTGATTCGACACAAGGGTAGCCAAAGAATATTCTCAAGTATTAGCAGTTGAGTTGTCAATTCAACCACACCTGGATAACTTAGTATCTGCAGCAAAGTATTTAGTAGCAAAGTAGTATGGAAGTAACGGTAACAGTGGCAAAAGTAATGGTAGCAGTTTTGTAGTAATTGTAATAGTAGCAACGGTAAAGTAAATAAGCAAAGCACAATATGTGAAAAGCTCGTAGGCATTGGATCAGTGATGGATAATTATGTTGGATGCGATTCCTCATGTAATAGTTATAACATAGGGTGACACAAAACTAGCTCCAGTTCATCAATGTAATGTAGGCATGTATTCCGAATATAGTCATACGTGCTTATGGAAAAGAACTTGCATGACATCTTTTGTCCTACCCTCCCGTGGCAGCAGGGTCCTAATGGAAACTAAGGGATATTAAGGCCTCCTTTTAATAGAGTACCGGACCAAAGCATTAACACATAGTGAATACATGAACTCCTCAAACTACGGTCATCACCGAGAAGTATCCCGATTATTGTCACTTCGGGGTTGTCGGATCATAACACATAATAGGTGACTATAGACTTGCAAGATAGGATCAAGAACTCACATATATTCCTGAAAACATAATAGGTTCAGATCTGAAATCATGGCACTCAGGCCCTAGTGACAAGCATTAAGCATAGCAAAGTCATAGCAACATCAATCTCAGAACATAGTGGATACTAGGGATCAAACCCTAACAAAACTAACTTGATTACATGGTAAATCTCATCCAACCCATCACCTTCCAGCAAGCCTATGATGGAATTACTCACGCACAACGGTGAGCATCATGAAATTGGTGATGGAGGATGGTTGATGATGACGACGGCAAAGAATCCCCCTCTCTGGAGCCCCGAACAGACTCCAGATCAGCCCTCCCGAGAAAGATTAGGGCTTGGTGGCGGCTCCGTATTGTAAAATGCAATGAACTTTCTCTCTGATTTTTTTCTCCACGAAAACAATTATATGGAGTTAGAGTTAAGGTCGGTGGACATCCAGGGGGCCCACAAGGCAGGGGGCGCGCCCAGGGGAGGGGGCGTGATACGTCTCCGTCGTATCTATACTTTTTGATTGTTCCATGCCAATATTCTTCAACTTTCATATACTTTTGGCAACTTTTTATATTATTTTTTGGGACTAACATATTGATCCAGTGCCCAGTGCCAGTTCCTGTTTGTTGCATGTTTTATGTTTCGCAGAAACCCCATATCAAACGGAGTCCAAACGGGATAAAAACGGACGGAGAATTATTTTGGAATATTTATGATTTTTTGAAGTAAAATCAACGCGAGATGGTGCCCAAGGTGGCCATGAGGCAGGGGGGCACGCCTGCCTACCCTGGGCGCGCCCCTGACCCCCATGGGCCCCTCGTAAGGCGGTTGCTGCCCTTCTTTGGCCACAAAAAGCTAGTTGTTGGAAAAATATTTGGGCGAAGATTTCAATCCAGTCGGAGTTACTGATTGCCGGATATAAAAGAAATGGTGCCAGGGCAGAATTGAAGAAGGCAGAAACAGAGAGAGACAGAGAGATAGATCCAATCTCGGAGGGGCTCTCGCCCCTCCCACGCCATGGGAGCCAAGGACCAGAGGGGAAACCTTCTCCCATCTAGGGAGAAGGTCAAGGAAGAAGAAGAAGAAGAAGAAGGGGGGCTCTCTCCCCCTTGCTTCCGGTGGCGTCGGAACGCTACCGGGGGCCATCATCATCACCGCGATCTACACCAACACCTCCATCATCTTCACCAACATCTCCATCACATTCCCCCATCTATATTCAGCGGTCCACTCTCCCACAACCCACTGTACCCTCTACTTGAACATGGTGCTTTATGCTTCATATTATTATCCAATGATGTGTTGCCATCCTATGATGTCTGAGTAGATTTTCGTTGTCCTATCGGTGATTGATGAATTGCTAGGATTGGTTTAATTTGCTTGTGGTTATGTTGTTGTCCTATTGTGCCCTCCGTGTCGCGCAAGCGTGAGGGATTCCCGTTGTAGGGTGTTGCAATACGTTCATGATTCGCTTATAGTGGGTTGCTTGAGTGACAAAAGAATAACCCGAGTAAGGGGGTTGTGGCGTATGGGATAAAGGGGACTTGATGCTTTAGTGCTATGGTTGGGTTTTACCTTAATGATCTTTAGTAGTTGTCGATGCTTGCTAGAGTTCCAATCATAAGTGCATATGATGCAAGAAGAGAAAGTATGTTAGCTTATGCCTCTCCCACATAAAACTTGCTATCAGTCTAGTAAAGTAGTCAATTGCTTAGGGACAATTTCACAACTCCTACCACCACTTTTACACACTCGCTATATTTAGTTTATTGCTTCTTCATCTAAACAGCCCCTAGCTTTTATTTACGTGCTCTTTATTATCTTGCAAACCTGTCCTATCACACCTACAAAGTCCTTCTAGTTTCATACTTGTTCTAGGTAAAGCGAACACTAAGCGTGCGTAAAGTCGTATCAGTGGCAGATAGGACTTGAGAGAATATTTGTTCTACCTTTAGCTCCTCGTTGGGTTCGACACTCTTACTTATCGAAAGAGGCTACAATTATCCCAACTTGTGGGTTATCAGGGCGTGCCCCCACCCTCGTGGACAGGGTGTGGGGGCCCCCTGACGCTATTTCTTTCGCCAATATTTTTTATTAATTTTGAAAAGTTGCTCTGTGGATTTTCAGGTCATTCCGAGAACTTCTATTTCTGCATAAAGAAAATCTTTTACAAACTCTGTTCGCTCTTGTTGTTGTAAATATGTGAAGCCAGCATTCAAGTTTTTAGCAAAGATTATGAACTAATAATATTCACAATAACACTTAGGTCTCATGTTTACTCATATCAATGGCATAATCAACTAGCGAGCAATAATAAAACTCGGATGACAACACTCTCTCAAAACACTCATAATATGATATAACAAGATAGTATATCACTAGCCCTTTCTGAGACCGCAAAACATAAATGCAGAGCACCTTTAAAGATCAAGGACTGACTAAACATTGTAATTCATGGTAAAAGAGATCCAGTCAAGTCATACCCAATATAAACTAATAATAATGCATGAAAATGACATCGGTGCTCTCCAGCGGGTGCTTTTTAATAAGAGGGTGATGACTCAACATAAAAGTAAATAGATAGGCCCTTTGTAGAGGGAAGCTGGGATTTGTAGAGGTGCCAGAGCTCGATTTTGAAATAGAGATGAATAACATTTTGAGCGGTATAATTTCACTGTCAACGCAACAACTATGAGATCTCGATATCTTCCATGCTACACACATTATAGGCGGTTTTCAAACAGAATGGTAAAGTTTATACCCCCCCACCACCAACAAGCATCAATCCATGGCTTGCCCGAAACAACGGGTGCCTCCAACTAGCAACAATCCTGGGGGAGTTTTGTTTAATTATTTTGATTTGATTTGATCTTTTGATCATGGGACTGGGCATCCCGGTTACCAGCCATTTTCTCGTGAATGAGGAGCGGAGTACACTCCCCTTGAGAATAACCCACCTAGCATGGAAGATACAGACAACCCAGTTGATACATGAGCTGCTCGAGCATACAAAACAGAATTTCATTTGAAGGTTTGGAGTTTGGTACATACAAATTTACTTGGAATGGCAGGTAAATACCGCATATAGGAAGGTATGGTGGACTCATATGGAATAGCTTTGGGGTTTATGGAGTTTGGATGCACAAGCAGTATTCCCGCTTAGTACAGGTGAAGGGTAGAAAAAGTTTGGGAAGCGACCAACTGAGAGAGCGACAACAATCATGAACATGCATTAAAATTAATCAACACTGAGTGCAAGCATGAGTAGGATATAATCCACCATGAACATAAATATCGTGAAGGCTATGTTGATTTTGTTTCAACTACATGCGTGAACATGTGCCAAGTCAAGTCACTCGAATCATTCAAAGGAGGATACCGCCCTATCATACCACATCACAACCATTTTAATAGCATGTTGGTACGCAAGGTAAACCATTATAAGCTCTTAGCTAATTAAGCATGGCATAAGCAACTATAATCTCTAATAGTCATTACAAACATGTTTATTCATAATAGGCTGAATCAAGAATGATGAACTAATCATATTTACAAAAACAAGAGAGGTCGAGTTCATACCAGCTTCTCTCATATCAATCAGTCCATCATACATCGTCATTATTGCCTTTCACTTGCACGACCGAACGGTGTGGATAATAATAATAGTGCACGTGCATTGGACTAAGCTGGAATTTGCAAGCATTCAATTCAAGGGAGAAGACAAGGTAATATGGGCTCTTGGTTAAATCTACAATCATGCATATTGGAGCCACTAAACATTTTCATTATGGTCTTCTCCTCTCGACCCCCAAAGGAAAGAAAAGAAATAAAACTATTTACACGGGAAAGCTCCCAACAAGCAAAAGAAAAGCGATAAATCTTTTTGGGTTTTCTTTTAATTACTACTACAACATGTTAAGTAAGCTAACTAATTTTTTTGTCTTTCTTAAGGTTTATCAAACACACAAGAAGAAAGCTAGAAAAAGAAATTAAACTAGCATGGATAGTACAATGAAAAAGTATGAGCACCGACAACTAGAATGAGTGTGTGTGAACATGAATGTAATGCCAGTGAGAGATACGCACTCCCCCAAGCTTAGGCTTTTGGCCTAAGTTGGTCTATGCCCATGGATCGCGGCTACTCTCCCTAGTGTACTAAGGAGCATCTATACTGCCACTGACTGGCGATCTCCTCTGGATCCCATTGATAAGATGATGGTAGATAAGGGTCAAGTGGTGGTTCCGACTGAGGCTCTGGAGCGGATGTCTGGCGACGAAGCGCGTACAGGGCTGCCGGCAAGACGAGGTAATGGCCTGCAGTTAAATTAAACAAAGAAGGCGCATGCAAGACAATAATCTCATTGTGTTTCTTATTAAATCTTAGATTATATAGAAGCATCTGATCATCATTGTTAACAATAAACTCATGTGCTACCATGCTCTTATAATCTAGAAAAGTATGGGGCAGCAAATTTTCTTCTATCTCAACATGCCTAATGGGTATCTCGAAGTGTTTAGCAAGGCGTGCAACATAGATACCTCTTAAGATGGGGCCTTTTGTATGGTTCAGGCTTAATCATTTAGCAATAATAGCACCCATACTAAAAGAGTTGTCATGAAATAAAGCATGGAAAAAATAATAATATCAGGAACACTGAGGTTTCCATAGTTTCCGCGACCAATTAAGCATCGACTAGCAAATATTGCAAAGTAGCGTAAAACAGGAAAATGTATGCTAGCAATTCTTGCATCAGAAACCTTCCTCGATTCCCCTATAGTAATAGTATCAATAAAACCATTCCACATCTTGATGATGTGGTTCCTCTAAGCTGCCCTTGAAGGGTATTGTGCAGACCACGCAAAAATCACGTAATGACATCTCCCTAGCCACATCATATAAATGAAAAGCTACCGAAGGAGGTGATTTCTTAGGATAATAGTAGAAATTTTGCACGAAAGTATTGGTGAGTAAGAGATACTGTTCGATCCGGTCGTGGAGAAAGTCGGTGAGGCCCGCATTATCAGCCAAAGAATAAAAGTCTTCATAAATCCTGGCTGCTCTCAAGAACTCATCACAAGGCCATTCACACGGCCATACTTCCGCCACGCGAGGAAGATTATACTTGGATTTTTCATTCTCTTTAGTTTGTTTATCCTTAGAGCCTTGGCTAGAAGAGCCCCTAAAAAAATCTCTTAATCATTTTCTGAAATTTTCTGAAATTTTTAGTAACTCAAAATAAAAGTGAATCAAAGTCAACAAAACCGATAGCAACTACTCCCTCAAGTGCCTAGAGCCTATATCATGCATTAGAATTACTTGGAACCTCATAAATTTGACATGCAAGCTCAAGAACAGGGTCACCTAGGCAGCAAAAATTTGCAATGAATAAAGCACTAGAAAAAAACTAATTGGACAATTGGAGGAGTTACATACCAAAGAACAATCCCCCAAAGCAGTTTTGTGAATGGAGCTTTGAACAAGAAGATCGAAAATCGCAGCAAAATGAGCTAGAACTCATGCTTGAGCTGGATGGTGATTTTTTTGGGAGGAAGATGAAGTGTGTGGGTGCAGGAATAAGTGGAGGGGCCACCATGGGCCCACGAGGCAGGGGGCGTGCCCTGTAGGGGTGGACGCGCCCTGGACCCTCGTGGCCAGGTGCCAGCTCCCCCTGCTGTGTTCTCAGTGCCAAATATTCTCAAATATTTCAGAAAAAATCATATTAAATTTGCATGGCATTTGGAGAACTTTTATTTTTAGGATATTTTTATTGCATGGATAATTCAGAAAACAGTCAGAAAATACTATTTTACTTTATTTATTCTAAATAGCAGAAAGTAGAAATAAGGTACAGAAGGTTGTGCCTTCTAACTTCATCCATGTCATGCTCATCAAAAGGAAACCACTAACAAGGTTGATCAAGTCTTGTTAACAAACTCATTCCGAATAACATGGAACCAGAGAAATTTCGAATAACACTAGGTTACCTCAACAGGGATATGAACATCCCCAATAATAAGAATATCATATTTCTTCTTGAAAGTAGGAAGAGGAAATTCAAAACCTCCAATAATAATAGTTGGAATTTTTCCAATAGAATTGATGCTATGAACTTGTGGTTGTTTACTTGGAAAGTGTACCGTATGCTCATTACCACTAACATGAAAAGTGACATTGCCTTTATTGCAATCAATATCAGCCCCTGCAGTATTCAAAAAGGGTCTACCAAGGATAATCGACATACTATCATCCTCGGGAATATCAAGAATAACAAGTCCGTTAAGATAGTGACATTTGCAACCACAACAGGCACATCCTCACAAATACGGTCAAGTATAGCAGTTGATTTATCAGCCATTTGCAAAGATATTTCAGTAGGTGTCAACTTATTCAATTCAAGTCTATGATATAAAGAGAGAGGCATAACACTAATCCCGGCTCCAAGATCACATAAAGCAGTTTTAACATAGTTTCTTTTAATGGAGCATGGTATAGTTGGTACTCCTGGATCTCCAAGTTTCTTTGGTATTCCACCTTTAAAAGTATAATTAGCAAGCATGGTGGAAATTTTAGCTTCCGATATCTTTATTTTATTTGTAATGATATCTTTCATGTACTTAGCATAAGGGTTTACTTTAAGCATATCAGTTAAGCGCATACGTAAGAAGATAGGTCTAAACATTTCAGCAAAGCGCTCAAAATCATCATCATCCTTTTTCTTGGATGGCTTAGGAGGAAAAGGCATGTGTTTTTGAACCCACGGTTCTCTTTCTTTACCGTGCTTCCTAGCAACAAAGTCTCTCTTATCATAATGTTGATTCTTTGATTGTGGGTTATCAAGATCAACATCAGGTTCAATCTCTACATCATTATTATTGCTAGGCTGAGCATCAACATGAACGTTATCATTAACATTGTCACTAGGTTCATGTTCATCACCAGGTTGTGTTTCAGCATCAGAAATAGAAATATCATTAGGATTCTCAGGTGTGTCTACAACAGGTTCACTAGAAGCATGCAAAGTCCTATAATTTTTATTTTTCTTCTTTTTAGAAGGACTAGGTGCATCTACATTATTTCTTCGAGAATCTTGCTCAATTCTCTTAGGGTGGACTTCAGGATACAAAGGTTCCTGAGTCATTTTACCCGTTCTAGTAGCCACTCTAACAACAAAGTCATGTTTATTATGTAATTCATCGAGCAAATCACTTTGAGCTTTAAGTACTTGTTCTGCTTGAGTGGTAACCATAGAAGCATATTTACTAATGAGTTTAAGTTCACCTTTAACTCTAGACATATAATCACTCAAGTGTCCAATCATGTAAGCATTACTCTATAATTCTCTACCAACATAAGCATTGAAGTTTTCTTGTCTAGCCATAAAGTCATCAAATTCATCCAAACATTGGCTAGCAAACTTAGTAGACGGGATTTCAACCCTATCATATCTAGAATTTACCTTTACTACCTGTGTTGGGTTATCAAGACAATGTGTTTCTTCAATAGGTGCTATATTAAGACCATGTATTTCTTCAACAGGAGGTAAATTCTTAACATCTTCAGCTTTAATACCTTTTTCTTTCATAGATTTCTTTGCCTCTTGAATATCTTCAGGACTGAGAAATAGAACACCTCTCTTCTTCGGATTTAGTTTAGGAGTTGGCTTAGAAATTGGCTCAGGAAGAGTCCAATTATTTTCATTAGTCAACATATTATTCAATAACAATTCAGCTTGATCGACTGTTCTTTCCCTGAAAACACAATCAAGACAACTATCCAAGTGGTCCTTGGAAGCATCAGTTAGTCCATTAGAAAAGATATCAAGTATTTCATTTTTCTTAAGAGGATAATCAGGCAAATCATTAAGTAACCGGAGAAGCCTCCCCCATGCTTGTGGGCGACTCTCTTCTTCAATTTTCACAAAATTATATATTCCCCTCAAGGCAGCTTGTTTCTTATGAGCAGGGAAATATTTAGCAGAGAAGTAATAAATCATATCCTGGGTACTACGCACATAACCAGGATCAAGAGAATTAAACCAAGTCTTAGCATCACCCTTTAATGAGAATGGAAATATCTTAAGGATATAATAGTAGCGAGATTTGTCATCATTAGTGAACAGGGTGGCTATATCATTTAACTTAGTAAGATGTGCCACAACAGTTTCATATTCATAGCCATAAAAAGGATCAGATTCAACCAAATAATTATCTCAGGATCGACAGAGAATTCATAATCCTTATCAGTAACAAAGATAGGTGAAGTAGCAAAAGCAGGGTCATATTTCATTCTAGCATTTAGAGATTTCTGTTTTAGTTCAACTAATAACTTCTTAAGATCAGATCTATATATCATTGCAAGAAATAAAATCTCTAGCAGTTTCTTCATCCATAACATAACCCTTAGGAACAACAGGTAATTCGTACTTAGGAGGAGAACCTTCATCATCACTATCTTCAATAATTCCATTCTCTCTAACCCTAGCAAGTTGTTTATCAAGAAATTCACCTAATGCCACAATAGTTTCAAGCATAGAAGTAGTTTCATCATAAGTATCATCCATAATAGAAGTGGAATCATCAATAACATGCGACATATCAAAATTCATAGCAGTAGCAGGTTTAGGTGTCGCAAGCTTACTCATAACAGAAGGAGAATCTAGTACAGAGCTAGATGCCAGGTCCTTAGCTCCCCTCATAGTTGAGGGATAAATATTAGTTCTTTCATCTTTCAAGTTCTTCATAGTGATCAGCAGATATAAATCCCAAGTGACTCAGAGAATAGAGCTATGCTCCCTGGCAACAGCGCCAGAAAATAGTCTTGATAACCCACAAGTATAGGGGATCAAAACAGTTTTCGAGGGTAGAGTATTCAACCCAAATTTATTGATTCGACACAAGGGGAGCCAAAGAATATTCTCAAGTATTAGCAGTTGAGTTTTCAATTCAACCACACCTGGATAACTTAGTATCTGCAGCAAATTATTTAGTAGCAAAGTAGTATGGAAGTAACGGTAACAGTGGCAAAAGTAACGGTAGCAGTTTTGTAGTAATTGTAACAGTAGCAACGGTAAAGTAAATAAGCAAAGCACAATATGTGAAAAGCTCGTAGGCATTGGATCAGTGATGGATAATTATGTCGGATGTGATCCTCATGTAATAGTTATAACATAGGGTGACACAGAACTAGTTTTAGTTCATCAATGTAATGTAGGCATGTATTCCGAATATAGTCATACGTGCTTATGGGAAGAACTTCCATGCCATCTTTTGTCCTACCCTCCCGTGGCAGCGGGGTCCTAATGGAAACTAAGGGATATTAAGGCCTCCTTTTAATAGAGTACTAGACCAAAGCATTAACACATAGTGAATACATGAACTCCTCAAACTATGGTCATCATCGAGAAGTATCCCGATTATTGTCAATTCGGGGTGGTCGGATCATAACAAATAATAGGTGACTATAGACTTGCAAGATATGATCAAGAACTCACATATATTCATGAAACATAATAGGTTCAAATCTGAAATCATGGCACTCGGGCCCTAGTGACAAGCATTAAGGATAGCAAAGTCATAGCAACATCAATCTCAGAACATAGTGGATACTAGGGATCAAACCCTAACAAAACTAACTTGATTACATGGTAAATCTCATCCAACCCATCACCGTCCAGCAAGCCTATGATGGAATTACTCACGTACGATGGTGAGCATCATGAAATTGCTGATGGAGGATGGTTGATGATGACGACTGCGATGAATCCCCCTCTCCGGAGCCCCCAACGGACTCCAGATCTGCCCTCCCGAGAGAGATTAGGGCTTGGTGGCGGCTCCATATTGTAAAATGCGATGAAACTTTCTCTCTTATGGACAGGGTGTGGGCCCCCTGATGCTATTTCTTTTGCCCGTATTTTTATTAATTTTGAAAAGTTGCTCTGTGGATTTTCAGGTCATCCCGGGAACTTTTATTTCTGCAGAAAAATAACACCATGGCAGTTCTGCTGAAAACAGCATCAGTCCGGGTTAGTTTCATTCAAATCATGCAAGTTAGAGTCCAAAACGAGGGCAAAAGTGTTTGGAAAAGTAGATAGAACGGAGACGTATCAGGAATCTTTGAAGAGAGTAGGCCAATAAAAACCAGATTGCAATACCTTATGTGAAGTTCTATCTCCCGCGTGGCTTCCTCCATAAGCCTCGGATTGACACTTGCATAGGATTTGTTCCTGTTCATGCTCAGGCACAAAACGTCTAATAACACCATCTACTCGTTTAGAAATGTGTGGGTCATCCCAGAAGTAATGTCTTAAATCATAGAAAAACATTTTCTTTGGCTGGTATGTGAAACTAGGTGGTATAAATTTAGCAACAATGTAATTAGCATAATCAGCATACCATGGAGCAGTACGGGAAGCATTTATGACAGATAATTGTTCATCAGGGAAGCTATCATCAATAGGTAGTGGGTCATCAAGAAGATTCTCTAACCTAGACAAGTTATCTGCAACGGCGTTCTCAGCTCCCTTTCATCAATAATATGCAAATCAAATTCTTGTAGTAGAAGAACCCATCTAATAAGTCTAGGTTTAGCATCTTTCTTTTCCATAAGATATTTAATAGTAGCATGATCAGTGTAAACAATTACTTTAGCATCCACAATATAAGGTCTAAACTTATCACAAGCAAATGCAACTACTAAGAATTC